>NC_035435.2:21611743-22229893 GCF_002127325.2 Helianthus annuus | reverse complement strand
TGTCTGTTGTGTTTACGTCTTTTGTTGTATTTGTTTAGTGTTTGACTAATGTTTGACCAAGTCAACCATCCTCCTGGTTTGACTTGGCCAAACAGTCAACATTATGTTTGAAAGATATGTATGCTTCGAAGGATGTCATCGAAGGATGGATTGTATCCTTCGATGACCTCGAAAGATGATCTTTCGATGGATACTTATGGACCTCGAAGGATATATCATCCTTCGAGGTACATATGGATCCTTCGGGTCTTTCGATGGCTTTCTGGTCGATAGATGATCCTTCGACCAGAATCTTATCCTTCGTGCATGTAACTGTTATGGGTATATATATCCCATGTGGGTTTCACTTCACAGTTAAGTTCTTGGCAGACACTTAGAAGATATTGAGAGCATTTGTGAGTGAACCCAAGGTCTTGTAAGAGAGCATTTCAGTTTGGTCAAGGTCTGTAACCGTGTCCACTGAAATACAAGAGAAAACTTTGATACTTTACTTGTCTACTCTTTCTCTTTGTAATCTTTGCTTTCATCTAAACTACGGTTTGCAACTCTAGCTTGGATTCCGCACTTGCTAGTGTGTTAAACATAAACAGGAATAGGTTTATCCTCAACCTCCGAGGGACCTACAAGTGGTATCAGAGCCGTGGCTCTTTTCCTTTTAAAACCGGGTTTGTGCAAGACTTTGGTTGTGTTTGGACAAAAACTTTCTTGGTTTAGCACCCGTTTTTAGTGTGTTTCCTGCCTTTCTAACCATAAAAACGTGTTCTAAACTAACCGGGTGTGTTACAGGGAAGGTTTGGGTAACTTAAAAATCTTGTTCAAAGAGGTTTGCTATTTTCCGGCCAATATTCCGGCTAAACTCCGGTTGCTTGGTTGTGGATAAGAAAACTTCCTTTTTGGGCTTAATTTTGAAAGTCAAATCTGACTTGGGTGAAAAGTTGGTGCAGAAACATCCCTTCTGCCGAAAGTTGGTTCACCAACCACATCACCTTTTCACCAACCAGTCGTCCTTTTTGTCAGTGTGTCAGACGTGTTCGAAAGATACCTTTCGAACTCGAAAGATCATCCTTCGATCAAGGAGATTCGACAGATAACCATCCTTCGAACATCTTTCGAAGTCAGTGTGTTGTCTTTCGAGTCAAGGAATCTTTTCGAAAGATACATCCTTCGAGTTACTGTTTCCCATCGAAAGATAAGGATCCTTCGTGTAGGAGAATCTTTCGAAGTGATTGTTCGAAACTCAACAGTGATCCTTCGAACACTGTTGATCCTTCGAACAAGTGTCATCTTTCGAGCATCCTTCGAGTCTTATCTGTTTAAACTTAACAACTTGTGATTTTCAGGTCTTTCGATCCAAGATCCTTCGACAGTTTGTTATCCTTCAAAGTTTTAATATAGTTTGTGAAAATTATTTTTCTAAATCAATTTTCACCTAATATATTAAATATAAAATGGGAACAAACGGTCAGTGGGATCCATCTGCGTGGACTACAACAACTTTGACTCCACAGTCATCATCTACGCAATCATCAACCACGCAATCTACGCCAGAGTTCAACAAAACTGCATGGATGCAGGCTATTGCCCCAACTCAAGCTGCAATGATAACTGCAAATCAATGGGCATTGGTCACAAATCAAAGCAGCAGCATTCAAGCAATGATGCAGAACGATAGTGAAACTGGTACAAGCACGAAACCGCCAAAGCTTAATCACATCAATGATTGGGGATGGTGGAAAGAAAGGCTGAGAACTTATGTTCAGGGGCAAGGTCAAGATCTATGGATGTGTTTCTTTCACTCCATTTGAAAACGAGTTGGAAGTTGCAGGATCAAATCCAGAAACTTACAGCACAATGTCTGATGATGATAAGAAGAAGTTTGAATTGGAAAAGAAAGCATTATGATTCTCACGCAAGCTCTTCACAGAGACATATACCACCAGTTCGTTTACTGTACAACTACTAAAAGCTTGTTGGATATGCTCACATTACGGTGTGAAGGAAACGCTCAATCAAGGAAGATCAGGCAAGAGCTGCTGAAAGAAAGAATTTGAAGGTTTCACGTGTATGGAGAACGAGGGTTTGGCTGAATTATCTACAAGATTCCATCATCTGTTGAGTGAAATGTTTGCCTTCAGAGTCACTGCCACTCCACAATAAATGGTGAAAGATTTGCTGATGGCTTACCAGCAAAATTGAGCGGTTATCTTGAGATCCTAAAGGAAAACGGTGTTCTGGACACAATCACCGTCTATGAACTAATACAGAAATTGGAAAACAAAGATGTGGAAGAAAAGCTCAAGGCGAAAAGAACAATCACTCCTCAGAATCCAGAGATGTATTTTGGGATTGCAGGTGGTATTACTGGAGAAAAGCCAGCTTCTCAGCATGCTAAGCTTCAAACAGCGTTCATCTCCAACACCGGACCTTCAACAGCAAATCAATTTGATCCTTCAGCATACACAATGATGTATTCAAGACCAGATTCTTCTTCTCAACAACAACAACAACAGACAGCTCAACAATTCACTCCACCGCCTTTCCTGGATCCTAACAGAGCTCAACAGCAACAACCACAACAGCAGGGATTTTATGGAAGTTCTTCAAGCTTTCAAGCTACTTCCAATCCGAACACTGTCAGATTGGATACTTCCAATTTTTCAAAAGTCAGTGTTGAGATAGCCAAGGAACATATGGAGATGTTGAACACCTTGGTTAGCGCCTACTGTGGGTTGGTTGCGGGTCAGATTGGAAATATCAACCTAACCAACGAAGATTATCAGCAGGTTGATAAAGAAGAGTTTGAGATGATGGATATAAAGTGGGCTCTTGCTAGTGCTATCCGTAGAGCAAAAGAATTTATGGAGAGAACGGGGAGAACCAACTTGGAAAGCAACAACAACACCAAGTATGGTTTTGATAAGAATGCTGTCACCTGCTTCAACTGTGGTGAAAAGGGTCACTTTCAAGCGGGAATGTCAGAAGCCACCTAAGCAAGGCAATCAGAATCCTTTCAGGAATCAAAGACAGCCTCAGCAGCAACAGAACAATTCTGACAGACAAATAGTTCCCGTGGGAGGAAATACATCTGGATCCACAAACTCTAATCCCCACAGAGGATTAGTTGTTCAAGCTGATGAGATTTGCAACTGGAATCTTCAGCTTGGTGAAGGAGGAAATGGTGGAACAGCATGTTATGCTAAGGTGGTTGAAAAGGTTGAAGAACCCGTGTCTGCTGGTGAATCTTCAAAGATGAAGATAGCTCGGGTTATAGTGGAAGTTTGGATGGGGAATCACTTGATGCTGGTGATTTATCAAGTGAGGCTTTAGACTTGGAGGTTGATGAGTTATTGGCTGATGCTGAAGCATTATGCAAGAGAAGATCTATTCTTTGCCAGAAAGCTGCTGGAACTTCCGAGAAGCTTTCTCAATTTTTCTCTGAAGATGGATCTTTTTCTTTTCATACAGCCTTTATGGCTCATGTTGAAGGACAAACCTCTCAGGTATGTGATTCTAAACCTGACTCTATTTCTGCTGTTGTTGAATGTGCTAAATGTCTAGAATATGCAGAAAAGGAAAGTCTGTTTGAAATCACACACAAACATAATCAAGAATTGATTGTTGATCTTCTAAAGCAACTGAGGCTAACTTGTTTTTAACAAGAAATGAAAAAGAGTTTAAAGCAACAATTGCGTCATTAAAACATGATGTTCTGAACTTCAAAAGGCTGTTTTGAGAAAACAACATGCTAATAATAACTTGATTGACACAATTGAAAAACAAATGGTAGAGTTAGCTACAGCTCGATGCGAATGTGAAACAATCAAGCAGAATTGGAAAGCTATTCCAATTCCCGCTATGTTTTGGATCACATTATTGATGTTCAAAGGAAAAAGGGGGATGTAAAATGTATTGGTTACAAATCATGCCCTCCCCCGATGAATCACAATTATTCCAAGTTGCCTAACGACGAGGATATGCCCCGTTTTGAACCTAATGTGCCACTCAGTCTCGATGACTTTGCAGTAGGCCTCGGGTTCACAACAGGTACATCATCCTCGGGGCAATCTGAATCTGAGAATGTGAAAAATTCATCGTCTGTTAAGGAACAGAGTCCTCCGATTATTGAGGATGCTGATTCTTCGGACGATGAATCTGAAGAAAATGAGAAACCACAGCCTAACTCGGTTACATCAGACATTCCAATTGAGAATCACATCTTGTGTGATCCTCCAGTGAAACCGAGTAAGGCTGAAACACCAAAGGCAATGAAGCCCAGTGTACCGAGAATTGAAAAGAATAACTTGTTGTATACGCTCAAGGGAGACAGCAAAATCTATTCTGACAGAGATTTTCCAATCAAAAATGTAAATCAAGATTTAATTGAGAAAATTTTTGAAGGACGAACTGATAAGTTTTTGGGAAACAAAGGTAACAAAGTGACGGTCACTCAATGTGAACCAATTCCGTGTGAGCTAATTAGAAAACAATACGGAAACCAAAAACTTCCAGTTGAGCGAAAACAACAAGTGAATTCTGGAAAGGGTAAGGGCCAGGTACAGGAAAAGAGGGCTCAAAACAAGAATACTCAAGCACCAAAAGTTCAGCAGCCTAAGACTGAACAACCAAGGGTTCAACAACCTAAAGTTGAGCAGTCTAAGGCTTCTCAACCTAAGGCTGCACAACCTAAAATTCAACAATCTAAGGTTGAGCAACCCAAGGTTCAAAGGGTGCAAAACAAAAGAGCTCCAGCTAAGAAAGAGAACAGAAAGTGAACTTTGTTGGATCAAAGGGTACGGACAAACTTGAAACATTTCAAAATAAATCTAACATTGATTTTGTAAAACAAGTTAGAATTTTAAAACGAAATGATCAGAACAATTATACCCAACACACCAATGGATGTGACTTAGGTCCAAGCACATCTAGATCACAAAGTTCAGTATCCGGTTCTTCGACTGGTCATCAACACGTTTCTCCGAGGTTTGTAGAGCGGAGAATGTGTTTTGAATGTGGAACAGTTGGGCACATTGTAAGATACTGTCCATACTTGCAAAAATTGAAAGGAAAAACAAGTGCTCCCCAAGAAACCAATTATCAAAAAACAACCGGTTTCCCCGAAACAAGACCCACGTGTCTTGAAAGAAAAGGAAAAGAAGGTAAAACAAAAGAACAAAAAGGTAATTGAGAAGGCCTTAAAATCAGAGGTCAAGGATGAAAAACCTGTACAAGCTAAACCTACAAATGTAAAACCAGTAAATACAAAACAGTTAATCCAAATACTGGTAAAGGACAACAAGCTTGGAAACAAAAACAGGTAACTAAGTCAGGGGGAGCACCAGAGGTTTTATTTCCTAATCATCAAGTGATTGAGATCACTTTCCTTGATGATCAAGGACGACCCAAGTCAACAAAGGCTTGGGTCCCCCTCTCAAACTGATGTGTTAATTGCATGTGCAGGCGGCTCCAGGAGGAACTATTAATAGTCTCTGGATTGTTGATAGTGGGGCTTCCAGGCACATGACTGGCGACTATCGTCTTCTTTTCGATGTGCGAAGTATAAGAGGAGGATATGTTGCGTTTGCTGGAGACAAAGGAGGGTATATCACCGGCGAGGGAATGATCTCAAATGGAATTGTGAGCTTCGACAAAATCAATTATGTGCAACAGTTGGATCACAATCTCCTGAGTGTTTCTCAGATCTGCGACAAGAAGTTCACCGTGCATTTTGATGATGCCGGTTGTTATGTGCTGAAGCCAGGATTCAAGATTTCCGCAGAATGGATTCTCTTATCAGCACCAAGAGTTAATGATTTGTATGTCCTTGATATGAGCCAAGCAATAACTCAGTTAAAACAAGTTACTTGCTTTGTTTCAAAAGCCACTGAAAAGGAGACGATCTCTTGGCACAGACGAATGGGTCATATTCACCTCAGAAAAATGAATCACCTAGTCGAAAACAATCTGGTGAGAGGTGTTAATGTGAAAAATTTTCAACTTCAAGATGTCTGTGTGCCATGTCAAAAGGGAAAGCAGACCAAGAAATCTCATCCATTGAAGAAGGTTAACACTGTCAACATGCCACTCGAGCGTTTGCATATGGACCTTTTCGGCCCAGTCAAACACAAGAGTGTGCACGGAGAAGTTTTCTGCTTGGTAGTTACTGATGACTACTCAAGATTTTCATGGGTTGACTTCATGGTCCACAAGAGCGAGACTCCAGAAATTCTGAAGAATTTGATCACCTTGTTGGAAAATTTGTATAATCTAAAGGTGAGGCGAATTCGAAGCGAAAACGGTACCGAGTTCAAAAACAGGGTTATGGATGAGTTTTGCACTGCAAAAGGAATCCTTCATGAATACAGCTCTCGGTACACGCCACAACAAAACGGAGTCGCTGAAAGAAAGAACAGAACCTTAATTGAGACTGCAAGAACCATGTTGGTTGAGTCTCAGCTTCCAGTTCGATTCTGGACTGAAGCTGTTGCCTCGGCTTGCTACACGTTAAACAGGGTTCTCACAGTGAAAAGACATGGGAAAACGTGCTTCGAACTCCTACACAAGAAGACTCCTGACTTGGAATATCTAGAACCTTTTGGTGCACCATGTACCATGATTGAACCTGACGGGAAGTTTGGTGCCAAAGCTATCGAAGGTTACTTCCTTGGGTATGCTACTCCTAATCTGCGAGTATGGAACCTGACTACCAAAAGGATTGAAGAATGGGGTGAAGTAAGAGTTCAAAGATATTCTAATCCTCCGAAGCCTTCTGGAGATCCATGGATGTTCGATTATGATGGTCTTTTCGACTCATTTAATCTGCCAACATTTGATGATGACAATGCAATTGCTCAAATGTTGTCTGAAAGCGAGAATGCGACTGGCTCTCAGTTAGCTCGTCCAATCATTGTTGACTCACTAGTTTCTTCTTCTGTCAACAATCTCGCTTCAAATGAGGTGTTTAATGATGCTGTCGATTACAATTTGTCATCGGAAGATGAGGAGTATGTTGATGCAAATGATGGTGAAGCACTGCGTCCGGTTCAAGGTACTTCAGAAGCAACGGATCCAGTGTCTGCGTCAATTATCCAAGAAGAAAATGCATCATCTTCTACAACTCACCAGCTTCAGAATGATATCGGGAATTTAAATATCAATAACTTGAGGTCAAATGTTGAAGTTCCTCCAGTTTCTGAAACCCGAATTCATAACGTTCATCCTCAGCAGAATATTATAGGTGATGTTCTCAGTGGTGTAAGGACAAGAAATCAAATCAGAAACAACGAAAATGCTGGCTTGTATGCTGAGATACGAGAATCGGGACAACAAAATGAGTGGTCTTTCGCCTGCTATGTTAGCCAAGAAGAGCCTAAATCTTGGAAGGAGGCATTGAAAGATGATTCCTGGGTGGAAGCAATGCAAGAAGAACTTCAGCAGTTCGAGAAGTTGGGCGTATGGAAATTGGTTGATAGGCCCGACAACTACAAAAAGATCGGAACTCGCTGGGTGTTTAAGTGCAAAAAGGACGACCGTGGGATTGTTGTCCGAAACAAAGCAAGGTTAGTGGTACAAGGCTTCAGTCAGATCGAAGGTATTGACTACAATTAAGTGTATGCACCTGTTGCTCGTCTGGAGGCTATTAGAATCTTTCTAGCCTACGCATCCTTCAAGAAATTCAAGGTGTACCAGATGGATGTTAAAAGTGCTTTTCTACACGGAGTAGTCGAAGAGGAAGTATATGTCGAGCAACCACCGGGGTTTGAAGATCCATTACATCCTGACAGGGTTTTACTACTTAACAAGGCGTTATATGGTCTTCATCAAGCACCTCGGGCTTGGTATGAAACGTTGTCTACCTATCTGCTCAGCAATGGTTTTCGACGAGGTTTGATCGACTGTACCCTCTTCATCAAAGAAAAAGGTGAAGATCTTCTGTTGGTACAAGTGTATGTCGATGATATTATCTTTGGTTCTACCGATGATAAGTTATGCAAGGAATTTGAAAAGGTGATGCAAGATCGATTCGAGATGAGTGCAATGGGTGAAATGACGTTCTTCTTGGGTTTGCAAGTTAATCAGTCCGAATCTGGAATTTTTATTCATCAAACCAAGTACGTCGGAGACATCTTGAGCCGGTTCCAGATGTCCGATACGAAGCCAATTTCTACTCCTCTTCCGCAGAATCACGGGATTACTCCGGATGAAGAAGGGGATGCTGTGGATTCTTCACTCTATCGTGCTATGATTGGATCCTTAATGTATCTCACCGCATCAAGACCCGACATTATGTATCCAACTTGTCTTCTCGCTAGGTATCAAGCGAATCCGAAGGTCTCTCACTATGCTGCTGTCAAAAGGATTTTTCGTTATCTGAAGAGTTACCCTGACACTGGGTTATGGTACCCTAAGGATGATAACTTCGATCTCAAAGCTTTCAGTGATTCTGATTTCGGCGGCTGCAAGAAAGATGGAAAATCAACTACAGCAGGATGTCAGTTCTTAGGCAATCGCCTAGTCACTTGGCAATGCAAGAAGCAGACATGTGTGGCTACGTCTACATGTGAAGCAGAATACATTGCTGCGTCTAGTTGCTGCTCCCAGGTTCTATGGATCCAACAACAGATGCGGGACTACGGTTTTGAATTCCTAACTACTCCTATTTATGTTGATAATGAGGCTGCCTTACAGATCACTAGAAATCCTGTACAGCACTCGAAAACGAAGCACATCGATATTAAATATCACTTCATACGTGATTGCTTTGAAAAGAGACTTATCGATGTGGTTCATATTCATACCGACCACCAACGTGCCGACCTTTTTACCAAAGCATTTGATAAATCAAGATTTGATTATTTACTTTTGGTAAACGGCATTAAGGTGAAGCAAGAGTAACCGACATCAGGAAATCGTTTTTGTAAATATTTTTCTAAAAACCAAAAATCCAAAAATATTTTTCATTTTCTTTATTTTTGAATTTTAGGGGGAGAAAGTTTCAAGAAAAATACAAAAACATTGAAAAACCACAAAAATACAAAAATATGTCTTTAATTTATTTACTTTCTGCATTTAAGGGGGAGAAAATTCAGAAAAACACAAAAACAATAGAAAAACAAAAATGAGTTTCTTGGTAATATAAGAGAAAGTGATATTACATCAGAGGTCGGTTGAAACATGCTTCTAGAAATCAAAAGAAAAAGAAAATGATAAGTAGCTCTACTAATGATGTACCGGTAGACTCACGATCATTCTAAAGTATGCAGGAGATATAAACATAACAGACTGAAAACCGCGTGGGAACCGTTCATTGGCATATGGTCTTGGTACCGAAATTTCGTTTGATAGATTGCCGAGGTTCTGAGATATTCGGGGTTTATGTTGTTTATCATCTGGGTATCATGGTTGTTTCTATAAAAGACAAAGTCTAAGTTCTTCCATGATACCATACATACGTGTACATATCTCATACTGCATTCGACCTCAATAAGTGATAAACAATCACATGTCCATACAAAATAAGTGATAAAATATCACATCTATCCGGGAGTCAAGTTCGTCTCTCTACTGTACGGAAGTACTGACCTGTTCACGGACTTGCTCCTGTGCCCTCATGCATCGAAAATCAAGTTCCTCATCAATAAGTGATTCTATCACATAGGGCTTGTTTTCAAACTCAAATAAGTGACTTGTTCACATTGTATATATATACGTTAAAAAACGGATGATAAATGGTATACTCCCCAGTATGATGAACTCTCGTGCATACCTTGATACGGGAATGTGTCGTGAGTGGATGAACACCGGTCGGTAAGTATAAATCATACCTTAAACGTATCTCATTGTATTATGATTACACTTGATTGTTGAGTTTAAGTGGATAAAAATGTCGGTAATTGTGGTAGAATACTTATCAACTTCTGTAAAAGAATTTTAAAAGGAAGTGTGTTTTGACAAAAGACCGCAAGCTCATATGATTCTCTTCGCCAGAAACTCGCAAAAATATTGTTGTGTTTGTACATATTTACTTACTGCTTAATATTTACTGCTTTAATTTTAAACAGTTTTTGTCGTTTGGTGCATATCAGCACGACATTAGCGGTGATGTCGTTTGATAACATTCAAAGGATATTAAAATTGTTGCCTTTTTATTTTATCAAACCACAAAATCCAAAAAGATTTTTCATTTAATATTATTTTTGATTAATTGATGTTGGTGCTCAATCCGATACCTGACAAGCCGAGATACTTCATAAAACTAACCTTTGCAGAACTTCATAACGGACAATTTTTCAAAATGGTCATTTCTGAAAACCTCCAAAAATTTGAAGGGTTTAAATTGGAAATTCCCGAAAATCCAAAGTGTTGGTGGGAAATCTGATCCTTCGAGGAAGCAATGGCCCTCGAAAGATCAGATGGTCAAGAAAGTCAATGAAAGTCAACTTTCTCAGTCGAAAGATGCTTTGGTCAACGAAGGATTTGACAAATTGATCCTTCGAGTTGACCAGACCCTTTGAAAGATGGTTTAGATCGAAAGATATCTTTCGAAGGATTCCAAAATATCTGGTATCCTTCGATCCAGATCTTTCAAATATCTGGATCCTTCGAGCCAAACAGGGATCTTTCGAACCAAAGATTATCTTTCGAGTCAGCTGTACATCTTTCGAATGGTCTTGTGTCCTTCGAGGCGGTTGGACTTTCGAGGTCAGGGTATATAAACCATCTTCTTCTTCATTCATCATTAACAGTTTCAAAAACTTCATCTCAAAACCCTCTCATTCTTCTCGAACCTCTGCCCAAATTTTCAAAATCAGCTAAAAGTATCAGGATTCAATAACAACACTTGGTAGGATGATTGTGTTTTAATCATTTAACAAACATTAAAACAAAAACATCATAAACATGTCATTGATCATGTTCTTTATACATTAATGTTCTTATTTTAGGTTTGTGAAATCTGAGCATGTTGTTAATGAATCAGTGATAGTTTTGATGATTATGTGGTGTTCTTGTATCTGTTTGTGTGTGTCAAATGTTTGGTTTGAATCTTGATGACAGGGATATTTGGTTTGGATTAAACAGGGGATGGTTAGGGTTTATGGTAAAGTTTGATGAATGTGTCTGTGTTCATGTCCGGGTTGGGTAAAATTGTTGATGGTGTGAAATGGTTCGTAGTGTTGTTGTTGTTTTGGAATAAAACACACTTGAACAAAATTTAAAACATCACCGGAAAAACACTTAAAACCTACCGGAAAAACTCACCGTTGAAATGTTGCCGGAGCGAAGGATGATGATGACTCATCACCTCGATAGATGTGCTGAACAACATCCTTCGAGGTGAGTCTTGAAAGATGTTAGATTTCACGAAGGATCATCCTTCGATTTGATCAAACCTTCGAAGGATCAAGACATCTTTCACACATCTTGATTCTTCGAAAGATGATCTTTCGATATGGTTGTTATCCTTCGAGGAAAGTGACATCCTTCTAACCATCTGTCATCCTTCGAACAAGATTGCCATCCTTCGTGCCATGATTCAATCCTTCGATGGATAATGGGATCCTTCGAAGAGTTCAACACTTAGAATTTTTCAAGAAATTGAAAATTTTCTAAGTGTGGAATTTCATTGTTGACTGTTTGACCTTCTTCTCATTACGTGTCAATGTGATGTGTAGAAATGGCACCAAAGGTGAGAAAGGAACGGGCCAAGCCAACAAAGAAGGTGAAATCGGAGCTTGAAGCTATGTCTGAATCTAGACATAATATGGTTGCATATTTGCAACCGGAAGGCAGTATCAGTCCGGAGTTTACTGGAATCATGGAGTATCTTCATAGGGCGCGCATCAATTATGCTATCACAACGCAATACATTGCCTATCAGTCGCACATCAAGGCATTTTGGAGTTCAGCTGTGATTGAAACGGTGGAGAATAAGGAAGTGATCAGGGCAACTGTTGCTGAAAAACCCGTGGTTATTACAGAAAACACTATCAAAGAACGTCTACGGCTTGGAGATCAACCGGAAGATCCTACTTCTATAGATTTACAATGTCAACGGGGGTTACTGATGAGGCTGCGGTACAGCGACGATGTTCTGGCTAATCAAATCAACAAGAAGTATATGCCACTTCGGTATAAGTTCTTGCTGCATATTCTTATTCATTGCCTGAGCAACAAGCGTTCTGGGTATGACTTGTCACCGATCAATTTGACTGGATTGTTTACGGCGTTGATTCTGAACAAGCCGTTTAACATATCTCTCTATATCTTCGACAACCTAAAGGAAAACGCTCGAAGGCCACTTCCGTCTGCAACACAGCGAACATCCACCAAGTTCTGGTTATATCCCAGGTTTCTGCAGATGATGATAGATGATCAGATTCCTGATCTTGCTAAAGCCGAGGCAGATGTTCTTCCTGTGAATCCAATGAACGAACGCACTCTGCTGATCTTCAAATCTATGGCCGCTTATAAGGAATCAGACCCAATTAGGAAACTTATTGGTCATCTTGATATTCCTAACTACGAGGCACCGCAACACAACAAATGGCGTCGAGATGCGAGCGATTCTGATAATGAAGAGCCAAAGTTAATCGCTTTGGCTGATACACAGCTCGGAGCTAAACATGGAATCAAAGCAACAAGAAGGTCTGCTGGCAGTTCTAGTGCTGCAGCACGTGTTGAGGTTGATGTCAATGTTGCTGCTGAAGAGGTTCAGGAAATGTCTGTGGATCCTGATGTTCGTACTGGTACTGGTGGTGATGGTGGTGCTGTGGTTGTTGAAACAGGTGGTAGTGCTGGTGGTGCTGGTGGTGTTGCTAGTCAGTCTGGTACTGTTGCAACTGACAAGGGTAAAGGTAAAGTAGATCAGCCGAGGAAGATAGTTGATGAAAGCAGCTCGTCTTCTGAAGAGGAAGGAGGTTCTGATGGCGATGATTCTTCGTCTGAGGATGATAATCCTCCTCCTCCAGGGATGATGAAAGTCTTTGATAAACGCGGGAACCCCCGATTTGTGCGTATCAAGAAGACGGGTGATACTGGAGACTCTGACACGGATGAAGATTATACGCTTACTTCTCCGGGTTTTCTTAACAAGAGGAAGGCAAAACGACAGGGTGTTCGTTCATCGAAGAAAACTGCTGATGACACCTCTGTTCCTGTCTCTGTCCAGCCTTCATCTGCTCCTGAGCAGCAGTTTCCTCCCTCTGGTGATCAATTTACTGAAAAAGAGACGTTGGAGCTAATGTCTTCTCCTCAGAGGTCTTCTGGGACACGCACGGCGACTGTTGATCAACAGCCGCCTGCAACTCCCACCTCAGGTACACATGCCCGACCTACTCTCGTTATTTCTGGTCCTACAGGTGCCTCGGGTCAGGCTGGTCAGTCTGGTTCTTCAAGACCTGAGCCTTCAAGGCCAACTCTGGCAGAAACCTTGTCTGGATTTTCTGAAGCTGACAAGATACAATTCCTGATTGAACAAGTCAGTGAATTGGGATCTATAGTTGGTCGACACACAAGAACTATTGAAGAATATCGTGTCCAGCGTAAACAGGATGCAATGGCACACAATCATCTGTGTAAAATTGTTGAAGCTCAGAATATTAAGATCAAGGAACAGGCTGAGGAAATCGAAAGGTTAAAAGAGGCAAACAGGGCACGAGATAGGGAGGTGGAAATTATGAAGAGGCATAGTACTAACTTGGAGACTCAGGCGAAGGCGTTAAGGGAAAAGGTTAGTAGTCGTGATGATAGACTGATGGAAGCCTTCAAACCCATGTATACAAACTTCAATAAGGTTCATTCGAGGGTTGGTACATTGTGGAATGAAAGGTGCAAAACCTTAGGGATAGTTCCCTCAAGGCGTGAGGATGATCAAGATGATGATGCAGCTAATCCAGATCAAACAACTGCCTCAGGCTCCGGTGCAACTGCATCCGGTGCTGCAGGTGGATCTGGTACAGCTCAGGATACTCCTTCTGCTCCTCCGACAGCTACCACTGGCCCATCAGAACAGACAGAAACACTGGAAACGTCTGCAGGCCCTGAACAGATCAGCCTGGAGCCAGAAACATTTACAGATCTCTCTGTACCCTCAGGTGCTCAGAAGTATCATCCTGTGACGGGTGAACTGCTAGAAGAGGGAGAGTTTATTTCTGAAATGTCTGATGAACAAATTCTGATCTTGACTGATTTGGATGAAGTTGCTGTGTGTATGATTGATGCTACTCCGCTGGTACAGGATCAAACTGATTTCTCTACAATTGAAGAAATCTTCATCAGTTCTGATCCTGATCGTCCTGTATATGTTGGAAAGGACAATGCGGAGGTGAATGCCCTTGATGATGATTTTGTGGCTGAAAAGACTGCAGAGTTCGCAAATCTTTCTTCTGATTCGCCATCAGCTCAAGAAAACCGTGAGAAAACAGTGAATGAATGGCGAGCGGATTTCCTTGCTAGGAATCCTCCTCCGCTCGCTCCATTGGAACAGGTTAACTATATGAGGCTGGAGAAGAATCGTGCTCGGGGTCGCATTATTAGTTGGATGTTTGTCAAAGATCTTCGCTGCATGGTCGTGAAAAGAGAGACGGGTCTTCAGTATTTCAGAACTCTCCTCAGTATTCTCACACTTCCATATTATGATGTTGCAGTGTTAGCCAAACTAGATGTAATCAATCGAGATGAAGAAAAGATGGTGAATTTGTTTGCTAAGAAAATCAGGTTGGAAAGGAGATTGGGTTGGAAGGATCCTCTGTACAAGCCACAGTTTCCGAGATACGAGCAGATCAGGTTTACACTTGATCCAGAGACTAACACAGCTCGTTATCGTCTGGTATATGATCCTCCCAAAGTGATGAAGAAGATACCCTTGCTGAAGATGAAGACCGACTTTCTTGGAAACTTTTGTTGCTGGGTTTACGATGCTGATACTGGAGAAGCGGTGATCCTCTTCAGAGATAGTCAGGAGAACTTCAGGATAATAGATCCGATGTGGATTACTAACATGTCCAGATCGGATATTATTGTTCTGAAGGATCATGAGATAAACTACTTAGTTCAGGATCGAGATCAAGCTATGAAGTTTCAAAGGATGGCCCGATACTGCTTCAATCTGCTGGTCAACGCAGGAAGTGCATGGTCATCACATCATTTGACAGTGGAAAGGACGTCAGAGACTTAGAGACACGAAGACCGATACAAAGCTACAGCCAAGGGGGAGTTTGTTGGTGCACTTGTGTCTGTACTTTGTCTGTATTTTGTAATGTATAAAACGATGTCTTTTGTCTGTTGTGTTTACGTCTATTGTTGTATTTGTTTAAGTGTTTGACTAAATGTTTGACCAAGTCAACCATCCTCCTGGTTTGACTTGGCCAAACAGTCAACATTATGTTTGAAAGATATGTATGCTTCGAAGGATGTCATCGAAGGATGGATTGTATCCTTCGATGACCTCGAAAGATGATCTTTCGTTGGATACTTATGGACCTCGAAGGATATATCATCCTTCGAGGTACATATGGATCTTTCGGAGTCTTTCGATGGTCTTTCTGGTCGATAGATGATCCTTCGACCAGAACTGCTTATCCTTCGTGCATGTCAACTGTTATGGGTATATATATCCCATGTGGGTTTCACTTCACAGTAAGTTCTTGGCAGACACTTAGAAAGATATTGAGAGCATTTGTGAGTGAACCCAAGGTCTTGTAAGAGAGCATTTCAGTTTGGTCAAGGTCTGTAACCGTGTCCACTGAAATACAAGAGAAAACTTTGATACTTTGCTTGTCTACTCTTTCTCTTTGTAATCTTTGCTTTCATCTAAACTACGGTTTGCACTCTAGCTTGGATTCCGCACTTGCTAGTGTGTTAAACATAACAAGGAATAGGTTTATCCTCAACCTCCGAGGGACCTACACTATGTATGTCCATTGTGTGCATACTTAGTACATCGTTTTACATGACATTTTATGCTACGTATGTTTGTTTAGCGCATACTTAGTACATTGTTTACATTACCTTTTCACGCTATGTATGTTCATCATACTTAGTGCATTTGTTTGTCATCACATGGTTACATATTGGGTATGACATTTGGATTGTTTAAGTGGGACCATATACATTCATTAACTTTGATCACGCCGCTCGTTAGTAGGTAATGGTACCATAGGAATTGACAACTCCCATTCCTGACATCCTGGGTATGTTTGGATGGAAGGAATGACCGAATTCGATTTAAACATAAAAACCGATAGACCTTTAATTTGTTTAAAGGTTTATCACCACAGTCACAAGGCTTGAATGTATGCATTTTAACAATACCATATAAATGTTTGTATTCAGTGTAGCATGCATTTCCACAAAACATAACATTGATTTAAACTGAGTTTTACTTCAATACCTTGTTTTGTGCATTTTCACCTACGGTTTAATTGATACATTATTCACTTACCATACATGACATTTTGTTTACACACTACATGATTGACATTCGACATAGACATTTTGACATGGTTTTCACAATGACATTTGACAATTTGGTTTAGACATGGGTAAATTTACATTGGTGGTTTGTTTGGGTAAGTGGTTTAAGTAACGAGACGTATGTAATGTAATACAAGCATGGTGGATACGCCGCTGGTACTTCCTATATATATGTGCTTGTATTGTATTACATGTCGTAGCGTTATTTAAATCATTCATTTTGGATTTATACATTTTTACAAATAACATATTTTTCACAAGACATTATTTTATAAAACAGTTTATTTGTTACAACTTATTTTACTTGGTTATTTATTTAACCTTACATTATTCTTTTACTTATACATATCATCTGATTTTATCACTTTTTAAACGATTTACAAAACAAAACAAAACAAATTTACAAGGTTCATGACTAACATTTCTTAAACATTTTCTTAAACTTAAGTCATGAATCCTATTTTCACAAAACCTATGTATCTCACAGGCATTTTTATGCTGACGTACCTACTTTCACATGTGTTTCAGGAGCTAATGCATAGGACGTTCGTGACACGCTAGGGTGGACTTTGGCCTTAGTGACGATAAAATGGAACTAGACTAGTTAAAACTTGTTTCAGTTGTTTTAAGACAATGTAACTTGTTTGTTTGATTCAATAAAATATAACTTTGTATGCCATTGTTGTGAAACAATAATTCTGTTACAACACTCCCCGACGTTTCCGCCACGGTTTGATGTTATACGTGGTCGGGGTGTGACAGAAGAGTTGGTATCAGAGCCAATGGTTATAGGGAATTAGGTTATTAGTAATGCTTTGACCTAGACTATAACCTTTTTAGGACCCCAACACAAGTTGTCTTGTGTTTAGATCTTAAAACATGCACTTCACCTATCCTTAGGTGATCGCCAAAACATGAACCCAATTTTCTGAAATGATTTTTGAAAAACAATCCTCTGTTTTAAATGATTTCTTATATGGTTTTGAACCCTTTTTCGTTTTTCAATTTGATTTTGAAACTTTATCATTTGTTTTTGAATGATCCTTTTGGGCCTTGTGCCTTCCAAGTTTTCAAAATGTCGTCAAAGTTTTGGGTTCTAAATAGTGTGAACACGTGCAAACTGGAAGGGTGAATGCCTGTACCTTGGGTTTTCTGTCTAAGGCTAGAGTGTTCGTATAAATCCACATAATCGGACCAGTCACTCTTACCTGGGAACTCTTGGGGTGAGTGTTCGCTTATAGGTGAGCATGTTTTCGCTAAGCATTATTTATGAACCCATTTACTTTGATTAGTCACTGTGTGTCGTTTGTTTGCTTTGTGATACGGACAGATGACCACCATCCTTGCTTTGTTGATTTTGTTTCATCTCATTCTTTTCATCTAATCATCTCACTCGTTTCCTCTCGTTTTTTCCTCTTTTTAGCATGCCTCCTCGACGTGAAAACCCGTTGTCTAATGCCGAAATGGCAGACATTCTGGCACAGCACATGGCTGCCGCACTCCCAAACATTATCGCTCAGATAAACCAAGCCAACAACAATCAGAACGCTCCTTGTAACTTCAAGAGCTTCAATTCGGCTAAACCACTCAAGTTCAGTGGTACTGAGGGGGCAACTGGGCTCCTTCAATGGTTTGAGAGCATTGAGAGTACATTCTGTCACATCCTGTGTCCAGAGAATAGGAAGGTCGAGTTCGCCTCTAGTGTATTTCAGAAGAGGGCGCTTACATGGTGGAATGGGGTTATGAGAGATCGTGGTGCTGAAGTTGCTTTAGCACAGACATGGGCTGAATTAAGGACTCTCATGATGAGGGAGTTTTTTCCTCGTCATTAGCTACGAAAGTTGGAAAGGGAGTTTGATGATCTGAAGCAGGTTAGTGGTGAGCACAGGGCGTATACTGATAGATATGAAGAGCTGAGCTTATTATGCCCAACAATGGTCACCCCACTCGACAAGGCTATCGAGAGATACATCGATGGTCTACCTGACCCCGCGCAAGACATCGTTACTGGTAATAATCCTACCACTGTCCGTCAGGCAATCGAGTTGGCTGCGACATTCACTGAGTCGCAGATTCGAAAGGGTAAGTTGCACAGGATGGGTGACAAGAAGGGTAAGAAACAGGAGTCTGACAAAGGGGATAGCAAGAAAGGCAAAAACAAGAAGGGGAAGGATTCTGGTTCCTCAAAGGGCTTTAGGAAGCGAAAGGCTTCCCAAAATTTTGCCATCACTGCCCAACAGAACCAGGCAGCTCCTAATCAGCCAGCGCAGCCTCCAGCAAAGAAGCGGTATGAAGGGAATGCACCTTTATGCAATAGGTGCAATAGTCACCATCTTCAGCAACTCCTGTGCCGTTTCTGTACCAATTGTGGAAAATCGGGTCATCTTGCAGAGGTTTGTCGTTGTGCTCGAAATCCAGCTCAACAAGTTGCTCAGCCTCCTGCTCAGCAACAGGGTCAAGCTGCACGACCTCACTATCCTCCTGGCTCGTGCTTTAATTGCGGAGACCTGACCCATTATCGAAACCAGTGTCCAAGGCTGGTTAATGCAAATCCAGTTCAGGCTCAGGCTCGTGGACGAGCTTTTAACATGAATGCTGTTGAAGCGCAAGCAGACAATGAGGTGGTGAATGATACGTTCTTTGTTAATAATCAACCTGTGTCTGTTCTTTTTGATTCAGGGGCCGATAAGACTTTCGTGTCGTTATCTTTTGAGCCATTGCTTCGCGTGTCTAGAACGAAACTAGGTAAGCCTTTGACAGTAGAAGTTGCTAATGGAGAACCCATTATTCTTGATTCGGTTCTTCGCAACTGCCAGTTGAACCTTAACGACCATCTTTTTCCCATTGACCTCACTCCTATGCAACTTGGAAGCTTCGACATTATTGTGGGTATGGATTGGTTAGCCAAGCATCGCGCAGAGGTAGTTTGTTTTGAGAAGATTGTTCGAGTTCCGCTTTCGTCAGGTAAGATACTACAGGTTCGTGGTGAAGAACCTGTTAGTAGGCTCAAGGTTATGTCTTGTTTTCAAGCTCGGAAGTATCTGCGAAAGAACTATGTGGCCTTTTTGGCACATGTTACAGCAGATAAGGGCCAAGGTAAGTCTATTCAAGATATCCCTGTTGTTCGGGATTATCCGGAGCTTTTCCCTGAAGAGTTACCTGGTCTACCTCCTGCACGCCAAGTCGAGTTCCGTATTGACCTCGTACCTGGTGCAAATCCCATTGCCAGAGCTCCATATCGTCTTGCACCATCCCAGATGCAAGAACTGTCTAAGCAGCTTCAAGAGCTTTTAGACAAAGGTTTCATCCGTCCTAGCTTTTCACCTTGGGGTGCTCCCGTTCTTTTTGTCAAGAAGAAGGATGGATCCTTCAGAATGTGTATCGATTATCGTGAGTTGAATAAGCTTACCATCAAGAATCGATATCCCCTACCACGCATTGATGATCTCTTTGACCAGTTACAGGGTGCTACTTGCTTTTCGAAGGTCGATCTTCGTTCTGGGTATCATCAACTTCGTGTGCATGAAGAGGATATTCCCAAGACAGCATTCCGCACTCGATATGGGCATTATGAGTTCACAGTCATGCCATTCGGTTTGACCAATGCTCCTGCTGTATTTATGGACTTAATGAATAGGGTCTGCAAGCCTTATTTAGATAAGTTCATCATCGTTTTTATTGATGATATCTTGATTTATTCTAAGACGCGAGCTGATCATGAGCACCATCTTCGTCTTACTCTGGAACTCCTAAAGAAAGAGCAACTTTTTGCCAAGTTCTCCAAGTGTGAATTTTGGCTTAAGGAAGTTCAATTTTTGGGACATATTATCAACGAACAAGGTATTCATGTAGATCCCTCCAAGATCAGTGCGACTAAGGATTGGGATACGCCTACTACTCCTACTGAGGTTCTTTCTTTTCTTGGTCTTGTGGGTTATTACTGCCGCTTCATCGAGACCTTCTCAAAGATTGCAGTTCCTCTAACTGCTCTAACTCAGAAGAACAAACCCTTTGAATGGGGTTTTAAGCAAGAGGAAGCATTTCAAACCTTGAAGCAGAAGCTTTGTGATGCACCTATTCTGACCTTGCCTGAGGGCAATGATGATTTCGTCGTTTACTATGATGCATCGAAATTGGGTCTTGGCTGTGTTCTGATGCAAAGGAACAAAGTCATAGCCTACGCGTCTAGACAATTGAAGGTACATGAGAGAAACTACACCACTCATGATCTTGAGTTTGGTGCAGTTGTTTTCGCTCTCAAAATCTGGAGACATTATTTGTACGGCACAAAATGCGTGGTTTTCACTGACCACAAAAGTCTTCAGCACATCTTCAAACAGAAAGAACTCAACATGAGGCAAAGACGTTGGGTCGAACTCCTGAACGACTATGATTGCGAAATTCGCTACCATCCTGGTAAAGCGAATGTTGTGGCTGACGCATTGAGTCGTAAGGAACGTACTAAGCTTCATTGTGTTCGTGTTCGATCTGATGTTCAAGCTCGATCTGATATCCAAGCATGCATTACTTGATGGGTAAGGAATTACCCTATCACATTAAGCATGATCTTGTGCTGAAGGAAGATGGATCGTATTATTTCATGGACCATTTGTGGGTCCCAAGCCAAGATGATCTTCGCACTTTGCTTATGGATGAGGCCCATAAGTCTCGTTACTCTATTCATCCTGGCTCAGACAAAATGTATAAGGATCTTCGTACTCAGTATTGGTGGCCTGGTATGAAGAAAGACATTGCCTTGTACGTTTCAAAATGCCTTACTTGTCTCAAAGTTAAGGCTGAACACCAACATCCTTATGGTCTTTTGGAGCAACCAGAAATCCCAGTTTGGAAATGGGAAAGCATTGCTATGGATCTCATTACCAAACTTCCGCGCACAAAGAAAGGTCACGATGCCATCTGGGTAGTTGTTGATCGTCTTACAAAGTCAGCGCATTTCTTGCCAATCCGTGAGTATTTTTCTGCTGAAAGGCTGGCCAAAATCTACGTGGATGAAATTGTATCTCGACATGGTGTTCCCTTAAACATTATTTCTGATAGAGATGCTCGTTTCTCTTCTCGATTTTGGAGAACCATGCAATCTGCTATGGGGACCCAACTCAATCTGAGCATAGCATATCATCCACAAACAGATGGCCAAACTGAAAGAACAATCCAGACTTTGGAGGATATGCTTAGAGCTTGTGTGATCGATTTTGGTGGTAGTTGGGATTCACATCTCCCATTGATTGAATTCTCCTACAACAATAGTTATCACTCCAGCATCAATATGGCTCCTTTCGAGGCTCTCTATGGTCGAAAATGTCGTTCACCAGTCTGCTGGAATGAAATAGGTGAGGCTCAGCTTACTGGCCCTGACCTCATTCTAAAGACGACTGACAAGATTAAGAAAGTTCGTGATAACCTACAGACAGCTCGAAGCCGTCAAAAGAGTTATGCGGACCGACGACGCAAGCCCTTGGAATTCCAGGTCGGTGATCGTGTATTACTTAAGGTCTCACCTTGGAAAGGTGTGATCAGATTTGGAAAGAAAGGAAAACTTGCACCTAGATACGTTGGACCATTCAAGATCATCGAAAGAATCGGTAAGGTAGCCTACAGACTTGCATTACCTCCCGAACATGGAAATGTTCATCCAACTTTCCACGTATCCAATCTCAAAAAGTGTCTAGTTGATGAGAACCTCCACATACCACTTGACGAAATCCGTGTCGATAAAACACTTCATTTTGTTGAGAAACCTGTGGAAATTATGGATCGTGAAATCAAATGGCTTAAACACAAGCGCATTCCATTGGTTAAAGTTCGCTGGGAATCTAAACGTGGACCTGAGTTTACTTGGGAACGTGAAGATCAAATGAAGGCGAAGTAACCACATCTTTTCTCACGAGTTTCCTCTAAACAAATTTCGGGACGAAATTTCCACAAGTAGGGGAGACTGTGACATCTGTGGTTGTAATCATTGTAAACAGTTTAGTTATCAATGAAATAAAGTTATTTGATCCCAATGTTTGTTTGTTGATGTTTGATGTTTTTCATGTTTTGACTTTTATTCGATTTCAAACTCTATATCACTTTCTAGAGAGTTATACGCAAACTGGTGCGCAAACGCAATCAGTTTAACGCAACAAATACTCCGGAACATCAATTTATGCTTAACATACCTTAAATAACCTTTACATAACTTAGAAATAAGTTTTGAAGGCTTTGGTATGGCAAAATCAAGTTAATTCGCTTACAAGGACTAAAATTGACAAACTGCGAAAGTATGCCGATTTGAACTGTAACAAACAATCCGGAACATGCCCATAAGTTAAACACACCCTAAATACCCTTTACATAGCTTAGAAATAGGCTTTGATGGGTTTGGTGTGCTAAAATAAACTTTTGGGTCATTTAGGGACTAAAAGCGTCAAAAAGTGCATAAGTTTGCATTTTCGCGCATAACTTACGTTCTGAATACCTCCGGACATCCAAAAATTTATGCAAGCATTAAAATATTTTATTTTAGTGTTTGGCATGAGAAAAATCCATTCGTCGCACAATTTGGATCATCTTTCGCGCTTATGCGCATTCCGTCGTAATTAAGCGAATAACGCAACCGTACGACCAAACGAACCGACATCCGAGATATTTTTGAGCATGTTTTGAGTTCCCTACACTTTGACTTCATTTTAGAGCCTTGAAATGAGGTTAACGGGGCTTAAACGTGCCAAAAATGGGCCAAAATACATGTTTCTGAAGTGTAGGGACTAAAATGCAATTTCTGAATACTTAGCCATGCGGCCCGCGTGAGCCCATGTGCATATCTGAAGCGGGCCGCCTGAGATGCCCAGTAACAGAAAAACTAATTTCTAAAACAGCAGCTGGTATTCGTTGAACTTGGACATGTTTTTGATCAATCTAGGGGCAAATTTTTATGGTTTTTAGCCGCCCCTTGTATTGCAAAACAATGGGCACAAGTGGAGGGCCAAGAATTAAAGATCGATTATCAAGAAACGATCCTAACGGTTGTGCCTTTCCTATAAATACCCAACCCATTTGCCGATCTTCCTCACATTTAATCTGATTCAAAGCCTTCTAAGTGGAAGTTTATACTTCCTACCTGAAAGCGAATCGGGTTAAATCTTGCGGGGACCTTCTGTAAGTATTCTTTCGCGTTTTTTCGTTCATTTTAGCATTAAAGTCAAACTGTGTTTGACTTTCTGCATTGACCAGTTTATGGTCAACGCGAAGTTCATTTGAACTTCATAACGTGAGCGTAATCACGATGGTTATAGTCCCTAGTGACTATACCTACTGATTACCACGTTATCTAGGCTCAGTGACGAGTCGTAGTTTCGGCCAAAATGCGTTTTCTCGCGTATTTTGCAACCAAACTACTCTAGGGTATTAAAACCATTTGTTTTAATACCAAACCTGTTTTCTAACTTTACTAAACATGTTCTAGCATGTTTAGCTCGTCGCTTTTAGATTTGTGCTTGTTTAGGGTCGTAAAGGTAAGCGATCTAATCAATCGCTTATGCTTTCGAACCCGACCCATTTGGTCGATCATTAGGATCCGACCAAACACATTAGGTGACCATAGTTGTATAGGGAATAACCTTCTGAGGTTATACCTTATGGTCACAATGTTTAAGTAGTTGTATGATAAGTAGTTCTTATGCCTTAGGTAAATTACCAAAATACCCTTTTTACGCCAAAATTCATTTTAAGCCTATATAACATAATTTTTGGTATCTAAGCTGATTTAACAACAATATTAAACATGTTAAGGCATATCTTGCTTGTCATAGGGCTAGTTAGGCATTCCAAACGCGTTTTACGCAAACGACGCGTTAAAGTAGCATAAGCTACCTAAGCGGGTCGTAACGGGTCAAAAGCACTTAGGATAGGTTTCGTTTTAGTATGTAGGCTTTGTTAAACCATACTACATAAGTTCCCCTACTTAATTGGTTTACGAATCCTCGTACTACCCGATCCTCCGATAGGTCCGTTTATTAATGTAGATACCTATATAGGTGCCGTTTGATTCCGTGATCTTCTAGCATTGCTTGGTGGTTATCCTACGACTTCTAAGCAATATCAAGTGAGTACATAGTACCCCTCTTTTACTGTTTTTCAAACATTTTGGGGGTGAAACACATGTGCCTACTTGTTACTTTCATGCTTTCCATGTTTTCACATCATATTGCTTGTTATGTTCAATAGTACACATATAGTACATGCGTTTCATCGTGTTTTTGCTATGTATGTCCATTGTGTGCATACTTAGTACATCATTTTACATGACATTTTATGCTACGTATGTTCGTTTAGCGCATACTTAGTACATTGTTTACATTACCTTTTCACGCTATGTATGTTCATCATACTTAGTGCATTTGTTTTTCATCACATGGTTACATATTGGGTATGACATTTGGATTGTTTAAGTGGGACCAAATACATTCATTAACTTTGATCACGCCGCTCGTTAGTAGGTAATGGTACCATAGGAATTGACAACTCCCGTTCCTGACATCCTGGGTATGTTTGGATGGAAGGAATGACCGAATTCGATTTAAACATAAAAACCGATAGACCTTTAATTTGTTTAAAGGTTTATCACCACAGTCACAAAGTTTGAATGTATGCATTTTAACAATACCATATAAATGTTTGTATTCAGTGTAGCATGCATTTCCACAAAACATAACATTGATTTAAACTGAGTTTTACTTCAATACCTTGTTTTGTGCATTTTCAGCTATGGTTTAATTGATACATTATTCACTTACCATACATGACATTTTGTTTACACAATACATGATTGACATTCGACATAGACATTTTGACATGGTTTTCACAATGACATTTGACAATTTGGTTTAGATATGGGTAAATTTACATTGGTGGTTTGTTTGGGTAAGTGGTTTAAGTAACGAGACGTATGTAATGTAATACAAGCATGGTGGATACGCCGCTGGTACTTCCTATATATAAGTGCTTGTATTGTATTACATGTCGTAGCGTTATTTAAATCATTCATTTTGGATTTATACATTTTTACAAATAACATATTTTTCACAAGATATTATTTTATAAAACAGTTTATTTGTTACAACTTATTTTACTTGGTTATTTATTTAACCTTACATTATTCTTTTACTTATACATATCATCTGATTTTATTACTTTTTAAACGATTTACAAAACAAAACAAATTTACAAGGTTCATGACTAACTTTTCTTAAACATTTTCTTAAACTTAAGTCATGAATCCTATATTCACAAAACCTATGTATCTCACAGGCATTTTTATGCTGACGTACCTACTTTCACATGTGTTTCAGGAGCTAATGCATAGGACGTTCGTGACACGCTAGGGTGGACTTGGGCCTTAGTGACGATAAAATGGAACTAGACTAGTTAAAACTTGTTTCAGTTGTTTTAAGACAATGTAACTTGTTTCTTTGATTCAATAAAATATAACTTTGTATGCCATGGTTGTGAAACAATAATTCTGTTACAACACTCCCCGACGTTTCCGCCACGGTTTGATGTTTTACGTGGTCGGGGTGTGACACATGTCGTAGAGGATAAAGGCAAGGGTAAGACAATCCAAGATATCCCTGTTGTTCGGGATTATCCAGAGGTATTTCCTGAAGAATTACCTGGTTTACCCCCTGTACGCCAAGTTGAGTTTCGCAAAGATCTTGTACCTGGCGCAAATCCCATTGCTAAGTCACCTTATCGTCTTGCACCGTCTAAGATGCAAGAGTTATCTAAGCAGCTTCAGGAGCTATCTGACAAAGGATTCATCCGTCCAAGCTTTTCCCCTTGGGGCGCTCATGTCCTATTCGTGAAAAAGAAAGATGGATCTTTTAGGATGTGTATCGATTATCGTGAGCTGAAGAAGCTTACCATCAAGAATCGATATCCCCTACCTCGCATTGATGATCTCTTTGATCAGCTACAGGGTGCTACTTGCTTTTCAAAGATTGATCTACGTTCTGGGTACCATCAACTTCGAGTTCTCGAAGAAGATATTCCCAAGACAGCTTTTCGTACGAGATATGGTCATTATGAGTTTACTGTTATGGCCTTCGGTTTACCTAATGCTCCGGCTGTTTTCATGGATTTGATGAATAGGGTTTGCAAGCCTTATTTGGACAAGTTCATCATTGTTTTTATTGATGATATTTTGATCTATTCTAAGACTCGAGCTGATCATGAGCAACATCTTCGTCTTACAATGGAGCTCCTAAAGAAAGAACAGCTTTTCTCCAAATTTTCCAAGTGCGAATTCTGGCTTAAGGAAGTTCAATTTTTGGGGCACATCGTCAACAAACAAGGTATACATGTAGATCCCGCCAAAATCAGTGCGATTAAGGATTGGGATACTCCTACTACTCCTACTGAGGTTCGTTCATTTCTTGGTCTAGCGGGTTATTACCGCCGTTTCATTGAAAACTTCTCCAAGATTGCGGTTCCTCTCACTGCTTTAACTCAGAAGAATAAATCTTTTGAGTGGGGATCCAAACCGGAAGAATCTTTCCCGACCTTGAAATAGAAACTCTGTGATGCACCTATTCTATCTTTGCCCGAGGGTAACGACGACTTTGTCGTGTATTGTGATGCATCTAATTTAGGCCTTGGCTGCGTTCTTATGCAAAGAAACAAAGTTAAGCCTATGCATCAAGACAACTGAAGGTACACGAGAAAAAATACACAACTCATGATCTTGAGTTAGGTGCATAGTCTTTGCTCTCAAAATCTGGAGACACTACCTTTACGGTACAAAGTGCGTAGTGTTTACTGACCACAAGAGTCTCCAGCATATCTTCAATCAAAAAGAACTAAACATGAGGCAACGACGTTGGGTTGAACTCCTAAACGACTACGATTGCGAAATTCGCTACCATCCTGGTAAGGCGAATGTCGTGGCTGACGCATTGAGTCGTAAGGAACATGTCAAGCTTCACTGTGTTCAAGTTCGATCTGACATTCAGTCTCGCATAATTCAGGCTCAACATACTTGTGTTACACAAGACTTGATGGGTAAAGAGATACCGTGTCATTCCAATCCTGAGCTTGAACTGAGAGATTTTGGGATTTTCTATTACATGGGCCATTTGTGGGTCCCAAGTACAGACGGTCTTCGCACCTTGCTTATGGATGAAGCTCATAAGTCTCGTTATTCAATTCATCCTGGTGCAGACAAAATGTATAAGGACCTTCGAACCCAGTATTGGTGGCCGGGTATGAAGAAAGACATGTCCTTATATGTTTCCAAATGCCTTATGTGTCTTAAGGTTAAGGCAGAACACCAACATCCCTCAGAGATTCTGGTTTGGAAATGGGAAAACATTTCTATGGATCTCATTACCAAGTTACCGCGCACTAAAAGAGGTCATGACGCCATTTGGGTTGTTGTTGATCGTCTAACAAAGTCAGCACATTTCTTGCCGATCTGTGAGGATCTATCTACTGATAAGTTGGCCAAAATCTATGTTGATGAGATTGTATCTCGACATGGTGTTCCATTGAACATTATATCTGACAGAGATGCTCGATTCTCGTCTCGCTTTTGGAGAACCATGCAATCTGCCATGGGTACCCAACTTCATTTGAGCTCAGCATACCATCCGCAGATAGATGGTCAATCTGAGAGAACTATCCAGACACTGGAGGATATGCTTAGAGCGTGTGTGATTGACTTTGGTGGTAGTTGGGATTCGCATCTACCTTTGATCGAATTCTCCTACAACAACAGTTATCACTCTAGCATCAATATGGCTCCTTTGGAAGCTTTATACGGTCGAAAATGTCGTTCACCGGTCTGCTGGAATGAGATAGGTGAAGCTCAACTTACTGGACCTGAACTCATTCTAGAGACTACAGATAAGGTCAAGAAGATTCCTGATAACCTACAGACAGCTAGAAGCCGTCAAAAGTGTTACGCGGATCGACGACGCAAGCCCTTAAAATTTCAAGTTGGTGATCACGTCCTACTCAAGGTGTCCCCTTGGAAAGGTGTGATTAGATTTGGAAAGAAAGGAAAACTTGCACCACGCTATGTTGGACCATTTAAGATCATTGAAAGAATCGGAAAAGTAGCCTACAGATTAGAGCTACCTCCTGAACTTGGAAATGTTCATCCAACATTCCACGTGTCCAATCTTAGAAAGTGTTTAGCTGATGAGAACCTCCACATACCAATTTATGAAATTCGTGTTGATAACACGATGCACTTTGTTGACAAACCTGTGGAGATAGTGGACCGTACATTTAAGCAGTTGAAGGGCAAGTGGATTCGGTTGGTCAAGGTTCGCTGGGAATCTAAACGTGGCCCAGAGTTTACTTGGGAACGTGAAGATCAGATGAAAGCGAAATATCCGCATCTATTCTCACAAGTTTCCTCTAAATAAATTTCAGGACGAAATTTCCTGAAGTAGGGGAGACTGTGACATCTGTGCTTGTGTAATCATTTTTGCAAACTCTGAACAATACAATATTAATAAAACAATGTGTTTTGATCCCAAAGTTTGTCATTTATGATTGATTTTATGCACATGTTGATTTTTGATCAATTTTGAACTCTATTTCGCTTCCTGGAGAGTTATACGCAAACGGATGCGTAAATACGATCAGTGTAACGCAACAAGCACTCCGGAACATCATCATAAACTTAACATACCTTAAATAACCTTTACATAACTTAGAAATAAGTTTTAAAGGCTTTGGTATGGCAAAACAAGTTTATTTGTTCTCAGGGACTATTTGCGTCAACTTGCAAAAGTCTGCCGTTTCTTATGGAACCGTACAGTCCGGAACTTGATCATAAGTTAAACATACTATATATAACCTAAACATGGCTTAGAAATAATATTTGATAGGTTCGGTGTGCGAAAACATGCTTATATGATCTTACAGGGACTAAAAGTGTCAAAAACGGCGTAAGTTTGCATTTTCGCGCATAACTTACGTTCTGGCCACATCTGGACATCCAAAATTTTTGTACACACTAAAATATTTTTATTTTAGTTATTCGGACGTGAAAACGCCATTCGTCGCGCACTTTGGATCGTACACACGTCCGTTTGAGATTCGTCGTAATTTAACGAACACCGCGACCGTACGACCAACCGAGCCGACATCCGAGAGTGTTCCAAGCATATTTTGAGTTCTCCAAACTTTATTGACCTTGTAGAGCCTTGAAAATGGATTAACGGGGGTCAAAAAGGCGTGAAATGGACTCGAATGCATACAGGGACCTAAACTGTCATTTTTCAAACTTTTGCTGATCTGGGGACTCAGGCGGGGCACGTAAGCCCACCCCCATCTCTTACGTGGGCCATGTAAACATGCTAACGACCAGAAACCATTTTTCAGCAATCTCTTTGATCATTGAGGGCTGTTTATGCATTTTTTTTGGAATGTTGAGCATGTTTATCTCTTCCCCAAGGCTTCTAACCTGCTTGTAACAAGTGTGTGGCCATGATTTAATCCTTGGAGGCTACACAAACACTTGTGATGATCTTGTTAACTCACTACAACTATAAATAGCCATGCTCACTTCCTCATTTCCTTGCTCATTTCTCATTTCTCCTCTTTACATCTGCTTTGGGAGCTCTCTCAAGCATTTGGGACTTTGTCTTCTTTGTAGAAAAGATAGCAAGGACCCTTAGTGAGCCTTCTTTCATTCTTTTATTGCTTTTTCTTTAGAGTTAATTACACAAATGGGTCCTGTGGTTTATACATAATTTCGCCTTAGGGTACTAACTTATTTTTTTAACAGGTTTAGGTTCTATGGTTTCAATTTTGTAACACCTTTGGGTACTAACACCAAAATTAGTTAATTAATGACTAAAATACCCTTGCATTTTTTTAAGTTTATCAATGTAACACATTTGAGTACTAACACCTAATTTTATTTAAGTTTAAATAAATTTTACAAAATTTATTTATTTTTTTATTTTCATTATTTTATTATATCTCTTAATTAACATAAACTCTATTTATTTTTTTTATTTTCGTATTTTTATTAAATTTCTTATTTAACATAAAATCTACTTGTTACACCAGTATTTTTTTAAATAGATTTTTTAAATAAAATCTACTAGCTATATAGTTTTATCTAAATTAAATTTTCATTTTCAATTTTGGATTGAAATGATTGATAATAATAAATATCTTTCATGTAAAAAAAATTAAGCCTTTTTTTAACTCGTTTTTTTTGTACATTTACATTTTACTATTTTAGAAAGATATTTAATTTACATAAAACTATATAGCTAGGTATTTTAGATAAAACTATATAGCTAGGTATTTTAGATAAAACTAAAAAAAAATTAAGCCTTTGTTTAACTCGTTTTTTTTTTTTTTTTTTTTGTAAAATAGATTTTTAATTTACATAAAACTATATAGCTAGTAGATTTTACTGGTGCAACTAGTAGATTTTATGTAAATTAAATATTTTCTAAAATAGTAAAATGTAAATGAACAAAAAACGAGTTAAAAATGGCTTAATTTTTTTTACATGAAAGATATTTATTATTATCAATCATTTCAATCCAAAACTGAAAATTAAAATTTAATTTACATAAAACTATATAGCTAGTAGATTTTATTTAAAAAATCTATTTAAAAAAAATACTGGTGTAACAAGTAGATTTTATGTTAAATAAGAAATTTAATAAAAATATGAAAATAAAAAAAAATAAATAGAGTTTATGTTAATTAAGAGATATAATAAAATTATGAAAATAAAAAAATAAATAGATTTTGTAAAATTGATTTGAACTTAAATAAAATTAGGTGTTAGTACCCAAATGTGTTACATTGATAAACTTAAAAAAATGCAAGGGTATTTTAGTCATTAATTAACTAATTTTGGTGTTAGTACCCAAAGGTGTTACAAAATTGAAACCATAGAACCTAAACATGTTAAAAAAATAAGTTAGTACCCAAAGGCGAAATTATGTATAAACCACAGGACCCATTTGTGTAATTAACTCTTTTCTTTATGTTAATGCAGAAAGTCAAACAGTTTGGCCAACAGTTTGACTTTCGGTTTTGACCATCAATTGGTCAAGTCAAAGTTCAATTGAACTTTGAAACGTGATTGTAATCATGATAGTTATAATCCTTCGTGATTATAGCCGTTGATTACCACATTAACTAGGTGTAGTGTCAAGTCAAAGTTTCGGTCAAAATGCGTTTTAGCATGCATTTTGCAACGGAACTACTTTAGGGTATCAAAACACTTTGTTTTGATATCAAATCAGTAGGTTAAACATGTTTTGACATGTTTAAGTCGACACTATTAGTTTAGTGCTTGTTTAGGGTCGTAAGTTAAGCGGTCTAAACAACCGCTTACACTTCCGAACCCGACCCGTTTGGTCGATCTTTAGGATCCGACCAAGCTTAGTTAGTGATCATAATTGCATAGGGAATAACCACTGAGGTTATACCTTGCGATCACATAGGATTGGTTAGTCATATGCTAGTTAGCTTGTATCACATAGGATTTATTATGTTTACACATGGAATGCTGTCTACCTGCCTTAACGACGATAGTACTATAGTTTGGACTCAGCACCCGCTCATGCGGGGGTTGTTAAGGACAATTACTTGCATGGATTACAGTGGTGATTATGTATTGCGAACTGCCTTGGGCAGTCAACCCGCAGTCATTGGTATCGATAGATCCGTGTCGATAATTAAGATGCTTCGTTTCCCTCTATGTACGTGCTGGTTATGCGTAAACTATTTCGAACTCTATATGTTATTATCAAACTTGTATGCTCACCTTTACACTGTGTGTATTGACTTTTATTTTAACGTATGTGGCAGGCAATTAGGAAGCTTATCTGCTAGGAAGGAGAGGCTAGAATAAGCGTCTAGAGAATAGTTGTCTGTAGATCTTGCAGCTAGGGCCTCTAGAAGCAGATAAATAATATTCATATTTAAATCTGAGTTGTCGAAACAGAAATATTTGGCTAGACTTTGTATGTAATAATTTGTTACTGTTTGAGACATGGTATGGGACATGTTACTTTAAATTGAATAGTAATAATAATTGTTATGGAAACTTCTGGACAATCTGTTTCGCTCAGTGCTGCGCCCCGATGTTTTCTCCATCGGTTGGGGTGTGACAGATTGGTATCAGAGCCATAACTATAGGGAATTAGGCAGACTCGACCTAGTCCGGGACGATGTCTTAGAGACCTAGTCTATAGTTAGGACCCAATAGACCGACTCGTGCATGTCCATTAGGGATTATGTATGAGCTTACTGCTATTCTTCGCCATTCTCGCCCACGCTACACTATCACTGCACTCGAAATTTTGACTAAAGGACGAGTGATTTAGTCGGGATTAGGTGTGAAAGCCGTAAATTCTCGTCTAAGATGCTTGATCGACCTGTATTTTCATATCATCTCTGCTGTCTTTACTTGGAACAGATCCTATCAATGATCACTTCATTTCAAGTTTAAGATGACAAAATCTTTCAATCATATGTGGAAATTATACGAGCAAACAAGCCAAGTTCTTTTTCAATAACGAACGCTTGTTTAACAGGGGAAATTATACCAAACCAGGAGTGAAATCCATATTTTGATGAATAATCTCCTCTATTTTAATTAAACCCAGGGAAAGTTGGCAAGCCAGGGGTGAAACCCTAACCTTGACGACTTGTCCATGGATTTTGTCAAAACTCTCACCAAAGTCTTGACGGACTCCAACAATCCGAACTCACAGTACGACTAAATGGATGTGCGCCGGATGCCCATGAATCGAGGCAGAGGCCCTATCCTGAAGTCAATATGTGTAGACGGATCCTTGAGAATAGTCGAATCGCTTTGGGTAGTCAATGTCTAATAGCCGCAGACAATCTATCCCTCGATTTTTATGTGTTTCAATTTTAAGCCCGCAACTGCTGACTCTGATGATTCGTCGTTTTTATGTGTTTATTCGTGTACTTACCTGTTTATGTGTTAACATTTTGAAAACTTAAACGATTTTTGCTCTCATTCCGATAGGACACACACAACCCGCATTGCTTTTCTATCTCAAAACGATAACAAATCGTCGCTACTTAGAAGATACAGTGTACGCTGTGATACTCGCTATACTATACGCATATACTATACTAATCGCTACGATAGACGCAATCGCTATATTCGAGCAATCGCAGACTTTGAATGAAAGGTTTCTGTATTCTGACTGCTTCTGTGATTCTGTGCTTCTGTGTTTCTGTGTTTCTGTGCTTCTGTGTTTCTGTGCTTCTGTGCCATACGTGCTTATGTGCTTCTGTGATTACGTGAATCCGTGGTTATGCGCTTATGTGTTGATGTGATACATGCTTCAACGTGTTCCTAAACTTTAGTAAGTAGTAGACGTGTGAGGTGAGATTCGATTACGATGTGTCTGAGACATACGACGATGTCTGTTGCAGACAATGTCGTCATCTGGACACCGAACCTCACTTACCCGCCAAGAAAAGAGAGACAAGCATCTTGCTGCTATCATCGCCAAGCAAGTAGCAAAGGTGGTGAGTGAAGTGTATGAGAACGTCAGCAAATCATCTGAGGAGTCGAGGACTGAAGCTCCCAAAGATGCTGCCAAGACTGTTTTCAGCTTCAAACAGTTCAAGGCATGCGGACCAAAGGAATACACCGGAGAAAATGGCCCAACAGCTATGTTTCAATGGTTCGATTCCGTCGAAGTCACTTTGCGCCAAAGCGGCTGTCCAGAAAATCTCCTTACCCTAAACGCAACCGGCGTCTTCCAGTCCCGAGCTCTTGACTGGTGGACGGCCGAACGAAACAAACGCAGGAATGATGCAACTTATGAGCTGACTTGGGAAGAGCTGAAAGCCATTATGATGGACGAATTCTGCCCTCCCCATGAACGCCAAAAGCTGGAGGACGAGTTTTGGAACATTAAGCAGAAGGATGGAGACAACGCTGCCCTGACTGCTCGCTTTAAGCAGCTCAGCATTATCTGCCCCGACCAAGTCAAGACGCCAGACATAGCAATCAAGAAGTACATTCGAGCTTTACCTGACTATGTTGCCGATTTTGTTCACGCCGCGAAGACCTCATCATTTGAGGAGACTTACTTGCTTGCCGCCGAAATCAACGACAAGCGAGTAAAAGCTGGTTTCTGGGATAAGCCCTCCAAGTCTCTACACCAAGCCACCACTGCACCGACCGCCGACACCGCCACTGCTCAGCCATCAAAGTCATCACGCCGCAAGAAGAAGCACAACAGTAGCTCCAGCAACAAGAACTGTGCTGTCACTACCACTGCTGCTCCTCTACAAGCCGTACTGGCTCAATAGTAGTCTCAGCATCGACCAGCACCAGCTACTCAAGCACCGGCAGTAAAGCGTGCATACACAGGTCCCCACCCGCTCTGCCCGACATGCTCGTATCATCATCCGGTAGGTCTTGCCTGTCGTTTCTGCGCTCATTGCAATCTGTATGGAGATTTCACTGCCAACTGTCGCTATGGTCCCCGTAACACCACAGCTCATGCCACTTCTCGTCAACCTCTACTCCCAGCCCCGCAAGGCCAACACACGGCTCTGGTACCCGCGATCAACGCCACAGTCTGCTTCGCATGTGGTGATCCCAACCACTTTGTGAACATGTGCCCGAACAGGGTGGTGAAACAAGAGCCCCAGCAGCAGCAGCCTCACCAGCAGCAGCAGGCTCAGCAGCAACCCCAAGCCGCACGCGCCAGAACTTTCAACATTAACGTGCGCCAAGCCCAGACCGACAACAACGTGGTCAATGGTATGTTCCTTGTGAATGGTATTTATGCATCGTGTTTGTTTAATACTGGAGCCGATAATTGCTTTGTGTTGTTCGAATTTGAAAAGCTCCTTAGTCGCAAGCGCTCTTATCTCTCCTCGTCATTCGATGTTGAAGTCGCTACCGGAAGAACTGTCGCCGTAAATTCTATTCTTCGTGATTGTACTCTCAAGCTCAACAATCACATCTTCCCAATCGACCTCATTCCAATGCAACTCGGAAGTTTTGATGTCATAATAGGCATGGACTTTCTTCGTGAAAACCACGCCGAAATTGTACGCTTCGACAAGATGATTCGATTCTCGCTCGCGAATGGTGATTTACTGTGTGTTTATGGCGAAACTGCTTCGAAGGGTCTCAAACTTATGTCCTGCATCCAAGCTAGCAAGTATCTCCGCAAGGAATACAGAGCTTTCTTGGCTAACATTGTAGTAGCGGAGAAGAAAAAGAAAAGGAAAACAGCAGTCAAAGACGACCCTGTGGTCCGTGAGTTTCCTCAGGTATTCCTTGATGATCTTCCTGGACTTCCGCCAAGTCGTGACATCGACTTCCGTATCGACCTCATTCCTGGAGCCAACCCTGTTGCCAAAGCTCCCTACCGACTTGCGCCGTCCGAAATGCGTGAACTTTCGAACCAACTCCAGGATCTACTTGAAAAAGGCTTCATTCGCCCGAGCACCTCTCCTTGGGGCGCACCGGTCCTCTTCGTTAAAAAGAAGGATGGGTCGTTCCGGATGTGCATTGATTATCGGGAATTGAACAAGCTAACCATCAAGAACCGCTATCCTCTACCTCACATCGACGATTTGTTTGATCAGCTGCAAGATGCTATGTGTTTCTCAAAGATCGATCTACGCTCAGGCTATCACCAGCTACGCATTCAAGAGGAGGATATACCCAAAACCGCTTTTCGTACTCGCTACGGCCACTATGAGTTCGTTGTTATGCTTTTTGGCTTAACCAACGCACCCGCGGTCTTCATGGATCTGATGAATCGCGTGTGTAAACCATATCTCGACTGTTTCGTCATCGTGTTCATCGACGATGTGTTGATCTATTCCAAATCGAAAGCCGAACATGCGCAACATCTACGTTTGGTTCTCGAACTACTCCAGGGGAATCAATTGTATGCTAAGTTCTCCAAGTGTGAATTTTGGCTAGGAGAGGTTTAATTTCTGGGTCACATCGTAAATAGTCAAGGTATCCACATTGATCCCGCAAAGACTGAAGCAGTTAAGAGCTGGATTACACCTAAGAACCCGTCTGAAGTCCGTTCTTTTCTCGGACTAGCGGGCTTTTATCGATGATTTATAGAAGGATTCTCCAAGATCGATGTGCTGCTTATCGCTCTCACGCATAAAGACAGGCCTTTTGTTTGGGGAACTGAACAAGAGTCTGCTTTCCAAACCCTTAAGCACATGCTTTGCAATGCTCCTGTTCTCACGTTGCCCGATGGAAATAACGGGTTCATTGTCTACTGTGATGCTTCCAACCTTGGTCTTGGTTGTGTTCTTATGCAACGGGACAAGGTTATAGCTTACGCGTCTCGTCGGCTCAAAATCCACGAGAGGAACTATACAACCCATGATCTCGAGCTAGGCGCAGTTGTTTTTGCGTTAAAGATTTGGCGACACTACCTGTATGGTACCAAGTGTACGATCTTCACCGATCATAGGAGCCTACAACATATCTTTGATCAGAAAGAACTTAATATGCGTCAACGCCGATGGGTAGAACTTCTCAACGATTACGACTGTGAGATTCGATATCACCCAGGCAAAGCAAATGTCGTTGCCGACGCACTCAGCAGACGAAGCTATTTGCTCAGCATCCGCGATACCCAAGCCCAATACGATCTCGAAACTCTCACCCGCGAAGCCCAGCAGGCCTGCTTTAATGAACGTACCTTGAAGAGGGAGAGAATCTATCACGATGGAGCTCAGCTTGTAAGCAAATCGAATGGGATTTTCTATTTTCTGGACCGAATTTGGATCCCTAAGCGGACCAATTTGCTACATATTTTGATGGACGAAGCCCACAAATCCCAGTATTGTAAGATCGTATCGCGACCCGAACGAGTCATTCAGAGGTTTTCTCCTTTGTTTCAGGTGCGGAATAACAAGAAACTAATGTAGAAATAGCACACAGATCACTTTAACTACTTGTTTTATTGATTTGACGCTGATTACACTTCAAATCTCGCACCGGCAGCACTTCGGTACGATTTTACCAAACGTTTTTAACTGAGATCGCTTCAAAAGCTATATATAATGTTCTGGAACCGCTTATTGGATAGGCCCAATAAGCGGCCCACACATGACATTGGAGCGGTCCAGGATGTAGCCACTCGAGCGGTTCAACACAGTTGCCATACGAGCGATCCATGTCTTGATCATACGAGCGATCCAACCTACTTGCCATTCGAGCGGTCCAAACACTAAATGGGCCTAATGAGCGATCCAACATCTAAAACCTATACAATTTGACTATTTCTCGTATTATCTACATTTTACAATCAAACCTATTCTAAGACTCGAACGAAGATGTAGTCGACAGACAACTGCACCAACAGACTCCCCCTTGAATGTTGACGGAATCTTCAGTGAGAGTCTTCAACATGACATTCTCGGATATAGCTCGGTCTTCTTCAGGAATTCTGCCTGGATCTTTCTTTCTTTGGCTATAACTTTCATCAGACTCCCCCTATCATCTTGCTAGGATAGTCGTCTGGGATTTGTCACCACCATATAAATTATCTCCTGGCTTCTCTCTGTTCAGCTCATCATCTGTATCATCTGCATACATCTCAAACACTCTATCACAAACAAATAATGTTGTGATTCAACTTAATGAATCAACTAAACATTTGAGAATATTTACAATTATACACAGATAACAAATTTGAAACATTCCAATTTCTGATTCAACCTAATGAATCATTTTAAAAATTTCAAATCAATTAGCCAACCTGTCTATTCATCATGTTTAGCCTTTGAGATTTTGAATATCAGTTTTTCAACATCAGTTGTCGAAAATCTTTTTGGATTTTTCAAAATAAGAAACATAAATGTAAAGACAAAAATTAAATGTAGAAATGAAATATGTACAAACATATTTTTGTGAGTTTGTGTAAGAGGATCATATCAGTTTTTGAGACACATCACAAGCACCGTTAAGCTTTTAGACATTTTAAGTTCTAAACGATTCACGTTGATTGACGATATAGTTGTCCTCTTAAATTTTCATACAATTTTCAATCTATTCAGGATACTATTTAAGTGTTTTATGAACTTAGTTTGATTCATGTGTCCCACCTCTTGAATATACTCCCGTATCCAGAATCCCAATATTCAGTCCTACAGGTATGAATACTACAATGATATCTGTACATAAATTAGGGGTTAAATGCGAGAACTGAGGGATCTCAGGTCAGAACTTCCGTTCAGCAGAGAGATATCAGCTTCGACTTAGCAGTGTGTCCCCTTTAGAGGATCTTTTCGGCTACAACAGATGATTATCAATTTTATTGTCTAATCAGCTGAGGGCTTTATGCTATGTTTCAAGCATTTTACGTAAAGTATTAGCCAAGGACTAGGTCAGAACTACCGTTCAGCAGAAGTCCCGGAATAATACCCCAGACATCATAGAGTATAAACACCTAGTATATCAGAATACGAGACCTTTCAAACGAGATTTCAGGGGTTACCTATATATCCAAGTAGTGTTCCCCACGAATTTCACAAGTTTGAAATTTTAGGTTTATATCCCGAATAAATCTACTAAATGTACAAAAACCTATCGTCACATCATCAGTGAGACCGTTTATTACATTTGACATTACATTTCTTTAGCGTGCTATGATAGTCCACTGATTTACAATCATTTCCTCTTTTTCACAACAAAACTCAGTTTTAATTTTTTAATGTTTTTGTCATTTTCAAATTTTCAAATTTTTTTTTAAATTTTTCTCCCCCTAAAATCAAAATATGTTTCAATTTTGATTTTCTGGGAAAATTTGAAACAAACTGTACAAACTTGACAACTTGATGAGAATCACTTCAATTCTCCATCCACATGGCGTAAACAATCAGAACTCCCCCTCACAACAAACTATTTTCCCATTATGATTTCAAAACACTTAAGTTTGTTTTAATCAAAATGGTTTTTCCGGAAAATATAAGTTTGTTTACCAAACAATTTAGGTACGGGGTTACTTCATCATCTTGTTTTTCGATCAGATGTAGGAAAATCCAAGTACAAGTTAATGTCCTTGATTTACCATTTGCAGTTCAGAATCCTTTGTACCACTTGCAAAACATAAACTCGTCTAATAACTCTTGTAAGAAAAACACAAACAAACCTTTTTACCGTTTGTTTGATTGACGTTACCGATTAAAGTTTTGAGAAAAATGCCGATTCATAATCCACGATACCATCTTGGGATCTCCGGCAATTCCTGCAAAAACCTTCAAACACAGATTTAAAAAGATGCCGATTCATGCTCCACGCTTACAAACCTGGGAGCTCCAGCAATTCCTGCAAAAACCTTCAAACACAGATTTAAAAAGATGCCGATTCAAGCTCCACGCTTACAAACCTGGGAGCTCCGGCAAGTCAGGTTTTTTCTATTTGAATAGTTTCACCCAAGCCTGACTAGCCTTGGGTGATTTTGAATTCTTGTTCAACAATGGTGGAAAGTTTTTCTCATCCATTGTTAAACTAGAATTCTCGACCTTTACCTCAACAACTGGCTCTTCTGGTTTTACCATACCAGAATCATTGCCTGAATGTGGCTTGTCTGACTTTAATGAGTCAGATTCATCGCCGACATGTGGCTCCTTTGTTTCCGAAGAAACAAATTCATTGCCAACCTTTTCCTTCTTCTTCTCCTCTTTTGTCCTCAGATTTGTATCTGATGAATTCGGTTTACTTAACTTTGTTGTCGAGTGAATCGATTTGTCAGCACTCTTCTTCGATCTGTCGGGTGAACCTGAGGACAAAACTCTCTCTAAATACTCTCTTGCCTTCTTTCTCTTTTTCCTCAGTCGGTCTTTCTGCCCCTGAGAAAGCTTCACTTTTGTTTCTTGAACTTTAGATTCTTTGACTTTCTGTTCTTTGACGTTTTGACCCGAAGCTTTCAATTCTTTGGGCTTGACAACGACTGGTATCTTCTTTGCCATTTTCTGAGAATTGGCCCTCAATCTTTCATGCGATCTCCTTGGGCAATCTCGGGCAATGTGACCTTTGATATTTCAATTATAGCACCTCCTGGTCTCATAACTCCAGTATTGGCAGTTAACAGCAATGTGTCCGTGATATCCGCAGCTGTAACACACTCTGTTATCGTACCGTATACCACCTTCACACCAAACGCTCAGATCATAGCATTGTCTGGCTTGGTGATATTCCTTCCTTAAGTTTGCTGGATTAGGCTTTTGAGCACTGTGGTCTGTCCTGCACCCAACAATTTTTGAATTTTCATTTTCTACTTTTTGTAATTTTTTCTTTTGATTGGATGATCGTACTGATGAGTTTTTTTCTTCATTTTTAAATTTTTGTTTCTGTTCTACAATCTTCTTCACAGGTTTTTGCTTAGAGCATTCTCCCTTTTCAGTCGAGTGCAAAACAGTTTTCTGAAATTTTCCTCTTAATTTTCAAATTGTTTTCTTTTTCTTAATTTCAGCATCAGACTCTGTCTCAGACTCATGTGCTGAATAAAATTTCTCATTTTCATCATCAGTTTTCTCATCACAATCTTCAACTTTGACTTTGTCAAAGTTTGTAACATTTTCACTTATCGGCATAGAATTGATTGGTTTTGGACAGGGAAACTTCAAACTATCTGATGAAGTCACAAAACCTATCAATTTCTTCTCAAGTTCATCAATCTTGCTTCTGGAATTTTCAGCTTCTTTTTCAAGCTGAGATATTCTACCAAGATGAGACTTGATCGCAATTTCATTCTCATTCTTCAAATTTTCAAGAACAGATTTTTCAATTTCCAAAATTTTTAACTGTTCTTGGAATTTTGATTCGTTCGCTTTCAAATTCTTGTTTTCCAACTTGATCCAGAAATCTTCATCTTCTGATGATTTCTGTTTGCTTTCAAGCTCTTTTTTCAACTCTTTGATTTTCACTTGAGCATACTCACCTTCTTTTTCAAGTTTGATAATTTTCTGAAGATGGGAATTTATCACTTTCTGTCTTTCAATGTTGTTTTTACTAAACACATTTCTCCCATCTTCAAGAATTTTCATTTGCTTTTCAAAATCTTGATTTTTCAATGTCAAACTGTTAAAACCAACCAACAGTTTGTCATTTTCAGCTTTTAACTTCTCATAATTTTCTTTCAGAATAAGAATCTGATTTTCAGCAACGTGCTTCTCATCTTTCAACTTTTTGACTTCAGATGCCAAACTTGCCATGTCTTTCACAAGTTTATCATTATCAGTCTTGACGTTATCGCATGTTGAGCACATTGTTTCATTCTTCACCGATTCTTCAGCTTTTGAAGTTTCTTCTTCCTTTGCTATGAATGTACCTGCACAGAACATTTTAACGAAATCAAGAGGATTTCCATTATTATCAATATAACAACCTCTCTTAAAATCGTATTTCATCACATGTTTTGCCCTGATACATTTAGTAACCCTCTTGTGCATATCCTCAATCACATCTGAATTCAGATCTAATACATTATTCTCCAAAACCTTGATCAGTTCTTTCTTTTTCTTTCTAACTTCAAGTTCATGAGCTTTAAGTTTGCTGATGAATTGATTTAGAGGTAGTTTTGAAAAATTTGAGTCCTCCCTTAAATTTTTCAAATATTCACCCCATTCAATCGGTAATGCATCTGCAAATTTCTCCAATTTTTCAACATTTGACGGATATATCTCATGATCTTTCAAATAATTCAGTAAGACACTATATCGGTCTTTAAGATCATCCAACGTTTCGTTTTTCAGACACACAAAATATTTAAACCTTTTTGCCCATCCATCTTTGCTCACTTTTCTATACCCCTCATCTAGAAATCCGTGATGCCAATCATTAAATCTTTCGAAATAATAATTCTCTTGTTCATCAAACACCATTGCCATGTTTTGCAAAAATCCAACACGTGTTTGTTGACAAATAAGCGAGCTAAGTGTGACGAAAAAGTGGACCAATAAGCAATTGGACACAAAAGCAAACTAATTGGGCCAAAGAAGCGAACTAGGGTGAACCAAATAAGCGGTCCAGACTAACTGTTCAAATAAGCAATCCAAGTAATGTCCGAATAAGTGGTTCACAATCGTCCGGATAAGCGATTTACAACCGACCGAAAGAGCGGTTCCCAATTGACCGAATGAGCGGTCCAAAGTTGTTCAGAAAAGCGATCCAAATAAATTCGAAAAAGCGGTTCAAGACTTGTTCGATCGAGCGGACCACATTCAACTCCAATTTTGACCCACTTAAACTTCGAATTTTGATCTGAAACTTTCTAGGGTTTGTCTCTGTGTAGTTGCGCACAATCCCTGAGATTTTAAGACGATTCCGACCGTTAAAACTTTCCGAACGAAGAAAAGAAGGTGTAGAAGTAAGTAAAAGTGACAAAATCCGGCTAATTTCTGCAGAGAACCTCCTCCTGAGCACTGATACCACTTGTAAGATCGTATCGTGACCCGAACGAGTCGTTCAGAGGTTTTCTCCTTTGTTTCAGGTGCGGAATAACAAGAAACTAAGGTAGAAATAGCACACAGATCACTTTAACTACTTGTTTTAATGATTTGACGCTGATTACACTTCAAATCTCGCTCCGGCAGCACTTCGGTATGATTTTACCAAACGTTTTTAACTGAGATCGCTTCAAAAGCTATATATAGTGTTCTGGAACCGCTTATTGGACAGGCCTAATAAGCGGCCCACACATGACATTAGAGCGGTCCAGGATGTAGCCACTCGAGCGGTTCAACACAGTTGTCATACGAGCGATCCATGTCTTGATCATACGAGCGATCCAACCTACTTGCCATTCGAGCGGTCCAAACACTAAATGGGCCTAATGAGCGATCCAACATCTAAAACCTATACAATTTGACTATTTCTCGTATTATCTACATTTTACAATCAAACCTATTCTAAGACTCGAACGAAGATGTAGTCGACAGACAACTGCACCAACAAGTATTCTATTCATCCTGGTGCTGATAAAATGTACCAGGATCTTCGTTACAAGTACTGGTGGCCGGGAATGAAAAGGGATATCGCTCTCTACGTTGGGAAGTGCCTGACTTGTGCAAGGGTCAAGGCTAAACATCAAAGACCCTCTGGCTTACTCGAACAACCCCCAATCCCTATGTGGAAATGGGGGAGTATAGCTATGGACTTCATAACTAAACTTCCGCCCACGTCGACAGGTCACGACAGCATATGGGTTGTTGTTGATCGCTTAACCAAATCAGCCCACTTTTTGCCAATACGGGAAGACTACAAGATAGAACGATTAGCCCGAATCTACACCGACAGATCATTTGTAATCAACGAACACCTCGTGACATCATCTCCGACCGTGACGCTCGGTTTACCTCGCGACTGTGGGAAACGTTTCAAGCAGCTCTTGGTACTACGCATAATCTGAGTACCGCATTCCACCCTCAAACCGATGGTCAGACTGAAAGAACGATCTGTACTCTTGAAGACATGCTCCGTTCATGTGTCATAGACTTCGGTGGTAATTGGAACAAATACCTCCCGTTAGTCGAATTCTCGTACAAGAACAATTATCATACAAGCATCCAATGGCACCATTCGAGGCTTTATATGGAAGAAGATGTCGGTCGCCTATTGTATGGCACGAGATTGGTTACTTGCAATTAACCGGTCCTGAGCTACTGCAAGAAACGACTGACAAGGTTCACCAGATACAAGACAACTTGTTGAAAGCTCGAAGTCGACAGAAAAGTTATGCCGATAGATGACGCAAGCCCCTTGAATTTGACGTTGGCGACTATGTACTCCTAAAGGTATCGCCTTGGAAGGGTGTAGTCAGATTCGGCAAGAAAGGGAAACTAGTGCCTCGATATATTGGACCTTTTAAGATTCTAGAAAGGGTCGGAAAAGTTGCCTACAGACTCGAACTACCGGAGGAACTTAGTAACGTCCACCCGACTTTCCATGTGTCGAACCTCTGAAATTGCCTGGCTGAGCATGATTTCATTGTACCTCTCGACGACCTTCAAATAAACGAAACGCTACACTTCGTGGAAAAGCCTGTCGAAATCATGGATCGCCAAACCAAGCAACTCAGGCGCTCGCGCATTCCCATTGTGAAAGTCCGATGGGAAGGTAAACGAGGCGCGGAGTTCACTTGGGAACTCGAAAGCGACATGAAGACAAAGTACCCACAGTTGTTTGCTACGGCTTCGACCTAACTTCGGGACGAAATTCCCTAAACAAGGGGAGGCTGTAACACCCTGTGTTTTCAAAAGTCAAAGTCAAATTCAAAATTGAAGTCAAAGGGAGAAAAGATTGCTAATTGCAATCTGTCTCTCCTTAACCAATCCCTGTTTTGACTTCTTTGACTATAAGTTAATCTATTTTTATGTTTTTACGTTAGTTGTATTATGTGGAGTAATTAATTACAATCAAAGTAATCGAATTAATTATCAATACGAACCGCATTACGACCTTGAATAGCAGGAAGTAACAATGCGATAAAGTCAATTAAACGCTAATCAGTCTAATCTAATCAACATCGTGCTCGCAACTTGAAATACGCATTTTGATAGTTAATATACGTGTGTGTTTGCCTTATGTGTTACTTGTGCATGCTTATTTATGTTTTGTGTGGAAATCTGTCGAATCGCAATCGAAACGCAATCGAAGTCAATCGCAATCGAATCGCAATCGCAAATCGAATACGAAATAAGGATGATTATATGTAGATATAGTATGATAATTGGTGGAGAAGAGATAGTGCAAGATATGAGTAGTTGGGATTAAAAGTAATTTGAATAGAAAACTCTATCGCATTCGCATCTATCGCAATTGAAATCGAAATATCAAAAATCATCGCACCGAACACTCGAATCAGGCAACTGACCGATCAGGCTACCAGCCGATTGAACAGCTAGCCGATCGGACTACTGTCCGATCGGACAGGCTGTCCGATCATGCTGCCAACCGATCGGTCAGCCTTTACCTCTTTTCGCATCCTATAAATACCCCTGTCATTGTAAAACTTTCTACTTTTGGAAACCTCTGTCCGACCAGCACGCTCAGCTCACCTTTTCCTCGATTTCTCTCAATCCCGGTAAGATTTCATCCTACATCTTGTACTTTCTTGATCTACACGCACTCCTACACCTTTCTATCTTTCAAATCTTAACTTTTAACCGTGAAATCATCAAGATTCAAGTGTTCTAGGATGATGTCATCATGATGTTCTTGAAGAACTTCATGTTTTGGCTTCAATCCACCAAGAATAACTTGGATCTAGCCAATTTCCACATAAATAAACAAGGATCTTTCATAGATCTAAACATATACACGGTGGAAGGGATTGAAAGATGGTTTCCCAACTTTCTTTCAACGCTTTTACACTCAATTCCTTCAAAATCGATAGGAACGGAGCTTGTGCCGACTTGCTAATCATCCTAGTAGTTGCGCGGTTCAAGATCCGGGTTCTATCCACAAGGTTCACCGATTTCGGGTTAAACGTTAAACAACCGTCCCGAACAGTTCACTGACCGGGTTTGGGTGATTCCTGTCCGACCAGGAGAACCAAGTAAAGACGAGTTTTCTATGGTTCGACTCGTTCTCAAAATACCTCGATAAAACGACAAAAATCAGAACAACCAAGTGTTAGACGAACAGGCTGATCAGGTTAGGGTGCTGACTGATCGGACTGCTGTCCGAACGGACAGCCTGCCAATCGATCAGTCAGCCGATCGACTAGCCAGCCGATCGGCTAGCACATGGCCCCACACTTAATCAATTTATTTAAAGATTGAGTATTGAACGAAGTGCTGTCCGATCGGACTGCCGTCCGATTGGATTACTCTTTGGATCATGAGATACTTGGCTTCAACACTTAATTGATTTTCAAACATGTTCGACGTACTAGGAGTGCCACCCGATCGAACAGCCGCCCGATCAGGTGACACCCTGCTGAGAACTTGTTTGCTGAGGTACCTAACCGATCGGCTTGCCGTCCGATCGAACGATCGTCCGATCGACCGACCTGAAAGGTATAGATACTTCAATGTTTTCAAATGCTACAACAAAAACTTCAAGTCAAACCATCATACACAAACACATCCTACTCAAAGGAAGAAACAATCCACTCGAACAGCCATCCGATCAGGTTCCCGTCCGACCGGACAACTGTCCGAATGGACTGCCAACCGAACGGCCAGCCGTCCGATCGGACTACCATCCAATCGACCAGCTGTCCGATTCTTCAACACCTGTTTCTGTCTTTACGCATTGCTTATCGTTATGCTATCGAACTATTCAGACTAACCCTACTCTCAATCGCTCCCTTCAATCCATCAACCGCTGTGAGTATACTCGATCCCTTTTTGCTTTAAGCACTTTTGGGTGTTACATACGTTACTTATACGAAAATCACATCGAACACACTACGCAACATTTTAAACGCTAACCGTTACCGCATGTTATACGTGATTTAATGAATGCTTGTTTATTATGTTTACACATGGAATGCTGTCTACCTGTCTTAACGACGATAGTACTATAGTTTGGACTCAGCACCCGCTCATGCGGGGATTGTTAAGGACAATTACTTGCATGGATTACAGTGGTGATCATGTATTGCAAACTGCCTTGGGCAGTCAACCCGCAGTCATTGGTATCGATAGATCCGTGTCGATAATTAAGATGCTTCGTTTCCCTCTATGTACGTGCTGGTTATGCGTAAACTATTTCGAACTCTATATGCTATTATCAAACTTGTATGCTCACCTTTACACTGTGTGTTTTGACTTTTATTTTAACGTATGTGACAGGCAATTAGGAAGCTTATCTGCTAGGAAGGCGAGGCTAGAATAAGCGTCTAGAGCATAGTTGTCTGTAGATCTTGCAGCTAGGGCCTCTAGAAGCAGATAAATAATATACATATTTAAATCTGAGTTGTCGAAACAGAAATATTTGGCTAGACTTTGTTTGTAATAATTTGTTACTGTTTGAGACATGGTATGGGATATGTTACTTTAAATTGAATAGTAATAATAATTGTTATGGAAACTTCTGGACAATCTGTTTCGCTCAGTGTCGCGCCCTGATGTTTTCGCCATCGGTTGGGGTGTGACAGATTGGGAGCTGCTTGGTTCGGTTGGACAGTGATAGCAAAATTCTGGGAAGCCTTACGCTTCCTTGACCCCTTCGAAGAACCAGAATCCTTGCCCTTTTTGTTTTTACCTTTCTTGTCCTCACCTTTGTCAGACGACTGTTTCTTAGCCTTGTCGCCCTTCCTATGTAGTTTACCCTTTCGAACTTGCGACTCAGTTAATGTCGCTGCTAACTTAATTACCTGGCGAACTGTGGTAGGATTACTACCAGTAACGATGTCTTGAACAGAGTCATGTAGGCCATCAATATACCTTTCAATAGCTTTCTCGAGTGGGAGAACCATGGTAGGGCAAAGTAAACTCAACTCTTCATACCTGTCAGTGTATGCCCGGTGCTCACCACTATCCTGTTTTAAATCATCAAACTCCCTTTCTAAAGCCCTTAATTCATAACGAGGACAAAACTCCCTCATTATAAGAGCCCTAAGCTCAGCCCATGTTTGTGCTAACGCAACCTCAGCACCACGGTCTCTCATAACCCGTTTCCACCAAGTAAGAGCCCTCTTCTAAACCACACTTGAAGCAAACTCGACTTTCCGATTTTCAGGACATTGAATGTGACGAAATGTACTCTCAATGCTCTCGAACCACTGTAGGAGCCAGTTGCTCCTTCAGAACCACTAAACTTAAGTGGTTTAGTCGAATTAAAACTCTTGAAATTGCATGGAGCATTCTGGTTATTGTTGGCTTGGTTCACTTGGGCAATAATGTTTGGGAGTACAGCAGCCATATGCTGCGCCATGATATCTGCCATTTCGGCATTAGATAGCGTATTTCACGTCAAGGAGGCATTCTAAAAGAGGAAACATGAAGGAAACGAGTGAGATGATTAGATGAAAAGAATGAGATGAAACAAAAATCGACAAAAGCAAAGATGATGGTCATTCGTTCGTATCACAAAGCAAACAAACGACACACAGTGACTAATCAAAGTAAATGGGTCAAAAATAATGTATCGCGAAGACATGCTCGCCTATAAGTGAATACTCACCACAAGAGTTCCCAGGTAAGAGTGATTGGTCCGATTATGTGGATCTGTACGAACACTCTAGCCTTAGACAGAAAACCCAGGGTACAGGCATTCACTCTTCCAGTTTGCACGTGTTCACACTATTTAGAACCCAAAACTTTGACGAGATTTTGAAAACTTGGAAGGCACAAGGACAAAAAAATCATTCAAAAACGTATGATAAATTTTCAAAATCATTTGGAAAAATCAAAGGGTTCAAAACCTTATAATAAATCATTTAGAAACAGATGATTGATTTTCAAAAAGCGTTTCGGAAACTTGGGTTCTTGTTTTGGCAATCACCTAAGGATAGGTAATGTGTATGTTTTAAGATCTAAACACAAGATAACTCGTGTTAGGCTCCTAGAAAGGTTATAGTCTAGGTCAAAGCATTACTAATAACCTAATTCCCTATAACCATTGGCTCTGATACCAACTCTTCTGTCACACCCCGACCACGTAAAACAAGAAAACGTGGCGGAAATGTCGGGGAGTGTTGTAACAGAATTATTGTTTCACAACCATGGCATTTAAATTTATGTTTTATTTATAAACGAAAGGATTACATTATCTTAAACAACTGAAACAAAGAGTACATAACAGAATTAAACTATTTCTAGCTTCATTTTTAAGTCACTAAGGCACAGGTCCGCCCTAGTGTGTCACGAACATCCTAAGCAACAGCTCCTGAAAACACATGTGAAAATAGGTACGTCAGCGTAAAAATGCCTGTGAGATACATAGGCTTTATGAAAATAGAATTCATGACTTAGGTTTAAAGAAACGTTTAATAAAAATGAGTCATGAATCTTGTTAAGTGTTTTCTTTTATAAATCATATGAAAACGCGATAAGAAATCAGATTATATAAAAGAAAGGTGTATGGTTATTAAAATAACCAAGTAAAAAAGAGTTTGTATAAAACAAACTGTTTTGTAAAACAAGGTCTTGTGAAAAATATGTTATTTGTGTAAAATGTTATATGTCTAAACTGAAATGATTTAAATAACGCTACGATATGTAATATCATACAAGCACTGATATATAGGAAGCACCAGCGTCGTATCCACCATGCTTGTATCATATTACACATGCCTCGTTACTTAAATCACTTACCCAAACAAACCATAATGTAAAATGTTCATGTTTAATACCAATTGTCAAATGTTTATGTTAAAATGTAGACCATGTAATGTCTAATAAATGTCAAATGTTCATGTGTCAAATGTAAATCATGTAATGTGTATCCAAAATATCATGTATGGCAAGTGAAATATATCAACTAAACCATAGGTAAAATGCACAAAAACAAGGTATTGAAGTACAACTTAGTTTAAATCAAAGTTATGATTTGTGGAAATGCATGCTATACTGATACAAACATCTATGCGGTATTGTGAAAATGCATACATTCAAGCCTTGTGACTGTGGCAATAAACCCTTAAACAAATTAAAGGTCTATCTGAGTTATGTTTATCGAATTCGGTCATTCCTTCCATCCAAACATACCTAGGATGTCAGGAACGGGAGTTGTCAATTCCTATGGTACCACTACCCACTAACGAATGGCGTGATCAATGTTAATAAATGTGTTTTGCTCCCATTTAAACAAACCGAATGTCATACCAAAATGTAAGCATGTGATGAAAAACAAATGTACTAAGTGCAACAATGAACATACATAGCATGAAAAGGTAATGTGAAACAATGCACTAGGTATGCACTAAATGGACATACATAGCGTGAAATCTGAATCATATGTACTAAGTATGCACTAAACGGACATACATAGCAAAAACATAATGAAATCATGTATTATAAGTGTACTAATGAACATAGCAAGAATATGATAGGAAAACCTGGAAAGCACGAAAGTAACAAGTAGGCACATCTGTTTCACCACAAAACGTTTGGAAAACAGTAAAAGAGGGGACTATGTACTCACTTGAGATTACTCAATAGTCTTTAGATAACCACCAAGCAAAGCAATAAAGGTCGCGGAATCAAACGGCACCTAATATAGGTAACTACGTTAATAAACGGACCTAATCGGAGGATCGGGTAGAATGAGGTTTCGTAAACCAAATGAGTGAAAGAACTCATGTAATATGTTTAACAAAGCTCACATTCTAAAACAGAACCTATCCTAAGTGCTTACGACCCTTTACGACTCGTTTAGGTAGCTTACACTACTTTAACGCGTCGTTTGCGTAAAACGTGTTCGGACCACCTAACTAGTCCTATGACACGTAAAATATGCCTTAACATGTCTAATTATGTTGCCTAATCAGTTTAGATGTCAAAAATTATGTTACATATGCTTAAAATGAATTTTGGCGTAAAAATGGTATTTTGATAATTTTCCTAAGTCATATAAATTACCTATCATACAACTAACTAAACGACGCGACCATAAGGTATAACCTCGGAAGGTTATTCCCTATATAACTATGGTCACCTAATGTGTTTGGTCGGATCCTAATGATCGACCAAACGGTTCGGGTTCGAAAGTATAAGTGATTGTTTAGATCGCTTACCATATGACCCTATATAAGCACAAATCTAAAAGCGAGGAGCTAAACATGTTAAAACATGTTTAACGAGGTTTGAAAACAAGTATGATATCAAGGAAAAGGGTCTTGATACCCAAAAGTAGTTTGGTTACAAAATACGCAAGAATACGCATTTTGGCCGAAACTACGACTCGTCACTAAGCCTAGATAACTTGGTAATCAGTAGGTATAGTCAGTAGGGACTATAACCATCGTGATTACACTCGCGTTATGAAGTTCAAACGAACTTCATGTTGACCATAAACTGGTCAATGCAGAAAGTCAAACAAAGTTTGACTTTTAAGCTAAAAACGCATAAAAGAACGAAAGAGGACTTAAAAAGGGTCCAAAGAGATTTGATTCTAAGTATTCTCAGGTATGAAGTGATAAACACCTCAACTTAGAGAAATCTCAGATATCAAATGTGGGTTTTGCAATGAAGAGGGTGGGGGTATTTATAGATTTTGTAGAGCCGTTAAGATCGTTCCCCGAAAACCGAGCTTCGATCTAAGTCATACACCTCGTACCCACTGATTTACAAAACCATGGGAGCCCAAAATAGCCCATAGTATTGCTCAAAACCATGTGCAACTCGAAGAAAACCAGCTGCTGATTGAAACAACAAGTTTTTCTGATCTGGGCACTTTTATGCACCCCGCGTAAGAGACAGGTAAGTCTTACGCGGCCCGCCTGGGCTTCACAGTTCAGCAACAGTTTAAGAATGTGCAGAAATGGTCCCTGCATGCATTTCAGTCCATATTTGACCCATTTAAGGCCCGTTAAGCCAACTTTAAGGCTCTATAATAATGCCTAAACATGAGGGACATGAAACATGCTCAAAAATATGCCGGATGTTGGTTCGTTTGCTCGTAAGAACGCGTTATTTGCTTAATTACGACGAAATACGCACGAACGCGAAAAACGATCCAAATTACGCGACGAATGGATTTTTCTCATGCCAATCACTAAAATAAAATATTTTAATGATTACATAAATTTTTGGATGTCCGGATGTATTCAGAATGTAAGATATGCGTGAAAATGCAAACTTATGCACTTTTTGACGCTTTTAGTCCCTGAATGACCAAAAAGTTTATTTTAGCACACCGAACCCCTCAAAGCCTATTTCTAAGCTATGTAAAGGATATTTAGGGTGTGTTTAACTTATGATCATGTTCCGGATTGTCCGTTACAGTACGAATTGGATACTTTCGCAGTTTGTCGAAATTAGTCCCTGTAAGCGAATAAACTTGATTTTGCCATACCAAAGCCTTCAAAACTATTTCTAAGTTATGTAAAGGTTATTTAAGGTATGTTAAGAATAAGTTGATGTTCCGAAGTATTTGTTGCGTTAAACTAGTTACGTTTACGCACCAGTTTGCGTGTAACACTCAAGAAAGTGATATAGACTTTGAAATTGAATAAAAACCAAAACATGAAAAATGTCAAACATAAACAAACAAACATTGGGGTCAAATAACATTATTTCATTGATAACTTGAACTGTTTACTATGATTACAGACACAGGGGTCACAGTGTGTGTTCTTGTGTTTGCAAATTATGAGAGTCAAAAACCCCACTAATGGGTGTGTGCATACGTATAAGAGGATAAGGAGAGTGGGCCGAACCCTTACTTGGGCTGCACTTTGATCTCGAGTACAAGGTAGACAATATTGGGCCGAAGAGAGTATGTATGACAAGGGACAAGTTGTGCGGCCCAAAGACTTGTGCAATCGGACTCATCTTGTGCGACTAGACATACATATACACATTACACTTCATAACACATAACATACTAAAAACATAACATTCCATTGCAAACAATCAAATTCATTAATTACATAACGTTCTTACAGATTGCATCAAATCACAACAAAAAGGTTCTAAAATACGTGTTGTCACATAATTGATTTTCAAGATAACTGCCACAAAAACTATCGATGAGATATTACAGGGATTGTTTCAAATTTTGTATTTTTTGCAAGATCCAATAAGATTTTCATGTATATCGTTCACCGATACACATCATTCATCAATTAAAAATACATGAGGTCTTAAGAAATCGGCAGAGACACGAACAATTGTTAACCTTCTGCGATTCTGGTGTTTTATGTCAATTTCAATCGATTCCACTGATGCAGGTACATGTGTATCATAATAATTGATTCTGTTAAGAGTTATCATGTTGCAACCAGTAGGGATGTAACACCCCGAAAACGGGTTTAGTAATTAAACTCTGTTAATACTAAAGAGTGGGTAAAATACCGCTAGTGGTATAGATTAACCCGGTAAATTATTAGCATTTAAACAAATAAGCCTAACAATAAAATAAAAAGGAGAGCAAATGCTTTTGAGAAAATAAAGTGTATAAAAGGCCCGAGTTTACGGGACTTAAAAATAAAACGAGTTATGACTCCCCCGAACCCACAAAGTAACTAGGAATACCAACCTAGTTAAGTATGTGCCTTAAAAACAATAAAGAAAACTTGGTTAATAATCCTTTTGTTAACTCTAGAAACTTGAGGGACTAAAAGGGTTAAAAGAGAAAAAGGTTTTAATTTATTAAACACAAAACACCAAAACACACACCAAAGTGTGTGTTCTGGTCGTAGAAAACACCGGGGCGAACAAGGGTTCCTCCAACTTAACCCTAGCAAGCTAAATTTCAAGAAATTGAAAGGCCAAATCAGTTCCAAATCAAAATCCGAGTTCATAATAACGATCACCAAATCATGGGAATCATGAGGTATGTTGAAATTTCTATTTTGGTGATATTTCGAAATTGTGAGAATCATGCGTGAACGAAATTCTAGTGTGGATGTTGAATGTTATAGTGAAATTCACACTAGTACAAGTCTAGGAACAAACCCTAGATGTGAATTTGGTAATTTAGTGTCATAGACTAATGATTGAAGTATTAACCTTGCAAGTGCTAAATGGGTTTTGAAACAAGATGATGAACACTAGAATTACGGTCATTAATTTAGTGATATTTGAGTTTCATGAAGTAAGTCTAGGTGTTGTTATGCATGCTAGACATAAGAACTTGTGGATGATGTTAAAACTTGGGTAAATAACTAGTTATGAAAGTTGATTGTTGATGTTATAAAATTATGCCCATAAGGTGTTTGTTAAAATGCCTAAATGAATGTTCATATGTGGGAATTATGAATGAAATGCGTGAATTCTTAACTTGATTAAGTACGTGTGATATGGGGTAATATGAATTCTAAATAGGATGTTGATTTAGAATTAATTCCACACATCATATGGTTAGAGGTAGTTAACTAGTAGAAAGTTAAACTAACCAATGAAAAAGTCGAATAGTGATTTCGACATAGAAAATACGTAAGGTGGAATAGTTGTATTTGTTAATGACTAATCTAACCTCCTTGTAAATGATGACGATAGTTTGACGCTTGACAAGCTAGGTGGAAGCTTGGAAAGGAGGCGGGTTAAAAAATCAAGTATGAAGAAAGGCGTAGTTTGGATGCAAGGTAAGTTAAGCTTACACCCTCTTTTATTATAATTCACATACATGTGAGTATTGACTTCGAGTTATGCTAAGTAATTGATTATGATATTCCGACATGATACATTGCAAGTCGGAATAAGTAAAAGTAGCAAGAAACCATAAGTTATGGCAAAAAGGGTAAAAACGGAAAACTAGTCGGGTAAAGACTAATAAACGAGAAATTTTGAATATCGCGTTATGGGGTGAACTATAACGGGGAAAAGTGGTCAAATGATAATCCTAACATAAGTTGACGGATAGACAAAAGATTTGAAAAAGATATCTTTTGGTGAAAGTCATAACGGGTCGAACAATTTAAGAAAGTGTCATTTAAGTAATAAGAACTCACGGTGCAAATCGGGATAGGTTCAAGGGGCGGGATGGTATTAAGATGCCATCATATTTTGGTAAATGGTCATCTTGGCTAAAAGGGTCAAATGGTGTGTTAACACCATTGACAATAATAATTGATGACCGCTTGTTGAGCTTTGTGGTCACAGGAAATATCACGCGGACTTTGTTGCTTTTAACTACAAGGTTTATAAGCAAAAAAAAGGAGTATTTGAACGGGTCAAATCTATGACCCGGGCCAGGTATGTATGTATAAGTAGGTTATGGGTGAAGGTGTGAATTTGGTTAAACATATCGTTAGTGGTCCTTCGTCATGCAAGAGGAGACTAAGGTTGACCAAAATGCCCTTGAACGTTAAACTGGGCAAACGACCCTTATGAGTCGTTTAGAAGCAAGTATTATGCTAAGGTAACGTTAGTTAAGTGTTAAAGTATGGGCAAAAACCTTAATTGGATCCAATGCATTAAAGCGGTTCACTATCGTAAGCTAACAACCGGAAGGGGGTAAATTCGGAATAACTAATTGATACACATAAAAATCCACCACAATAATAGTTTTGGTGGAGTACCACTTGATAGAAATGTGAAATTTTGATGATAGAAATGAATGTGTGAGTATATGCGTAAAAGCACGTAAATACCCTTAGCGGGTCAAATTAAGCATATAAGCGTAAACGGGTTAATGAGGCGTAATAACCCGTGATTTGAGGCTAACATGATACACAATATTTAATTTAAGAGGTTCATGTGAAATAGGGATCAAACAAATATGTTTGTTTGATAAAATGCATAAACGGGTTAAAATTCAGTAAAAAAGTAATGAGTAAAAGGCTTAGAAGTCTCATAATTTATTATGTCGGATGTTGGATTTTAACTCCATAAGATGGAGAATTAAATTACGGACGTGTAGGAAAAGAATCGGGTAAAACGGATCAATAACGAAGAAGTTATGGTCGTTTCCGTAAAAACTGGACGTGCTGGGAATATGCAGGTCCCAGATACGAACCTGCTGGAAAATGGTCTCCCTCGCGCCACGCGAGGGAGCAAGGGGGTTCCGTCGCGTGGCATGACGGAGTCAGTTTTTAAAAAGTTGTTTTTTTTCAATTATTTTGCCTCGCGAACTCGTGTAAACACGTTCTAAACTATGTATGACTAATTCAATTCATGTTTTATGAATTGTAGGTATTATGTACAATACCAGGGGACGATCAAGCTCAACGAAGAACCGAACACGATCAAGTTCAAGCTTCCGCATATTATTACGTCGTCGTTTTGAACGACGAACTCAATCACATTTTGTTGTATTGTTTTAATACTAAGTAAATTTTAAATAAAAACGTGTATTATGATTAGTATGTGTGATCATTAATACACATTTTTAGTTCATAATTCATAAGAAATACGTTAAATATCGGTAAAGGTGTTACATGGGAGGATATATGTTTTTACGTTTATGATCATACGACAGACGGGTTTTGTTTTTTTTTTTTAGTATGCGGTGTTACAGGTTTTTGTTCTACAGATTTAAATATACTTTAATTGTTTGTTTATGTAGTGTTTTATACACAGAACTGTTTAGGGTAAGTTGTTGTTTGAGTGTTTTATCATGAACATAGTTATTTTTTTTATATTTCGATGTGTAGTGTCATATGTATGATCAATAGTGTTATATTCTGAACAGGCATGTTAATTTCCTTTCATAGTGTTTTATGCCCAATACAATGTTATTTTAAGCCTGGTCATTATTGTTTAACCTACCAGATACTTTGATATTACAACTATAATGTTATATTCATCTACAATGGTTTGATACGATGTTTAGATATTGCAAAGCTATTTTTATAGTGTTTTATATTAAACTTGTTTTTGGTGATGACATTTTATAGTGTCATAATCAAATTTCATATTGTTTGTTATTTATTAGCTTAGTAGATACGGGCATTTCTAACTGTTGTTAATCGGTCCACAATTACCCAAATTGCATCATTACCTTTTCTGGTTTTGGGTAACTTAGTAACAATATCCATTGTTATTAGTTCCCATTTCCATACAGGCATTTCTAACTGTTGTAGTAGTCCTGAAGGTTTCTGATGTTCTGCTTTTACTTGTGAACAAGTAAGACACTTAGATACGTATTCAGCTATGTCCTTTTTCATTCCTATCCACCAGAAATTATTCCTTAAATCTTGGTACATCTTATTGTTACCTGGGTGTATGGTATACCTAGATTTATGGGCTTCTTCTAAAATCTTATTTCTTAATTCTCCCTGCTTAGGTACCCAAATTCGTTTCTTGTGGAATCTCCAAATTTCATCATTTCCTTGCTCTAGTTCCTTTACATAACCTTTCATTCCTTCAGCATCATCTTTGATCGCTGTTTCCTGAATTTTCTTCAATTGTTCTATTAAATCTACTTGTAGATTTAATCTAAGCATGCGAACTCGTCATTGCTTCTCATGATACTTACGACTTAAGGCATCTGCAACTACGTTCGCCTTTCCTTCGTGATATTGAATATCACAGTCGTAATCGCTTAGGATTTCCATCCATCTTCTTTGCCTCATATTTAACTCTTTTTGCCCAAATATGTACCTTAAACTTTTATGATCTGTATAAACAGTAAACTTACTTCCATACAGATAATGTCTCCAGATTTTAAGGGCAAAAATTATGCCTCCTAATTCTAAGTCATGAGTTGTATAATTTTCCTCGTGTTTCTTCAATTGCCTGGAGGCATACGCAATTACCTTCTTGCGTTGCATTAACACACATCCGAATCCTAATTTTGAAGCATCACAATATACTTCAAAATCTTCTGTTCCTTCGGGTAAGGCTAAAATTGGAGCATTCGTCAATCTGTGCTTTAAAATCTTAAAAGCTTCTTCTTGTCTAGGTCCCCATTCAAACTTAACGGCTTTACAGGTCCGCTTAGTCAAAGGTACAGCTATCTTAGAGAAATCCTTAATAAATCGTCTGTAGTATCCAGCTAAGCCTAGAAAACTTCTAATTTCCATAGCTGTTTGTGGGACCTTCCATTTGGTGATTGCTTCTATTTTAGCAGGATCTACGTGAATTCCTTCGTGATTCACCATGTGACCTAAAAATTGTACTTCTTGTCGCCAGAATTCACACTTCGAGAATTTGGCGTAAAGCTTTTCTTTTCTTAACAAAGTTAAGAGTGCATGCAGATGCTCACAGTGTTCTTTCTGCTTCTTTGAATAAATAAGTATATCGTCGATAAAGACAATTACAAATTTATCCAAGTATGGTTTACAGATTCTGTTCATCATGTCCATGAATGCTGCTGGAGCATTTGTTAGTCCAAAGGGCATAACTGTAAACTCATAATGGCCATACCTAGTTCTGAAAGCAGTTTTAGGTATGTCTTCTTCTTGTACTTTCAGCTGGTGATATCCGGATCTTAGGTCTATCTTAGAAAAATACCTAGCGCCTTGGAGTTGATCAAAAAGATCGTCAAGCCTAGGTAATGGGTATCGATTCTTAATTGTAACCTTATTTAGTTCCCAATAATCGATACACATCCTCATTGACCCATCTTTCTTTTTCACAAACAACACTGGTGCTCCCCAAGGGGATGAACTAGGTTGTATAAATCCTTTGCTTAGTAATTCATCTAATTGCTTTTTCATTTCTAGCATTTCGGTGGGTGCTAATCGATAAGGTGCTTTGGCTATTGGTGTAGTACCAGGGATTAGATGAATTATAAACTCTACCTCTCTATCGGGTGGTAACCCGGGTAATTCTTCTGGAAAGACATCTGGGTATTCTGAGACTACAGGGATGTCCTGAAGTTCCTTATTTTTAGTGTTAATGACTACGGAAATCATATACACCATTTCTTGTTTTCTTGAATAACTAGCCAACTTCATTACTGAAATGAATTTCAGTGGCTTTCGAGGTCTATCTCCTGTAATTAAAATTACCTCTCCTGTGGGGGTACGAATTTCTACGGAATTCTTATCACACAGGATTCGAGCATGGTTGGCTACCAACCAATCCATTCCTAATACCACATCGAATCCGGCTAATTTCATAGGTAACAGGTTGGCTGAAAACTTATGACCTAAAAGTTCTATCTTTCCTTCTTGCAAAATCTTATTTACGTTAACAGAATTTTCATCTGTCGTTTCGACTGTAAAGATCTGCCTAAGGGTGGTTAAGGGTAAATTAAGAGCTTGGCAGAATGAAGTATTGATAAAACTTTGGTTTGCACCAGAGTCAAATAATACTTTTGCAAACACATCATGAACTAAGAACGTACCAGCTATCACATCTGGGATGAGTTCTGCTTCCTGGGTGGTCAGTTGGAATGCTCTGGCATTCTTCTTAGTAGCTCCGTCAGCTGTTTTGCCTTTGTTATCTGCTGGTCTAACCAATTTAGGGCATTCGGGTTTCAAATGCCCCGCTTCCCCGCAGTTATAGCAGATCTTGGTCTTTCTCTTACAATCTTCCTCACGATGCCCTATAGCCTTGCAGAAATTACAGATTTCATGGCATTTTCCCAAATGTTTCTTTCTGCAATTCCTGCAGAAAGGCGGAGTGGAAGATTGCCCGACACCCCTTTTCTTGAACTTATTGTTATTACCCATACGAAATCCTTGGGTAATTTTCTAAGCTAATTCCTTCTTCCTGTTTTCATCTCTTGTACGTACCAATTCATCAGTTAGGGTGTTAGCTAATTCCACAACATCGTCAATAGTGCGTGGTCTTGCAGCCTTAACGATGTTACGGATTTCACTAATTAGTCCCCAAATATAGCGAGAAATGAGTACCGGTTCTGGCGAAGCCAGTGTTGGTACCACTCTAGCATATTCAAAGAATGTCGAAGTATAACCGCGACACTCTACACCTACCATACGATGGCTTAGGAACTTATTCGTCATTTGTTCTTTTTCATACTCAGGACAGAATTTTCTTTCTACAAGATTCTTAAATTCTTCCCAATTCATAGCATAAGCCATCCTTCTTCCTTTTGCTTGTAATACTGTGTTCCACCACTCTAGCGCCCCTTCTTTGAACAAATTTGAAGCATACATGACCTGATCTTCTTCGGCACACTTACTTATTGCAATTACTGCTTCAGTTTTCTCTAACCAACGCAGTGTTGCAGTTGCCCCTTCATTACCTGCAAATTTTGCTGGTTTACAGGCAAGGAATTCTTTGTAAGTGCAACCAGGCGTTGCAGCTTTCATATTTTTAGGAAGTGGGGCTTGCTGTGGGTCATGATAGTCATGATTGCCGCCTCCATTTATGTTGTTACTGCCGTTATCTTCCGGAGTACATTTACTAGGAATGATTTGTTGTGGTTCAGCAGGTTTCTGAGCAGCAGCCATAATTGCTGGAATAGCATCGGCTATCCCTTGAGCAACGATATTTTCAATATCTTGCCTAGTCATATATTGATTTTCTTGATTTTGCTCAGATTAGTTTACTTCATTAACTGGTTCGTTTGCGTTTTCCATCTGATAATTTGTATTGGTGTGAATTATTAGTATCTAATAATTGATAGTTTAAAGATAACAAAATAATTACATATAAACACATAAAATATTACAACACATATATATAGTCAAAATTGTCGCTTTTCTAGACTTCTATTTTGATTTATAGATTATATAGGCATTCATACACACTCTTTATCTTACAATGTTTTATTCCCTATTTTAAAGTGTTATATGTTTGTTTACTACTTGTTCTTATACAACCACAGCTTCCTAACCCACTTTTTCTTGATCAACTGGTATTTCAATAGTGACGCTCCCTTTCGTCGTATTTCCAGGAAATTTGTTCCCCCATTTCCCGGATTCTATTCCCTGTACCTATCAGTTCTTCACCAAATTGACGAAGTTCGGCCAAGTTTTCGTTGCTCATTGGCGGGTTGGGAAGAGGTTCTGGATCAAACTGTGGAAGGAAGGAATAAGGACTATTAATTATGTTTTGAAATTGCCAGTCATTTGTCCACCACTCTTCCATTTCGCCTAAAGGTCGTGTGTGGATTAGAGGGTCCGGAATTGCTGGTTCCAGATTTACTGGAAGTTGGAGTTCAGCCGGATAAGGGAAAAGATTGTTGTTGATAGGGCTAATGACATCACAGTTTGCAAGTAGACGGTCTATTTCGTCTTGAAAAGTGATTTCTTCAGGTTGTTTAGAGCTCTCTCCTATTTCTATTCCCTTTTGCTTAAAATTTTCTCTGATTACTATCTCTGCTGGTTTAGAACTCTCTCCGGTCTTGATTCCTTTTCCTTTGTCTATAGGGTTTTCTACTTTGGGGAGTTTCCTAGTGGCTGGCCTCCTCCTGCGTACTTTCCTCCATCCCCATATCTTCTTCTTTTCTTAGGCTTTGCTTTTTCTGGAGGTGGAGCTTGAAATTCCAGGGGTTCCTCCACATCAGCAAAATAACCAGTAAAATCGTGAGAGACTTCGATTGGTACTGGGTATAGGTTGAGATTCTGAAATGCTTTAGATAGCTCACTCATGCTATTTAGCATATATGCAAAATACACAAAAATGCTAAGTTAAAATCCTATAAGGAAATCTAAACAAATATTTAGTTTTATTGCATATCGAAAGACTAGTTTTACAAAGGGTAACGGAAATTTAAAACACACTAGGATTTATTTATTTACTGGGTAGTGATTTTCTACTGGATCAGGCTTATTGGTAGTTTAGAGATTTGCATTCTCTGCTACGGTAGCTAGCATATAAAGATTTGCCCATTTTTCATCTAATTTGTCTTCCCAAGGTGGACTAGTGCCTATTTCCTGGATTTCCGGATTAAACCTCACTTTCTTGACTTGGGGTTTCTGGCTTTTCCTAATAATCGAGTTTCTTTTCTCTGGGGTAAGAGGATTCTCATATTGTGCTTTACGGACAAAAATTCCTTCTTCCAGATCTGCTGGGTATTTGGAGGAAGAGGTTCCTTTTTCTTTAGGTGTAGTATCTAATTTGTGGTAGATGGCAGAAAGCCTTTGTTTACCCATACTGTAACTAACAAATAACTAATTAAAACACATAATCACAGAAGGACAATTTAAGTATTCTTCAAATAAATTTTAATAAACTTAATCAGTAGTAAACTTATATCAGTGGCTCTGATACCACCTTTTCATGTCACGGCCCTCGGCCCCGGTTTGTCCCGGTCCAGAGCCGCGAGGCAGGAAATCCCGTGGTATTAATTTAAGTGACAGCGGAAGTCTTTTTAAAACAGGATCTTGTAATATTAAAACTGCTTGTTTACATAATTTAGGGATAAAACCCTATTATTTACAATAAGGTGATTTCACTGGGAAACTTTTATTTTTCAAAACATGTTTCTTTATTTATTTACGATGAGCCACTTCTCTAAGCTTGTAGTGCTTCACGGCACTTTTCTTGGATCACAACAGATCACCTGAAACATGTTTGAAAAAGGTTTTGTCAGCGGGAAATACTGAGTGAATCATTCAATTTACTAAAAAAGAACCCATTTGTTATAATTTACAGTATTAAGGGTGATTACAATGTTTCTGATATCAACCAACTACCCACAGTATTTGTCACTCGACTACCCATTGGCTATCTCGTTATCCAAATGGTGTCTGTGACTGTGGTCAGATCACCGCTTGGCTAACACGTTGTCCAATGGTGACGGGAAATAAGTAATGTATACAAAAGCCCACATACCGGCTGTAATTTGGTGATTACATAGACTTAATCCCTGTAATTATAACTTTGAAAATAACTTGGAGTTTTGTAAAACAGTTGATAAAAAGAGAATGACTCACATTGCAGATTTAACGAGCAGAGTATAAGCCTACTGATTAGCCTTGATTAACCTAATTTAAATAACAATGCACACAAACGGGGTTAGTAACTAATACAGCAGTTACGACAATTCATGAGATTAAACCCTCACAACGATTTACAAAGTGAAATACTTAAAAATTCAGCGGATTCACAACGAATGATAGAGTATGGCCCGTATTCGGACAACACTCAAACATTCAAGTCGAAATCACGATGAATAACAAAGTATAAACCCAATTTGGGCAGCACTTCAATAATCGTTGGATAGTTTCAATCGACCGGACGTTGTATCGTAATAGCGATCGAGTTATTACCCTGTTTGTTGCAGCAGCGTTCCGTGATTTGTGTGTGTTGATAGTGATTTACGTATAACTTAACGTATACTATGAATTTCTACGTCGAAGTAAAGCAGAATGTCCAGTGCCAACCCCCTCTATATATACTGAAAATGTGCACCTCCTGCGAGTCGCGGAAGGTGCTTCCGTTTCTGTCGTGTATCACGGGGCATACCCCCCTAGCCTAGGGTAGCCTCGTGTCTTGGGTAGCCTTGGTGAGTCAACATACAACGAAATTTCGAATTAGACAGCGGGTTTTGATGATAATTATCAATTAGGGTTTACCCCCTGAGTTTTAGGGGCCCTGATCCTGATTCCAATTGTTCTAAAAATTTTAGGGTTTATGCAAAATTACTTGGGTTTCTAAATTAGGGTTTTCATATTAGATAACTAACATACTAAGTAATAATTTTAATGAGAGTTGTTACAGCTGCACTCAGACTTTGACTCTGACTTCGACTCCGAATTTGACTCCTCAGTTTCATCGTTATCTAACACATGATCCACCACTTTCTTCATCAATTGAGATTGTTGATCAGTGTCAGACGATGTAAACATGACCTCAATGTTTTCTGGCAAGTTAACTGAAGACTCTGACTCCCACTGTAAATTTGTTGCCTTTTTTACTCTTTCAGAATTTGGATTTCTGGGCAAATATCCATTTTCCAGCGAGGGTGGACACTTGTTACAACTGAAACCCTGTTTCTTACCAGAATTTTTCTTTTCAGTCTTTTTCTTTGTGTCACTCTTCTTTTCTTCAGTAGTTTCTTCTTCAAATGCTTTCATGCCTTCAACAGTTGGATAGATCCTGTCAATGACATAAGAAGAACATGAGTAACTTTTCAACAATTTATTAACTCTTTCTGTTTCAATTCTTTGTGTCTCAAGTTTCTGCTCAAGCACAACACACTTCTCAATGTAGTTGTTGACGACTTTCTGCTTTGTCATGAAAGCTCCCTGAAGTGTTTTCATTGCTGTTGCTTGTTCATCACTTGTTTCATTGTACATATCCATGCTTTGCTCAGCACATCATAAGATTCCTTGAACCTGTTCATGTTGTTAATCAGTTCACTGTTTTTCTTTTTCATGATCTCACAGGTTTCACAATTCACTGGAATCTTTCGAACATCAGCTTCTTCATCAGTCTTGAACTTTGGAACTTCTTTGACTTTTCTTCTGACCACTCGAACATCTTCATCATCACTGCTAACCGGTGTTTTGACCTTTTTCTTTTTCTTCTTAGCTTTCTCATCTTCACTGTCACTTTCTACCATCATTTTCAAGTGTTATGCCATTCTCTTTGCATAATATTCACTATCATCATCACTATCTTCTTCAATTCGAGCAACAAAAGCTTGGTGACTTGAAGTTTTGTTAGGATCATAATCATCCCAGCTAAAACCTTCCCAACTAAAACCATCAGGTAACTTTTCATCATCCTGATCTATCAAACATGCTTTACCATCAGCTGAAACATATTTTTCCCAACTGAATCCTGTTGATGATTTCTTCTCATCATGATTTACTGTACATACTCTCTTTGAAGATTCTTCAATCACCTTCCTCCCATGTGCAACTTGCGGTTCGTGTTGATTTGATTGTTGAGCAACTTGATGATAGATCGCTTTTCGATAATAGTCATTATTGTTGAACGGATTTTGAGCTCCACTTGCTTCGCGATTAGGGCACTCCCTCTTGAAGTGTCCTTTTTCCCTGCAACGAAAACAAGTAACTTTAGATTTTTCAAAACCTAAAGTAGAAACATTAGCATCACGTAAATCATCTCTTCCTGTGATCTGCTTAAATTTCTCAGCTCGTCTCAACACACTCGCCAAACACCATTTTATATCCATTAATTCCATCTCTTCAGCATCTATTTGATCATAATCCTCTTTTGTTAACATAGGATTCCCGAGCAGACCTGCTATAAAACTTCCATATGACTCCAACACAGTTCCCAACAAAGACATGTGGCTTTTTGCAACTTCTTCTGTGTAATCTTGATCATCCTCAAGATTTAGTACAATGTTGCATTGTAACTTCCTGCCATTCTTTATTGCTGAAAGGTTAGGATCAAATGTCGGAAATGATGAAAAGCTTGTTTTGCTGCTTGACCCTTTAGAAGAACCTCCCGGTGAACTCTTTGCATTAAAAGCAGTTTCAACCTTTGGAGATAAGTTGGTGGTTTTGTCATTCAACCCTGCTTTGTAATAAAGTCCAATGTCTTGTTCACCATCGAAATCTTTCATTCTTGAGATCTTTCTCTGTTCCATCTCTTGAGCCTCAATTTTTTCAATAAACTTGCTCAGAGTCAGACTGCTAAATCCTTTCTTGTTTCTTAGCATTATCAAGTATGTGCTCAAGTTTCATGTGGCAATGCATCTACTACTTTCTCTATCAATTCTTCATTGTCCTTATTAATGCTCACCCTCCTCATGTTTACCAACAAATTGTAGTATCTTTCGATTATCTGCTTTGTGCTTTCATTTTTCAATCCTCGAAATAGATCAAACTCTTTCTTCAAAAGCGATTTTTTATTCTTTATCATTTCTTGACTTCCAACAAACTTTGATCTTAAAGCTTTCCAAATCGAATAAGCACTTCCATTATGTTGCAATAAAACCATGATGTCTTCTTTTACAGCTTGTTGTAGAAGACTTAACATCATTTTTTCATTTTTATATTTCTTTTTATCATCAGCACTCATGTCTTTGATAGCAATCTCCTCTTCGTCATCATTATTGGTCTAACATATTTCGTCTCAACACATTCCCAAGCATCCAAATAATTTGCTTGAACCCAGTTTTCAAACCATCCTTCCCAACCTTTATACTCCTCAATGTTCATGAGCTTAGGCGGTTTTTGCATCGTCCCCGTTTCATTTTCCAACATTGTCTGCTGAGTAACAGTAATCGGGGTAGCAAAGGCATTATAAAATTCCTCTTCCATGTTTCGGTTTTACAAAGTTCACAAAACAAACTGTTCAAATGAAATCACCCAGTCCAAACGGAATTAACTTTGGAATGAAATTACCCTAATTTCGTTTGAGATAACACACTTTCAAACGGAATTACAATTCCATGCGAGATTATCAAACGGAATCAACTTTCAAACGAAACTACTAATTTTGCGCGGACCACTCAAACGGAATTACACCACTGAAACGGAGTTAGCTAATTCCATATGAACTTTCGAACGGAATTAATCCTTTGAAGCGAAATTACACCTAGTACCGTGCGGAATTAAGCAGACGTCATTATCTCGATGTGAAAATTGTCAAATTGATCAAGATATAGGCCGATTTTAGTTCTGAAACTTTCTAGGGTTTGTTAATACACAAAAGCGCACATGATTTGTGAAAATCAAGGCATTTTGACCGAGAAAACAAGTTCTATTTGAAAAAAAAAATGTCGAAATCAGAAATTGCAGCTGAATTGGTAAGAACTCTTCCTCCTGAGCTCTGATACCACTTGTAGGATCATTTTCGGACCCAAACGAGTCGATCAGAAGACTAATTGCTCAATACGAAAGGCGGAAACAGACGTATTGAGGTCAATTCAGCAAGAATATCACTTAGACTGTCTATTTGATTGATTTGACAACTGATTACAGCGAGACGACACTTCGGCAGCACTTCGTTACACTGACCGGAAAGGATCTACTGATTTCGCATGAACGGACCTATATATAGGAGGGCTAATTCCGCTTGAACATGTCCAAACGAAATTAGATTCAAGCGGAATCTAATTCCGTGCGGAATTACATCCAAGTCTCTTTCAAGCGGAATTACTGTTCCATGCGAAATTACCTCTATCTCGAAATACGTGTCCTCTTCTAACATTCTAAGTACAAGACTCGATACAAGACGAAGTTGACAGAGGCATGCACTAACAGAAATGGACACTTGTCCATTTCGTGCGAAATGCCCTCTCCATTTCGTGCGAAATGGTTCCTTCTTGCACGTTTCTTGTTTTTCTCGTTCTATGTGACTTGATTTATCATTCAAATACAAGACTCGATACAAGACGAAGTCGACAGACATATGCACCAACAGACTCCCCCTTGGATGTTGATGAAGTCTTCAGTGACGAGTCTTTAAAGTCTTCAGTCTTTATCAGTCTTCACGCTTTCTCCAAAGTGTCTGACAATGTAAGCATCCTCAATCTCTTTCTCTCTATCTCTTTCACTTTCTCTTCCAGAATCTCAACCTGACTCTATCTTCTCTTGATCAGATCTCTTGATTCCTTGAATTCTTCAGATTCAGCAACTTGCGTCGAATCTGGCTCTCTAACATTCAAACCCCCCTTGAATGTTGATCCTTGCTTTAAAATCTTCAGACTCCCTCTTGGATCGAACCTGGCTTTAATGTATTCAGACTCCCCCTTTCGATAAGCTGGGATCACAGTTTGGCTTTCTGTAACAATCAGAATCAAGAACCTGGCTTTTCGTATCCACAGGATCTGGTACCTGGCTCGAGTCTGCCTATTCTCAGGAATTGAACCCTAGCTGCTTCTACCTGCACAAACTCTACCTCACAATAAATTTGACAAATTTAAAATTTGACAAATTTAGAAACCACTTGTAGATATCGATCAAAATGATTTAACATATATAATCTCTGATAATCCACTTGTAAAATATATTTTTTTTACTTCAAAACTAACTCTCCCAACCCATTGTTCATCATGTTTAGCACTCGGAATTTTGAAAATCAGCTTTTCAACATCAGTTGTCGAAAATAAAATGAAATAAAATGTTTTTGTATTTTTAAAAATTTTATGCTAAAACACACTCTTTTTGGATTTTTGTTTTTTTAAAGAAAAACAGCAAAGAAATATTTACATACAATATTTTTGTGAGTTTGTGTAAGAGAATCATATCAGTTTATGAGACAAATCACTGACACCGTTAAGCTTTAAACGTTTTAAGTTCTAAACGATTCACTTAGATTGTCAGTATACTGATCCACTTAAATTTTCACACAAAGTTCAACTGTTCTGAGATATGAGATTAGTGTTTTAAGCACTTAAACTTATTCGCGTGTACCACCTCAGAATATACTCCTGTATCCAGACTTCTATATTCAGTCTTACAGGTGAATGTACACTAATGATATCTTTAAACGGGTAATGCGAGACCATGAGAGCTCAGGTTAGAACTTCCGTTCAGACAAAGTGATGATGGCTCGTCTTTCGGTGTGTCCCGTTTGGGGATCTTTTCTTCAACAACACAGGAATAGCATTTTTCAATGTTTCATCATTTTTTTATGTTAAGGGTGGGCTTTACGATTAAAGCAATGCAGAGCATTATACGAGGACTAGGCTATTGCTTCCACAAAATCAGAAGTCCATGTATAATACCCCAGATATCATCATGCACAAAGACCTAGTATGTCAGAAATAGAAAATCTTTCAAACAAGATTTCGGGGGTTACCATAAATCCGAGAGATGTTCCCCACGAGATAAGTAAGTATTTGAAATTTAGGTTTATATCTCGAAAACAATCGACTGAATGTATAAAAACCTACTGGCATATTGTCAGTGAGATCGTTTATTACTTTTAACTTTCCAATTCTTTAGCGTGCTGCGATTGTTTACTGATGTACTATCATTTCCTCTTTTTCACAACAAAACTCATTTTTTAAATTTTTTCAATGTTTTTGGCTTTTTAGATTTTATCATGTTTTTGGATTTTTTTCAAATTTTCTAATGTTTTTGGATTTTCTAAAATTTTTTACTCCCCCTAAAATTCAAAACCATGTAAAGAAAATTTGACAAACCGATGTGAAATGCTTCAATTCTCTATCCACTTGGTGTAAACAATCAGAACTCCCCCTGACAACAAACTATTTTCCCATTATGATTTCAAAACACTTAAATTTGTTTTAATTAAAATGGTTTTTCCGGAAAATTAGTTTTGTTGAAATTCACCAACCACTTGTAGGTTAGGGGTTTCATCACATTGTTTTTCAATCACTTATGTGAAAGTTAAATCAAGTTCAACTTAATGACCTTGATTAACCACTTCTAGGAACAAACACTTGTATGTTCACTTCAACAATACCACTTGTAAGTTGAAATATGACATTTTTGAGTTTTACCACTTGTAGGTTTTCCAAACAAAAATATTTCAAGAATGATGCCGATTCCTGCTCCACGATTACCAACTTGGGAGCTCCGGCAAGTCAGGATTTTACATATGGAATACAGACACCCAAGCCTAACCAGCTTCGGGTGTGACCTTTTCAGTTTCACTTGGGGTTTGAACATTTCTTTTTGTTTCATAAAATTCTTTTACCCCTTTTACCTTTCCCTCAACCATCTTTCCAAAAATATTTTTAACTTTCCCGTTGAACGCCTTTTTGACATCAAATTCTTTCTTTTCAGAATAGAATTGATTCGAAATTTCCACTTTATCGACTTTTGATTTTAAATTTTCAGCCCGTAATGGTGGAAAGTTGACATCATCCATTGGCGGAACTGAATTATCACATATAACCTCAACTTGTGGCTCCTCTGTCTTTAACGAGTCAGATTCATTGCTAGATTTCACATCTGATTTCTTAACAACCCACGTTTGGTTGTTAAGATTTACCCTTCTTTTGTAAAATCTTTTTGAACACTCACCAACTTCATATGTTGAGTTTTTGAACACTTTGAATTTTTCAGTTGGTGGTTCAGTTTTATCAACAACTTTTTCTTTGACTTTAGAAACAACTTCCTATTTTGTGTTGGTTGCCTTAGGACAGTTCCAGGCAATGTGACCAACTTCTTGACATCTATAACAGGTTCTTGTTTCCTTTTTGTAATTAGCTCCATTCCTTTCAAACTTTTGTTTTTCTGCAAGAAATGCTTTGTTCGACTGTTTCCAGAATGAGCTTTTCTTTTCTTCTTCAGAACTTGACCCTGAAACAAATACGATTTTTGTTTTAGAAATTTTCTCATTTTTATGATTTTCGGGTGAAGTAAAACCTAAACCTTTCTTTTTGAAATTACTGTTATGGTTTGGTTTCTTTTGAAAACCAGAACCAAAACTGTAACCTTTTTTCTTGTTTAACCTTTGTTGAACTCTTGAGGTGTATCTTATAGGTTTTTCAGTAAGATTTACATCTTTTATTTCAGAAATATTAATTTCTGTTAATTTGAAAACCTTTTTGATCATTTCAATTTTAACACCTCTTATTGGAAATTTCTTATCAGAATATAATTTGTCTGAATCATTCAAAGTATATGCCACTTTGATTGATTCTTCATTCAAATTATTTTTTGATAACAGAAATTCTTTATTGTACACCCTTTTGACTGATGGTTTTGAACTGTTGATCGACGAACTCGAAGTTTCTGACTCAGACTTTGACTCTGACTCCTTATCCTTATCCAACACCTGATCGACCACTTTCTTTATTAACTCAGACTCATGATCAGTGTCAGACGATGTGAACGTGACGTCAATGTTATCTGGCAACTCATCAGTTGTTTCAGACTTTAACTTTATATTGACTGCCTTTTTGACTTGTTCCTAATTTGTTTTTCTAGGAGAATAACCTTCCCAGATCGGATGCGGACACTTGTTATAACTGACATTTTGTTTCTTACCAGTATCCTTCTCTTCTGGCTTCTCATCTTAAAATGCTTCAAAACCTGCAACAGTTGGATAAATTCTATCAATCAAATAATCATAACCTGAATAACTTTGCAGCAATCTTCTGATTCTTTCATTCTCAATTTTTTCAGTTTCCAACTCCTGCTTCAATTTTGCACACTCCTCAATATAATGATTTATAGCCTTCTGCTTAGACATCATTGTTGCATTCATCATAATCAAAGCATCTTCCCTTTTTGAGTTTGTCTTTTGCAAATTGTTAACTGTTCTGTTCAAAACATCATATGATTCTTTCACATACTTGACATCAAACAATAATTTTTCTTTCATCTTGTCAAGCTCACTATACTTCTTGTCTTGCTATTCACACTGTTTGCAAGGTTCCAAACATTTTAGACAAGGTTTTGTGACCTCAACAATTTTTTCAACTTCGATAATCTTTTCAACTTCGACTATCTTTTCAACAACTTTAACTTATTCACTCTGTTCATTCTTCACCTTCTGAGCAACATTCTCACATTTTGCCTCTTTCTTTTCTTTTGCAGCTTGTTTTTCTTTTAGCTTCTCCAATTTATCTGCAAAATAAAATTTGAAAATTTCAGTAGATAAATGAGTTTTGCCAATGTTAATTTGATTAATTTATTCCTCATCATCGCTACTATCAGTTGATGATTGATCAAAGACTTTTGTCTTTTCTGAACTATTCTCTGAAGAAACAGACTCTCCATCTTGGCTTTTCTCATCATCTGCAAACACATCCATCCATTCTTTCATCAACTCTGGTTCTTGAACTATTTGTGCAATGAATGCTCTAAATTTTGAATCAGCCGGAATGTATTTGTCCCAGCTAAAACCTTCTGGCAATTTTTCATCATCTTGATTAACCAGATAAGCTTTCTTCTTTCCATCTTTAATAGCATTTGAAGATGATGGTTGTTGAGCAACTTGTTAATATATAGCTTTCCGATAATAATCATTATTCCCGAACAGATTCTGAGCTCTACCTGCTTCTCGATTGGTACATTCCCTCTTGAAATGTCCTTTTTCCCTGCATCGAAAACAAGTAATTTTAGATTTGTCAAAACCTAAAGTAGAAACATTAGCATCACGGAAGTCGTCTCTTCCTGTAATCTGCTTAAATTTCTCAGCTCTCCTCAACACACTCGCTAAACACCACTTAATATCCATAAGCTCCATTTCTTCAGCATCAATCTGATCGTAATCCTCTTTTGTAAGCATAGGATTTCCGATTCTTCCTGCAACCAAACCCTCATAAGATTCTAACACTGTAGCTAGTAATGCTATATGACCTTTAGCGGCTTCTTCAGAGAAATTTTGACCATTCTGAAGATGCAACGCAATGTTACAGTGTAACACATGACGATTACTGTTGTTTGAGCTTTGGAACTGATGATTTGAAGTTGAAACATTCGGACTAACACTTGGATATGAAGACAATCCATTGTTGTTGTTTGAGCTTTGATTGAGTGATCCGGATGAGTTCTCTGCGCTGAAAGCGGTTTGTATCTTCGGACTAGCTTCAACATTTTGAACATTTCCTTTGTAGTACATCTTGATGTCTTGTTGACCGCTTGAATTGTTCATTCTAGCAATCTTTTGTTGTTCAAGATCTTGTCCCTCAAGTTTCTCAATGAACTGTGCAATCGACAATCTACTATACTCTCCGGAATTTTTCAAAATCATGAGATATGTACCCCATTCTTTTTGAGGTAACGCATCTGCAAATTTCTGAACCCATTCCTCTGGAGTTTTAGTAATTTCCAATCGCGACACTGAACGCACTAGATGGCAATATCTTTCAAGGAGAGTCTTTGTAGTTTCACCTGGTACACTTGTAAACAATTCAAATTATTTCTTCAATAATGATTTTTTACTCTTGATCATCTCGGCACTTCCTTCGAATCTTTTCCGAAGAGCATCCCAAATCGAATAAGCACTATTATCATGTTGAAGTAATATGAAAATATCTTCTTTCACAGCTTGTTGAAGTAAACTGACCATCATTTTTTCTGCCTTGTACGAATCTCTCTCTTTATCAGAAAATTCCGAGATAATCTTAGCAACTCCCAAATCAGACAGTGGTCTAGCATACTTTGTTTCAATACTTTCCCAAGATCTTAGATGATTTGCTAGAACCCAATTTTCAAAACGTTCTTTCCAACTATGATACTCTTCAATACCCATCAACTTTGGAGGTTTCTGTAACGTTCCCGTTTCATTTTCCATGGTCATACTCTGAGCAACTGTAACAGGAGTGCTCGGGGCAGTAGCAAACGCATTGTAAAATTCAGATTCCATGATTCGGTATCAAATGTTCACTAACACAAACTTTTAAACGAAATGAGGTTTCACACGAAATGAATCTTGGTACGAAATGCCTTTTGGTGCGAAATGGATTCTTTCGTGCGAAATGAATGTCAATTCCAAACGATATGGCGGCTTTACGCGAAATGGAGATCTAAAAAGTCACTTCGTGCGAAATGAAAAGCTTAATTCGTGCGAAATGCTGCTGATGTCATCCAAACGACCATGTTTTTTGTCAAATTGATCAGGCTTTAGTTCGATTTTAAGTCTGATTCTATCAACGCTTTGTTAAAATAGTGTTTTGCACGTTATATGAGAAAATAAAGCCATTTTATCCGTAAAATCTCTGTTAATTTTGAAAATTGTTAAAAAGAAGGTGTAGAAAACAGAAATTTGATGCAATCAAGCCGAATTCGGTAAGAACTCTTCCTCCTGAGCTCTGATACCACTTGTAGGATCGTATACACGACCAAACGAGTCGTTCAGAAGAGTTTTTGTCCAATACGAAAAGCAGAAACAGACGTATCAGAGTTGAATCAGCTTGATATACACTTTAACTGTCTTGTTAATTGATATAACAGCGTTTTATAGCCTGGAGACACTTCGGCAGCACCTTGGTACCGGAATCACAAAGTTACAAATGAAAGACTCAAGCACACTATATATAGACATATCATTTCGTACGAAATGGGTATGTGCCATTTCGTGCGAAATGTTTCCTTCTTGCACGTTTCTTGTTTTTCTCGTTCTACGTGACTTGATTTATCATTCTAATACAAGACTCGATACAAGACGAAGTCGACAGACATATGCACCAACAAAGTTGATCAAAAGACACAGAATAGCATATAACACTACAGGCAAACAACACTATTAAAACACCCCAATGTAATTGCATAGACCAGGAGGAGCACCAACAGACACCATGGACCACCACAGACCAATTTAAAATCAAACCCACATTAAAACACCCATCATAATTGCATATAACACTATAAGTATAAAACAGTTCTATTCGGCTTATATAACACTATCCAACCATCTACATCACACTACTAAACACTTTAGATCACAACATAAATCCTAAAGTTGATAAATGGGTTGTTAAGGACAACACAAACATCTATAGACACCATTCACCACCACAGACCGATTTAAAATCAAACCCCCATTAAAACACCCTTTCGAATTGCTATAACACTACATGTATAAAATAGTTTAGATCACAACATAAAACCCTATAGCTGATTACCGGGTTGTTAAGGTCATCATCAAACATCAATAGACACCATTGCCCACCATACACTGACTTAACATCAAATCCCCAATAAAACACCTACCTGGTTTCGAAATTGTTGGTTGTCGCTTCCTCTTCGATCCCGATGACTTGCTCGTACCTTTTTTCGAATCCATAGAACACTCTTTTGATTAGTGATTTTACTGTTTAACATAAATAAAATCAACGCACATTAATGTAATATAAAACCCTGGACTTCAAAAGGAATTAGCCGACAAAGAATGTGCTCTGATTACCTTTAAAACACTTCTAGGTTTTCTGCTGTGGTTATAGTCAAGGAAATCGAAGAATTTAGCTTTTACGGGAAGATCGCCGATTTTTAGGAGAATGATGGGGGTTTTGGTTGTGTAGGATATGGTTACCATATTTGAAACATTGGGAAAGACACTATTGCTCTTCAATTTTACATAAGGTCCTTCTAATTACAACACAATTTACATTTTATACCCTATTGATCTCAACCATTAGATTAAATATCCAATGGTTTAAAACACTTCCTACCCTTCTCATATTTTAAACACTTTCTACCGTATCCCTACCCTATATATATATATTCTGATATAGGAGTAATACTTCATTACTTAATACATTAAGGATCAAATTTAGAAACGACAAACTTCGTATTATCTATTATGATTCTTTAATAAATTGTAGGACCGGTTTTGACACCGTTCGATTGCGTAACGAACGTTTCACGTGCGGAATCCGTGAACGAACGTGACCGAACACACGATAACGTACTACTAATGTGATTCCATTGCTAAATTTGACGTGTACGGTACAAGAATCACAAATACACAACTTTCTCTCTCTACTTTCTCTCTCTAGAAAGTCTTCTCCAAGTCTTTATCAAGAACTCTATCTAAAAGTCTAACTAAAATCATGACATATCTCCTATTTATATGGTCAAGGCAACTAAATGAAAGTTTACACTAATTACAAGTTTGCCACCTTGCCATTTCTAACTAAATATGACAATATGCACTTGATTTCTTCTCGGCTTTTCACTACGACTCGGATTGACGAAGGCGATAGACAAAATATGCATCAACAATCTCCCCCTTGGATATTGCCGTAGTCAATCTCGTAGTGAAACTCGTAACGACTTGTCTTTCTCTTTCTCTAAGACTCGAACAAAGATGTAGTCGACAGACAACTGCACCAACAGACTCCCCCTTGAATGTTGACGGAATCTTCAGTGAGAGTCTTCAATCATTTCCAGCTCTTCACTCTTGTTCGGTCTTCTTCAGGAACTCAGCCTGGAATCAAATTTTATCAGGAACTTCCTCCTTGAATCATATGCCTGGAACTTTCTCTGGCTCTAACTTTCATCAGACTCCCCCTATCATCATGCTGGGATCTCTGTCTGGAAATCGTTATCACCATTGAAATCAACTCCTGGCTTTCTCTGTAGCAACAGGATCAGAAGCCTGCAAAACTCAAACACTCTATCACAAACCAAAATAATTGTGATTCAACTTAATGAATCAACTAATTATTCGATAGCTTTTTCAAATTAAACATTGGTTCACAAATTTGAAATATTTCAATTTCTGATTCAACCTAATGAATCATTTTAAACATTTCAAATGATTTAACCAACCCGTCTGTTCATCAAGTTTAGCCTTTGAGATTTTGAAAATCAGCTCTTCATCATCAGTTGTCAAAAATCTTTTTGGATTTTTCAAAATATAAAATGTAAATGCAAAAACAGAAATTTAAATGCAAAACAAACATATTTTTGTGAGTTTGTGTAAGAGGATCATATCAGTTTTTGAGACATAACACAAGCACCGTTAAGCTTCTAATCGTTTTAAGTTCTAAACGATTCACGTAGATTGACGATATAATTGTCCTCTTAAATTTTCATACAATTTTCAATCTATTCAGGATACTATTTAGGTATTTTATGAACTTAGTTCAATTCATGTGTCCCACCTCTTGAATATACTCCCGTATCCAGAATCCCAATATTCAGTCTTACAGGTATGAACACTACAATGATGTCTGTACATAAATTAGGGGAAAGATGCGAGAACTGAGGGATCTCAGGTCAGAACTTCCGTTCAGCAGAGAGATATCAGCTTCGACTTAGCAGTGTGTCCCCTTTAGAGGATCTTTTCAGCTACAACAGATGATTATCAATTTTATTGTCTAATCAACTGAGGGCTTTATGCTATATTTCAAGCATTTTGCGGAAAGTATTAGCCAAGGACTAGGTCAGAACTACCGTTCAGCAGAAGTCCCGGAATAATACCCCAGACATCATAGAGTATAAACACCTAGTATATCAGAATACGAGACCTTTCAAACGAGATTTCAGGGGTTACCTATATATCCAAGTAGTGTTCCCCACAAATTTCACAAGTTTGAAATTTTAGGTTTATATCCCGAATAAATCTACTAAATGTATAAAAACCTATCGTCACATCATCAGTGAGACCGTTTATCACATTTGGCATTACATTTCTTTAGCATGCTGTGATAGTCCACTGATTTACTATCATTTCCTCTTTTTCACAACAAAACTCATTTTTACAATTTTTCAATGTTTTTGACATTTTCAAATTTTCTAATTTTTTTAAAATTTTACTCCCCCTAAAATCAAAATATGTTTCAATTTTGATTTTCTGGGAAAATTTGAAACAAACTGTACAATTCTGACAACATGATGAGAATCACTTCAATTCTCCATCCATATGGCATAAACAATCAGAACTCCCCCTCACAACAAACTAATTTCCCATTGTGATCTCAAAACACTTAAGTTTGTTTTAATCAAAATGATTTTTCCGGAAAAAATTAGTTTGTGTTCAAACCATTTGTAGGTTCGGGGTTATCTCTTCATCTTGTTTTCTTCAAACCTTTTAAAGATTTATCATTTCCAGTTTTATCATAAACCATCAGTAGAAATCAAGTACAAATTAATGTCCCTAATTTACCACATGTAAATCGAAAAATCACCAAGGTGAAATTTCTCAAGAAATGTGCCGATACATGATCCACGATACCATCTTGGGATCTCCGGCAAGTCAGGTTTTTCATTTAAACAAATTCACCCAAGCCTGACGGTCCTTGGGTGATTTCGAATTCTTGTTCAACAATGGTGGAAAATTTGCATCATCCATTGCTAAACCTGAATTCTCCTTTTTTACCTCAACCAAAAGCTCCTCTGGTTTTAACGAACCAGAATCATTGCCTGAAGGTGGCTTGTCCGACTTTGATCTGTCAGATTCATCGCCGACCTTTTCCTTCTTCTTCCCTCTCTGTTCTGTCCTCAGATTTGTATCTGATGAATTCGTCTTGCTTGTTTTTGCGGCTGAGGGAATTGATTCATCAGAACTTTCAATCTTTTTGTTCGGTGAACCCGAGGACAAAATTTTCTCTAAATACTCTCTTGCTTTCTTTCTTTTCTTCCTCAGTCTGTCTTTCTGCCCCTGTGAAAGCTTTACTTTCTTTTCTTGAGTTGACTGTACTGGAACTTTAGGTTTCCGAGCCTTCTGTTCCTGGGGCTTGACTTTGACTGGAATCTTTGCCATTTTCTGAGAATTAACCCTCAATCTTTCATTCGATTTCCTCGGGCAATCTCTGGCAATGTGACCTTTGATGTTGCAGTTGTAACACCTTCTGGTCTCATAACTCCAACTCCGGCAGTTAACAGCAATGTGTCCATGATAGCCGCAGCTGTAGCACATTCTGTTATCGTACCTATCACCATTTTTAGTCCAAACACTCAGATCAAAGCATTGTTTGGCTTGGTGATATTCTTTTCTCAAACTTGCTGGATTTGGCTTTGAAGCACTGTGGTCCAACCTGCACCACTTATTACCAACAATTTTTGAATTTTCATTTTTTACTTTTTGTAATTTTTTCTTTTGATTGGATGATCGATCTGATGAACTTTTATTATCTTTTTGTTTCTGTTCCACTTTCTTCTTCAAAGGTTTCTGTTTAGAACATTCACTTTTTTCAGTTGATTGTAGAACAGTTTTTTTAAATTTTTCTTTCAAATTTAAAAACAATTTTTGTTTTTCTTTTTTAATATTTTCATCATCAGGTGTCTCATCACAATCTTCAACTTTGACAGAGTCAAAGTTTGTGACATCGTCACTTATTGAAACAGAATTGATTGGTTTTGGACAAGGAATATCCAACTTGTCAGATTTAGTCGCAAAACTGATCAATTTCTTTTCAAGTTCATCAATCTTGATCCTTAAACTCTTAGCTTCGTCTTCAAGCTTAGATATTCTTTCAAGATGAGACTTGATTGAATTTTCATGTTCATTTTTCAAATTTTCAAGAACAGTCTTTTCATTTTCCAAAATTTTTATCTGTTCCTGAAATTTTGATTCACTGGCTTTCAGGTTTTTGTTTTCAAGCTTGATCCAGAAATCCTCATCTTCTGACGATTTCTGTTTGTTTTCAAAAACCTTTATATTTTCTTTCAATTTCCTGTTTTCAAATGTCAAACTGTCCAAACCACCCAACAGTTTGTCATTTTCTGCCTTCAACTTCTCACAACTTTCTTGAATCATAAGAATCTGTTTTTCATCATCCTGCTTCTCTTCTCTCAACTTCTTGATTTCCAATGCCAAACTTTCCGCATCTTTGACAAGTTTGTCATTATCAGTCTTAAAGTTGTCGCATTCGAAGCATACTGTTTTCACAGATTCTTCAACCTTCGGCACTTGTTCTTTCTCTATCTTGTATGTACCTTCACCAAAGATTGTAACAAGATCAAGAGGATTTCTATTATCATCGATATAACAGCCTCTTTTCATATCATACACCGACTTTCTTTTTGTTCCCAAACAAAAATTGATTTTTTTGTTTATTTCTTTTATCACTTCTAAACTTAAATCTTCCAAATTTATTTTTATCTTATCCAATAATTCTCTCTTCTTTTGATAATTCTCATAATCGTGATGTTTAAGTTCGCCGATGAATTTATTCAGAGTTAATTTTGAAAAATTAGACTTTTCTTTCAAAATTTTCAAAACATCATCCCATTCAACTGATAAACCATTAGCGAACTTTGATACCATCTCAGCTTCTGATATCACTATTTGATTTTCCTTCAAATAGTCTATCAAACGTTCAAAACGTTTCTCCAGATCATCCAATTTTTCATCTTTCTTACTCAAAAAACCTTTGAAACGTTCATACCAAATTTCTTTTGATATTTTCTGATAAGAACTACTAAGATATCCCCGATACCAACTATTCATTCTCTCAAGATCATTGTTTTCTTGCACATCAAACCTCATTGTCATTTTTCACAAAAACAAACCCGACACGTGTTTACGTTCAAATGGTGGCACCTCCAGTCCACTATACTAATCAACAATTGGGCCTTGGGCTGCACAAACAACAACTCAAAGTGAAATAGGCTGAATATGGACGGTGCTTGTGGGCCTTCTAAAAATAGTGGGCCGGTTGAAAAGTATACAGATGGGCCGGTTTGTTTGGTTTTAACAAAGAGGCTGATTGGTTAATTTGGGCGGTTGAGTGTGTAAGACAAAATTCACTTGATTGGCCTTTAAGAGGTGGGCGGTGAACAAGTGAATTGGTCCGACAAAAACAATAGTAGGGGGCGGTGGAACTGTTCTTTTCACATGTACTTGAAACCTATTCCAATAACCACTTTAGCCGACAACCTTTGAGCGTCACATGTGCACCTCTTTGAACCGATACCGATGATTGGGCGGCAACCAACAAAAATCAAATATGGACAAAGTATTAATGGGTTGTTTTTGGCGGTTAATCTGCAACTGACAACAACCTGCAACTTCAGATAGTCACATGAAGAAGACGACTAAAAAGCGGTTCACCTCAAAGTCTGTTTGAGCGATCCAAGACTTAATGATTTTGAGCGGTTCACACATAACCCTATGAGCGGTTCACGTGATTCTTAAAAGCGATCCAGAGGTTTATTTTTGTCATATGAGCGATTCAGAAAATTCTATGAGCGATCCACAACACAATTTTCGAGCGGTTCAGGATCATTCAATGAGCGATCCACAAAAGCGATCCAGGTGTTCAAGAAAGCGATCCACACCTGCGAATTCGGACCTAAAAATCGAGATTTCTCCAAAACGGCTTGGAGTTTCGGGCTGAAACTTGGTAGGGTTGTAGATCGGGTCTAAACGTACCTCATATCCAAAAATCAGACGATTTGGACCGTATTTACCTGTTCAATTTGACGTTTTTCAGAAAAGAACGAGTAGAATATGAAAAATCGACGAAATTGGATCTGAATCGGCTCTGAATCAGTACGAAAACAACGTGTTTGATCAAGCAATCGAGTTCCTAGCTCTGATACCACTTGTAGGACCGGTTTTGACACCGTTCGATTGCGTAACGAACGTTTCACGTGCGGAATCCGTGAACGAACGTGACCGAACACACGATAACGTACTACTAATGTGATTCCATTGCTAAATTTGACGTGTACGGTACAAGAATCACAAATACACAACTTTCTCTCTACTTTCTCTCTCTAGAAAGTCTTCTCCAAGTCTTTATCAAGAACTCTATCTAAAAGTCTAACTAAAATCATGACATATCTCCTATTTATATGGTCAAGGCAACTAAATGAAAGTTTACACTAATTACAAGTTTGCCACCTTGCCATTTCTAACTAAATATGACAATATGCACTTGATTTCTTCTCGGCTTTTCACTACGACTCGGATTGACGAAGGCGATAGACAAAATATGCATCAACATAAATAAATATGATAAATTAAGAATCAAGTCCTAATATGTTATAATCAAAATGATTCAACCTGTCAGTTAAAAATAATTTTTTTCTAAAAGAATCCAGAAAATTTATATTTTGATTAAATTTATTTCTTTTGGTGATTTACCCTTTCTATTCCAAAATATTTTGTTCAATAAATTTAACAGAAATTTATTTCAATATACTATTACTATCGTTATTATAAAAGAATGAATAAGGTCATGGGAATAAACAGGATAATTAATACCATCAGTTATATAATTGGATTTTTATAGAGTCAATTTAGTAATACAGGACATTTGAAATCTTATACGTATGCATATACACGATAAAATTTCTTGATAGTGTATACAATCAAATATCTTATGTAGAACCACAAGCTTTTATATAACAGAAGAAACAAACCTACATGTTTACCTAGAATCTCTCCAGATGATTTTTCAAACCATTAACTTCATCTAACCCAAAAGAAACCCTAAGGACACCCGTATTAGCACCAAGGGAAAGATGGTAGGATCAATGACATGGAATCTCAGGATCTTATATAAGACCCTTATTTCCGACCACAATCACAGCCATAAATTTCCACCATTCATCCTGAATACCTATCCAGCCATGAGCCCTGAGCCTTGGAAATATAGCTGAATTGAGAAAAAGCTATTATCAGTAGAACACCGAGCCCGTAATATAATATATATACGTTCCTTATATTTTGATAAAACATATATAATGAAAGTAAATGATAAATACATATATATAACCTAATATTGATAGGTATGATTATAGTCGTGTTAATGATCAACAAAATATGCCTGTATAATTGTTTAGTTATGTGATAATAATATCTGAATATGTTTGCAATTCAGATGTCAAAGGAAATCGCATGTAATCAGGAAATTCAGGATAGTAATGAAAATTCTTGCGATAAAGATACTATAGAAAACATAATATCTCAAGGAATATCCAATGTCATACCTTCGATCATTGAAGCTATTAAAATTTCTATAAACGAGAATCCTACTACAGACTGTAAGCATACCGATCACTTCAAACCTAGCCCTAGTTCCAATGGAGGTCATGATATTCGTATCAAAGCTCCATCCTCCAAATGAAAGAAAACCACAACCTATAGTTACTCTTATAAGGAATTCCGCTCTGACAAATCCTCTAAGAAGAAAGGAATTGGACCAGCAATCGCGCAACCTACCTGCAAGCGTTCAAAAAGACGCCATTCAAGGAAGACACACCACTGTAACTTCTGCAAGAAGACTGGACATACAGAGGAAGAATGTAGAAAGAAAAACAACATCTGTTTCAAATGCGGAGAACCAGGTCACATCTGTCCCTACTGCCCGAAACTATCTAAGGCACCCGGCAACAAGGCTAGAAGCCTAGATGGAGCTAAGGAGAAAGCATAAATATTTACGACGCAGGAGCAACATCAACTTTTAAAAAAAGCACCCATACATTTTGACTGTACTAAAGTATTAGTTGACTTTTGATTCCAATCAAAGTTTTATAAATAAAGGTCTTTATTTTTCTTTCATGAAGCCAACACTCATTTGTCACATCTTTTTGATAAATCCATATGTTTCACGTGCATTGCTTGTTATGCATGTGAACTTATTCACAAGTTCGGATCTTATTTTGTTATACTCATTTTTGACAATCCCTATAATTGCAAAAATGTTGACTTTTGATATCAAGTCAACAGATTTCTTGGAAAACTCCTTTTCTTTTCAAAGTTACTTACCAGATTTTTCATTGTAAATCATTTCTTGTCAAATACATATATCCATTGTTGGAATATGTCTAAACCAAGCTCAATTGTTTGAAATTGTTCACAATATACATTCAATTCAAAATCGCATATGATGAATTGAGATCATCATATTCAAGGTAATTTCAACTAACCCTTCATTTTTTTGAATCGTAGTAAACTTGTTTAAAGTCTTCAACTCCAATAAATCATTTGTTAAATCACGACACCTTGCGGTGGCCTTTTTTTTTTTTTTGAAATTTGAACTCATTTCATTTTCACACCTAAGGTACAGATTTATCTATCTTCTGTTAATTCATTATGCTAAACCAGTCTTAATACAATTATGTGTTAAGGTAAAGGTACCTAAATTCCTATTCTAATGTACCTCCAACATTTCTTTCGTCTTTGTTCAATCCTACGATATTCATTTATTCCTTCATTTGAACATCCTATCTTTTGAATATTCAGATTCACTTCATTGTAACTTTTAGTTAATTTTCGAAGACGGTGAATTCGTTCGATCACCATAATCATTGAATTCTTTCAATCATTACAAACACCTTGCGGTGTCTGTATAAATTTCTAGCCGGAGCTAATCGTAAACCCTAATTATATCAATTCATAAGTCAAGTAGTCTTGATACAATTATGTATCAGGACAATGATACGCTAAATTTTATTGTATTTTCGGTGTATCCCTGCCATTTAAGTGTCACTTTTCATACTTCTATTTTCATTTGAGACTATTGATTCAGAATCTTCCTCAATTTACGATCAAAGTATGTTCTCTTTTGACAATTGAATCCTATTGTTTCTAAAAGGCATTTACATTCAACTCTTATGTCTCGGTTGAATTGTGGAAATCAGTCACCTCGATGATTGTTTCATTTCCTCTAAGTTCATCGATTCCTCCTGAAACTAATTTGGACAATTGAATTTCAATTGTTATATGATATCTTTATATCTTGATTCTTGCATCAAACACCTTGATATACTGTTTTACTAACTTGAAGACGTGACGTAACCCCAAGAAGATATCATAGCCCAAATCTCGAGGACGAGATTTAAAACAAGGTGGGGAGGATATAACAACCCTCGAGAAACAACCCTAAATATTCCTAAATACACCCCATATATGAGAACGGACTCAAATAACATTTATTTTAATAAAGAACGAATAAAAACAAATATTAGGCCGCTCGCGGGCCGCGAACCAGTCAAGGGGAGGGTTCGCGGGGCGTGACCCTATGTTGCTTGGCAGACAACCTGATCTCCACGTGTCGAACCTACCTTGTGACTCACCAAGCCTACACCGACCTTGGACTCCCTCGCGGGTCGCGAAGGAAGAACAAGAGGCTCTCGCGGGGGGCGAGAGACCTCTGTCTCAGCTATAAAAGGGGTGAGATGCAGCATTTCAACTTGTTCAAAATTCTAAATTTCTCTCTCAATTTCTATATGCTAAAGCTATACCCAAATACCCCCCTAATAAGCGAAGCTCTGCCTCGTTGTAAGTATTATAACCCTCGATCACATATTTGTTACCCTACACGATCGATCTGGGGCTCCGTAACGCTTGTCAAGGCTCTGCCAGACTCAGCCGTTGCAGTTCTGTCTCGTGTTACACCCGATTGATCAAGGACTCCGTAATGCATGTCAAGGCTCTACCTGACTTAGTCATTGGAGTTCTGTCTCGAGTTGTATGGTTAATGTGATTTGGGTTATTTTACTAACACATGAGCATTGTGTGATTTCGATAGATAATAACCAGAAGAAACAACAGGAAGCTATAATATTACCAGAAAGCCTGTAGAACTACCTAAGTCTACAAATGTAAGTAGATTCACTTTTTCTCTCTATTTGAGAGTACATTTTTGTGAGTCAAAATGTTTTACCAAAACCTCAAATGTTTTCAAATACAATTACAGTGATTAAGTCTTTGTAATTCTACATTTGCTGCCAGTATTATGGGGTATGTATATAGTACTTGATAACCTTCAAAATTTGGCACGGGTATCCAATGTGTGATATGACCATAGTCACAGATCCGTCGAGTGACACGTACTGACCGAGTAATTGTGTAGATATAAACATTATAATTGCCCTTAATACTGTAATGTGTAACAACTAATGCCTTACAAAATGGAATGTACTTACCAGTATTTCTTGCTAATAAAATGTTTTTAAAACGCGTTTCAGGTAACTTAGTGTGAAGCCAATAAAAGCCAGCTGGAGAGCACTGAAGGCTTAGAAAAGTGGTTATAAAAGTTACCTAAATAAAAAGGAGATCATGTTTTCAATAATTGGGGTTATCTCTATAAATGTATTATCAGCAAAACTTGGGTTATATCCCATTTATCTACTTTAAACATTTAGGTGTTTAACTCTGATAAAAATATTTCCTAACTACGGTCCTGATGAAAATTTCCGCTGCCAAATTAAAAAACATCGATACCATCTGACTGGTTCACGGCTCCCGCTCCCAGGGTGGGGTCGGGGTGTGACACTTACTCTCACCAAGGCTCTTTGGCCAATGTTTTTCAAACGGTAGCGCAGATTTGGCATACCCTTACTCTCACCAAAAAAAATAATGACATTTATCAAATTAATATATCGTTTTCGTATTGTTCACCTTACATTATATTTACTCTTGTACATTTATATTTTTAGTCGAAGTCGTCCGTAACGCGCGTAGGTCTGTAACGAGCGTCGAGACCTAAGACGTCGTAAAAATATAACACTAGGTTATATACCCGCGAGCTTCACGGGTTATGGGTTGTGTTAAAAAAATTATATTTACAAAAGAAATTTTAAGCGTCATTTTTTTCCACTTAACTCATTATATTTTAGATGACTTTCGACCCGTTTCATTTTAAATGTCATTTTTTTCCACTTGACTCATTAAGAAAGAATACAGCACAAAACGATTAATTCTTAAGATATGTAAAGATTGCCACTCTGGATTCTAAAATGACCCAAATCAATTTTGTTAATATGTACAGATTACTTGTATCTTATGCATGAGCTACTTATACATGGGTAATACTTGAGACTTAGGTTTCTTTTGATTTTACATAAACCCTTTTTGGTTTTACATAAAGTTTTTTTCTTTTTTAGTTTAATATTTTAATCTTGTTAGTGTGTAAAACTTTAAAAAGTTAAAATACGATAATTAGAGAAACCATTGGTAGCTTTATAAATACAAACGTCTCGCATACTTGAAGTACTCTATCCTCACATATAAGCTTTTCGAAACGGCTCACACCTTTTAAAGCAAAGGACAGTCAATAAGTTAGGCCAACAAGTTTAAAAAAATAACATATGGTGTGTATATGTACACTTTTTTAAGGTAAGACATAAACAAATCAATATAGATACATTATCCCATATAATATTTTGAGACAAAATGAAACAATCCAAAATTAAAAACCCACATGATGTTTTTAACTTAAATATGCGTATCAATTATCAAACGTCATTTTTACCCTCAAATATCAAGTTATGAACCCACTATTCATTTTTACCCTCAAATATCAAGTTATGAACCCACTATTCTAGTCCACATATCATGAATAATAAAAAAAGTAAAAACTATCAGGAACGAAAAAAAAAAGAAAAAAAAATGCTATGTGAGTGAACATGCCTGTAAAACAGGTTTGACTTTGACCAAATGACTTCTTTTATTCATGAAATGAAATCATGTCTCCAATATAAACTTGAGTGAGCAAATGCAAGTTTCATTTTACCTAAACTACATGAAAAAAAAAATAACAAACCAACTATGATCAAGAACAGAGGCAAGCTCACAAGCTAGGTTATTACCCGAGACTGTTTTCCGGGTAGTTTAATTTCTTTAGTTAATAAACATGTACTTTTATTAAAATGAAACATATTATTTCATTAAACTTTTACACAACATTGAATAATTGTTAATAGAATTTTTAAATTAAATAAAGATAAATCAGTATTAAAACGATTTTGTTAAATCGACCCGACCAAGAACATGAAAATATATGCATATCATAGTTACCTCAACAATGTCATTGGCTTTTGTTAATTTTCCTATGTCATTGGCTTTTGTTAATTTTCCTTTAAGAATGGTTAGATCATTGGTAACCTTAGAAATAGCATAGAACTGACAATTGTTTTCAATGGCCCACTATGAGATTTTAATTTGGAAAGCAAACTTTCTATCAATCAAATCCTCAAAATACCTCGTATTTGAATAAATTATAGAAACAAATAGTGAATTAGTGATACGAAAAAATTGATAGATATTAAAGGATACAATGCCAAAACAGTCTTGTACAGTTATTGGTATCTTGAATTTTCAAAATATTATAAAAAATATAAATACGTAGAGTGAAAACATTATTAATGTTTATTTAATATATTAGGTAAAAAAAATATATTACAAACAAAAATGCATCATATCAGTAGTCCATTCGGATGAATCGAATACTACTTCCTGGATAAATTTTCCGGCCACCGAAACGGCAGAGCTCTCCTATCAACAAAAGTAAAATTAGAACCAACTCCTATAAGAACTACAATCTTTGCATCGTAACGAAATTTTCCTCAATGTAGTTCAAAACATCCATATATTAACAATTGATAAAGAAAAGGACAAAATATGGGTTAATCACTTAACTGAATCCAAACTATAATGATTTCTAAAATACCTTTGATTTGGTTTTCAAGAACATCTATTAAAAATACTCATAAATTTCTACCTAATCAGTTTGATAGAGTTTCTAAGAGCAGAAACAAACCTCTCAATGCGAAGATAGTAACACAAAAGCACATCTATTAATCTCAACACCAAAGCCACACCTAATCAATTTATGCAAAAGTAAAAAAAAAACGAACGATTAAAAATTTACATAGCGATCTTCGTTTACTCACCCAAAAACTTGAAATCATTTAAACCCTTATAATCGGATTAAATAGAAACAAACCAAAAAAAAGAAACTAACTATAAGGATTGCATATCAGAAACCCTAAATATATGAATGGTACCTTTCTTCTTGAATTCGCTTGATTTGTTCAGTGGTATGTTCATCGATTGTCGTATATCGGATATGAAACCGAAAAGGCATAACTGAGTTACAACCTTTGTCGTCGCTCCTGTTTATCCGCCGCCCTTATTTGTCAATCACTCGGTGTGCATACACCAACAATCTCAATCCTAATGGCATGTATATTTAATGATTAAAGATGTTAATGTAAACAATAAGAGCAAAGAATAATAGCGCCATACTGTGTCATCATATCTACTTGAGAATTGGTGTAAGATGTCAATGCCATGATCCTAACAATATGTCCAACTGACCCAGATATCTTCAGATTTAAATGAATTTTAGAGAAACAAAACGTCATGAATGCGGTGAAAATCACTAACATTGAAAATCAAACGAAAATGGTATCTTTCATAGACTGACGCTTTGTCTTGAAAATAAGTGTAAGATACACGTATATCTGCAGGTTTACTTATTGACATGTCAGCAAGCAAGATGGGGGAGGGTCCTGCAGTTTAGCTAAGGAGTCAAAACCGGTTCATATTGAAATAAGTCATTTTAGAATGGTTTGAACAACCAGGGTCATGTTGGGTTAGGACTGTAAAAAGGCTGCTGCATGATCTGATCCCGGTCCATTTATATAATTCAACTAACCAAAAAATGTGATCAATCAACCAACACAATAAGCAAACCTTATATGTATGTCCATATTTTGGGCAACTCTTGGGCTGATCCATGATCCAATAACTCAGCCCTTTAAGCAAATCATTATATACGCAGTAAAAATAAATACTTATCAAATTTTAATCCATCCATGCAAAGGAACAAATTAAAACCTCTAGTGATTTCTAAAATAAACCAAAATAGCAAACACCTTAAAGATTCATTAATTGCCTACACCTTAAAGATCCATTACAATAGTCTAAAGCATTTAATAATCAAGTTCAAACACAACTTTATACATTGAAATAAGAACTATCTCATAGACAATAAAGTTATGACAAAGATTGTAGCTTAAAAAAGATACATATTCATCTTAAAAGATGTATAGTGGACTTTTTAAACCATCATACTTGTCTTTTTGTAGCAAGAACAATTATCATTAATAAAAATAAAATAACTTTCATGTACCATCTTGCTAACCACAACAACGTCTTGTATTGAACTGGTGCAAAGATCAAGTAATGCTGCTTTACACTATAAAAGTCATTACTGAATACTTTCAATAAAAGTAAGATGATTCTTTATTTAAAAAAAATTAAAATAACACAAAATGTACATTATACTAACCATTTATATGAAGCCGTTGTCTGGAAGTCCAATGACTCCGATCACGAAGGATGTTTTGATATCACAGTTTCTACCTACATTAAACACAAGTTCAACATATTAACAGTTGGTAATATTGAACTTCCTATTTATCTAAAACAAAAGTCACTTCGATTCAGGGCAAACTTAATGAAAACAGGGAACACCAGATGACACATAAACAGTAGTATAAAACAATAGACGAAACGTTTAACTACGCACACTCACGCACAGAGCTTATGATAGTGAACAGTCCAATCACAAGTAAAACCATTATAAATATTAACAGTAAGCCAAGTTCGCACGCACCTCCCAAACTACCACACTCACCGGCTTCACCAGCAGCATCTGAACTTAAGTTTCATTAAATTGCCTTAATCGGTGTGATGTCGTCTTGGCTGATCTTTCCCATCTCTTTTAACTTGTACAAAACATACTCTGCAGCCCTGTTGAATACCAAAACATCATGCCAGAAGCTTATTAAGTTATTAAATTCTTGTTATATAATATTTTATATATTTTCTACTAACACGACGACTCCATCGCCATCAAAATCAGCTGCCTCGAGGTCAGAAGTCATTGTATTTCTTTTAAGAACCCATTTAACCAACGATCTTTGCTTTCATTCGGTGTACAGCAAAGCGAAAGTGAACAGCAACTGCGCTACATAAACCGTACCCAATAAGATCCAAAACACAGCAAACACACGGCTGCCAGTTGTTGAAAAACATGTATGTATGTACCCGAGGGGTGTAAACGTTGCAACAACACAATAAAACGCGTGAACAAAGTCCAAATCTTCAACTTCAAGTAACAGGTAAGAGGTCAAACGGGTCGGGATGGGTTTAATCACAATTTTTTGTTTTAAAAACTTGAGAAGACTATGTTACAACAATAAAAATGAAACTTTTTTTTATAAAACGATTTAGACATAAACTTGGAATTTGATACATTCTATACTACATTCAACTTGCATCTTGCCCATTAAATATTGAACATTATCCCCACTATAAAGACCATCTTTTGTAAAAGTTCAGGTATAAGTATTGGTAAACATGGTATATATTAAGAGGGTTGATTGAGAGCCGAAAGGCCAAATTCACTTATGTAAAGATGTGTGCTTGGTTAAAGCTTGGAAATATTTATAAAAGATGGTAAACCTGAATTTTTTTAAAAACTTTTCATAGGCAAAAGAATTAACAATCTTATATGTCTAGTCAACCAAACTAACAATATGTGTAAAGAAATAGACCATTAGAGAGTGTAAATTGTAAGATTTATGACAAAGCCTTATATATGCATGCTCTGATTTTAAAAAAGTGACTTTAACAAAAAAGAAATCAAATAATACACAAAGACTTGCAATCTGACTTTTATCATTTACTCTAGAAGTTTGAAATAATCTTCCAAAACCACATTTTTTACAATTCAAAATAGGTGGATGAGGTCGTTTCGGTTGTCATTTAACAGCTACATCAACACCCCTGCATCAAATCATCATCTTTTAACATTCAAATATTGATAATTAGTACAATTTTGATAATTAGTACAATATTAACCACAAAGTTACTGTTGATAAAAAAAATATTTTAACAAACACCTGGCGTGCATACAGATTCTAAGTACCAAAATACAAAAACTCACAAACAAAATCAATAGATCAAGCACATCCTCCACAAAACCATCGAGTGACTAGAGTGACCACGAGTGCATAACCACATACCTCTTCAGTGGAGTGGAAGCAAGATGATGCTGACATTTGTTCAACATAGAGAGGGTCGCATGCCACTGATAAAAATGAAATTGATGCATCCAAACATGAAATCTTTGGCACCGGACTTACCTGTGTGAGCGGAATTCGGCCTGAACCCTAGCCAACTTTGCCGGAAAGTCGATTCGACAACCAGAAGCCATTCGAGAGCGAGAAAGAGAACCATGAAAGAGAAATATTTTGAAATCTGATTAGGGTTTTTGGCATTTGAATGAAGAGGGAATTTAGAGGCGGGTGTTTGAAATCCATTTGAATTTTGAAACAAAAACTTTAGCAATTGCAGTTTTAAGCAAAGATGGGGTATGTATTTCAGAGAGAAACTGAGATACAGAAGGGTTGTTTTTGGGTTTTTTTGAACCCTAGCTCGAAATGGAAAAGAAAAGATGGAGAAGAGATGATACACAGGGAACGAAGAAGAAGAGGCAAAGGAAAGGGAAAGAAGGGTGGGAGGGCGTGTAAGGTTTTTAACGTTTTCTTTGATCTGCAGGGACATGTGATATGCAGTTTGACTATGAGATTTATTAAAAAAATAAAAATTCTCACAAAATGACACATCAGCTGAAACCAACTTGAAGAGCTTCTTCTGTTGACAAATAGGAGAGAGATAAGAATGAAGACTTGTGGTGTTGACACCTAAGATTTTTATAGGCTGATTTATTATATTAGGAAGATTTATATTTTTAGTTGAAATCGTCTGTAACGCGATTAGGTCCGTAACGCGATTCAGCGTATGTAGATCGGCGAGAGCTAGAGGGTTCATCGGACACGATACTCCATGGGAGAGGTATATTATTTGTTACTGTGTTTTCTTTGTTTTGTATACGACATGTATACTAACCACACTGTGTGATAGGTTCGATATTGCATACACGCCGTCATACAGGATCATGGTGAGAGAGTTTTTAGCATCTTTCGACTTCGCTCCCAGGCATGCAGACCAGTCGGAGGAGCTTGACGACCCCGACGACCCATGGATAGAGGTCAACGTGAATCCACCTGTTAGGTAGTCATGCATTTCATTTAGACGGCGTGTGACATGAGATGTCACTCAGAGAGTTTGTCGTGCACCACAGCCTTTACACGATAGAGGCGACATACACCCCCATCTACACTGAGGGCATCCATATGGCCCCTCGTTCGACTCTCTGCAGGTTTTGGCAGGTGATTAGTGACTGTCGCTTCGGCCCGAAGTTGTAGTCGAGGGTTTCCTGGATCAGAGATCCCCTGTCTGTTACCTGCACAGGCTTATTGCCACATCCATTGCACCATGCGAGCAGAGTCGCGAGTGGTGCAATCAGGGGAATCTAATTTACCTGTACTGTCTTGTATGGGGGGGGGGGGACACGTGCCCCCTCAATCACTGCCTAGCCCAGTGGTTCGTGGTGGCGTACCACAGGCAGGACAGGTCTGCGCTGTACCGGGGAGGGGGGGGCGTACATCGCACGTAGCGCCGTCTCATTGGGCCTTGTTCCCCAGCAGGACCGAGTATTCAGCGAGGGGGCATGGCGGAGCCGGTCAGGTTGTGTCGACAGACCCTGATCGACATGCACGTGACGCGTGACTTCCCAGGGCTCGGGCTGCGATTTATAGGACCCAATGGGCAGCTGTTTGCCCCCACTGCTCTCCCAGCCGAGTTACCAGAGTTGCTTCCAGTGCCGGCACAGGGTCAGCCGGCAGATGGTGATGTCGCTGAGGACGACGACGACGACGATGATGGCGATGGTGACCACACTCACCTGCCATTTCCGCCACCATTTCTGCCAGGTGGTCCGCCATTGGAGCCGCAGCTGCAGCTACAGGGGGTGCCTCAGTACCCTGAGCACGTTCTGTACGACCAGCTCCATCCCAGTGTGGCGCTTGCGTTAGAGCGGATAGAGGAGCGGCTGCAGGTGCGGATAGACGCCAGTCACCGCCATACTTACCGTCTTCTCATGTAGGCGACCAGGGCGATATACAGGAAAGTATCCAGCGTGGTGATACACCATTGATGATACCGCCGATGTCGCCTCGCCTTGGAGAGGATGCGGATCAGGGGACGGGGACCTTAGGCACTCAGGGGACGGGGCCCTCAGGCAGCAGTCAGGAGGGTCAGGATCCATAGATTTAGGATCATTGTACTTTTCTTGTATTTTGATAGTTTATGTACTTTGAACGATGTCTTGTATATGTACAAACTTATTATGTAATTAAACCTACAGTTTTAGTTTATTTGTATTTGTGATTGTTTATTTTAACTGTTTAGATTGGTTTGCTTGGTTTCGTACAATGTATAATATCATACATCGTGAATACATCGACATAAAAAAATAATACCAAATTACGCTACGATACGACATGATACGCTATAATACGATATTAAGTTAAAAATGTGATACGATACGCCACGATACGCTATAGTATTATACTTAATGATATAAAAATAATAAAGATGTGAGACCATACGCCACGATACGCTATAATACGATATTAGGTTAAAAATGTGATACGATACGATACGCTATAATACGATATTAAGTTAAAAATGTGATACGATAAGACATGATACGCTATAATACGATACTTAACGATAAAAAAAATATTAAAGATGCGATACGATACGCCACGATATGCTATAATATGATATTAAGTTAAAGATGTGATACGATACGCCACGATACTCTATAATACGATATTAAATTAAACCTAAATGGCATAAAGCTAAACAAGAATGCAATTGATAAATTTAAATGGCTTAAAGCTAAACAAGAAATTTGAATTTCTTCAACAAAATTAAAACCTAAAACACCTTAAATCATGATTTTCGCGTTCTGTCAATGTTTTGTCCACTTGTTCAAACTCTACTGAAAAGAATGATAATTGGAGCTGTAGAATGAGATCCCCACTGTTGGGTTATGATCTTTCAACCCCATTTTCCCAAAATTTGAGATGATCAAGTGCTTAAAATCGAAGATCCTTGCATTGGACACAAACCCATGAAATTTGTGGGGGATCCAAACAATATGAATGCAAGCAACGAATTTGACAACTGAGACAACTTATTAAAAGTTACTCAGGCTCATAGCAACCGCACTGGTAATAAACTGGTACTGCTGGTGGCTGTTCTTGAAATTGAAGGAAAATGACTGTGATTCTGTTTTTGCAGCTACACGAATTGTGTCTCTTTTCCTTTTTACAATTCCTTTCGTTGAGAAACCGTTGTCCAAAACAATTTAAAGGCTCACAACTTTTAATATTATTTTGGTGATTTTCTGATTGTTTATAACCTTCCTCTGATTATGAGGAACTTTACTCGTTATATGTATTTTTATGTATCAGCCTGCGATTTCTTCGGGAAGGTTCAACGATAGGCTATAATATGATATTAAATTAAAAATGTGATACGATCAAATTTCTTCGTTTCCCATGATTATGAAACCTTGTTTCGTGAGGTGGTCTTCTTTCACGTTTCCTAAAATAATTTGAAGGCTCCTAAATTTCAATATCATTTTGGTGTTTTTCTGAGTGTTTGTAACCTTCATCTAATTCTGAAGATGATAATTCGTTATATGTATTTTTATGTATCAGCCTGCGATTTCTTCTAGAAGGTTCAACAATACGCTATAATACGATACTCTAGACAATCTGGGATTATGTTCCATTTATTAAAGTCATCATGATCAACTCGTGCAGAGTGATCTTCATGACCTGAAGTTGTGCCCAAATCTTCGATCTTTTCCAAGATCAAATTTCTTCGTTTCCCAAGATTAGGAAACCTCGTTTCATGAGGTGATCTTCTTTCACATTTCCCAATATAATTTGAAGCTCATAAATTTAAATATCATTTTGGTGATTTTATGAGTGTTTTAACCTTCGTCTGATTCTATAGATGATAATTTGTTATATGTATTTTTTAGAGAAAAATGCCCGGATAGTCCCTATGGTTTCACCTTTTTACACCTATAGTCCCTATCTTTCTAAAACTACTTGAATAGTCCCTGTGGTTTTCCGTTTTGTTCTCGGATAGTCCCTGGGTCCAACTTCAGTTACTTTTCTATGTTAAAATGATGTGAAATGACAAAAATACCCTTTCAGTTTGTTTTTCACCTATAGTCCCTATCTTTATCACTCCCTTTTGTTTTTAGAACCCTAATTCTAATATGTACAGACATATGACAGCCAACACCCTCATCATCTCTCCCTTACCCTCACTTTCTTTCTCTCTCTCTCTCTCACTAAAAACCACCACCACCGTCACCTTCACTGCATGTAATCCGAAGCTGACCCGAAAACTAAGTTGAACCGAACCTGAAAATGAGACCCAAGATGAATCTGAATCGAGCCAAACCCATTTGATGTTGAACGAGCCTAACCTGAACAAATTCACCATCAAAACCATTGCCGTCATAGGCTCTGTCGCGCTGCCGTGACCCCACCGCCGCCATAACTGCACCACCGCACCACTGCCTGTTCACCACCGAGCACCACCGCCGCTGTAGACGGCGGCGTCGCCGCCGTTAATTCCAGCCGTCGACCACCGGTATCCTCTGACATCTCTCATCGCGTCTCTCTCTCTCTCTCTCCGTCGATCCATTCACGGATCTCCTTCTTTTCGTTCTTCTGCTCTCGTTTCTCGCCGGCTGTAGGTGTGGTCGGGACTTGTGTGGTTGTCGGAATTACGAGGATCGGAGGAGGGGGGGTGTCTGAGGTGTCGAGGGGTGTGTGGGTGACCGGAGATGGTCGGAGCTGTTGCCGGAGCTCCTTTACTCGGCTGGAGATGTGAAGATGGAGAGGGTATCTGGTCAATTTGTATGTGTGTGTTCCTTGTATGGTGAAGAAGAAGCACCTCCTTTGTGTGCAGTAGAAATCGAGAGAGAGGGATGAGGGAGATGAAGGGTCAGTTCTTTCATGAAGAAGATGCCCGGATAGTCCCTGTGGTTTGGCCTTTTAAGGAAAGGGTATTTTTGTCATTTTACACCCTCTTAACACCCACTTAAGAGAGAAAAGTAACTGAAGTTAGACCTAGGGACTATCCAAGAACAAAACGGAAAACCACAGGGACTATTCAAGTAGTTTTAGAAAGATAGGGACTATAGGTGAAAAAAGGTGAAACCACAGGGACTATCCAGGCATTTTTCTCTATTTTTTATGTATGAGCCTGTGATTTATTCTAGAAGGTTCAACGATACGCCATAATACGATACTCCAGACGACAATCTGGGATTATGTTCCATTTTATTACAGTCGTCATGATCAACTCCTACAGAGTGATCTTCATGACTTGAAGTTGTACCCAAATCTTCGATCTCTTCCAAGATCAAATTTCTTCGTTTCCCATGATTATGAAACCTCATTTTGTGAGGTGGTCTTCTTTCACGTTTCCCAAAATAATTTGAAGGCTCATAAATTTCAATATCGTTTTGGTGATTTTCTTAGTGTTTGTAAGCTTCGCCAGATTTTGAAGACAATAATTCGTTATATGTATTTTTATGTATCAGCCTGGCATTTCTTCTGGAAGGTTCAATGATACGCTATAATACGATACTCTATACAATCTGGGATTATGTTACGTTTTATTACAGTCGTCATGATCAACTCCTGTAGAGTGATCTTCATGACTTGAAGTTGTACCCAAATCTTCGATCTCTTCCAAGATCAAATTTCTTCATTTCCCATGATTATGAAACCACGTTTTGTGAGATGGTCTTCTTTCACATTTCCCAAAATAATTTGAAGGCTCACAAATTTCAATATCATTTTGGTGTTTTCTGAGTGTTTGTAACCTTGCTCTGATTCTGAAGACGATAATTCGTTATATGTGTTTTTATGTATCAGCATACGATTTCTTGTGCAAGGTTCGACGATATAGTAGATACTCGATAATTCATTAAATATATTTTTATGTATCAGCCTGCGATTTCTTCTGCAAGGTTTAACGATACGCTATAATACGATATTAAATTAAAAATGTGATACGATACGCCAAGATACGCTATAATACAATACTCAACGATAAAAAAATAATAAAGATTTTAAAACTAATTAAAACAAAAATAACCAATAATAAACACTATTAACAAACCCAAAACAGCAAAAACCGACCCAAAACCAAACACCACACACCAAAAAATAAACTTCAAAAATTTAGGGCCTTAATACGCATCGTATAGGCCTATACGATGTGTATTAAGCCAGCCGCCAGACAACCCCTGCACCTGCTAGTCTGCCATGTCTTTTACTTTATTCAATACGCATCATATAGGCCTATACGATGCGTATTGAATTGTCAAACTGTGCCAATAGACAGGCCGGTGTGCCAATAGAATCCCCTTAAAATAAATTGCGTAGAACTATTACACACATGATGTATGTGTAAAAATACATTGTAACTATATAATTTTGTACACGTTTTAGTCGTTTAAAAGTGTGGTTTTGTATCTTCACGTTGTACTTACATTGTGTTGGGTTTTATTGGCTTAACAGGGCTTAACAGGGCTAAACAAGGTAAAAGGAATATCCAAGCAGGAAAACGGATGATGTGGGTAAAATGCAACATATAAATTACATCAGACAAGGCATAAAATCAACCCTTTTTCAGTACTATTGTTGGAAAAAGCATGTTTCTTTGTTTACTTTTAATTACAGGATCAATAGGGCTTAAATGGATATGAGGAACAATTTAACAGCAAAAAACAACACAAATACAAAGAGGAATTATTGACATGATATGCCGAACCCCCCATCCACATCCAAAACAACAAAAATAACCGAGACAGAAGCTTAAGCAGGGGGTCGTGCCTACCAGGCATGGGGTCGTGCCCAGTCTTTGGCAACTTTTTAATTCGGTATGTATTAATGACTTTAATAACTAGTTTTTTATATTGAAGGTGAATTTTATTTAATCATTTCTTCATGTTTTGTTGATTCACTCATTTGTGTCTTTACGGTCTATATAAAGTGCTTTAACTGCCTGGAAGGGAGTTAGAAGGGTGGTTGGGTAAAGTTCTTGCCTCGTTCAGTGTATAGATCCTGTGAGGACTTGATTCAAGCTTATTAGGACTTCCCTTGAGGCAGATAGCATCAAATCGGGGGAAGTAAGAACGGCTTGTATTCCCTTATAAATTAACTACTATTAAAACAATAATCTGACCTTGCGGGACTGTATCGCTGCTGACTTAGACCAATAGGTTGAGGGTAACGTCGCCTTCACAAAAGAGGATTACCACTTTTTACATTAATAACTTATTTTAATTATCTTTCAATAATCCGACCTTGCGGGATTGTATCGCTGCTGACTCAGACCAATAAGTTAAGGGTAACGTCGCCTTCACAAAAGGGGTCTACCACTTTTCACATTAATAACTTATTTAATTATCTTTCAATAATCCGACCTTGCGGGACTGTATCCCTTCACAAGAGGGATCTACCACTATAACTAAGATAATCTCTTAAAAAGCCCAAAGTGCGGAAATCATCAAAGGATACATAAAAGAGGAGTTGGAACCAAGTGATTCCTTCTTGTCTATTTGTTTTTCCTTACATTTACCTTTTTATTTTTAGTTTATCTCTTATAACTTACAAAAACTTTATCAAAATTTGGTTAGATTAGACGTTAACGATAAGCCGGTATTAAAAGCTCTTGTGTCCTTGGACGACCTCGGTATCTTACCATCACTATACTACGTCTACAATGGGTGCATTTGCCCTAACGTGTGTAGAGTGATAGTATTGTGTTGTGTTTTATAAATTTAAATCTTGATCACGAGTAAAAAGTGCTTAAATATATCTAAAAAATATACCCACACTCACACCACGTCAACGGGTTCGACGGATCACCCCGAAATCCATAGCACAAATGCTAGAAAAGTGTCTCCCCAGCATAGGAATGGCAATGGGTCGGGCTTGGGCCGGGTATTGATAATCCTAGGCCCGTACCTGGTTGTAAATCTTTTTCCCATACCCGGCTTGTTGCCTGTTGGGTATCGGGCATACCCGCGGGTATCGGGTATACTCGTTAATTTCATAAAAATACCCGTTAGGACAAATGTGCAATTTTTACTTTGATGTTTATATAATTTACTATTTTAATGACTATAACAAATGAAAATATAATTAATAACTTACATATCATATTCAAACCACATATACCAAACTAAATCAAAACCATTACTTAATTAAGTAATTGTATCAGGACCACCTAATTCCATAAACATCCACAGAATAAAGGGTGATAGCTTCCATATCCAATATACATGCTCAAAAATAAGTTATTTGTTGACTAAGCACCTGCCAAATACATATCTACATATGACTGTAGGGAAGGTAATAAGTAGATGTACTAAGTTTATATATATGGAAATCTATAATATGATACTTTCATGTATTATTTAGGTAAATGGGCCGGATATCGGGCGGGTATCACTAAATCCCATACTCGTACTCGATTTTTTTCTTTTTTTAAGCCTGTACCCGGCCCATACCCATTGAACTTCAGGTATACCCATACCCGACTTCAGGTATACCCGGACCGTATGTTTCGGGTTTCGGGTATACCCGTCGGGCTTGAGCTTTTTTGCCATCCCTACCCCCGCGCCACGCGGGGGAGCACCATAGACGACCCGCACCACGCGGAAGGATTAGAAGACTCTTCCGCGACGTGTGGGAGAGTGTCGTTTTGGGAAAACCTAGATTTTAACCTAAATTGCAAAATGATAACCTCATTCAGCTTCCAATCGTTCCAGACGATCCCAGAGCTCTCCACAGGCGGTTTTCAGAGTCCTGACACCCCAATCATTCAGTTTCTTCATGCAAACTCATACCAAATCAAGATTTGAAGTTGTGATGACTACCATGCAAGGCTAAACTCTTCATGACTTCCCATGGATGAACGATTACCAAATTTTGATGCATTAAACTTTGTTTTCTGCTTCTTGTAACCGGTACTCTTGATCACTTGTGTTGATCTTGGTAAACGTTTATTATATTTGAGTTATTTGTCATCTATCAAGCGTATCGGTGATTTCCTTACATCGTTAGCAGGTTGGTAATTGGTATCATTAAACGGATTGTTAGGTTGTCATAGTCATTATTAAAAATTGTCCCTAACCGTTAATCAAAGTCATTAATTCCAAGGCCATGTCTATGTGGTGTTTGAATCAGTAAACAAGTTTTCGTGTTAAACTGGTAATCGGGATTCAGGTGGGAGTTACTTCTTCTCATTGAAAACACTTTTCGTAACAATTTGTGTTTTTTTTCTCAAACAAACAAACCCCCCATATTTTAATAATGATAGTTCTTTAGTTAATTATTTCTACATTGACCACAAATTCCTTACGGATACGGCCTTACTTACCCGTACTAGTATTGGTATTTAAGTAAAAATATTTTCATTTGATTAGCCCACGACAACAACACATTAAGTCTAACATTAAATCAAACACTAAGTCAAACTGTTATAATGAACCTGTTTGACAAACACTCTATTATGATGAAGCTTCTTGACAAGCACACTTGCGGTTTTACTTACATTTTCAAATTGAACCTGTTTGACCTATTTGACAAAAACACTTGCCGTTTGACTTACATTTGCACATTAAACCTGTTTGACATGCATTTTCACTTTGGACTTTTTACACTTTGTTATACACACTATTAGACTATGCAACCTATAATGATTGATCATCTTATTAAAACAATCCTAAGTCAAATTGTAACATTTTACTAAGTCAAACTTCAAAGTTAAATTGTAACATTTTAATGCATAATATTGTGAAGGTTGCAACTGACTGATTCTATAACATATATTGTACTCTATCCCACATTCATGATCCCCAATACATGAATCATCATCTCTTGTTACTAATCACAATACCATGATCACAGAATCTTTAAACTACAACAAACACATTCATGATCCCTAACAATAAACTGCAAAAAAAAGAGTAAATTACAAAAATTGTCCTTTATGTTGATATCAGATTACAAACTATGTCCTTTAGCTTCAAAACATACAAAAAACGTACTTAATGTTTGCCGATCCTAACAGGTTATGTCCTTTAACTCAAACTCAACTAGTTTTCATGGTTAAATCTGACCATGTGGACCCCACATGAGGGTATTTTAGTCTTTTTTACCCTAAATAAATTATTAATGTTTAAAAAGTATTATATATGTATTTTTATAAATATATACATAGACAACACACATTTATAAACAAACCTCTTCTTTCTTCTCTCACTCTCTAACTACCCTACGACCACCCCCACCATCTGGTCTTCTTCTCCGGTGAACCACCACTACCCAACTCTGGCCACCAAGAACTTCCAAGCCCACGCCTCCTCTCTTTCTCTCGGATCGGAACCCTAGTGGTCGTCCTCTGGTTCAGATCGCCGCATTCTAGTTCAGTGCACCCCACCACTGCCCCCACTCTTTCTCTACTCCTTCTCTCTCTCTCTCTCTGACACACACAACCAAACCCCCACCACTGCCCGGTCTTCAAACTAAATTCTAGTGATTCACCAACTGTGATTTATCGGTATCCGTAGACCAAATAAAGGGGCAGCGACTAAGTTCCGATATATAAGAATCGCCGACGATGTTGCAGTTTCGGGCGTCGAAGAGGATCATTTTGACGATGATTGAGTTTCATGTGTTGAATGCGAGATTGAACTCCAGATCGACCAGATCTGCGTTTTCGTAACATGTTTTGTGTTGAACCTGATGATATTGTTGATTTTAAGACTTGTTCGGATGCTTTTGATTGTCCTAAATTAAATAAGGTTTTATTAGTTTATTTTGTTGTGTTTATCGATGTCATGTGTAAAACCTAATTTTGACTAGTGATTGTGGGGACTGGTTGATGGTCACAGGCGGAGGCAGAGGGGGAAGTGGAGGTGGTGGGTGGTGGGGAGAGACTGACTTAGAGAGAGGGAGAGGGAGAGAGTAGAGAGGGTGTATTTTTTTAAACATTGATATTTAATTTAGGGTAAAATGACTAATATACTCTCATGTGGGGTCAACTTTGTCAGATTTAACCATGAAAACTAACTGAGTTTGGGTTAAAGGACATAACCTGTTAAAATTCGCAAACATGGAGTACGCTTTTTGTACGTTTTGAAGATAAAGGATATAGTTTGCAATCTGGTGTAAACATAAAGGATGATTTTTGTAATTTACTCAAAAAAAAAAAAAACAATAGAACACATAAGCATGACCACAGAACTATTAAACTATAAAATGCCATTCATCATTTAGTATTTATACAAACCAACCTAGCATAATTATACATTATAAACTAAGATAATTATACAAATTAACCTGACATAATTATACAAAAAGAAAGCATAACACAATTAAACATAGAAACCTAGTCCGGGTGAAGGTGGGAGACGGTGGTGATGATGGGAGACGGTGGTGATGGCAGTAGACAGTGGTGATGGTGTTGGTGATGGCGGGGTAGTTGAAGAATCCTCCTGAAACCAGAAATTGAAGGTCCAGTTGTTCAAAAAGCGCAGAACCACCGAACTACACAGTGGTTGTTGGTGTCGTTGACCATAACTCTGGCTACAATAAAGTTCAATTTCAAGTAAAATCAAGTAACTCCGGCTATAGCTCACTTCCAAGTTCAATTTCAATTCCAAGTGCAACATGTCTAATCATGTAAAATCTTAGGTTCTATACTAACCTATAACAAGAAATATCAAAAGAAATCGATCATAACAATGGATTGTGGGAGTTGAAACTGCGAATTCAGCTGGGCTGCCATTTTACAATTATACCCCTTAATATAATGGTCAAACGACAGTATGGTGGCAAAGTGTAACGTTTTGTAAGCTGGGATAGCCAAATAGCAAAAATTGAAAGATAAGGAGGCATATTGCAAGCGTCCTCAAACCACAGGGAAACAAGTTGTAATTTACTCTTTTTTGTAAGTAAAACTAGGTTTGAACATTTCTTAATCACATATAGGTGATTAATATATTATTTAACATGTAATTTAAGATTTCTTTTTTTGAAAAAAAAACGCACGTTCTGAGTAATGACACGCTAACATCAATCTAAAAATAGGTTTAAGTCCTTAACTATCTCAAGACTCAAAACCTAAAGTTACCATTTAGTGTATCATTTTCTGTGTTTTTAATTCTAAAAACAAATCAGTATATATCCAAATAACTAGTGTGACTTAAGAAATTTCAAGGTTTTCTTTGGACTTCCATAACTAAATGACTTTGATTTTTTTTCTTTGAAATAATTAGCTGAATTATTTTCACCTACTTTATGCCTGATCGGGTCTATCTAATTTGAATTTTGGAGTAATAGAATTGAGACAATTGAAAATAAGCACGAGCGATAGGTGTTTGAGACCAAAATATGGTTTAAGTGCAAAAAAAATAATATACAAACTCAATTAAGAAAGAAAAACAATATACACTTTTTTGTGTAAATTATCCTACAAAGTCTCTTAAATCTAGAAATTGTACATAGACATAATGGATCGCAAAATATAACACAATGCCGAGAAATATAACATAATGCCGAGGAAAAAAAGACACAATGAATCGCAAAAAAATCACAATAACGAAAATAAAAATAAAAAAGCACAATGATCTAAACAAAATTTCTTATATCCACAAGCTAAAAATCCAAACACGAAAACCTAAAATCTATGATGATAGTGTTCTCTGAGATGGTACCAATGCTGCAAGAATGAGTTCACTTGAAGCTCGTTTGATACCCTTGCTAGTTTAGAAAATACATTATGTATTTGAACCCCTTCAATACTTTTACAAGGCAAGTTAAAGAACAATGGCTACTAAAGGATATGTGCCTAGCATATCTAGATATAAAAAACTCTTTCTATTTGTTTAGAGTTCAAATCTATAGTAGATAATGATATAAATTAATGAGAAAAATGCCAAAATGGTCCTTGTGTTTACATCACTTTTGCTATTTTAGTCCAAAAATAAATCTTTTGAATCTGGGTCTCTTGATGTCATTTTCATCCAAAAGGCAAATTGGGTCAAAATTTTCTGTTAACATACACTTTTTTGTCGTTTTCCTCATTTTAATTAAAATAAGTTAAGGGATAAAAAGACAATTCTATCCTTCATTAAAATGAGAAACACGAAAAAAAAGGTGGAGGATAACAGAAAATTCTGACTCAGTTTGCCTTTTGGATGAAAATGGCATCAAAATTGAAACCTTAGAGACCTAGATTCTAAAGGTTTATTTTTAGAAAAAAGCGGCAAAAGTAACCTAAACTCATGGACCAATTTCACATTTTATTCTAAATTAATAGTAAAAATAGATGTGTGTTAGCAGTTTAGAAGGAAACAATGGCTGACAACTGAGAAGGTTAAAAATAAAATATGGGAGAAGCTTAAAACTCAACAAATGGGCTAAGTCAGACAGAAGTAGGATTAATTGTTTACAACTTGGAGCCTCTAAAAGTAAAATTAAAAAGAAAGGGACCCTACATATTGGGTCAGTCGCTTTTGCCCAAAAATGAGCTTAGGGTATCTGGGGCATCAAGCGGGGAGGGGTTCGGTGACCCTATCCACCGATCGGGAACACCGCCACCATCAAGGCGGAGACCCGATTCGGGGAAGGGAATCGGGGGGACTCACCGCTTTGATTGCACAAAGATCAATGAAGACCGTTGGCCAACGGTCAAATTTAAAAAAAAAATTCAATTTTTTTAACAATATAAATATAACCAACTTAATCAAATTTTTTACCACACCTACCACTCTCAAACTCACAAATCTATCAAATACAACACAAAATGGATTCCAAGTTTCCGTTTTTTTCTCCCTTACCCGACTTTCGTGACGATGAAGATGCATCGTCAAGCGATAGTAGCTTAATTTTCTTCCAAAATCTCATCCAACAAGCGGAGCTACTAGACACGGCATCGTCTAGTAAAAAAAAAAATAGTCCGTCGAGATCGTGAGGGAGGCCATGAGACACTCATGGCCGATTATTTTGTGGAAAATCTAAATTTAATGCCGATACTTTTCGTCAGAGATTTCGTATGTCCAAGTCTTTGTTCCTAAAAATTGTTAGTGACGTGGAAGCGAATGACGAGTGGTTTCAAGAGGGCTTAGACAGGAGAATGAAGAAAAGTTTCACGCCGTTGCAAAAGGTTACTTCGGCGATTAAACAACTTGCAACCGGTAACCCACCAGACGAAAACGACGAGTATTTAAATATGTCTGAAAGGACCTCTCGTGAGTGCCTTGAATATTTCTGCGAGACGGTCTGTAAAATGTATGCCGGTGAATTCTTACGTAGACCAACGAGCCACGACATTGCGCTATTGTATCAGGCTCATGAGGAGAGGCATCACCTACCTGGTATGTTGGGTAGTCTGGATTGTACACACTTCGTCTGGAGAATATGCCCCACAGAATTGCGTGGACAATATATGAGAGGCGATCATCAATACCCGACGGTTATGTTAGAAGCGGTGGCGTCTCAAGATTTGTGGATTTGGCATGCTTTTTGTGGCCCGGCGGGTTCACAAAACGACATCAACGTGCTGCAACAATCTCCATTATTTCTTGCTCAACGAAACAGAACGGCGCCAAATTGTCCATTTCAGGTGAACGACCACTTATACAAACGTGGGTATTATCTTACTGATGGGATCTACCCTACCTGGTCTGTGTTTGTGAAGTCTTTTCCATATCCTCACATCCCGAATGAAAAAAAGTTCAAGAGGCAACACGAGGCCGCAAGAAAAGATGTGGAACGGGCGTTTGGTGTGTTAAAGGCGAAGTGGGGAATACTAAATCGTCCAATGTGTTCGAAAACGGTAAAAAAAGATAAAGTCCATCGTGTATACGTGCCTTATTTTACATAACATGATTATAAAAAACGACGGAAGGGCGATAGCACCGGTACATATTCAAGATCCTCCAGTCGAACCCGTCTTCGATGATACAGCTTATAGCGAGCTCATTGACGAAGAAACGCATTGGAGACTAAAACACGATCTCGTTGAGCATCTCGGAAGTTTAGATCTACCTCACCTTGAAGTGAGTTCCGACGACGAGTAGTTTGTTTTTATATTTTTCTACTTTGAATGTAATTTTTTTTCTAGTTTGAATGTAATTTTTATTTTTCTAGGTTGTTTTTTTTTAATTTAATGAAATGTCTTTTATTTAATTTTTATTTTTATTAATATTTTTTTAATTTATAAACATGCATAATTTTACAACAAATAAAAAAAACCCAAGTCCCCTAAGAGGGGAGTGCCGCCATCAAAATAGGGTGTTAGGGGAGTTTAAGAGCGGAGTTGACGTGGCACTAGCTGATTGGTGGTGCGTAAGAGAGGGGACTCCCCTCTTAGGGGAGTGCCCCTCTGTGACACCTGTGTCACCACGACCATCAAACAAATACCAAACCAATGAAATATTGTATTTCATAGTTGGGATTTGTATAAACATGTGTATCTTTTGCACATATCAATTCTTGTTCGATTTCGGGCTTTAAATCGTTTTCTGGAAGGTTATACGCGATCTGATGCGTAAATATAACCAGTTTAATGCAACAAACACTCCAGAATAGTGAAATAGGCTTAAAATACCTTAAATAACCCTTACATAACTTAGAAATAAGTTTTGAATGGTTTGATATGCCGAAATCATGTTTATTCGCTTATAGGGACTAAATTCGACAAACTGCGAAAGTATGTCAATTTGTACTGTAACAGACCTTCTGGAACTTGATCATAAGTTAAATATGCCCTAAATATCCTTTACATAGCTTAGAAATAGGCTTTGAGGTGTCTGGTGCGCAAAAATAAACTTTATGCTCGTTCAAGGACTAAAAGCGTCAAAAAGTGCATAAGTTTGCATTTTCGCGCATATTTTACGTTCTGAATACTTCCGGACATCCAAAAATTTATGTAAGCATTAAAATATTTTATTTTAGTGTTTGGTATGATAAATTCCATTCGTCGCTTAATTTGAATCGTTTTTGCGTTCGTTACGACTCCCGTCGCAATTAAGCGAATAACGCAACCGTACGACCAAACGAACCGACATCCGTGATGTCTTTGAGCATATTTTAAGTTCCCTATAGTTTAATATCATTTTAGAGCCTTGAAATGAGGTTAAATGGGTTTAAAAGTGCCAAAAAAATCAAGTTTTACAAGTGTAGGGACCATTTTTGAAATTTCTGGCAGATTCAATGAACCTAGTCCATTTTGAAGTGTTAATGGTTTTCACCCATGGTTTTGCAAAACCATGGGATGGTATTCAATGAACATATTCCACATTAGGGGCTCCCATGGTTTTTGAAAACCATGTGCCCACATGTAAGGTCTAGATCAAATCACGTTTTTCGACGAACGATCTTAACGGTTCAAGGAAATCTATAAATACCCCTCACCCATTTCATTCTTCCTCACATTTGAATCTGATTCTACACTCTCTAAGTGGAAGTATATGCTTCCTACCTGAGAGTGAATCGGGTTCGAATCTTGCGGGGACCTTCTGTAAGTATTCTTTCGCGTTTTTCATTCGTTTTAGCGTTAAAGTCAAACTGCGTTTGACTTTCTACATTAACCAGTTTATGGTCAATGCGAAGTTCGTTTGAACTTCATAACGTGAGCATAATCACGATGGTTATAGTCCCTAGTAACTATACCTACTGATTACCACGTTATCTAGGCTCAGTGACGAGTCGTAGTTTCGGCCAAAATGCTTTTTCTCGCGTATTTTGTAACCAAACTACTCTAGGGTATTAAAACCGTTTGTTTTAATACCAAACCTGTTTTCTAACTTTACTAAGCATGTTCTAGCATGTTTAGCTCGTCGCTTTTAGATTTGTGCTTGTTTAGGGTCGTAAAGGTAAGCGATCTAATCCATCGCTTATGCTTACGAACCCGACCCATTGGTCGATCTTTAGGATCCGACCAAACACATTAGGTGACCATAGTTGTATAGGGAATAACCTTCCGAGGTTATACCTTATGTTCACGACGTTTAGTTAGTTATATGATAGGTAGTTTATATGCCTTAGGTAAATTACCAAAATGCCCTTTTTACGCATAAATTCATTTTAAGTCTATGTAACGAAATTTTTGACATCTAAACTGATTTAACAACAATATTAAACATGTTAAGGCATATCTTGCTTGTCATAGGACTAGTTAGGCATTCCAAACGCGTTTTACGCAAACGACGCGTTAAAGTGGCGTAAGCTACCTAAACGGGTCGTAATGGGTCAAAAGCACTTAGGATAGGTTTCGTTTTAGTACGTAGGCTTTGTTAAACCATATTACATAAGTTCCCATACTTATTTGGTTTACGAACCCTTGTACTACCCGATCCTCCGATAGGTCCGTTTATTAATGTAGATACCTATATAGGTGCCGTTTGATTCCGTGATCTTCTAGCTTTGCTTGGTGGTTATCCTAAGACTTCTAAGCACCCTCAAGTGAGTACATAGTCCCCTCTTTTACTGTTTTCCAAACATTTTGGGGTGAAACACATGTGCCTACTTGTTACTTTCATGATTTCATGCTTTTATATCATATACTTGCTATGTTCATTAGTACACTATTAGTACATGATTTCATTATGTTTTTGCTATGTATGCCCATTGTGTGCATACTTAGTATATCGTTTTACATAACATTTCATGCTATGTATGTTCATCATACTTAGTACATTTTACATCACATGCTATGTATGCCCATTGTGTGCATACTTAGTACATCGTTTTACATAACATTTCATGCTATGTATGTTCATCATACTTAGTACATCGTTTTACAAGACATCTTATACTTGGTATTATGCTATGTATGTCCATCCGTCGCATACTTTGTACATTGTTTGTGCATTCTTACCTATGGTTTGGTTGTTACATATTTCACTTGCCATACATGACATTTTGTTTACACAATACTTGATTGACATTTGACAACGATTTAGACATGGGTAATTTACATTGGTGGTTTATGTGGGTAAATGATTTGAGTAACGAGACGTGTGTAATGTGATACAAGCATGGTGGATACGCCGCTGGTACTTCCTATATATAAGTGCTTGTATTATATTACATGGCGTAGCGTTATTTAAATCATTCATTTGGATTTATACATTTTTACACAAATAACATATTTTTCACAAGACATTGTTTTATAAAACAGTTTGTTTTATACAAACTCATTTTTACTTGGTTATTCATTTAACCTTACATCATTCTTTTAACTATACATATCTATCATCGATTTTCAAACGTTTTATAAAAGCAAACACTTAAACTGGATTCATGACAAGTTTTTGGTTAAACATTTTCTTAAACCTAAGTCATGGATCCTATTTTTCATAAAACCTATGTACTCGCCGGCATTTTTATGATGACGTATTTTCACATGTGTTTCAGGTACAATAGTTGATGATATTTGATGATGATATTGATGCATGCTCACATAGGATTGGACGAGACCTTAGTGACATTAAAAGATGCAAGACTAGTTAATTTTTGTTATGTTTCTTTATTGTTAAGACATTGTAACTCATTTAATTCAATAAAACGAAATTTGTTTAATCCATGGTTGTGAAACAATGATTCTGTTACAACACTCCCCGACGTTTCCGCCACGTTTTGTTGTTTTACGTGGTCGCGGTGTGACAGAAAAGTTGGTATCAGAGCCAATGGTTATAGAGAATTAGGTTATTAGTAATTCCTCGACCTAGACTATAACCTTCCTAGGACCCTAACGCGAGTTTACATGCGTTTAGTCATAAAACAATACCGTCACTTATCCTTAAGTGGCAACGACAATAAGAACATAAATTTGATCTGCCTTGAAAACTAATCATCTATTCTAGGATGATTTATTATAAGGTTTTGAACCCTTCCAGTTTGACTCATATTTGGCTTAGTGCCTTTAGAGTTTTCAAACTCGTCAAAGTTTGGGTCTAAATAATGTGAACACGTGCAAACTGGAAGAGTGGGTGCCTGTACCCTAAGTTTTCTGTCTAAGGCTAGAGTGTTCATACAAATCCGCAGTATCGGACCAGTCACTCTTACCTGGGAACTCTTGGGGTGAGTGTCCACTTATAGGCGAGCATGTCTTCGCGATACATTATGGGGACCTATTTACTTTGATTCAGCCTTTGTGTGTCGTTTGTTTGCTTCGTGGTTTAAACAAATGACCATCACCCATGCTTTTGGTCGGTAATTTCCTATTCTTACCCAATGCCATTTCACTTGTTTCTCTCTCTTGTTTCCCTTTTAGAATGCCTCCACGACGCGACAATCAGATACCTAATGAAGAACTGGCAGCTATCATTACGCAGCAAATGACTACTGCAATCCCGAACATCGTTGCTCAATGCAACCAAGCTCTCAACAACAATAATGCCCCTTGCAACTTCAAGACGTTCAACTCAGCTAAGCCATCAAAGTTTTCTGGGACTCAAGGAGCGACTGCACTTCTGCAATGGTTCGAAAGTCTAGAGAGCACCTTCAGACATGTTCAATGCCCAAACGAGCGAAAGGTAGATTTCGCATCCAGTGTCTTTGAGAAAAAGGCTTTGATATGGTGGAACGGTGTGATGAGAGATAGGGGTGCCGAAGTGGCACTGGCTCAAACGTGGGAAGAGCTTCGAGCCCTGATGATGAAGGAATTCTGTCCTCGTCATGAGATCAGGGCCTTGGAAAGAGAATTCGACGATCTTAAGCAAGACAACGGTGAACATCGAGCCTACACCGATCGATATGAGGAGCTGAGCCTGTTGTGTCCTTCCATGGTTACGCCTTTGGATAAGGCGATCGAGAAATACATTGATGGTCTCCCTGACTCAGTTCAGGACATTGTTACTGGTAGTAATCCTACCATAGTTAGACAGGCCATTGAATTATCTGCTACCCTAACCGAATCTCAGATCAGGAAACATAAGCTTTTCCGAAAGGGTGACAAGAAACCGGTCGAGGAATCGAAACCAATCGAGGAATCAAAGACCATGGATGAACAGACTGGATCCCCTAAGAAGTCAAAGAAGCGAAAGGCTTCTCAGAACTTCGCCATGGTTACTCACAATGATCAAGCCGTCCCCAACCAACCAGCTCAACCCCCTGCTAGGAAGCCATACAATGGAAATTCACCCTTGTGCAACCAATGTAACCTTCATCATCATGCTAGGGTGAAGTGCCGCGAATGCCAAATTTGTGGACTTAAAGGTCACACCGCAAAGGTTTGCCGAGCTGCAGTTGCACCAAATCAAGCTAACAACAATCCTGCTCAAGCTCGCTTTCCACCAGGTCCTTGCTACAATTGTGGCGAGGTGGGTCATTTCCGAAGAAATTGCCCAAAGCTTGCTAATGCTAATCCAGCACAGTGATGAGCATCTGACCGACTAAAAGACAACACCCTTTAGAAATAATCATGTCTTGTGTATTATTTTCTTTTGTTGTCAAGGTCCATGAAACAGTTGTTATCATTGTTTATAAATAAATCTTTTTATTTTACATTGCAATGTGCAAATGTGATGGCATGTATAAACAATGTATCCCCTTCAATACCGACAATCAAGGAGCCGTATTCCTTGAAAAACATACTACCCCCAAAATCCTTCCATCTTATGATCTATTGCGTTTTCTTGAAAACGAAATCGAATATTTGGTAGATCATTCTATCTTTATAGATAGATTCTTGAAAGTGATTAAAGTGCCAAATGAAATCCACGGATTGGATTCCTGGTGTGCTTTAAGTATCCGCGTCCAAAGATAACAAATTAATAACCAAGTTAAACAACTATGTGATTATGTGCTTATGTGTTCCCTTTTATGTTTTTGTGATCCAATTTTTATCCAAATCCTCGTAGAATCTTCCATATCTTCGTATAAGGGATTCATAGTAGGATATCCAAAGGTACTATATTAAATCCTCAATGGGCTTTTACGTGATAGTAAGGACCCTTGAATTATATTGTACTATTCCATAATTAGACCCACTGAGTGGTCTAGTTAAACAGATTGATCCAAAAATCTAGTTAGGAATATCATGTGATGATATAGCTGAAAGGACTCCATAGGTGGTCTAATTAAAGAGATCATTTATTGATCTAATTAAAAGGACCCTATGGTAGTCTAGTCACCCTCATCACAAGTTTGATATTTTTCCCCAAAACATTACAAAACAAACTGTGCGGACTGTGCAAGGAATTACGTAATTATGGATGCATACATAATTATGGAATTTAGTGCACAGAAACCACAACAAGTTTTGTCGTGTATCTAGAGTTAACCCTGTTCATTTTCGTATCTGAAGAAATTGTGGAAAATGACTCATTCCGTTCATTTTCGTATCTGAAGAAATTGTGGAAAATGACTCATTCCGTTCATTTTTCGTTTGTGGAAAATGACTCATTCCGTTCATTTTTCGTATCTGGAGAAATTGTGGAAAATGACTCATTCCGTTCATTTTCGTTTGTGGAAAATGACTCATTCCGTTCATTTTCGTTTGTGGAAAATGACTCATTCCGTTCATTTTCGTATCTGAAGAAATTGTGGAAAATGACTCATTCCGTTCATTTTCGTTTCTGAAGAAATTGAGGAAAATGACTCATTCCGTGCATTTTCGTTTCTAAAGGATACCCATTAAGGAAAATGACTCATTCTGTGCATTTTTCGTTTCTGAAAATTTTCCATCGAAGGGAAATGAATATCCCTGATTTTTCCTTCATTTCCATTTCTGAAGAGTCTCCGTTAAGGAAATAACAGGATATTGCCTTGCATATCTTTGGTGGCTATTTGACACAAAGTCACAAAATAGACTCCTACGAATAAATTTCGGGACGAAATTTCCTAAAGTAGGGGAGACTGTGACACCTGTGTCACCACGACCATCAAACAAATACCAAACCAATGAAATATTGTATTTCATAGTTGGGATTTGTATAAACATGTGTATCTTTTGCACATATCAATTCTTGTTCGATTTCAGGCTTTAAATCGCTTTCTGGAAGGTTATACGCGATCTGATGCGTAAATATAACCAGTTTAATGCAACAAACACTCCGGAACAGTGAAATAGGCATAACATACCTTAAATAACCCTTACATAACTTAGAAATAAGTTTTGAATGGTTTGGTATGCCGAAATCAAGTTTATTCGCTTAAAGGGACTAAATTCGACAAACTGCGAAAGTATGTCAATTTGTAATGTAACAGACCTTCCGGAACTTGATCATAAGTTAAATATGCCCTAAATATCCTTTACATAGCTTAGAAATAGACTTTGAGGTGTTTGGTGCGCAAAAATAAACTTTATGCTCATTCAGAGACTAAAAGCGTCAAAAAGTGCATAAGTTTGCATTTTCGCGCATATTTTACGTTCTGAATACTTCCGGACATCCAAAAGTTTATGTAAGCATTAAAATATTTTATTTTAGTGTTTGGTATGATAAATTCCATTCGTCGCTTAATTTGAATCGTTTTTGCGTTCGTTACGACTCCCGTCGTAATTAAGCGAATAACGCAACCGTACGACCAAACGAACCGACATCCGTGATGTGTTTGAGCATATTTTAAGTTCCCTATACTTTAATATCATTTTGGAGCCTTGAAATGAGGTTAAAGGGGTTTAAAAGTGCCAAAAAAATCAAGTTTTACAAGTGTAGGGACCATTTTTGAAATTTCTGGCAGATTCAATGAACCTAGTCCATTTTTAAGTGTTAATGGTTTTCACCCATGGTTTTGCAAAACCATGGGATGGTATTCAATGAACATAGTCCACATTAGGGGCTCCCATGGTTTTTGAAAACCATGTGCCCACATGTAAGGTCTAGATCAAATCACGTTTTTCGACGAACGATCTTAACGGTTCAAGGAAATCTATAAATACCCCTCACCCATTTCATTCTTCCTCACTTTTGAATCTGATTCTACACTCTCTAAGTGGAAGTATATGCTTCCTACCTGAGAGTGAATCGGGTTCGAATCTTGCGGGGACCTTCTGTAAGTAATCTTTCGCGTTTTTCATTCGTTTTAGCGTTAAAGTCAAACTGCGTTTGACTTTCTACATTAACCAGTTTATGGTCAATGTGAAGTTCGTTTGAACTTCATAACGTGAGCGTAATCACGATGGTTATAGTCCCTAGTAACTATACCTACTGATTACCACGTTATCTAGGCTCAGTGACGAGTCGTAGTTTCGGCCAAAATGCGTTTTCTCGCGTATTTTGTAACCAAACTACTCTAGGGTATTAAAACCGTTTGTTTTAATACCAAACCTGTTTTCTAACTTTACTAAACATGTTCTAGCATGTTTAGCTCGTCGCTTTTAGATTTGTGCTTGTTTAGGGTCGTAAAGGTAAGCGATCTAATCAATCGCTTATGCTTACGAACCCGACCCATTGGTCGATCTTTAGGATCCGACCAAACACATTAGGTGACCATAGTTGTATAGGGAATAACCTTCCGAGGTTATACCTTATGGTCACGACGTTTAGTTAGTTATATGATAGGTAGTTTATATGCCTTAGGTAAATTACCAAAATGCCCTTTTTACGCATAAATTCATTTTAAGTCTATGTAACGAAATTTTTGACATCTAAACTGATTTAACAACAATATTAAACATGTTAAGGCATATCTTGCTTGTCATAGGACTAGTTAGGCATTCCAAACGCGTTTTACGCAAACGACGCGTTAAAGTGGCGTAAGCTACCTAAACGGGTCGTAATGGGTCAAAAGCACTTAGGATAGGTTTCGTTTTAGTACGTAGGCTTTGTTAAACCATATTACATAAGTTCCCATACTTATTTGGTTTACGAACCCTTGTACTACCCGATCCTCCGATAGGTCCGTTTATTAATGTAGATACCTATATAGGTGCCGTTTGATTCCGTGATCTTCTAGCTTTGCTTGGTGGTTATCCTAAGACTTCTAAGCACCCTCAAGTGAGTCCCCTCTTTTACTGTTTTCCAAACATTTTGGGGTGAAACACATGTGCCTACTTGTTACTTTCATGATTTCATGCTTTTATATCATATACTTGCTATGTTCATTAGTACACTATTAGTACATGATTTCATTATGTTTTTGCTATGTATGCCCATTGTGTGCATACTTAGTACATCGTTTTACATAACATTTAATGCTATGTATGTTCATCATACTTAGTACATTTTACATCACATGCTATGTATGCCCATTGTGTGCATACTTAGTACATCGTTTTACATAACATTTCATGCTATGTATGTTCATCATACTTAGTACATCGTTTTACAAGACATCTTATACTTGGTATCATGCTATGTATGTCCATCCGTCGCATACTTAGTACATTGTTTGTGCATTCTTACCTATGGTTTGGTTGTTACATATTTCACTTGCCATACATGACATTTTGTTTACACAATACTTGATTGACATTTGACAATGGTTTAGACATGGGCAATTTACATTGGTGGTTTATGTGGGTAAGTGATTTGAGTAACGAGACGTGTGTAATGTGATACAAGCATGGTGGATACCCCGCTGGTACTTCCTATATATAAGTGCTTGTATTATATTACATGGCGTAGCGTTATTTAAATCATTCATTTGGATTTATACATTTTTACACAAATAACATATTTTTCACAAGACATTGTTTTACAAAACAGTTTGTTTTATACAAACTCATTTTTACTTGGTTATTCATTTAACCTTACATCATTCTTTTAACTATACATATCTATCATCGATTTTCAAACGTTTTATAAAAGCAAACACTTAAACTGGATTCATGACAAGTTTTTGGTTAAACATTTTCTTAAACCTAAGTCATGGTTCCTATTTTTCATAAAACCTATGTACTCGCCGGCATTTTTATGCTGACGTATTTTCACATGTGTTTCAGGTACAATAGTTGATGATATTTGATGATGATATTGATCCATGCTCACATAGGATTGGACGAGACCTTAGTGACATTAAAAGATGCAAGACTAGTTAATTTTTGTTTTGTTTCTTTATTGTTAAGACATTGTAACTCATTTAATTCAATAAAACGAAATTTGTTTAATCCATGGTTGTGAAACAATGATTCTGTTACAACACTCCCCGACGCTTCCGCCACGTTTTGTTGTTTTACGTGGTCGGGGTGTGACACCCTCTCACCCTTAGACTAAAGGGTATGGCTCGGCTCATCCCCACGGGGATGAGCCTCCACGTAGGCGCTACGTAGGCGGCTCGTGGGGGATGAGCCTCATGAAGGATGGAGGGGGATGGAGGATGGGGCCCCACCTCATTATTTTATAATTTCCTATGTTTTAATTTAATAACCTAAGTTAATAAAAACTTTATAAAAATTAAAAAATACAACATAAAACAACATAAATAATTTAATCATCTTCCGGGTCGTCTTTTATGTCGATTTGACAACGAGCGGTGGAGCCTCCAGCACTATAACTTCCGGTATCGGAAGTTTTAGTGCGTTTGGCCGTTGCGACCTCATTTGGAACCGGCTTCCATTTTTGTTCTTTCCTTACAACGTTCCATGCTCGGAAATGCGGAAAAGGCGTTGAATTTTGAGAGTCCTACTTGGCGATAGCAAGGCTAAGAATGTCCTCGTCGTTACTCCCGCTAGGAGGAGAAAGGTAAATTTGGTTATAAATCGCGTTAAAGTTGTTGATGACCTTGCTCATTTTACGCCACTTGCCCGAGACGGATTTGATATCACGAGCCGGACCATGCTCCATAATCGCGTTAAATCTATCCGTTGTCTTCTTCCAAAAACTACTACCCGTTTGGTTGTTTCCTAAATTTTAAAAAATATTGCATGAGTAAAAAAAATTATTTAAATTTAAATAGGAGAGAATGGTATAAAAAAAGATGAGATTGTGGTATTTATTTAAAATGAAAATAAATTTTTTTTTATTAAAAACGCCGTTTGATAACGGCTATATATTCAAAAGGTGGATCGGCGGACCCGGCTGTGGGTCGCCGGGTGTGACGGGCCGAGCGCCAGGGGGGCGGTGTGGGGGTCCGGCGCCAGGCCTAGCCGGGTATCAGCCAGCCCCCATACCTTCTAGTCTTAGTTGTTTACAACTGAAAAGCAGATATACACATAAACCCCTACTTGATGTATGGGCCCTTCATTAACAGTCTACGTTTGAGTTTTTCAAGAATAATTCAAACTTCAAATAGAGAAAGAAATAACTTATTTATGTAAAAAAACCTTAATTTGTCCTTTTGATTAGCTAGTTAAGAGCTTGAATCAAGTCAAACCTTAAACAACTTTTACAATTTTTTAATATGTCACATATATTATATAATAATAACAACTATTATCGCTATATATAGAACTAAGAAAAAATAACTAAATAATAATGTATATTAAGTGATAAAAATATATTTATAAATGTATATAACTTAACTAATAAACCAAGTCCAAGCTCTTGTTGCTTTAACAAGTAACAAAGAAGAATAAACATAAACCGGAAACAGGAAGCTGGAAATCGGAAGTTGGAGGCTCCCGATAGAAAGCTCGTACATCGGTAGCTGGTGACCAAAAGCTAAAGTTACTGTATAACAATGGAACTTGAACTCAGCAGGTCAAAGTGATTAGACTTCTCCCTAAATTCTTTTATTGTTCTAATATTATTATTAGTTATAAATTACAAACATATATTGTTTTTCTCTTAACATCTAAAATAATATTTTTAAGAAATTATTGGAAAGTGACCTGAATCTGTTCAGTTTGTTATATATAGTACTCGTAATAGGGTACTAATGTATGTATAATGTTTTACAAAATTCTAAACAAAACGTCTGTTTGGTTCGTTATATATAGTATTTGTAATGTAATAGGGTATTAATGTATTTATAATGTTTTACAATATTCTAAATATAGAGTTACAACATACTTAATCGAATTGGTTTGGTTCATTACGATACCTAAATCGGTTCAGTCCAAAGTATACCCAAACTGGGCCCTCGCCAGCCAATCCGTTTAGCACTTTAACCGGCTGAAATTTACTTGAGTTTCTTTAGTACCGATCAGCCTAATCTGTTTAAGTGCCCTAAATTTGATTCAAATTTTAAATGCCAATATGCTTAAAACAGCTAAACCCAACCCCCAGGCTCAAATGTTCAAACATTCAAACCCAATTAAAATAAACACTAAATGTTGATTAAGGTAGGAAGGGCGGTAGAAAAACAAAATGACGTGGGGATGAGTGAGGCAGCAACAATAATGATGTGGGATTTTGAAAAGGGTTTGATCAAATTATTGAGTGATGCAACAACGGACCTAAATTCTTGTTTTACCAGGGCGGGCGGGTAGGGCCTAGAGTTTTTTTATCTCGCCCAGGGCCCATTTTTTTAACATTTTCGGACGGCCCTGGCCAGAAAACATTGCTCTGCCATGTATCTACAGCAGGGCCGTCTCCGAAAATGTTTGAAAATTTTTAGGCCCTGTGCGAACAGAAAATACGGGCCCTTAAATATTTTTTTGAAGGATGACTTTCTATGTACAGAACCTAGTGGTCACTGGGTTCATTTGCATTTAATAAATAGATAAGAAAAACAAAATGAAAAACAAAACGGAGGACGCCGAGAGTAGAACCCGTGTCTTCTTATTATTAAAGTGACAAGGGCCGTCTCCGAGTATACAACAGCCTTCTAGGGGCCTGTGCAAGTAGAGAAGAAGAGGGCCTATTTATAAACTTATAAAACATAAATAATATGACGATATATAGGGCCCAAAATAAACCAAAACTAAACATGTTTAAGATCTTAGTGCATTATAATACGCTTTTTAGACAAAAAGTTACTAAATTAATATTGTATATATAAAACTTAAAAGTATATTACAAATCTAGTTATATAAAACATCTAAAAGAGAACAATTATGTGTTTAACTAAAAATAGTGGGTGACATTTACTGAAAGAAAATTAAAAATAAGTGGCATATAGAAAATAAAAAATAAAAGAAAGCTATTGGGATAACTAAAAACATTGGGTGACATTTACTAAAGGGAATAAAAACAAGAGCCATAAAAAAAAAATAAATAAAAAAAAGCTGGTGGAAATAGAAAAGAGATTAAAACCTAAAGAATAGATTGATGAAAACAAAAAAAAAAGGGTAAAGAACAAGTTTGCATTTAATAAATAGATAAGAAAAAACAAAATGAAAAACAAAACGGAGGACGCCGAGAGTAGAACCCGTGTCTTCTTATTATTAAAGTGACAAGGGCCATCTCCGAGAATACAACAGCCTTCTAGGGGCCTGTGCAAGTAGAGAAGAAGAGGGCCTATTTATAAACTTATAAAACATAAATAATATGACGATATATAGGGCCCAAAATAAACCAAAACTAAACATGTTTAAGATCTTAGTGCATTATAATACGCTTTTTAGACAAAAAGTTACTAAATTAATATTGTATATATAAAACTTAAAAGTATATTACAAATCTAGTTATACAAAACATCTAAAAGAGAACAATTATGTGTTTAACTAAAAATAGTGGGTGACATTTACTGAAAGAAAATTAAAAATAAGTGGCATATAGAAAATAAAAAATAAAAGAAAGCTATTGGGATAACTAAAAACATTGGGTGACATTTACTACAGGGAATAAAAACAAGAGCCATAAAAAAAATAAATAAAAAAAAGCTGGTGGAAATAGAAAAGAGATTAAAACCTAAAGAACAGATTGATGAAAACAAAAAAAAGGGGTAAAGAACAAGTTTCGAACTTCAGCCTCTCCTATGCAATAATTGGGGAAAACCACCAGACCATTAATCAATTGATGTTTAAGATTCTGCTAAAAAACTATATATACACAAAATCTATATATAATCAAAATTATGGGCCCCTTAAGAGTTTGGGCCCTGTTCGATGGCCCACTCTGCACTTGGCCCAAGCCGGCCCTGATCTACAGCTCGGACAAGGGCCAACAGTCGTTATCTCCACACCAAAACTAGCTCAAGAGATTTGGAAGATAAACAATGTCGTGATTGCTAACAGACCCACTGCTATATATAGCATCCTAGATGATCTTTTTATAAAGCTCTGGACATTGCATGGCCTCCTTACAAGAGTTACCGGAGACAAATGATATGTGTCATGGTTGTAATCCAATTTTAATGGTTCTATCACGTGAACTTGTTGGGCATATGTAAAACAAATTAGAAAAGAGTATTAGTTAATTATTGAGGTTCATGTTAAAATAACGTTAAATAACTGAATGCATGTTGGTTTGTATGTTTCTTTTGCCCAAGGTTTCTTGAATTAAAAGAGGGTTTTCCATAAAAATATTTTGCTACAGCACATTGCTAATATTTTAAAGGCTAAATTATAATATTAGCCATCTTTTTTAATTCATTTTTTAAAAACTACGGTTAAGAGTTTGTCAAATTGTTACCTGTAGTTTTTGAAAAATGAATTAAAAAAAATGTCAAATATAATATTTTAACCTCGTATCGCACATCGAAGAAGATTATGTAGTGTCAAATAATAGCTTGATTTAATTTTAAAGAAACTTTATATTGTCACGTGAATTACTGTACACTAGTAGGGTGACCACGCGATGTAGCGGGGGTGACACTTTGCATTGCGGCCCTTGTTTTTGGCAGTTTTCTTATTCGTATAATATTTATGATAACATTGTTGTGGTGAATATATGTCATAAGTGTTACACATATGTAAAAGTTTTATTTTTTTTATAAAAATTAATAATCAAAAGACAAAAATATTGTTTCTTTATAAAGGTTGATAATTAAAAGACAAAAAATAAAAGATAAATTGTTATAATTATAAAATATGTTTATTTTATTGGTTAATTATAAAGTATAATTTTATTCTTTAAAGTTCATAACTTTTTTTTAAATAACCACATAGTACTCATCCAATAAAATTTAAGTTTAAAATTTTCGTTTTTTTTATAAAAATAAAAAATAGTATTTGACTCGTAAGTACATTTTAGAGCTTTAACTTAAATTGTTAAATTTCGGTTTTTTACAGATATAAAAAGAATTGTATTTTTATAAAATTTCAATAACTGTTTTTATAAAAAAAATAGGATGTTAAGAGTTTATATCTTTATTAACTTTATATCATACTAAGTTCAGATTTTTAGTTCCTAATTAATTTTATCTATATGAGTCTACTCTTAACTTATGATCACTAAAAATATGCAACACAATCTATTATATATCCAGTCAAGTTGGTAAAGAATTCTTTTAGAACTGACTAATATTATCTATAACAATATAGTTGAACTTATAATTCATAAAAATTTGCAACACAATTTCGATAAAGATTGTAAATTTTTGGAGTATTTTATTTGTATTACTTGTTATAAATAATGTTTATAAAAGAACTATTTTTTATAAAAAAAATGTTTTGTTTATAAATAAAGTAAAAAAGTTGTTTCACATGTAAAGTTTCGTTTTTTAATAAAAAAAAAATAATCAAATAACAAAAAATAAAAGATAAGTTGTTATAGTTGTAAAGTAAGTTTATTTTGTTGGTTAAATGATAAAATTTATAATTTTTATTCTTTAAAGTTCATAACTTTTTTTTAAATATACGCATGGTACTCATCCAGTAAACTTTAAGTTTAAAATATTTGTTTTTATAAAATAAAAAATAGTAGTTGACTTGTAAGTACGTTTTACACCTTTAACTTTAATTGTTAAATTTTGTTTTTATATATACAAAAAATTTATATTTTTATAAAATTTTTAAAACAGTTTTTATAAGAAGATAGGATGTTAAGAGTTTATATCTTTATTAACTTTATATATAGTAAGTTCAGTTTTTTAATTTGACTTTAAAGTTTATTACTTTTAATTAAGAAATAAAAATTATTAGATTAATATCCAAGAATAACTGCAATATTTTATAATTTTTGCTTGATTATATCTAACTGCAATATCTATTTATTGCAACTTTAGAATATTAACTTATATAAGTTCAGTTGACTTGTGAATTTAGGATACTAACTTTATTTTGAAATTTATTAATATGGTCAATAACTGCATTATATTAACACCAAAAATAAAGTCCAAATATAAAATAAACGTTATTAATACGTCTAGGTCGACATAACAACTGAAAATGAAAAAAAAACATAAAAACACTTGATAGATTTCATATTAGACTGCATGAAATCTGTTCCGCTACCGAATTGACACTCGAGGTGTTTTTAATCGGGTTTTCTGGTTTGTGCTTGAATCGGCAGTATCTTCTAATTCCTCTTCTTTGTCATTGTCGGATCATCTAAATTAATAACCTCACTCCACTTCCATTCAGAGAGTCTCTTTAATCTCTTCCTTTGAGTCTTGAACTTCTAATCTTTAAAAAGGACAAAAATTGAATACAAAAGTTAAAAAGAGATTGAATAAACCTTAAAATTACCTCTTCACTAAATTCACGTTGAAGATTAGACTTGTATGGATGGACTAAACATTGCACCATAAGAAATGATATCAATACTTTTATCACCATCATCCTGCAATAAAACACACATATAATAACATAACGAACATGTTAATATGAAAGATATACGCAAAAATAATATTTAAAAACCAGCAAAATCAATACCTTAGAAGCTTGTTCGACAAATGGGTTGTTTAAATTGGCATGTTCATAATGCAACTGAATCTGAAAAATCAAATAAGTTAACATTCAAATAAAAGTAAATAAAAGAAAACAATTATTCACTGCTGCGATATAACAGAACTGACCATAAAATTTTCAATCTCGCATGCTTGGTTTTTCGCAGCAATTGAACTCAGAACTGGATCCCTTTTTAACTTTGTTTAGCAGTAGATATAGGGGTGTCCTGCTGTGTATTTATAGTAGTAACTATGAAAGTACATTAGGATTTAATTTTAGATTTGCCACTCCTTTATTTAGAAAGTTTGTTGTGTTTAGTTTTAAGTTTTTACAAGATATATCTAAGTATAGATATTAGGCAGTTTTAATAAAATAAAATGTGACACATAATATCATCATTTTATTTTACGATACTTTTAATTATTTTTGTTTTTGTTTGCATATATGGAGCCCATCTTTGTAGATTAGGCACATTAGATCACTAGTATTAATTACCTGTACATTAAAGCGTTATCGACTTGTGCCTTTTGATCCGTGCGTCGATATTGAACAAGACAACTACCGAAACGTCGACAAAAATGTGTAGGTCGTCATGCTATCTTTGGATTTTTTTAAACAATATAGTTTATAAGATGTGTCAAGTATACGTAAAAAATTATAAGTTTGTTGTGGAGGGGTGATTTGTAACTAATTATCTATAATTTTGTTAAAACCTTAGGAATTTAGGTGTAATAAGTTTAGGGGCTAAAAAACAAATAGTGTTTAAAAGACCAAACTACCCTCATTTTAGAGGTCTTTCTATAAATAAAGGGGGGAAAATTCTTATTTTTTAGATATCTTAAAATACCCCTCACTCATGCATTATAATATAGCATAGATAAAAAACAAATTACTGATAATTATTAAATGAACTATTGAGGTCCACATTCTGCCCCTTAGAATTGAAATATACATATCTTTTGTCCATTGTGTTTGGGCTATTATGCGGGCCTTTTTCCCCCTCCTTCTGCTATAAATCCGCCCTTGAGTTGAAAAAACCAATTAAAATAAACACTAAATGTTGATTAAGGTAGGAGGAGCGGTAGAAAAACACAATGACGCGGAGCTGAGTGAGGCAACAACAACAAGGATATAGGATTTTGAAAGGCTTTGATCAAATTATTGAGTGATGCAACAACGGCCCTAAATTCGTGTTTTACTAGGGTGTGTAGGTCCAAGAGTTTTTTATCTCGCCCACGGCCTGTTTTTTGTTTTTTTTAAACATTTTCGGACGCCTCTGGCCAGAAAACATTGCCCCGTCATGTATCTACAGCTCGGACAAGTGCCAATAGTCGTTATCTCCACACCAAAACTAGCTCAAGAGATTTTGAAGACAAACAATGTCGTGATTGCATGGCCTCCTTACAAGAGTTACCGGAGACAGATGATTTGTTTCATGTATTCCAATTTTACTGGTTCTATCACGTGAATTTGTTGGGCATATGTAAAACAAATTAGAGAAGATTATTAGTTAATTATTGAGGTTCACATTAAAATAACGTTAAATAACTGAATACATGTTTGGTTGTATGTTACTTTTGCCCAATGTTTCTTGAATTAAAAGAAGTTTTTCCATAAATTTTTTTTGCTACAGCACATTGCTAATATTTTAAAGGTTAAAATATTATATTAGCCATCTTCTTTAATTCATTTTTCAAAAACTACGGACAACAGTTTGATATCAAACTGTTACCCTTAGTTTTTGAAAAATGAATTAAAGAAGATGACAAATATAATATTTTAACCTCGTCTCGCACATCGAAGAAGATTATGTAGTGTCAAATAATTGCTTGTTTTAATTATTAAATGAACTATTGTGGTCCACATTCTGCCCCTTAGAATTGAAATATAAATTTTTGTGACCATTGTGTTTGGGCTATTATGCGGGATTTTTTCCCCCTCCTGCTGCTATAAATCGGCCCCTGAGTTGAAGCGATAAACACAAAAGTGATGGAACCTCTTACTATTTTCGCCCTCATCGCATGTTCACTAGTTTTCTTATTCAAGGCCTATTGGTCACTCTTAAATTCCAAGATAACAAAAAACTTGCCACCAGGACCACCAAAACTTCCCATAATTGGAAACATACACCAACTCAAAGGTGGAGTACCACATCGAGTGCTTATAAGCTTGGCCAGAAAATATGGCCCGATCATGTATCTACAGCTCGGACAAGTGCCAACAGTTGTTATCTCCACACCTAGACTAGCTCAAGAGATTTTGAAGACGAACTTTGTCGTCTTTGCTGACAGACCCACTACCATAGCATCCCAAATATTGTTTTATAAAGGTCAAGACATTGCATGGGCTCCTTACGGGAGTTACTGGAGACAGATGAGAAAGATTTGTACGTTGGAGCTTCTTAGCGCCAAGAGAGTCCGATCGTATAGCTTTATCCGGGACGAAGAAATCATGCATATGCGTAAATCTCTCAAATCATCAGCAGGAAGACCTTTGGTATTAAGGGATGTTCTGGTACAGATGGTGAATGATGTGATTTGCAGGGCTACGGTTGGAGATATCTGCAAAGACCGATCCACACTTTTAAAGGTACTATTTGATATTATGAGAGCTGTGATTGCGTTCAATATGGCTTCATATTACCCTAGACTGCAATTCCTTAATGTTATTTCGGGGAAGCAAGCTAAGTGGTTGAAGAGGCAGAAACAACTTGATACTATCTTGGAAGATATCTTGGAGGAGCACAAAAATAATAGACGAAGTGGTGACAGTGACCAAGAAGATCTAGTTGATGTTCTACTAAGGATTAAAGAGAACGGTGATCTCGATCAGCCCATCACAAACGATAACATCAAAGGCATCATTCTGGTAACCGTGATTGAGTAATGTCATTCACGTAATATTTTTAAACTGTTTTGAACTTATAGACGCGTGTAAAATTGTTACATTTTTTGTTATATTTTTTTGAGTAAAGAGGACAATTGTAAAAACAGAAAAGTAAATCTAAAAGGTATATTGATTTTTCCAGGAAAAAAATATTTGTCAAACTTTTGAATGAAAACATTTGCATATGAACGGCTACACTCAAAAGTGTAGATATGAATTTACTAAAATCATTTTTTCACGTGATGATGAAATAAATTGATTTGTAAATTCAAGTTAGTGTACGTATCATTTTAAGTGGGTACATTTTTATACACTTTTAAATTTAAGGTAGTGTTCGTTTTAGCGGGATATATTGAAATTGGAATTAGAAATAGATTTTAAAGAATTTCTTTGAAATATCAATGTGTTTAGTTGGTATAATTATTAACCGAATTGGAATTTAAAATATGAAAAATAACATAACTAACTAGTATCTCGAAAGAAAAAAAGAGATGAACCGCGTAGAACCAACATAAAAAATAGCACCTACATTCCCATTTGAATCCATTCAATTCTAGTGTCAAGATATCTTAACTACTCATAAAACGTGTGAATGTTGACACAAATAGAGTGTGGGAATAGCTTTTCTAACCTTCATTTGACATAGGTAACTTAGATACCATACTTTATAAACTTTTTTAGATTTAAACGAAAGTTATGTCTAATACAGGTATCTTGAAACTAATTTATTGCAGGACATGATATTAGGTGGAACCGGTACCTCTTCAATGGTACTTGAATGGGCGATGGTCGAACTAATGAGGAATCCGGAGATCCTGAGGAAAGCGCAAGCGGAAGTAAGAGCAACAGCGAAGGGAAATACTATTGCAGACACTGACATTCAAAATATGCATTACTTGAAGATGATCATAAAGGAAACACTTAGGCTACATGGTTCTCCAATTTTGCTTCCTAGAGTAAGCAGGAAGGATTGTATGGTTGACAGATATAACATTCCAGCGAACACCAGGATACTTATAAATGCACGGGCATGCGGAACCGATCCCGACAGTTGGGAGAATCCTGATAGCTTCGTGCCGGAGAGATTTGAAAACAGTTCGATCAGTTACATGGGTTCCGACTTTGAGTTCCTTCCATTTGGAGGTGGCCGGAGAATATGCCCTGGTATTTCTTTCGGGGTTGATATACTTGAAAATGCACTTGCTAGTTTGTTGTTTCATTTCGACTGGGAGCTTCCAAATGGATTGAAACCCCATGAGATTGATATGACAGAAGCTGCTGTGCTTTCGATTTTACCTAAAAATCCCTTGCAGGTTGTCCCTATCCCTTTCTCGCAAGAAAAAATAAAATAGGAAGACATATATACGTGTACGAGGAGTGGCCTACAGTTTGGCATCCTACTGCAATATCTATCTGTGTCTGTATTAAAATAAAACATGTAACGCCTCGCTTTTGTAATCTGGTGTTATCATATTTCGTTTCAAATCGTTGTAAACCCAAGACCTTGATCGTGATGAAATTGGTCATTTTATGTGAAATATACATCGTTTATTCGTATATACTTGCACATTCCCATCATACACTTTTACATTCAAATCATACACGTACTTGTTGACCATTCATGATTCTTGTGTTAACTTAACGCGAATACATGACTTTAGACACTTATTACACATGAACGCTTAAGTATACGTCACCATACATAACCTATGCTTTTATTTCATTATTATTATACAAATTTAATACTTAATTTTATGCTTTATATGTAAATTAAACACTAATATATAAGCTATATTCTTAGGCTTAGTAATCGTATATTAATATTACCTCTTATACTTTATGCCTAATTATATACATAGTGGTTACATAATTATATGTTTAGGAAACTTTAAATACGTTATTATGCCAATAATCAAATTGAGGGACTACATGAAAAAAAAAAGGAGTAGAATAACCTGATCCTCATGTGCGGCCAGTTTTGATTCACAATCTATCAATTCCCAGCCAATTGTTGAATATGTTATAATATACTTTGAATTATGGAACATTAAAACAGCATTATTATATCAAATATATTGGGGTATGACAAACGAAGAAAAGACGTGGGAATGGCTGTTTTCGGCCAGCAACTTGCGCCAAAAAGGGTTCCGCAAACAGCCATAAGCAGCCGCAAAATGGGTGATCTTTGACCTTTTGTTTATTCACAAATTATATTGACTTATAATTATAATATACTTATATGGAACATTGGGGCATTATTGATCAATTAAAAAAGAAAGAATATCCAGCGGATTTTGGCCAAGATCTACGGCTAGAACCGTGATCCCAAGCCAACATGGCTGAATCAGCTCATTGGTTCAACTTTTAAGTCCCTACCTCCCAACTAACCTTATTTATTACAATTCTAAACACTAACCCTAATCCCAAACTATATATAGACCCCTTCCCTCACTCATTTTCACTTTCCAATATGTCTAAACACTCCAAAATCTCTCTCCAATCTCCTAAAATTTCCAGAAGTTGAGCAGAAAGTTTAAGTCATTCAAAGTGAGTTCTAGCTCACTTCTATAACTATTTTCTTCTTGTTTCTTCTTTTAAAACACTTGGATAACCTCTAGGAAGGTTTCACAAGTTTGCTTGGGCAAACAGTGGCGGAACCAGAACATTTTAGTCGGGGGGGGGGGGGGGGTCATCATAAACTTATTTTCTTTACATGTTAAAAATTATGGGTCCATATTATGTTTGTTTCTTTAAAACTCTGATTTTCTATATAAAAATTTAATAAATTCTTGTGATCGGAGGGTCAACTGACCCTCTTGACCCCCCTCTGGTTTCGCCCCTGTGGGCAAACTAAGGTGAAACCTCACCACATGAGGTTCAAAGTGCACTTTATTTTCTGTTTTGTATATAGTTCTTGTATCTTCATGTTCTTGATAAAAACTTGGTGGAATCTTGAATCCACTGTGAGTGCATAACGTCTATCACTTCCGTCAATCGCGTATCGTAGCAAGAAACTGATCAAAACAAGGTTTGATAATGTTAAATATAGGAGAATGGCATAATTGTAAATAAGGAGTTCTTCCTTTGTGTGAGCCCTATAAATAGGGAGCCTATTATGTCATTTTAGAACTTTTGAATCTTAGAAAAGATCTAGAGAGAGAAAGTGCTACAAGGTGATTCAAGGTTTTGTATTTTGTCAAATCTTCAAGAGGATCACCATCATATTATAATCTCGTGTTCGATCCTCACACGTACAGGGATTCCGCACGTGATACGTGTTCTTCGCAATCGTCGGGAGTTCGAAATCGATCCGAAATCGAATCCACAAGTGGTATCAGATCGGGAGATTGATTGCATGGATTAAAGTTACAAGAATTCACGTGATTTAGTCAAGAATCGGAGCTAAAAATCATCAGATTCGTCACATTTTCTTCTTCTACTCATTTTTAACTTTTTGAACTTAAAACTCAAATTCACAATGATTTCATGGATAAAAATGGATGAATTTTTTGATGTAATATGCGCAAAACATGTTTAGATAACCCTACAAAATTTCAAGTTTTAATTCAATGTTTTAAGTGGTTAATTTTTGAGAAATTGATGTTGAAAATCGCAATGAACAGTAATGTTTTCATCTCATCCGGACCAGAAGTTGGGCCATCCACCTGAATGGGTAAGTAAGAAGCCCATTCGTTCATTGTTCAAACCCATCCAGGCCATTTGCATATCCATCCAAACCTATTATCAGTCCATTCAGTGAAAAGTACTTATATGGTCCAATAACATTCAAGCCTATTCGGTCCAAGGTGTGAGGCCCATTCGGACATATACAACTCATTCGGTCAAAATAGTTCCATCCTGACATAAATAAGCACATCCGTCAATTGTGAGTCAATTTAGGAAATAATCCTCATTCGGAACAAAACATGTCTATTCGGTGAACTATCTCATCCGGACTGAAAACCCATCCGCTCGAAACACTTCATCCGGCTGAATCGGTGATATATTTTGCCCATCGGGAAGTATAAGAAAGCCTATTCATCAAAATTTTCTTCATTGGGACGATTGGAGTCTTATCTGGTTGAAATAGTAGTTCATCGATCGATTGATTACAAAACAAGTTTTTCTGGACGAACAGGTCCCATCCGATCAACATCTGGTCATCCGGTAAAAAGAAATTGTACATTCGCCCGAATGTGATTATCGCCCATCCGGGATTTGATTCATTCGAAATTTAGTGGACATCCGGGATTCAGTTCATTCGAAATACTGAGTTTTTCTGGATTTTGTGTATTCATACAAACCTGGAATTATTTCATACGATTCAGGTTATTCGTGTAACAGGTTTGTCGTGAAACATGTTTTTTAAAACAGGCTTTGGTGGTATTTGTCCATTCAGGAATTAGTGTTAAAGTATAGGTATATCCATCTTGGTAAAGTTCATTCATAAAAAATCGTATTCTCATTTGTCAGTCCTTTCGGCGAACTTAGATTTTCGAGTTATTATAAATCAGTGCTATACGAATCCAGAGTGCACATTTACGAATCAAGATTAGTTGATATTCATGAAGCAATTACATTGATTGGTCATATGAATCAGAGTGTTCGTAAACTGATTTGTTATTTGCTGCAATGTTGTTATTCATTTGCAGATAATAACTTCATTCGCTGAACTAGTGTGATATAACAGTCCATCCGCTTTTCATCCGTTCGAGTTAGAATTCAAAGTTCATTTGTTACTAAGAAAAGACTCATTTGCTGAATTCGTTATTCAGCAGATAAGGAGATTGGTCTTTTGAACTTGAAAGTTGATTTAATCGAATCAACATTAACGGATTCATAATCTACAGATCAGTTTGTTACGATTTCAAATGAATCAAGATCAATCTTCATTCTTCATCCGCAAACTTCAAATTATTTCTCATTCGCGCATTTTAAGAAATTTTAAGTGTTTACAAAATTTGAATTAATACGTTTAAATTGTTTGCGGGTGATAATCAAGGTAAATACTAACAGTCTGAACATCATGGAGGAAGACTTTTACAACACGTTTTACAACGCATTTACGACCAAAATAATACCCACAACAAAAAGCGTTTCAAACGCAATTTCCGAAAGTCTTAATTTTGATAACGTGTACGGGAATCATCAAAAGACACCGAAAGTGATGAATATAGAAAATTACCATTGGTGGAGCACTAGATTTGAAAACTGAGTGCAAACTTATGCTTATGATAGTTGGGTTATGCTAACATTCAGATATAAAAAGCCGTTAAATGATAAAAATGAATTACTTAAAATTAAAGAATTTTCAGATAAAGATAAAAAGGAACACTCTAATGAACTTAGAATGATAACCTTGTTACAACAATCGGTTAGAGAGGATATTCTGTTCCTACTTCAACATGGTGAAACGTCCAAATCAAATCAATGTGGGAAGCGTTGAAGTTGAAAGTCGAAGGCGGAAATGATATAAAGAAAAACAAAATTTCTCTGTTGAAAAAGGAGTTTGATATGTTTGGATGCATGAATGGAGAAACTGTCCGACAAATGATAGAAAGATATTGTTTGAAGGTGATAATCACTACTAGAAAATTGAGTTTTTGCCACCGTATTTTCGGTCACAAAACGGTAGCAATTGCTCTATTGCCACCATTTTGCAACCGAAATTGTGGTGACAAAAACACCCGTGTCAATTGCCCAATTGTCACCAAATAGTGACCACTGTTATATTTTGCTACCACATTTTTGCCACCAAAAAGACGGTCAAAGTTATTTGTGACCGCTCATTGTTTGCTACGAGGTTGCCACGGGTCCTGTTTGCATCCGAGTTGTGACGATTTTTTGCCACCATTTTGGTATCATTTAGCCATCAAGATTGCCACCATTTAGCCACCACTTTCATTTGTAACTATTTCTTTTGTCACCATTTTGGTACTATTTAGCTACCGATTTTCATTGAATTTGTCACCATACTGTTTTTTTTTTTTTTTTTTTTTTTTTGTCAAAATTACAATTCAATAAAATTACAAAACTATATAAAACAATCCAACAAAATTACAAAATCCCAATATTATATAAAACATATGTATTTCAGTTTTTCCTGTTTCAAAATATAAACATTCTAATAAAAATACAAACTAAATCATTATATACCAAAATTATCCTAATATTGAAACATTTAAAACTTAGTTTACAGCCTATCTTCGAAGCATAGTTGTTATCATAGCTTCAATTTGTGACATCCTATTGACTATTGAGCATAACATCTTTATCCACCTTATCCTTTTCTTTTTAGCCAACAACCTCACAATAATTCCATTTAAGCTTTCTTTTTCTTCATCTTTTTCCTTAACAAGCTCCTTGATAACCAAGTTCAACTTTCAATCTACAAAACAACCAATGAATAGAATCAAGAAATCAGAATTAAAAAAAAAACTGATAACGGGTGAAGTTGGTTGCAGAGTAACAAAATCCAATCGTGAGTTGATTGGTTCGGGTACTTGGACTTTTGAAACAAATATCATAAACCAAACACAATAACATTGGAAAACAATAGAAGTGCACACAAGCGGACAAGCAATCAAGTATTGGTGAGAAATTAGGGCGCCTATGACCTTTGTTGACTTATAATCTACTCAAAGCTTGAGTTGGAAAAAACCATAATACCTCCATCTGCCTTTTGTTTACAAGAATCATAACAAACACAAATGGTAAGAAAGTTTAAAATCTCACTATGAACTACTGTTGTATGTGATTCCACTTATATTAAATAGTAAACAAAAATATTTTTATAGTTGAAAATTTTATAAGTCTAAAAAGGAATAAACATACCTCAGAGTGTTTTATGACATTGCCTATCTCGTACACTCTTCCTTTCTTACCCCCAGTAGCTCGTGACCATAAGTCTTCATCAAATTTGGGTCGGTATGGCGGGGCGTGGCTAGCCCGCGTTGGTTGGCCACGTGTTATAATTTTTTTTCAATTATTATAAAAATACATACAAAATTAGAATCCTAGTCACCCGCGTGGGGGGTTTTATAGTAGTTGGGGTATGGGTTTGGCTTGGCCAAACGGTTGTTTTTTAAATTTAAATCCTAGTCACCCATAGCCTAGCCAACCCAGCCAATGAGAGTCGACCTCGAAAGACCGCTAGGCCCGCCCAACGCCCGGGCTGAAACCCTCACCCAAGGGGCCACGCCGAAACCCAAGCCCACCCGGGGTGGTGACTTGGGCATTTGTACCCAACCCACGCCCCAACCCCCACCCCATACCCCATAGTCTAATAATGTTGTATTTAATTTACTAATTTAAAATGCAATATTTAAGCTCAAAACCAAGAAGAACAAGCATAGAAATCCGCCAATAAACCCAGAAAAGAATACTTCAACTTAAGATATAAACTCAAACAAAATGAATGCAACTAAAAAACGAAACTGACCCTTGGAGAAGACAAGGGATTGACCAGTGTATTGCTCCAAAACCTAAGTACAGAAATTAGAAATCAGAAACTTATAAACAACAATGAACAAAATAATAGATACAAACAATTACATTCTTCATTTACAAATCCTATACAATACCAGAAAATGTAACTTTTTTAAATTTTGTTGTTTAGAGTCAAAACAAATTAATAGGTGTAATTTTAGGGTTGATCAAGAGTCAGGACATGTTGGGTTCGATTGGGTTGACATGTTCACCTTTATTTATAACTTTATAATTAGTTAATATATCAAACAAGCTTGCAAAAATAATGACTAAACGGTCCAAATTTGGGTGAAAATTTCAAACTAGTTAACATTCGCATGGGTTAAACTAGGCTATGTTTTATCTTAAACGGGTCAAATTTGAACAAAACCGAGCTGCTTGGTTTCAAAATGAACCGAGTTCGAGCATTAAAAAGTCACTTGATTCGAAAAATCCGGACCGAACCAAGCCGCATGGTTTTAAACTAAGCCGAGTTTGAGCATTGCTGTGTTTGGTTCGGGTCAACGCGTGAACAACCTACTTCGTATTAGAATGATTATAGATAACTCAACAAAATATGCATCAAAACCTAGCCATACTAGTTATATATGGATATTGTAAGTGTTTCAGTTTCAACAATCAACTATATCAAGCTTATTTTTTTGTGGAAGACTTTTTACATGTAGTCTTAATTCAAAAACAAAAATAATGTTCTTCAATTGTTGGTGTACCTACTTCTGTTAATGTATTTTATCATTCTATTTTCTTGTTGGCAAAACAACAAGGTCATATACCTTGAATTAACTCAAACCATCATGCTTTGGACAACGATAAACACTAAATTAATTTTTAAATGTAATAGACTTATTTTTTTTATATTAACCAAATAGATTCTATTATATATTAAAAATAAATTTATAAATTAATTTTCTACAGAGATAACCCAACAGAGATTGTAGCTTTCTCAATCATAAAAAGAAATCCCATCATTTAAATGATTTTCCTAAAGCTGCTATAGAAAAGGATGAGAACTACTTAACAATTCAAGAATTTATGGTTGGACAAATTAAATAGCCCTTTTCCACATTTGTATTTAAATAATGTTTTGACTGAAAGAAGATCGGAGCTATATCACAATGTTTCAATAGAAAACATGAATAGAACAAATGCAAAGCCATAGTCGAAAGTTAAGTTGATGATTTACCTGATGATCGATGCTTGTATACTAGTAGTGATTGAACTCAAAGCATCTATTCTTCAGAGGGGAGGAGGAGTCGCCAAGATGCTTCACTATGATTTGGGATTTTTTTTCTATAAAACCCTAGAATGTGGAGCGGTTAATTAGAAATTAACGCCGCACAATAAGAAATTTAAATTAAAATTTAGCGGCAGCCCGCCTAATAAAAAAGATTTAATCCGTCTAAATTTTTAGATGTTGCCACCACTATTACGGTGGCAAGTCAGACACCGCTTATAAAGTTGTGGCTTTTCTCACTAATTTGTGACCGAAAATAAAAGGTTGTAAAATTTGCCACCACTTAGCTACTGTGTCATGGTGAATGGGTTAAATTTGTATTTTGGTGGAAAAATGGTGGCTAAAATTGTTATCATTTTTTTTGGTGGCAAATTTTGGTGACAATTGCCTAGTTTTCTAGTAGTGAATCAAGGTAAATACTAACAGTTCGAACATCATGGAGGAAGAATTTTACAACACGTTTTACAACGCATTTACGACCAAAACAATACCCACAACGAAAAGCGTTTCAAACGCAATTTCCGAAAGTCTGAATTTTGATAACGTGTACGGAAATCATCAAAAGCCACTGAAACTGATGAATATAGAAGATTACCATTGGTGGAGCATTAGATTTGAAAACTGGGCGCAAGCTTATGCTTATGATAGTCCGGTTATGCTAACATTCAGATATAAAAAGCCGTTAAATGATAAAAATGAATTACTTAAAATTAAAGAATTTTCAGATAAAGATAAAAAGGAACACTCTAACGAACTTAGAATGATAACCTTGTTACAACAATCGGGTAGAGAGGATATTTTGTTCCTACTTCAATATGGTGAAACGTCCAAATCAATGTGGGAAGCGTTGAAGTTGAAAGCCGAAGGTGGAAATGATATAAAGAAAAACAAAATTTCTCTTGAAAAATGAGTTTGATCTGTTTGGATGCATGAATGGAGAAACTGTCCAATAAATAATAGAAAGATTCTGTCATTTGAAAATCAAACTAGAAAGATTTGGAATCAAGAAGGACAGAGAAGAGATTATCGACAAACTGGTCGAGGCATTACCGCACGTTGATGATTGGAAAACGTTTGTGATAGTTTTGAAAAATGATGCCAAGTTTGACGAAATCACTTTGGATGGTTTGATTGAAAAAGTTGAAGGTCAAGATCTAGAGTTACAGAAACTAAATAAAATGACCAGTTCAAGTTATCAACAGAATGTCGATCTGTACTATCGTAAAATTATGTTGATGAGCAATCAGGCACCAAAGATCAGTACGACATTTAGTGCTGATAACACTGGTGATTCTTCAAAGAACAAATCTTCGAGTTATGATTCAAGATATCATTCATCGTCCTCATCAGCTAAATCCAATCTGAGTCAGAACTGGAAAGATTCTCCCAACCTGAATACTGATTTCGCTAGACAGCATATGAGTTTCTTGGCTTCTATTCTGGAGTCCTACGAAGGTCTGATCACAGCCAAGATAGGAAATCCAAATATGACAAAGGAGGATTACGACCAAGTAGATCTGATGTGCGGGTGTAAACATGTCATATTATGTATAGTTTGTGTAGGTTTTACGCGTTAGAGTGTGTTTATTTATAGTGATTTGTATACTTATTGGTTGTCGGGTTTTTCAGGCTTAACAGCGCGTAAATGCAGCACAATGCTCATTCAAGCTGGAAAACGGGTATTACAAGGCAATACGGAGTGAGGAAGCGAAAATGCTGGAAAATATACTCCCTCGCGCCACGCGAGGGAGTCTATGTAAGGTGTCGCGTGGCGCGACAGGTGGAAGTCAACGAGCAGTCAAACCATACTCCCTCGCGCCACGCGAGGGAGTCCATGTGAGCTGTAACGTGGCGCGACAGTGGTACAGCGCGGAAAAGTGTGATTTTAACCTAGTTCGAGAAAAAAACGGGGATTATTCAATACACAGCCGCCGGAGGACGTTGTAGAGGATTTTTGGGCGATTTCTTTTCATTATCTTCAATCTTCCAAAGAGCCTGCTGATGTTTAATCAATTTCTGGCAGATTCTGAAGCAACAATGACCATGATGCGCGGCTAATTCGCTTGTAACTTCTACTCGGATGAACTTTTGCTTAGTTTTGCATTGAACTTTGTTTACGGATTCTTGTAACTGGTACAGCTTGACCACTCGTGTTGGATTCTTGGTAAACGTTTATTGTGTTTGAATTATTTGTCGTTTATTAAGCGTATTGGCAACTTTCTTGCGTTGTTAGCGGGTTGGTAAACTGGCGGGTAGTTGATACAATTGAACGGGTTATTAGGTAGCATAGTGAATCTTAAAAACTATCCTTGATAACTGATCAGATTCATTAATTCCGAGGCCATGTCTATGTGGTGTTTTGAATCAGTAAACAGGTTTTGATGTTAAACGGGTAATTGGGATTCCGGGTAGAGGTTATTCTTTCTCGTATTGATTACAACTCTCTTAATTAGTTTCTTAGTTTTTATAATCAAATTCACAAAACCCCCATTCTAGTTAACTTAGTTCTTAGTTAAAAAACACGACACTGACCACAAATTCCCCGTGGATACGATACCCTACTTACGCTATCTACGTAGCTTATTTAGGTTTTTGCATGACCCTTACGACAGTCATCAAAATGGCGCCGTTGCCGGGGAGTTCGTGCGCTTAGTGTTAGTTTAGTAGTAGTCGTTTCTTTTATTGTTTTTGAAGAAAAAAAAATCATAAAAATCCAAAAATATTTCTTTCTGTTTCGTTTTGTCTTGTTCGGTATTACGCTTTGTTTTCTTGTTTACTTGTGTGCAGGTGATCTTTTTGCATGCATACTCGGTTTTCAGGAAGATCCTCTCCGCTCTTGTTCGATCCCGAAATTGAAAAGACCGCACGCCAGAATCTGCTTCTTCGTTCAGCTTTGAAAGGAAAAGCAATTCAAGACACCATGAATCCATCAGAGAACCAATCCACTCCACAACAGCAAACACCACAACAAACATCAACTACTGAACTGCCACCAATGCCACCGCCTCCATTCACATCTGAACCACAACAACAGTCTACACCCACTGCACCATCATCAAGCACGACCACCCAACCAACCTCTGCTCCAACTGGAGAATTTCATTTTATTGGTGGACCACTCTATTCTCTAGAAAGCCGATTACCACAGCCCGATCCTTTACGGACCGTGAATCAACCAAACTTGGTGCCACACCCGAACCGGTCGGGTGCTATGTTTGAGCAAATGGATCAAAGGGCAAGAACAGAGACATGGGATGATGGATACGGAGACGATGAATGGGAGATAAACGATGGGTATATGGGGTATCCAGCTGGGTACCAAAATCAGCCAGTTAATCGCAATCAACCGATGTATCAGCAACCAAGACAGCCACGGGGAGTAGATGCTTATCAGACCCCGCCACAGGTTCATAGGGCACCGGTTGCACCTCGACAAAGACAAAGAGATCCTCGTTTCCCGGATCCGAATATTCGAGGGGTTGAGAGCCACTTCAGGCCACATATTGCTGAGCATGCATCACCGATAGTGATGCCAGTTGCACCGGGTAATGTAGAACGGTCGTTTGAAGCAAAACCACATATTCTGAACATGCTACCTACCTTTCACGGGAAAGGTAATGAAGAGCCATATGCACATATAGCAGATTTTGAGGCAGTTTGTGGGATGATTGCGGGACACGGATTCACTCCAGATCAGGTGAAGTTGGTATTGTTTCAGTTTTCATTAAAGGATGCTGCGAGGGATTGGTTTACATCGTTGCCATATGCTAGCATTTATACATGGCAAGAGCTGCAACAACAATTCTTGGATGAGTACTATACCCCGCAAAGAACTAAAACGGGGAGATTAGCAATCAGAGAGTTCCAACAATTACCGGGTGAGCTTCTTTACGAGGCTTGGAAACGGTTCAATCAATTGATCCGTAATTGTCCTCACCACGGTATTCAAAGATGGGAGTTGATCACTGCATTCCACGATGGGATTTCCAATGAGGATAGACGGGATATTAAGGCTATCACTGGGGGTACATTTTTGAAAAATCATGTGGATGTAGATTGGGATTATTTGGATATTGTTGCAGCAGATTCGAAGAGGCAGGCACAGTCGGATAGGAATAAAAAGTATCCAATTGTGGCACCATCAAGTACAGGAGCCTCTAATGCAAGGGTTGCTCAGTTAGAGAGAGAAAAGGAGGCATTGGAACGCCAGTTAGCGAAATTTCGAGGTTTGGGCGAAAGGGATGCAGTGCACGCGACGCAAACTTACCCGGTTTGTGATTCGTGTGGAAATTTGGGACATACGGTGGAGGCATGTCCGGGTCAGTTTGTAGCGGCTGAGGAGGACGTGAACATGGTTTACGGAGAGCAAAGGAATTATGATATGAATTCAAACACATATCATCCAGGTTTGCGTAATCATCCAAATTTTCGGTATAGTAATACTAATCAATTGAATCCTCATTTTCAGGTACCGAATCAAGGAAGCCAGCCGTACCAGAACCGTCAATCGAATTATAATCAGAATTACCCTCAAGGAAATTACAACAAGGGCAACCAAAGAAGTTATCAACAACAGCAAGAGCAAAGCAAGGTAAATACTTCAAACGAGGAGGTTTCCAATCGGGAGATTATGGAAATGTTGAAGCAAATGAAAAAAGACCAAGAAGTGCAAGCTAAATCTCATCAAGCATTGGAAAAGCAAGTCGCTCAACTGGCGACCGAGATGGCACAAGGGAGAAAAGATTCGAGTCGATTACCTAGTGATACCACGAAGAATCCACAGCATCAAGGGAGTTCGTCTAACGCCAGAGTTAATCAGGTAAGTATTCTTCGTTCTGGGAAAGTTTATGATAATCAGGTTGGGACTCCTCCACAGTTTGTTGAAGGTGTTGTGGAGGAGGTTGATGAGGAAAATGAGTCCGACGCGGAACCGGAACCTAGTAGCCCTAAAAAGAATAAAAAAGAAAATCTTGAAAATAATAGGGTGATAGATACTGAAACGGGTGATAAAAAGGAGAAGGGTATGGAGGGTAATACCGTACCATTCCCTAAGGCTTTAATTAATCCCGAAACAAAAGTTGTCAATAAACGGGGCCCACAACAGGATGAGATGTGGGAAGTTTTTAAACAAGTGAAAATTAATCTCCCGTTATTAGACGCGATCAAGCAGGTTCCGGCGTATGCAAAATATTTGAAAGAGCTTTGCACCCAAAAATGGCACAACAAATTTCCAAAAAAGATAGCTTTAACCGAAAAAGTTAGTGCCGTTTTATCGGGCGATCTTCCACCAAAGCTCCGAGATCCAGGCGCTCCTCTAATCCCCATTCAAGTTGGTGAATTTAAGATGAGTCGAGCTTTGCTGGATTTGGGAGCAAGTGTTAGCATCTTACCGGGAAGTTTATACGATCAATACGACTTCGGACCATTGAAACAAGCCGACACCACCGTGGTGTTGGCCGACTTGACGTTAAAACTACCCCGGGGGATCTTACGTGATGTCATTGTCAAAGTTGACGAGTTTTATTACCCAGTTGACTTTTTGGTTTTAGACTACGTGCAAATTGAAAATACTAAACAACCTAATGTCATACTTGGTAGACCATTTTTAGCAACCGCTAATGCACTAATCGATTGTAGAAATGGTACGGTTGACATCACATTTGGAAATCGTAAGGTCCGATTAAATGCTTTTGCCCGTGCATCTGATTCTCTAGTCAATGATGAATGCTTTATGGCGGACATTATTGACGGGTGTTATCCTCACGAAAGTGGGGAATGCACTATAGAGACGTGTTTTGTTTGTGACAGGGATTTGGCAGAAATAGAGGTGGAATTGGAATATGCAGAAGAAGAGTTGGAGGTGATGGCTGCTAAGGAATTGAAGCCGACTTGGACACACCAAGTCGAGAATTTACCAGATCATATTGACACTCAATTGAAGCCATCACTTGAGTCACCTCCACAAGTCGAGTTGAAGACATTACCAAAGCATTTGAAGTATGCTTTTGTGGGCGACAACAACACCCTACCGGTAATTATTGCTTCCAATTTGTCACTTGAACAGGAAAAAGCTTTGATGGAAGTGTTGATAGCCAACCGGGCTGCAATTGGGTGGACAATCGCTGATCTCAAGGGGATTAGTCCATCCATTGTTATGCACAAGATCATCACGGAGGAGGGAGCAAAACCGGCTCGAGATGCTCAACGAAGACTGAACCCAAACATGCGGGAAATTGTGAAAAAGGAAGTTTTAAAGTGGTTGGATGCAGGGATCATCTATCCCATATCGGACAGTACTTGGGTGAGTCCGACACAGACGGTGCCTAAAAAGGCGGGCATCCAGATTGTTACAGGTGAAGACGGTAAGGAAGTGGCCACCCGGCCGGTAACCGGGTGGAGAATTTGCATAGATTATAGAAAGTTGAATGCTGCAACTTCAAAGGATCACTTCCCACTTCCTTTTATTGATCAGATTGTGGAAAAGCTCGCAGGTCAGAAATTTTACTGTTTTCTTGATGGTTATTCAGGTTATAATCAGATTGCTATTCATCCTGATGATCAACAAAAGACTACGTTTACCTGTCCTTACGGTACTTTTGCGTTTAGGCGAATGCCGTTTGGACTGTGTAATGCCCCGGCCACCTTCCAACGGTGTATGATGAGTATCTTTTCAGATATGGTCGGGGAGTCTTTAGAAATTTTTATGGATGATTTTTCAATCTTTGGCACATCTTTTGAGGCCTGTTTGGAACAATTGTCACGAGTGCTAAAAAGATGTGTCGAAACAAACCTGGTATTAAGTTGGGAAAAGAGTCATTTTATGGTTCAGGAAGGCATCGTGTTGGGACACGTTGTCTCGACTAAGGGGATTGAAGTGGACCATGCAAAAATTCAAGTAATTTCGACCTTACCACCACCCACAAGTGTCAAAGGCGTCCGTTCCTTTCTCGGACACGCCGGATTTTACAGACGGTTCATTAAAAATTTTTCAGTTATCACAAAACCGTTGTGTAATCTCTTGTTAAAAGATGTCCCATTTGTTTTTGACAAGCATTGTAAAAGATCTTTTGAGACACTAAAACAAAAGTTAGTTGAAGCACCCATCCTACAATCCCCTGATTGGTCACTTCCATTTGAAATAATGTGCGATGCTAGTGACTATGCAGTAGGTGCAGTTTTGGGACAGAGAGTTGACAAGAAACCGGTGGCAATCTATTATGCGAGCAAGACTCTCGCGGATGCTCAGTTGAATTACACAACCACGGAAAAGGAGCTACTTGCTGTTGTCTATGCTTTAGACAAGTTTAGACCTTATATTTGTGGTAGTAAAGTAATTGTGTTTTCTGATCACTCTGCCATCAGGTATCTTATGGAGAAAAAGGATGCAAAGCCGAGGCTTATCAGGTGGATCCTCTTATTGCAAGAATTTGACTTGGAGATACGAGATAAGAAGGGAAGCGAAAATGTGGTGGCAGACCACCTGTCACGAGTGGTGAACGAGATCGAAGGACCTGAACACGATATTCTGGAAACTTTTCCAGATGAGCATTTACTTACTATTGATACGCAACCATGGTTTGCTAACTTTGCTAATTATGCTCATTCAGGTATCATTCCGGACCATTGGTCGAGATCTAGGAAGGCGCACTTTCTTTCACAAGCAAAGCAGTATATATGGGATGAACCGGATCTGTTTAAAGTTGGAGCTGATCAGATTATCCGGAAGTGTGTTGAGGATGAAGAAATTCCATCAGTTCTGTCATTGGTGCACGAGTCCGCATGTGGTGGACATTTCAGTGGACAGAAAACAGCACGAAAAGTGCTATCGTGTGGGCTATATTGGCCTACGGTGTTTAGGGATTCGTTTGAATATGCTAAGAATTGTTTACGATGTCAACAGATGGGTAGCATTTTGAAACGGGATGAGATGCCCATGCAGCCAATCCTCGTTGTCGATATCTTCGACGTATGGGGAATTGACTTTATGGGCCCATTCCCGAATTCGTTTGGAAATCTTTACATCTTGGTGGCAGTGGATTATGTGTCCAAATGGGTTGAGGCCATTGCCACCAAGACTAATGACCATAAGGTTGTTTGTAAGTTCGTTCAATCGAACATTTTTTCGAGATTTGGTGTCCCTCGTGTGATCATCAGTGATGGGGGGTCTCATTTCAAGAATTTCAACTTTGGCAAACTCCTTAAGAGATATGGTGTTGATCATCGAATTGCCACTCCGTATCATCCTCAAACGAGTGGGCAAGTCGAAGTTTCTAATCGGCAAATTAAAGAAATTTTACAAAAAACTGTGCGAGCCGACCGCAAGGATTGGTCCAATAAATTGGACGACGCTTTGTGGGCGTATCGTACAGCGTACAAAACACCGATTGGAACAACACCGTATCGATTGGTCTATGGGAAAGGATGTCACTTACCGGTTGAAATTGCACATCGTGCATTTTGGGCAGTTAAACAGATTAACATTGATTATGATACTGCAGGTAAGGAGAGACAATTGACATTGGGTGAACTGGAAGAGATAAGGAATGAAGCGTACGACTGTGCTGCTGCATATAAGGATAAGATGAAGAAAGTACACGACGCGAAGATTAAGCCGAAAGTGTTTGAAGTCGGCCAGCTTGTGTGGTTATACAATTCCAGGTTGAAACTGTTCCCTTGAAAGCTGAAGAGTAAGTGGACAGGGCCTTATCGTGTGACGAAGGTTGGAAAACACGGTGATTTTGAGATTGAGGACTTTGATGATCATATCCGCCAGATGGTGAACGGCCACAGACTGAAGCCGTACTTCAATGCTCGAGAAATTAACGGTCCTGGGAAGAACGTGGAGGTGCTATACGTGAGCACAGTCCGCGAGGAGGTTGAGTAATCGCACAGGTACGATCTGGCTGAAGATCTAAAACTTAGCGCTCTTAGGAGGCAACCTAAGTCTCATTTGTAATTATGTCTCTTGCTTTCGTAGTTAGTTAGACTGTTTTTAGTGAGTTTTTGAGTATAACCGTGCCGTTAATCAAGTGTGGGGATTTTCGGGTGGTTTGGTTAAGCCGTAGTGCAGTTGGGGGCAACGCACACTTGTTTGGGGGTAGAACAAGGTGATTTTCGGGTGGAAAAATCAGTTTTTGGGGCATTTTTGCACAATTTTCGGTTGTTTTCGGGTTGGTTACGGAGTATTGCAGGGATATGAGATGATTCGGAAAAAGAAAACTATCAGAAAAGGAGCCCCAGGTACGTTTCTATTGCTAAATCTTCATAAAAACTCGTTTGGGGGTAAAAGAAGGAAAACAAGAAAAAACTTAGAAAAATTTCTAAGGCATGAAGCCATAAAAAAGAGCACACCCGCTGGAAAACATATTCCTTCGCGCCACGCGAAAGAATTATGTTCCTGGCGCGCCACGCGAGGGGTCGCGTTTCCGGCCCCAATTTGTTTGACCTAAAGGTCCGTAATTGTCTCACAATTTACTCATCCCTCTCATCGTTCTCTCTCACCCTTCCCCCATCCACCGATAACCACCACCACGCACCTTTCCCCCTTACCACCGGCGAACACCCTCCCACCTCCGACCATTCTCACCTCCATCTCCGATCGATACCCCCCCTCACCACCTCCGACCATCCTAACCACCCTCACTTCCCTAACGACCGGCGACGACCACCCCCCAAACGAAATTACCCTCGCCGGCGATTACTAACCACCACTTCTCCGACCATCTCTTCTTTTGTCGTCGACACCCACCTCCGAACGGCCACCATCTCCGATTATTCATCGGAAAACACCGAGCATCACCACCGCCGGCGACCATCCGAGCAACGACCAGACTTTTCGATTGAAAGATTCATAATTTCTCTGTTTTCCGTTTGAAAGGAATCCAGGTATGAAGGTTATTTCTTTATGTTTATGAATATTCATGATATATCTTGAAATTGTGGAACCCATTTGGTGGGGTTAAGTGGTTATTGAAGTTGGCAAGTGAAGGGATTTTGTGTGAATACAGCGACATGTCAGGCATATCAATTGAGGTTGAATTTAGTTCCAAACTATGTTGAAATTTGGGGTGATGTGATTTTTGTTGAATAGGGGTAGTTGAATATAATTGTGAGAAAGTCTGATGTTTAGTTGAGAGTGGTTGAAAACAAGAAATTAAGTTGATATTGGGCCGAAATTGCGATAAAATGAGACATGGAATGTGTTTTACAGGTAGTGTTGGGTTGATCGAATCTAGGAGGTACAGAGATTTTAAGTCGAGTAGTTTGCTAACAATTCAGATATTACCATTTAGTGTAGTATGTTTAAAAATAGGTCGCAGTGGTTTGGATTATGAGAGTTGCTAAAGTTGTGATTGTGTTAGAAGTAGAGATTGAAGGCAGTATGAGTTTTTAAGCAGTGATTTTTGGTTTTAGTGAAATGAAGTTTGTCGGTGATTAGTGGGAAATGGTTATCTAGTTGCATTTTGTTGAAGTTGGAGTTGAACGTAGGTTGCGCAACGTTGCATTTGGTTTAATGAGGCGAGTTTAGGTAGCAAGTGAATTGTGGATAGCAAGTGCGTGTGAGCGTAAGGTTATAGAAAAAAACTCTTGAGCGGATAAATGGTACACGCGTGCTAGGCGTTGAGGTATTAGGAGAGGTTAGTGCGATGAGTAGTGTCGAGGCAAGTAAGTGAGCGCAGAGGAAAGCTAGGTGGTTTAGTCGAGGCACGGTGTATATCTCTGTATATATATATATATTTAAAAAAAAATTAATTATTAAAAATTTTGAAAAATTATAAAAAGCTTTCTACCTCGTTTCGAATGCCGATTCTGATTCGTAAGAGCTGAAATCAAGTTAGAAAAGGAATTTTAATTATCGGTCGATTCGTTCGTACTCAATTTTCATTCGAACGGATTGACCGACTTGAATGATTTTCCAATATAAGTCGGCATTCGATTGGGACTTGTAACCGCGAATGAAATGCTATACGGTTACGAATGTCATCGGCACTAGAATAACTTGAATTTTTGCATGTTTTCAGGATGTCGGACGAAGGTGCATCAAGCGCAGGAGGAAAACGCAAGCGCAAGGCAACGAAAAAGAATCAACCGGTCCAGTATAGGATGCCAGAGGAGCGTCCGGAACCTAATGCAGTGGCAGTGCCTCTTGATCAACGGGAGCTGCGAACTCACACACTGTTACAGTTCATGTTGGGCACCGACGAATATGAGAGATGCGAAAAGTTTTTGGAAATGGAGTTATTTCAGCACAGGACCGTAAATTGGGGAATGATTGATGCTATGGGTCAGCGAGAGAGATTGGAAGGATTGTTAGGACAGAGATGGTTAGAGGCGATACGGTGCGCAGAACCACAGTATGCAGAACTCACTGTTGAGTTTCATTCGACTTTTAAGTACTCGCCTGAGTGGTTCATGCAACCGTATACGGTTCAGTTTATGTTGGGACGTCAACCGTTTCGGATGAGTGTTCCCCAGTTCGCAGAGGCGATTGGATTGTACACCAGGGAGGAGTCAAGTGTAGTGGGTTTTAGGAGATCGTTACGGGGAGTTACAGTTAATCGAGAGGATTATCATGTGACGGAAGCAGAGTTAGCTGAGTTTTGGCTGACGATAGCGGATTCAGAATGGTCGACACGTGCGGTGGCATCTTCGATTCGGGACCCGTTTGTCAGATATATTCATAGGATCATCGCATGCACAGTCATGGGTAGGAAGGGTGGAGAAGATAAGGTGAGTCAGAATGATCTGTTCTGTTTGTATTGCATTATGACTAGGAAAGAAGTGAATTTGGCGGCGGTGATGCTGACATCATTCGCACGGGGTCGGCGAAAGGGTGGTCAAGCTAGGCTGCCGTTGGGTACTTATGTAACTAGGTTGGCGAGGCATCTGGGGGTTACTGATGTATATGAGGAGCGGTTGCTGACTCCTGGTCCAGTTACAGTGGAGTTTGGGATTGAAGAGCTGCGTCGAGCGCAGATGATCTGTTTGGATGAGCCGCTTCGTTGGGAGGCGGTAAAGCAGGGTCCTCCTCACAGACAGAGAGTGCGTTTGCAGTCTGAGCGTCCCCCGTCTGCGCACCCTCGCGCGCAACGTCAGGAACGTGCGCCTGCATCAGCACCAGTGACACTGGAGTCATTGAGGGATATGTTGCTGGTTCAAAATGACGTTTTGAGATATATTATGGAGCGTCAGCACATAGAGGTCCCGGATTGGTTTCTACCACCACAGCAGGCTGCTGGGGGTGATGAGGAGTCTGGAGGAGATGACGAGTAGATGGTTCTAGCAGTATCAGCGCCGGTGATTTTGCTGATCTTTTGTATTTTTCCCTTTTATTTTGTTTTTAGATGATGATGGTCTGTACTTAACTTGATATTTGACACATTGGGGAAAATTGTAAGGGTAACCGGTTGGGCTGATACATATATATATATATTATGCTATGATTATGTTGGTGATGTTGCTAGAATTAATCATGAGTGGTATTTGGCCGGGAACTGTGGTTGGAGTATTAATGCGCTTTGGAAGGCATGGAACTAGACAGATGCAGAGCGGCACGGAAACCAGGGGAGTCTGTTCCATTTGTTGTTGTTGTAATTTTTTGTTTTATTTCCATTTTTATTTTCAGTTTGTTTGAGTCATAGTTTCCTTCTTCATTGAGGACAATGAAGGGAATAAGTGTGGGGAGGGGGAAACTAGTGTCTAGTTTAGGTCGTCGTGTCATTGTGTCGTTGAAAAAAAAAAAAAATTGAAAAAAATAGAAAATGTCCCGTAAAGGTTGTCGCATAAAATGGAAAATGATAGGTGTAATTAAAGCAATGGCTTTTCGATTACTATATATATAAGATAATAAATAATCGGCTACACGTCTAATTTAGGATATGTGGGTAGGCCCAGCCGGTTGAAAGGTTCCTTAGGCTTGATATAAAATAACTTAAAATAGGAGTCTTGTGGGTTCCCGCCTTAGGAGCTATAGTGAAACTGAAACTGTGGAAGGTATAAGAGGTACGTCATAAGTAAGAAACTTATAAGTTTCTCCGATTAAACTGGCACACCTGTTTCTTTTTGTGAAAACAAATCCGAAACAGTGTGGCGCCCGAAAAAAATATATTATCATTCCATCCATCCATTCATCTGAGCACATGAAAAAAAAAAAAAAAAACGTGAGGTTTATGGCATTAACCATGGGGATGGTGACTCGTGTGGCATATGTCCGCTAAACTGATCGTATACAAAAGCATGTAAGCTCGCAATATCATCCATTCTTCCATCATAAAGTTTAATCGGACTAACATAAGAGTTTGTTATATAAGACGGTAGATTTAATATCTTTTAATCTCATAAGCCTGAAGTGGGAATAGGTGGAATCGTAGTCTTTTGAGAGTGGGATCCATAGGCAACTATATATTACTTGAACTTAATGGATCGAAAATAAGGGCTTGGAAGCCGGCGGTTGGGTTTAAGTGGATCGTATATTCACAATCTTGGTTAACGTGTGGTTAGATTTGTCTAATAATATAATTGAATATATCGGAAGCCATTTGCTTTGGTTGTGATTCCATTGCGAATAATTTTTTCGGGGACGAAAAAAGATAAGTGTGGGGATGTGATGTGCGGGTGTAAACACGTCATATTATGTATAGTTTGTGTAGGTTTTACGCGTTAGAGTGTGTTTATTTATAGTGATTTGTATACTTATTGGTTGTCGGGTTTTTCAGGCTTAACAGCGCGTAAATGCAGCACAATGCTCATTCAAGCTGGAAAACGGGTATTACAAGGCAATACGGAGTGAGGAAGCGAAAATGTTGGAAAATATACTCCCTCGCGCCACCCGAGGGAGTCTATGTAAGGTGTCGCGTGGCGCGACAGGTGGAAGTCAACGAGCAGTCAAACCATACTCCCTCGCGCCACGCGAGGGAGTCCATGTGAGCTGTAACGTGGCGCGACAGTGGTACAGCGCGGAAAAGTGTGATTTTAACCTAGTTCGAGAAAAAAACGGGGATTATTCAATACACAGCCGCCGGAGGACGTTGTAGAGGATTTTTGGGCGATTTCTTTTCATTATCTTCAATCTTCCAAAGAGCCTGCTGATGTTTAATCAATTTCTGGCAGATTCTGAAGCAACAATGACCATGATGCGCGGCTAATTCGCTTGTAACTTCTACTCGGATGAACTTTTGCTTAGTTTTGCATTGAACTTTGTTTACGGATTCTTGTAACTGGTACAGCTTGACCACTCGTGTTGGATTCTTGGTAAACGTTTATTGTGTTTGACTTATTTGTCGTTTATTAAGCGTATTGGCAACTTTCTTGCGTTGTTAGCGGGTTGGTAAACTGGCGGGTAGTTGATACAATTGAACGGGTTATTAGGTAGCATAGTGAATCTTAAAAACTATCCTTGATAACTGATCAGATTCATTAATTCCGAGGCCATGTCTATGTGGTGTTTTGAATCAGTAAACAGGTTTTGATGTTAAACGGGTAATTGGGATTCCGGGTAGAGGTTATTCTTTCTCGTATTGATTACAACTCTCTTAATTAGTTTCTTAGTTTTTATAATCAAATTCACAAAACCCCCATTCTAGTTAACTTAGTTCTTAGTTAAAAAACACGACACTGACCACAAATTCCCCGTGGATACGATACCCTACTTACGCTATCTACGTAGCTTATTTAGGTTTTTGCATGACCCTTACGCCAGTCATCAAGATCCAGAAGAGATGGAGCTCATGGATATTCGATGGTGTATGGCGAGCGTAATCAGGAGGGCTCAACGTTTTATGGAGATCACCGGGAGAAAATGTCTTGAAGCTCCTGATATGAAGCTGGGATTCGACAAAGCAAAGGTCACTTGTTTAAAGTTCAAACAGAAGGGACACTTCAAAAGAGAGTGTACCAACCGACAAGCTGATGATAGTGTGAATCCATTTCTTGAAGACTATTATAAGAAAGTTATCTATCATCGCACAAATGAGCAGCCAACAAAAGCAAATCAAAAGCAGATCGATGAAGGTCCATCTAAAGAAAGAAAACAAGCTTTATTCACGATTCATGATGACGAAGGGTTTAATTGGGATAAATACCTTAAAAAGGAAGAGAAAAAGGCATTGGTGGTTCAGACAAAACCTAGTTGAGAGGAACGTCATGCACTGATGTGGTTGAGTGATGTATATGAGATTTTCATTGAAGCAAAGAATGCAAACAGATGGGATGATGTGAGGAACTGTTTCATAGATCCTCAAGGGAATCCAGCAGTTGATCCTGACATGGTAGATTTTAAAGTACTTGTTGCTGCTATTCCAGCTGCAGGAGAGTATGCCTCAGGGATCAGAGAGAATCCAAACTACAAGAAAGAAATGGAGGAAGGCATACGAAGGGTGATCTATACCAGCATGGAGAAGAAGAAAACCGTTGAAGAGATCGTTGATGAGAGCAAGAAGCTGAAATATGAGATTCTGAAGAAGACGGCCGACAATGCACCGACAGAAGATCATGTTGAGGTAACAATTCAAACTAAAACTACTAAGTCGTCTGATAATGCTAAGTCAACTGATAAAATTGATGAAATTGATAAATATGAAATAAAAACTGAAGTACAGTGCAAGAAATGCATGGAAACATGTAGTGCCTGTGCTGAGAAGGATGAAAATTTAAAATCCTGAGACATTAAGTTTACTAAAATAGAACATATTTTCAAAGAAAAATGTAACGAAATGCTTGAAAATGAAAGTTTTTTGAAATAAAAAGAAGAAGAGTTGACACAGAAATATGATATTCTTGAAAAAGAAAACAGAGTTTTAAAACAAAATTGTTCAGCTGATTGCAACAAGTGTTTACAAAAGGATAATATTATTCAAAGGTTGCAAAAAGAATGTGATGGAATGAAATTGTCATATCATACTGTTAAAGAAGCTTATGAAACTTTGAAGAGTAAAGTTAAAAGTCTGGATGATAGATTGTCAGCATGTTTAAAAACAACTAAACTTGTTGAAGCCAGATACGAAGGAAAACAACGGGTTTTAAATCAATACATTGATGAAGTTGCTAAACTTAAACAAGAATTGGCTGAAAAAGAAAAGTTGGTTAATAAACTTCAAAGTTATCATGCTTCTTCATATATCCTGGAACATATTTTTCAACATTACACCAGACGGTAAAGAGTCTGAAAAGAACAAAAAGGGAATTGGGTCAGAATATCATCAGGTTCCATCGCCGTTGGAGAATAACTATACATTCTATGATTACGAAAAGGTGGAAAAAGCGATTGACATGGTTGACCAATTACCTGACAACATCGATGTGACTTGCACCAAATCTGATGATCTTGATGACTCGGAGGTGGTAGGTAAGGTTGTTGAAAGCGTTTTGAGAGATGAGTCTACTAACAAAGGTAAGTCCGAATCACATGATGAAAATGAGGAAAGTTTTCATAAAAATTATCTTAAGAATTCAAATTCTGAATAAATGCGAATGATGATCCAATATGATTGGCATATACCATGATTGGATTGGACAAATTATTCTCAGACATTGGATTTCCGATTCAAAATGTAATTTCGGATAAAATTTATAAAGTTTTCAAATTGGTAGAAATTGAGAAGTCTGAAATTGCAAAATTTGCTGGTAAGAGCAAGAAATTTTTTTATAACAAACCTAGTTACAAAAAGAAAAACATGAAGGCTGGGTTGGGTTACAAAAAGAATCAAAATTAAAAGAAACGATATGAAAAGTTAAATTATCATAAAAAGACGAACTTTGTTCACGGAACAAGTTCCGAAGAAGAGAATGAACTTCAATTTAGTCGACAAACTAATGAAGAGTTCTATGCTCAGAAAAAGCAACAACAACAGGCTAAAGATGTTTCAAGGAAAACATGCTTTAAATGTCATCAAATTGGACATGTTGGTCGCAAGTATCCAAATCTGAAGCCTGTTGATGTTGAAAAGAAACAGAAGGTTGGGGTTGAAACACAAAAGTCAAACAAGTTTGACACAAAGCAAACTTGGAAACCAAAGACACCCAAAGTTGTGTCACAAAATATTTGGAAACAAAAGGTTGATTTTTCAGAACCAAAACAAATCTGGAGACCTAAAAATGATTTGTCAAAAAAAAAAACATTCAAAGTGATTCAAGGTTTTGTCAAAGGAATGTTTTCAAAGGACAAGCTTGGGTAGTCAAGAAGCAGACATCTGTGAATAGGTCTGTAAACGAACCAAACAAACACGAACAAGGCCTTGTTCGTGTTCGTTCATTAAGGAAATAAATGTGTTCACGAACGGTTCATGAACGCTTACCGAACGAGATTTTATGTTTGTGTTCGTTCATTAAGGAAATGAGCGTGTTCGCGAACGGTTCACGAACACAAACGAACACAAATAAATTTGGCGAACGTGACCAAGGATAAAGATAGATGGCCCAAAGAGTAGCACTCGAACTTGAATCCCTTATCGTGGAACGGAGGTCGATCGTATTCACCGTTGTAAATAATGAGAAATGAAAGGGAAATGATGCATAAACAAGGTGAAAATGGGTTTCCTAGTTTAATTGTTAGGGTAATAAAATAAATAAAAGTTTAATAATATAAAAAGTACAAATAAAATATAAGAAAGTACAAAGATCTTCAATTAAAACACAAACATACGAATATAAACGAATGCAAATCAACGAATGTTCACGAACACATTCACGAACATCTTACTGAACGTTCACGAACACAATCGAACGAACGAGACCTCTGTTTATGTTCGTTCATTTAACTAATCAAACAAAATTTCTTGTTCATGTTCGTTCGTTTATTAAACGAACGAACATAAACGAACTTCCCGCCGAACGGCTCACGAACTGTTTGCTTAACGTTCGGTTCGTTTACAACCCTATCTATGAGTGATAATCGGAAAATTGATTCAACCAAGACGGTTGGCAATAAGAATGAAAAAGTGTTTGTGAAAAATTATAAAGATTTTCCGAAGTTGAACAATTCTTATTGTTACAATACCCAAGGTCAAACAGGCCTCGGTTGCATTATTAAATGATTGAGTGGTTTGAGTGTTGTTGGCCCATGTAATCAAACCCAGAAGAACAGATGATGCTGAAAGCCAAAATTGGTTCTCAACAGTTGATCTACAATAAGCAAATGCATGTTCTCAGTTCTCTCCAATGGTAGTGCTTCTATCAGCTGATTAATCTAAGTACTAATCCTCTCAACAACTGCTCAACAAAGAACTGCTGATTATAAAGACTGAAGACCTAATTGCTGATAGTCAAAGACCTGATGAAGACTAAGCACTGCTGATTCAAAGGCCTAATCAACCATTGAAGAAAGCACTAATATGCAACATCAGTGCTTGGGCATCAACAGCGGATAGGTGTATCAGTGTTTTACTTATCTGTTGTTTAATGAAACAGTGCTTACTTGTATCAGTGTTTAGAGGTTGTTAGTCTGTTAGATGTCACTGTCTAGGTGACGTCAGCATTAGATGCTCAGTGGTTAGGATTGTACTATAAATAGAACAGTACCTGTACTGTTCTATTAGCTCTCTTTCACCATTCATCTTGTACGAACTAACTGTGAGCTCAGGCTGAGGGGGAGTTTAGTAGTGCATGCATGCATAGTTGAATCGTTGTAATTCATACAATCATTTGACTAATGAAATCATGTTTGCTGAAAGCTATTCTTCTTTGATTGTGTTATAAAGTTTACCTTCTATTTCCGCTACAATTCATCTCTGTTTTATCTTCTTACATAAATCAATTAATTAAACAACACAATCAAACAAAATCAGATCCTAACAATTGGTATCAGAGCATAGGACAGTCAAATTCGATCTAACAATCAATTTGACATAAAAGTTCAGCTCAAATCCATTGATACTTAAGTTGTTCATATCAGTTAAAAACAGAGTAAAGTGTAATCACGTATAATAGTTTATTATTCAAAAATTTCTGTAAAACAACCAAGATGACATCACACTCACAGGACCCTCACAACACCGAAACACTATTCAAGCCACCTATGCTTGTCAGATCCGAGTACAATATCTGGCAACGTAGGATGGGCCATGTGTTAGCTTAGCAAAACACCAGCTGCTGGAAGTCAGTCATCTTTGGACCACACGTTCCAATGGTGCCTTGTACAGAAGATCCCAAGGCCCAAGTGCCTAAAAGCCTTGAAAATTACTCAAACCAGGATTTTCAAAAAATTGAACTAGATGCAAAGGCTTTTAACATTGTGGCTTCAGCTCTCCCAAATAACATTTATGCTGGACTGTTACACTGTAACAGTGCCAAAGAGCTGTGGGATGCACTGAAGAGCAGTTTGGTGGAACATAAGAGGTTATAGAAAACAACAGGGAGGTTTTGAATCAACAGTATGAAACCTTTTGTCATGTCAAAGGAGAGTCTCTAACCCAACAGTTTGAAAGATTTAGCTGTCTCATTAGTGAACTTAAACTGGTTAATGTTGAATTTGCTAAGTCCACTTTAAATAGTAGGTTTCTAAGGTCATTACTAGACAAATGGGATACTATAGCTTTCGTAACTAGAAATTCTGTGGGGTTTTAAATAGCTAAGTTTGACCCAACTTCATGGTCAACTCCTTACCTATGAGAGAGAGTTGAACCAGAAAAAGAAGTTGCAAGAATCTGGGAAGGTTGCTGATGATTACACCTTTGGTAACACAACACTTCTGGGTCAAGAAGAATTTGGTAGTAGTAAGGACCAGAGTTATGATCATTACATTGACATAACTGCAGGTGGAGCCTTTAACAACTCTGAGCCTTCCTCACCCAACTATGCTTTTACAGCAAGTGGGGAAAACCAGAATTCTGACAATTCATCCTTTGAGCTCAATGACCTCCAACACATCGATCCCACTGCTCTGGAGGAAATGGACATTTTGCACCAATTGGCACTGCTGAGTGTAAGAACCAGCAGGTTTTATAAGAGAACAGGAAGAAAATTTGCAGGGTTGCATGGGAATTTAAAAGTGGGGTTGGATAAATCTAAAGTTAAGTTCTACAAGTGTAACAGGCTATGACACTTTGCTAGAGAATGTAGAAGTCAAAATAGTGGATCAATCATTACACATCCTAGCCCTAGACCTCAAAATACACAAAACATTATGCACTACGCCCAATATACCCCTGCACCACACATGCAAAACACTGCCCATTTTGCACACCCTGTAAACACTGTTCCAGTGCAATACGTTCAAACCACTATTCCACAAATCCAGTATGTCCAAGCCCCAGTCTCTCAGGTTCAAGTGCAACAACCTGCACCACAACATGCTGCACAAACATCTGCTCCAGCAGAGTCCAGTCAGCAAAGCTTCTTTACCCAAGGCTTTGTTGATTGGAGTAGCATGACTGATGATTTGAATGATGATAATTTTGCTCTATTTGCTAAGAATGATGTTCCTTGTGATGAATTTTGTTTTGCAGCATTAGAGCCAATTCTAGAAGGGCTGGAAACTGAAAAAGTAGAACCCAGTGCTGAAACAGTTGATGAAATAGCTGTAGTAGTGGTTACTACTGTTGTTGGTTATCAGTTGTTGGAGAAAGAACCTGAACCACTGTTGGAACCTCTTGCTGACCCATGGTGTGTTGATGATGTGGAGAAGGATACCAGTGCTTGTGAGAATGTTTGTAACTGTGCCATGATGGCTGCAGCTAAGGTATCACCTCAGGTCTTGAAAAAACCTATGTTAAGACAAATGCATCATAGCATTTGCTAATGTTAAAGAGGTGAATGAAAACCTTAGGGATAAGATTTTAAAAAATGAAGTACAATTTGAAAAATCTGTTAAAGAATTGAAAAACAAATTGTATGAAAAAGATAATGAAATCTACAGTCTGAAACAAGAACACAGCATAACCAAGGACCAACTCCAAGCCATGATAGAAAAATATCAAGCTTGTAAAAAGGAGTTGGAATCCACCAAAATCACTTGTGAGAAATGGGTGGAGTCCTGCAAAGGTTATGAGCTAATGTTAGAGAAACAGATCAAAAGCAATGAAAAGTTTGGCATGGGTTTCAAGAAAAATGACCCAATTGAAAACACTAAAATCACTGATAAAAATGGTAACAAAATCATTTTGGATGGTCAAGAAATTAAAATCACTGATAAAAATAGTAACAAAATCATTTTGGAAAAGGCCAGAGGGGTCATCAACCTTTGAGGAGATTGAAAAATATCAATTCAAACCCACCTGGTCAGATGAGTGTGACATCCTTGAAAATTTCAAACCAATGGATTTTTCCACAGTTGAGGGTGTGAAAGCACCTAAGGTAAAAGTGATCCCTCTCAAAGACATCCCAATAGAGGTTGAAAACTCTGTTGCAAAGGAAGTTGAAAAGAGGAAGAAAAGAGAAAAACTTAAAAACCTTTTTTGTGATTTTTGTGAAAAGAGATATTTCACAAAGGATTGTTTTCATTTAAAAGCTTTTGACATTAACAAAACAAGCATAATTGAGCCTGCACCTATGTGCACCATCTGTGGAAAAACCAACCATCTTACTCATGAGTGTGTGCACCTCAAAACTTTTGAGGTTAAAAGAAAAGAGTACACTTCAAAAACACTTTGGAGTTCATCAAAATCATCCATCAAGAAACAGCAACCATTTGCGTCTGTCCAAACAACTGTTACAAAACAGTTGAACAAAACATCTGTTTCGAGAGATGTGTAGGTGACAGATGCACCACTAGCTAACCAATTCCCAAGAGGAAAAGGTCAACCTCCATACCAAAGGGTCCCACATGTTTATGAGGCTTACAAAAAGCCTTCTAAACCAAAAGTGAACATGCATCCTTTTGGATTTCAACACCTGACAGGAAATGGTCCACAACAGCGGCTAGAGAAAAATGGTTCAAAAACTGTTTAAAACCCTGAGCTAACCACTATCCATGTTCCTGGACTTGAGACTGATTCTGTTGTGACCCCATCCAATGCCTTATTGGCTTTGGAGACCCTCCTGAACTAATTGTTTACTTGATGTGCAGGGAGCTTCTGCATGCTTAGATAGTCTTTGGTATGTAGATAGTGGAGGCTCCAGGAACATGACTGGATGTAGAGCCCTACTCAAAGATTGCAAAAACCATGGAGGGGGTGATATATCCTTTGGTAACAATTCTAAGCGAAAGGTGTTGGGGTCTAGAATAGTTTAGAATGGGAATCTCAAGTTTGCGAATGTCGACCTTATCGATAAACTGAAGTTTAAGCTCCTTAATGTCTCACAAATGAGTGACAAAGGCTATGGGTCATTCTTCACTAAGGATAGCTGTAAGTTTATTGGGCCCAAAATGGTAAAAAAGATTGAAGCTGTCATAGCCGGGGGTAAAACACATCTTGTTGCTCATAGGAGTGGCAATGTGTATGTAGTTGATATGTCTAAAGAAAACCCAATGACTGATGCTTGTCTGTTCTCAACTGCCTCTACCAAAGAGATAGAATTATGGCCAAGAAGACTTGGGCACACAAATCTCAAGACTATCACTACACTCTCAAAACAAGGCCTTGTAAGAGGTCTTCCACACAAACTATTTACTTGTTCTGAGCATTGCATTTCCTGTTTAAAAGGTAAACAACATAAAAACTTATACAAGTCCATTGAAGAGTCCAAAACAACCAAGTGTTTGCAAATGTTGCACATGGATTTGTTTGGCCCAGTAAAAATCATGAGTTTGAAAAAGAAAGATACTGTTTGGTTATTGTAGATGATTTTTCTAGGTTTACATGAACTTACTTTTTACATTCTAAAGATGAGACTGCAGGCATTTTGCAAGACTTTGTCAAACAGGTTGAAAAGCAATTTGACCTTCCAGTAAAAATCTTTAGAAGTGATAATGGAACAAAGTTTAGAAACAAGGAGTTGAATGATTTCTATGTGTCAAAAGGGATTGTAAGGCAGTACAGCATCCCATGAACACCAGAACAAAATGGGGTGGTTGAAAGGAAAAACAGAACTTTGATTGAAGCTGCAAGAACAATGCTTGGAGACTCAGGTTTACCCTTAACTTTTTGGGCAAAGGCTGTAAACACTGCTTGTTCTGTGCAGAACAGAGTTTTGATCAACCCCTGGCATCAAAAGACTGCCTATGAAACTCTGTTTAAAATCAAACCACTGATCTCATATTTCAAAGTCTTTGGTTGCCCATGTTTTATCTTAAATTTAAAAGATTCAATTTCAAAATTTGCAGCCAAAGTAGATTGTGGTCATCATTTGGGATACTCAACCACTGCCAAGGCCCATAAAGTGTTTAACACAAGGACTGGGTGTGTGGAAGAGACTTTGAATGTAAAGTTCAATGAACTTTCTTCACTGAAAATCCCTACAAACCCTGCTGAATTATTTGATCTTGATAAATTTACATTTGAGAATATGTCTATCAAGACTAACCGTGCAGGTACTCAACAACCTCCTCCACAAGATTATGGATATGATGTTGTGGTCCCATAATATAAAATCACATCCTCCACTAGACCAGCAGATGTTCAAAATAGTTGTCAAAGCTCATCCACTGCTGCGTCAACAGTTGTTGACAAAAGTAGCTCTTCAACCTCTGTCACCACTTCATCCCCAACCACTGTTGATAAAAATCCTTCTACAGTGGATAAAAATCAACATTGTGTCACACCCATTCCTCCTATTCCTCCACCTCCATTTCAAACAGATGTTGGATCATCAAAGTCACCAATAGATGTTAGCTCAGATGATTCACATCTGGCCTTCACCTTTAAATGCCATTGTTCCATACAATGGAGATCTGGTCTTTCTTAAATCTCATCCACCAGACCAAGTGATTGGCAACATCAATGAAGGGGTTTTCACAAGAAGTCAATCCCAAAACATTTGTCTTTTTGCTGGCTTTCTATCACTCCATCAACCAGTCAAGTACCAAGAGGCACCGAAAGACAACAATTGGGTAGAAGCTATGCAAGAAGAGCTCCAACATTTTAAGAGCCAACAAGTATGGGAACTTGTACCACTGCCAGAGGATGTAAGTCCAATTGGCACAAAGTGGGTCTTTAAAAACAAAACTGATGAAAGGGGCATTGTTGTCAAGAATAAAGCAAGGCTTGTGGTTCAAGGTTTTAGACAGGAAGAGGGCATTGATTATGATGAAACTTTTGCCCCTGTAGCAAGACTTGAAGCTATCAAACTGTTCTTAGCCTTTGCTGTCAACTACAACATCAAGGTCTATCAAATGGATATCAAATGTGCATTCCTCTATGGTAAGATTCAAGAAGAGGTATATGTTTGTCAACCTCCTGGTTTTGAGGATCCATTTCATCCTGATCATGTCTACAAGCTAAACAAAGCTTTGTATGGCTTGAAACAAGCACCTAGAGCCTGCTATGAAACTCTTTCCACTTTTCTCATCTCTATTGGTTTCACAAGAGGTAAAATTGATAAAACCTTGTTTTTAAAATGGAGAGGAAAAGATTTGATGATTGTCCAAATTTATGTGGATGACATCATATTTGGAAGCACATGCAATGCAATGTGTGAAGAGTTCAGACAACTAATGACAGCTAAGTTTGAAATGAGTGCAATGGGTGAACTACAGTGCTTTCTTGGTCTCCAAGTTATGCAGCTGCAAAGTGGCACTTTCATTCATCAAAGAAAATATGTAAAAGATCTTTTAAACAAATTTGAGATGAATGATTGTAAACCATGTAGTACACCCATGGAAACCACAAAGCTTGTCATGTCTGATGAGAAAGATGATTTGGTTGATCAAACATTATATAGAAGCATGATTGGGTCTTTATTTTACCTAACTGCATCTAGGCTAGACATCATGTTTGCAACATGTGTTTGTGCGAGATCCCAATTAGCACCTAGAAAGTCTAACCTCGTTGCTATGAAAAGGATATTCAGATACATAAAAGGTGCTCCCATACTTGATATCTGGTACCCTGCTAATGGGAATGTTAAGCTTTCAGGTTTCTCAGACAGTGATTTTGCTGGATGCAACACAACCAAGAAGTCTACATCAGGAGGGTGTCAATTCCTAGGCAATTGCTTAGTGCCTTGGCAAAGCAAAAAGCATGCAGCTGTTTCCATATCCACTGCTGAAGCAGAATACATTGCTGCTGCAAGCTGTACAGCCGAACTGTTATGGCTTCAAAATAAACTGCTGGATTTTGTTATAACTGCTTTAAAGACACCTCTTATGTTGGATAGTCAAGCAGCTGAAAATATCATCAAAAATCCAGTATCTCATTCGACCACCAAGCACATTGACATCAGACATCACTTTGAGAGGGATTGCTATGAAAAAGGTTTGATTTTTCTGCATCATGTTCCAACTAAGGATCAGCTGGCAGATGTGCTAACAAAAGCGTTAGACACATCTACCTTTTAAAGCTTGACCTCTATAATTGGCATGCTTAACATCGACTAACAAGCAAAATCTTGTTTTTCCTTGAATAAAAAGCATTAAAATGTTTTCAGAAAATCAAAAATCCATCCTTAAAAATAGTTAAAATGAAAATTTTCATTAATCCTTAAAAGTATGTCCATATCCACTGTTTGGTTCAAACCTCTGATTGTTGAAAATTCACCCACTGCTGAAAGACAACCTCTGTTTCTTCATATTCCTTGTTGACCACTGTTGACCAAACATCAGTGTTTCAACCACTGATGTCTATCCACTGATAGTTAAAATCAGCCACCGTTCTTATTTTTCACTGTTCTCAACCACTGATATTGCCTATCAGTGGTTTCCAAACAACTGTCTCCACTACTGTCCATCAGAGGTTGCCACGTGGGCAGATATAAACCGTCCGATCTTTGAAACCGCTGCCACGTCAGCATTCCCTTTTTGCCTTTAATAAAACCCTGATAAAACCCCCAAACTGAGTTTTCACTGCCGTATCGAATTCAAAAATTCCTCAAAGCGGTTATCATCTTCCATTCAATCCCTTCTCCTTCTTTCGCGATTTTCACTATCACCATGGCTCTCATCATCAAACACCTACACAACTATCTTTGTACTCTTGAAAAAACAAGCAAAAATACAGATTTCCATTCCATCATTGACGCCCTATCATCCTCAAAATACAAAACTTTGCTCACTTGCAATACTCCCATTTAACAAGATGTCCTACGAGATTTCTGGGCTAATGCTAAACTTGAAATTCAAGACAAAAAGCCATGGGCAATTTCATCAGAAGTAGGAGGTATTTTGGTCCCAGTAACACCTGAAGGGGTATGGTCCCAAAAACCTTATGCAGTCACATGGGACCATACCACAACTTCACTATAACAAAACTCTTTCAAGAGAACCCTGCGCGGCCGCGCACCGGTTCTTAGGAAGAAAACCAAAGAAAAAGCAGTCTTCAACATCCGCGCGCCAAGATGGAACTAATAACAAATCTGTTAGTGCATTTATGTCTATAGCCTTTGTCAATCCGAGCCGTAGCGAGAAACAGAAGAAAACGAGTCGTTATATTAGTGATAGCTAGTCAAATAGGCAAGGTGGCATAATTGTAATAATGAGAAATCTCATTAAAAGTCAAGGCCTATAAATAGAGAGGTTATGTTTAGTTTAGGGACTTTTGCCATTTGAAGCTTTGGAGCTTAGAGGTTAGAGAGAGAATCTAGAGAGAGAAAGTGTTGTCATTGTGATTCAAGGTGCTGTACAATATCAGATTTTATATTAGAATCACGATTATATTACATCACGTGTGTTAGGTCGCGTTCATGTACGGATTCCGCACGTTATTCGTTCGTTTCGCAATCGTTTCGGATTCAAAACCGGTCCTACAAGTGGTATCAGAGCAGGAGCTCGATTGCACTGATCCAACACACATTTCCGCTCGTGATTTCATCGATTTCAGATCCGGATTTCATCTATTTCTTCATCTTTTTCATATTTTTCACGTTTTTAACTAATTTTCGTCAAATTGAACGGGTTTTTACGGTCCAAATCGTCTGATTTTTTGATATGTTGTGCGAGAACACCTGATCTATAACCCTACCAAGTTTCAGATTCAAACTCCTATCCGTTTAGGAGAAATCGAAGTTTTTTTGTTCCGAATTCACGTAATCAGCTAGGTTCGCTTATTTGGACATTCCAAACTTTGAGGTTTGCTCTAAAGGTCCGCTCATAGTGACATTATTTTGTGGTTCCGCTCATAGGTTTCACTCGTATAGGTCCGCTCATAGTGACATTAAGAAGTCCGCTCATTGTGCAATAGTTGAGGTCCGCTCATAGGTGTAACAGTAGGTTCGCTTTTGTGAACAAGAGGTTTCGCTTTTTCGTCAGTTCAGTGGTTCCGGTCGTATGGTCCAATAGGGTTTCGCTTTTAGGACATATTACATGTGACCAAGACAGTCTTGAATGGAGAATATCACATGTGTTTTGAAAATATAAATTGAAGGCCCAATCATACTCGGTTAAAACTTCGACATAGTGTCAGTTCATGTGATACTCATTATAGCGGCTCATATTAGAAAACAATTAAACAAATTTTACCGCCAATGTGCTGATTGTGTTGTTCAATGAAATGAAAGTTGTATATTCAATGAATTGAATTGTCGGCTATAAAACTAAATGAATTGAATTGTGAAATGAAAGTTATCGACCCATGAGATTGGTTCCTGTTGCGGTCCAATAGGATTATAAAGCGAATAACTTTTGTCGGCCACATAGGTTTGAAAGATAATCAACATTAATTGGTACATATGTTAAATAGTTATGGCCCAATCATAGTTAAAGGTCATTAATATCGGCCCAATCATTTGTCGGATAAGTGTATTAAGGGTCCAATCAGAATTCGATATACATTTAGAGTTGTCGGCAACTTGTTTGATAAATCTGCATGTGAATTCATTGGGTCACATTCATATTTGAGGTCAAATTAGATTGTTTTGAAATTGGTGTTGTCAGTTTATGATGGTTGTACATGTGATTATCGATCAAATAAATTGAGTAATTCAAGGAGTGTACATGTGAATATATTAGACTTCTCAGCTCAATGAGTTCTATTACATAAGTCATCAGCCCATGTGATCTAGTTTACTGTCCAAAGTTTGCGGCCCAATAAGAGTTATATCAAGGTTTGTCAGTTTGCACGTGATAAAGATTTGTATTGTGTGTCAAGGCCCAATAAATCGGTGTGTCAAAGGTTCAAGGCTCACGGTTTGATTATTCAAAGGTCCAGTTCATTTGAACCTTGTCAAGTCATTGGAAAAGGTCGTTTGAATTTGATCCGGGTCATAGCACTTCGTACGGTTTGACAACTTAAATCTCAGTTCGCATCAAGTTCAGTCCGCACAGTCTGTCAACCTTCAGTCCGCACAGAATAGTCACCAGTTCGAGTATTATTTTGATTCAGTTGTTTGATAAGTGTTTAAACTGATAAGTGTTTGTTTGTTTGTTGATTCAAGGTAATTCGAGATATTCAAGGTAATTCAAGAAGTTCGCATTGTGGCTGAAGAATTCTACAACACGTTTTTCAATGCGTTCACATCCGAATCGTCCGAGATTGCAAATGTTACACCAATAACTATCACGAAGGCGATCAACGAAAACATTAAGCATGATAACTTTTACGGAACTCATTCAAAGCCACCAACTCTGGAAAGCATTGAAGATTATACCTGGTGGAAAGAACGTTTCATCAACTGGGTGAAAGCGATGCACATGAAAGCTGGTTTTGTCTGGAGTTTGGATACGAAAGGCCAAAAGATGATAAAGGCGAAGAACTACCGTTCAAGAGATTTACCAGAGAAGATAAATCTGAGTTTGCTGCCGAACAAAGAATGATTGCATTGATCCAGTCAGCAATTAGGAATGATATATTTGCATTGCTTACTCATGATGGATCGTCAAAGTCAGTTTGGGAAGCTTTACGAGTTAAAGCTGAGGGGGGAAAACAGATTAGAAAAAATAAAATTGCGTTACTTAAAAAAGAATTTGATCTGTTTGACAATATAAAAGGAGAGACAATGAGACAAATGATAGAGAGATTCTGTCATCTCAAAATCGAACTTGAACGTTTTAAAATTGACAAAACAAGAGAGGAACTTATTGATAAAGTCATTGAAGCGTTACCATGAGCAGATCAGTGGCAAACGTTTGTTTTTATCTTAAAAAATGATGCTTCATATGATGAAATTTCTCTTGATTCTTTGTTTGAAAAGATTGAAAGTCATGATCTGGAGTTACAAAAGCAAAGCAAGATGACTGGTTCTTCACATCAAGAGAATGTGGGCTTGTATTACAAAGGCAGTGTACCTTCTGATAAAGGCGTTGGTTCACCAAAAACAGCATTTAGTGGTGAGAAGATGATAGAACCACAAACAACGTCGACAAGTCATCATTCTGGATATCATTCATCTTCAAAGTCAAGTTCTGATGAAACTGAAGAGATTCTGTGCAACATTGCTCTCAAATTGAAGAATTCTCCTGCAATGAGCATCAATGCAGCGAAGCAGCAAATGAGTTTTCTTGCATCGGTTCTGTAATCATATGAAGGTCTTGTAGCTGGCAAAATTGGAAACTCTGAATTGACCAAAGAAGACTACGACTAGATTGATCCGGAAGAGATGGAACTCATTGACATCCGTTGGTGTTTAGCTAGTTGCATTCGCAGAGCTCAGAGGTATATGGAGATTACCGGAAAACAATCGCTTGGAGGTGCGTCAACAAAGCTTGGATTCGACAAATCCAAAGTAACCTGCTTCAGATGCAAGCAAAAAGGTCATTTCAAAAGAGAATGCAGAAACTCTGAAGTTGCTAAAGGAAATGAACGTCCTTTCAACGATGACTATTATCGAAAGGCGATATACCATCGAAGCAGAGAAGAGCCAAAGTTGATTGAAGATAAACCGAAAGAAAAATCAAGAGCTTGTGCTGTAATTTACGAGGATGAAGGTTTTGACTGGAGCACAGTTCTTCCAGATGAAGATCGTCCTAAAGATCCTCCTGTAACAGCTCATGGCAGAAAACCATCAAAGGCTCCGCATTATGTTTTTGTTGCTGAAATTCAAGATGAAAACAAAGACAAAGACACTGCTGAAATCCGTGAAGAAAAAGTTGAGATCAAAGAGAAAACTCGAGAAGAGATATTGAGTGAGAAGACTTACAAAGAAAGAAATGTGGTCTACAACAGAATGGACGACATGCAGGAAGAGTATGAAAATGCTGTCAGCAGTCGAAGATGGGATAAGAAGAGAGAATGTTACTACAACAGAGAAGGAGAACCGGTTGTTCCAATGAAAGACATAATTTTTTATGATGTTCTTCTCGTAGTCCCAATGAGAGCCGAATATTATCGAAATGTGATGAAAGATGACACATATGCTAAAAGGCTTGAAAAGGAGATCAGATATGCCATGCTATCATGTCTGAGAAAAAGGGATGAAGAGAGAATGAAGAAGAATGTTGAAGAGATGGTGAACGACTTGAAAAAGGTTGCTGAAGAGGTTAAGGAAGTTGTGACTGAAGAACAGCTGAGTGATGAAGAGGTGCAGAAAGAAGAAAAGAATGTGAATTTGGAAGCTTGTGATGTTGGTAATGAAGTTAGTGTTGAAAAACCATTGAATGATGCTGATCAGATGCAGACAAAAGCTGCTGAAAACACTAAAGTGCCAATCACTGAGGTAAATTCAGATTCTGAAAACTTAAAACAGATTGATGAGTGCAAGAAATGCATGGAACCGTGCAGAGCTTGTACTGAAAAAGATGAGCAATTCAGAACAAGAGATCTTGAATTCACAAAAATCGAAAACATTTTCAAAGAAAAATGCAAAGAGATGTTAGAAAAAGAAAAGGTTTTTAAAGAAAATGATGAAAAACTTTTAGAAAAATGTAACAAGTTAGAGAAAGAAAATGAAGTTTTGAGAGAAAATGTTTTGAAAATGACAAATGAATGCGAACAAAAAGAAATTGCCTGTCAAGAAATGAAAAAGGAATATGACTCAATGAAATTATCATATCATGTTATAAAAGAGTCATATGATAAAGTAAAAGACGAAATGAAATATGCTCAATCTAGAATGAATTATCTTTCTGAAACAACCAAAGAGCTTAAACGAATGTATGCTATAAAACAAGATGTTGTTAATTCCTATATTGAAGATGTTGCTAAGCTAAAGCGACAGATTGCTGATTTAGAACAGGAAAACAACAAGTTAAAAAGTTACCACGTGTCGTCATATGTGCTTGAACGAATTTTCAATATAAAACCGGGTGATGGTGAGTCTGAGCAGAACAAGAAGGGCATTGGCTCAGAGTTTCATCAAGTTCCACCACTGGAAAAGTTTGCATTTTATGATGATGAAAGGTCGAAAAAGCTTTCAACATGGTAGACCAATTGCCAGACAACATTGACATAACCTATTCCAAATCTGAAGATTCTCATGATTCAGAGGTGGTAGGTAAAGTCGTTGAAAGTGTGTTGAAAGAAGAGTTGATTGTTACAGGTAAATCTGAATCACAGGATGAAGATGAAGGAAATCTTGATGATGGATATCTGAAAAACACAAAATCCGAGAAAAATTTGAATGATGATTCAAAGGGATTGGTTTATACCATGATTGGATCAGACAAATTATTCTTAGATGTTGTATTCCCGATTCAGAATGTGATTTCAGAAAAGGTTGACAAAGTTTTCAAAATGGTTGAGATTGAGAAGTCTGAGATTTCAAAGTTTGTCGGTAAGAGTCGTAAAGGTTCATATAACAAACCTGGTTTCAAGAAGAAAAACATGAAGGCTGGGTTGGGTTATAAGAAGAAACAACATCGGAACAAAAATGAGACGCCAAATTATCAGGAAAAAATGAGTTTTGTTCAAGGAAACAGTTTAGCTGAAGAGAAAGAACTTAAAATTGGACGACAGTCTAATGCTGAGTTTGAGGCACAAAAGAGAAAGCAACAACCACAGGTCAAAGATGTGTCTATGAGAACATGTTTCAAATGTGATAAAAAAGGACATCTTGCACGAAAGTGTCCAAATCTAAAATCTGTGGATGTTGATCAAAAGAAGATTGATGCTGAGAAACAAAAATATGAGAATGTGAGACAAAGGTCAACCAAATTTGATTCGAAACAAACTTGGAGGTATAACATAAACATGTTTGCTTCAAATCAAAATTGGAAATCAAATCCTAACAGGTTCGATTCAAGACAGACCTGGAATTCTCACACACCCAGATTCAGAACAACACAGAGTTGGAAAACTTCAGTTGATATGACAAAACCCCAACAGTTTTGGAAACCAAAAGTTGTTGTTCAAAATCAAAGTGTTCAAAAAGATTCACATTTTTACAAACATGGTACTCCAAAAGGTCATACATGGAGTGTTAAGAAACATGTTGATGTGGTAAAAAATGAGAAAGTTGAAGTTAAAATTGAGAAAGTTCTTGTGAAAAATGACAAAGAATTTCCAGCATTAAATGAAAATTATTGTGTTGAAATGCCTAAGGTTCAACAGACCTGGGCTAAATTGTTCAAGTAATTCAATTAGTTGAATGTGCAGGTGCTCAAGAATACGAAAGATTGTGAGATTGAAAGTTGGAGCAACCTGGCACATGAAGAGGAAGCAGAGGCTGCTGGACCCTGTGTTGGTTGAAACAGGGAGTTTATGTGTTTTCTGTACATAAATAAACAATATTTCAAAAACTCTAAAAATTAGAAAATTAAAACTAAAAATATGTTTTAGTTTGTTAAAACTTGAAAAACCAAAAATATGTGTGTTTTTAGTTTTTGTCAAAAACAGAAAATTACAAAAATATGTGTTGATTGAATACGCCGAAACCCTCACGGCTGAACAAACATGATTACTTTCACCAGATTGAAAAACGGTTTTCAAACTGTAAAAATCAATGTGTTGTAAATCATGGGGGTACTTTATGTTTTCTGTAATTCGGTACACGAGAAGAAGAACATGGATGGCGAGACAAAGCTATCAGCATCGTGTTGTCAAATTTCGTTTAATGGTTTTGCATTTTAGGGGGAGAAAAATTGTCAGAAAATACAAAAACATTAGAAAATTTGAAAAAGCCAAAAACATGATAAAATTCAAAAATTTGAAAAGCCAAAAACATGATAAAATTCAAAAAATTGAGTTTTTGCGTAAAAAGAGGAAATGATACATCAGTAGACAATTACGGTATGCTAAAGAAATGTAATGATTAAATAGCGTTAAACAGTCTCACTGATGATATGTCGATAGGTTTTTATACACTTAGTAAACTTTTTCGGGATATAAACCTAAATTTAAACACTTGCTTATTTCGTGGGGAACACTACTTGGATATATGTAACCCCTGAAATCTTGTTTGAAAGGTCCCTTATTCTGAGATACTAGGTCTTTATACTCAGTGATATCTGGGGTATTATTCTGGGACTTTTGCTGAATGGAAGTTCTGACCTAGTCCCCGAATAATACTTTCCGCATTGCTTGAAACATAGCATCGCCCTCAGCTACTTGATTAAACAATAAAATTGAAAATCAGTGCTGTTGTAAAAAAGATCCTCTAAAGGGGATACACCGAAAAGTCGAAGCCGTCATCTCTCTGCGTATACGGAAGTATCGACCTGAGCTCTCACGGCCCTTGCATCTAACCCTTGACAGATATCATTTGTGGTATACTCACCTGTAAGACTGAATATTGGGATTTGGATACGGGAGTATATTCAAGAGGTGGGACACATGAATGAGTTTAAGTTCCTAAAACATCTAATTCGTATCCTGAATCAGTTGAAATTTGTATGAAAATTTAAGTGGATCAGTATATCGACAATCTAAGTGAATTGTTTAATTCTTAATGTGTAATTAAGCTCAACGGTACTTGTGACTTGTCAAAAACTGATATGATCCTCTGACGCATACTCAAACAAAAATATTGTCTGTAAATATGTTTGTATATATTTCTTTACTGCTTTATATTTTCAGAAAATACAAAAAGATTTTGATTTCTGCTTTATTTTTGATAAATCGATGTCTGAAATGCTGAGTTTCAAAATCTAAGTAAGCTGATTGTGTTTCTGAAAATAAAACAAGTTCATTAATTTGATACTTGAATTAAAATCAAAAATTTCAAAACAGTTTGTGATATCTCCAAGGTCATTAGTTTGGACTTCGATGATTAACTGTGAGGGAGTTGGATTCTTTAACACTGCCAAATCTGTAAAGATTGTTGATAGGGGGAGTGATTTAGAGAGTTGAATAGTGCCAGACTACGATTTCTGGAAAATTGAATGTTCAAAATGTTGTTACTTATAAATGTTTGAGAATTGCAGATGTTATACCAGACTACGATCCCGAAAGCCGAGTCTAAGGGGGAGTCTGAAGACGAGCTCAACGCAAAACGAAACGTGGATTCGAGAAGCCAGGAAACTATCCTGAAAGAGCTTGTATATGAAAAGCAAGTTGTCGATCCCAAAGCACGGAAGCTTGACGAAAGGGGGAGCCTGACGAAGAAAAGAGTCTATAGAAAGGAGAAGCCGAAGCTAAAAACAGATCTACCGGGATTCTGTTCAAACAAAAGAGAGTCTACGTTGATGAAAAAGTGTTAAAGCTTCAAGAAGACTCAAAGAGAGAGTTGGAGAAAGTCAAGACGCTACGAGATTGACTGCCGCAATATCCAAGGGGGAGTCTGTTAGTGCATTTATGTCTATAGCCTTTGTCAATCCGAGCCGTAGCGAGAAACAGAAGAAAACGAGTCGTTATATTAGTGATAGCTAGTAAAATAGGCAAGGTGGCATAATTGTAATAATGAGAAATCTCATAAAAGTCAAGGCCTATAAATAGAGAGGTTATGTTTAGTTTAGGGACTTTTGCCATTTGAAGCTTTGGAGCTTAGAGGTTAGAGAGAGAATCTAGAGAGAGAAAGTGTTGTCATTGTGATTCAAGGTGCTGTACAACATCAGATTTTATATTAGAATCACGATTATATTACATCACGTGTGTTAGGTCGCGTTCGTGTACGAATTCCGCACGTTATACGTTCGTTTCGCAATCGTTTCGGATTCAAAACCGGTCCTACAAAATCCTTGTGCAAGTTCATATGACAAGAATAGTTGGGAATAAAACCCTAAAAATATCTCCGCGTAGATACAATCCAGACCTAAGCAGAAAGTAACCTTTCTGTTATAACAGAATTAACATGAGGCAGAGACATAGAGGATTACAGCTGTAAACCTTCTAGAAGGCCCCATCATGCACAACCATTCGGTTATAACCAAATGGCTATGTGGCATCATCCTGAACGCCTATCAAGGTCACGATGATAGCACTAAATTGGAGAAGGATCCACACTCACCCACTTTCCACGTGGCATCTCCCCAGCCACTGATCATGCCCACGATCTGTGTGCACAAACATCACGTTAGCAATTAACGGTAAAGACGATAACTGCTTACGGAAAATACTTTCCGTTATTTCCTCCGTCAACAAACTTTCCCGCCCAAATTCGATTATAAATAAGACAACTCAGGTATAATCTCTCAAGTTACTCTCACTTCACTTTCACTATTTTCCTTCTTCTTCATTGAGATCTGTACTTATTCTCACGCCGGAGGGTGGTCACGGAGAGAACCCCCATTCTCCACGTGGCGAGTCTAACAGCTGTTCGTTTTGCAGATACCGTTTGGAGAAGAAGCTCAGCCAAACCCCGAATCAAACGAGAGGACTCACCCTTTTATGCAGAACTAAACCCCTGGTCCGATTGATTCGGGTCATCCGAACCAGTGTTTCTTCATAGGCGCCCACCGATTCTTCAATTTTCATTCTTCAATCTTCTCGCTCTGATTCAATCTCTGTTTTCCATGGCAGAAAGTTTGTCCAATTGCCCATCAAGTCCTCGATCCGAGAACAGGGGTAATCCAACCTAGGTTACTCAGATCGACGGAATCATGGGAAAAACGCCCGGCAACAAAAATTGTCATGAGGCAAAAAGCTCAGTTGTCTCAGAAATACGATCTGGAACTCAGATTCATCCGGATCTACTTTCATAGGAAACTCCGGGAGTATTGGTTCACCAAATTTTAGAACACCATAAACGAAATTTTTGCACCAAATTCCAGATCTAAGTCTTTCCATATCGGATCTAATGATCAAAAGTCTCAGGAAGGGTATGTGGTTAAAGGAAAATCCGGTACTACAGTGTTGGACCCACAGTCAGTACGTTAGTGGGACATCCAACTTAGTAACAAAGGATATCTAGAGCCATTCAGATATATAAAACAAAACATGGAGGATAACAACCACCAGGAAACCAATATGCAACAGACATACATGGTACAAGGAGGACCTTCACGAAGGCCGCACAAACGGAGCCATAATCAGCACTGGCGAGAGCAGCTAGTAGTCTTTCCCCTCGTTCTAGGAGGTCCTCAAGAAGAACGCCTGGTAATCATAACTGGTATCTTCGGTCATTATCGCACTCATTACATGTTTATACATCCGGGTAGTTCCATGGATATAATTTACGAGCAATGCTTTAAACAATTAGACCCAAAGGACAAGGCGCACGTGAAACCAGTCGATTTTTCTCTAACTGGTGTCTGCAATGAAGCCGTCTTTCCGTTGGGTCAAATTGCCTTCCCTGTAACACTCTCAGATGGCGAACACTCGCGCACCGTCACAGGCAATTTTATGGTTATGCCAGCAATGTCACGCCATGACGTACTGCTGGGAAGGTGATCACAGAGGGAATTCAGTATGATTACCTCCATACCCCATGCTGCTTGTGGATTTCCAACGGAAACCGGGGTGGCAATTCTTTATTCTAGCAAAGAGGTGATGTATGTAGATGATGAGCCACCAGTAAAGGTTGCCAAGCCATCACCGTCAAATGAACCAGAGAAGTGGGTCCTCAATGAGGAATACCCAGAGCAAACCATTTTGTTAGGACACACCATCTCACCAGCAATCCGCGCAAAATTAAAGGAAATCCTATCTAACAACATGGATATCTTCGCATAGACTCCGGCGGACATGACCGGAGTACCACGAGAAATAACACATCACTACTGAAACATCCGACCTTCCACAGAAACCAGTCACACAAGGAAAGCGCGGCCTTAGTGCAGAAAAAGCTCACGCAATGAACGAACAAGTAGCCGAATTACTTCAAGCTAGGTTTCTGCGCAAAGTGCAATATCAAACTTAGGTAGCCAACCCAGTAATGGTGCAGAAGCACAATGGTGGATGGCGCATGTGTGTCAATTTCAAAGATCTCAACAAAGCCTGCCCAAAAGATTGTTACGCTCTCCTAGAAATAGACAAGAAAGTAGATTCCTTAGCGTCCTTCCGCTGGAAGTGTTCTTAGATTGCTATAAGGATTTCATCAAGTGCAAATGAAGGAGGAAGACGAAGATAAAACGTCCTTCCGCACAGACAAAGGTATTTTTTGCTACACAAAAATGCCTTTCGGCTTCCGCAACGCGGGGGCCACTTATCAACGTCTGATGGATAGAGTCTTCGGAGACGATATTGGCGTAACAGTAGACGTTTACATGGACGATCTTGTTATCATGAGCCGAGAGGAAGAATCTATGCTTGCAAACATTCAGCGCACCTTTGACTCCCTGCGTAGAGTTAACCTAAAGCTGAACCCAATAAAATGTTCATTCGGAATGGAAGAAGGCAAGTTCCTAGGGTTTATCGTAACCAAAGACGGTTTCAAGGTTAACCCAGAGAAAGTAGAAGCCATTCAAATGATGCCGTCACCAGCGCCCATTAAAGTGATGCAATGTCTCGTTGGTCGGTTAGCAGCACTCAATAGATTTCTAGCAAATCACGCTGCCAAGTCATATCCATTCATCAGTGCGTTACGCAATTGTGTTAAAAAGAGTCAGTTCCAATGGACCCCAGAAGCAGAAAAAGCTTTCCAACAAATGAAAGAATGTCTAATCCAGCTACCAACCTTAACAGCTCCGCGAAAAGATTAACCATTAATCCTATATCTTTCCGCAACAGAAGTAGCAGTTGGCGCAGTGCTAATGGTCAAAAGAGACGGAGTTCAAACTCCGATATACTACATTAGCAAAACATTAACTGGTCTAGAGACACGCTATTCTATCATGGAGAAACTCGTCCTCGCTCTGGTTCACGCATTACGCAGGCTGCGATGTTATTTTTCGGGCCATGTTATCACCGTCCTTACAAATTATCATCTAGGGAAAATCTTATCCAAGCCAGATGTTACGGGAAGATTGGCCAAGTGGGCTATCGAGTTAGGAGGGTACAACATCTTGCAGAAACCCCGACCAGCTATTAAGGGACAAGTCCTAGCAGACTTTGTTACCGAAGTCCCCATCGACAAAATCCAGGAATGTGAAGCCATACAAAATCCTACTCCAGTCTTCGACGACAGGGTTTGGACATTACATACAGATGGCGCCTCAAATGACGACGGTGCAGGCGCAGGCCTTCTCCTGGTTAGCCATGACAACCACGAACTTACATACGCAATTCGTATAGATTTCAAAAGTACTAATAACGAAGCGGAGTATGAAGCGTTCCTCGCAGGCCTCCGCTTGGCTCTTAAAATGGGAGCAAAGAATCTTTAAGCGCATGTCGATTCCAAATTAGTAGCAGAACAAGTCAATGGGCATTACGACGCTAAAGGCGAAGCCATTGCTTTATATCTGGAGCAGGCGAGAATCCTGATCAACTAGTTTCAGACCTTCAAGATAGTTCACATCAACAGAAGCGAAAACAAAAATGCAGATGCGTTAAGCAAGTTAGCTGCTACAAGCTTCGAACACCTCGCGAAAGAGGTTCGCATCGAGATACTCTCCAATCCGTCTGTTCCCTTAAGACAGGTAAACATCATAGAAGTCGGAAATCCATCTTGGATGTCCACAATCATTACAGACTTACAGCATGGGATCCTCCCATAAGAAATGGCGGAAGCCAGAAAAACTAAGCACAAGGCGCTAAACTACGAAATGGCAGACGGTATTTTGTACCGCAAATCATACATGGGTCCTCTTTTACGATGCGTAGATAAGACCGACGCGCAGTATTTAGTCCGTGAAATTCATGAAGGACTATGTGGAATCCATGCAGGCCCGCGCATGGTGGTTGCAAAAATCATGAATGCAGGCTACTACTGGGCAGGTATGCAGGTAGATGCAGTAGAACTGTTGCGCAAATGCACGTCATGTCAACGCCACGCCCCAAAGACACTCCGCCCAAATAATCCTCTGGTCCCAGTCACTTCTACTTTGCCTTTCCAACAATAGGGTATCGACCTAATCGGTCCTTTCCCCGATGCGCCCGGCATAGTAAAGTTTATAGTAGTAGCAGTAGACTACTTTACTAAATGGGTAGAAGAAAAGGCTCTCGCATCGACTACTGCAATGGTGATCCGAAAATTCATCTGGGAACACATTATTTGCTGCTTTGGATTACCATTGCGCATCATTTCTGACAATGGTACAAACTTCGCATTAGAAGGCCTACAAAAATGGTTCAAAGAGATGAACATCGAACACAGCTTCGCCTCTGTGGCTCACCCACAGGCGAATGGGCAAGTCGAGAGTGTAAACAAGCAGATAGTGGATGGTATAAAAGCAAGGCTGGGAATTGCGCGCAGGGGGTGGGTAGACGACTCCCAAGCATTTTATGAGCTCACCGCACTAGGCCAAAAACCAGTACAGGCAAAACTCCATTCAGTCTCGTCTATGGCTCAGAAGCGGTAATTCCAGCAGAAGTCGGCCTCCCATCACCACGAAAGATCGCCATGGAAAAAAAGACAATGAGCGAGAGCACAGAATTGACCTGGACCTCCTTGAAGAAAGGCACGAAAACGCAACCATCAACGAAGCCAGGTACAAATCAAAGCTAGAAAAATATTATAATGCTCGGGTGCGCGTATGCACTTTTGTTCCAGGAGATTTTGTTCTACGAGACAATGAGGCCTCCAACGCTGAGAAACCAGGAAAACTTGCGCCCAAATGGGAAGGACCATACGTCATTCACGAAGTCCTAGGTAAAGGCGCGTATACCCTAAAAAGGCTTGATGGAACGGACGTTCCACGCACTTGGAATGCGCAACAGTTGCGCAGATGCTATATGTACCCGACCTATCCATTCTGCACAACAGCCAACGCTTGCTTGCGTAGGCATCGTAATTATTTTATTTATTTACTTTGTATCTACTGGCCCCACGCCTTATCCAATCAATACAAAGTTTTACTCCTATTATGCTCTATTGTTTATTACAAAATGCATGTAATTTCTTTTGGTAAGCGCGAAAACACTATGGTAACACATTACAAGTCTCATGAACAGTCCACGGATATATGTCCCGCATCCAATCCAGACCTACGTTCACAGATGAGCTTTATACCATCTTTATTCCCTTTACCTAAACAAAGTAATTATACACATGCAAGACATTGTAATCCAAACATATCTTATATTCGAAACAGTTACTTGCGCACCATACGCATTAACAAAAATCTACATGCACAACAATGCAGCAAAAAGTTACTTGTGCAGTAAGCATATTAACAAAATATACGAGCACAGCAGTGCATCAAACAATATTTACAAAAACATATAAAATAAGTTACAATAAACTAGACATCTGGGAACATGGCTAACACCTCTGCAGGAGTATGTAGTGCTTCACCATATCACTCGAGAGGATGAGGGTCAACGATCCACTCGTTATTACTCTCCCCATCACCCACAACAGATGTCATCATTTGGACCCCAGCCGAAATTGCAGAAAGTCGTCCACTTCGACGTCGTTTATATACCACCGTACACCGACCCCTCCGATCAGACGGGAAAACCTGTGTCAAAGCATCGGCCGATAGAAACATAGCACTTGCATCGTTTCTAACCCCAATAAGGAAGGAGACATCATCTTTTCCTTTACCAGGGCACGGTACGGTAAAAAGAAATCCTCCACTTCCGGCAGCCTTTTCCGGGGTCTGATCTCCAAGACGGACCATAGCATCAGCAGCATCAAGAGTCTTCAAAATTTCAGAAACCCTTCGTAAACGTAATAATCTATATATAAATCTGAAATGAGTTGACGTAAGCACAATTAAGGGAAGTGTAAGAAATTATAATGATTAATGTCAAATCGCCACCTTCTGAACGGCGGCCTTACAGTAATCATCAATTTCATTGATAACTTCTGACAGCATCAAACGCCTGCACACATTCCCGCAAGTTATAGTTTCAATTGGGAGGCGATCGGTCAAACGCCTATTCACCTTCTAGCCTATGAAACATGGTCCACGTCACATTAAATGATAAAGGCAGCACACGCTAGAAGACGTTCACTATAGCATAATGATCGTTTCAACTTAAAAGCAAAGTATCTTCTCCAAGAAGTCTCCCCATATTTCGCGCCAAAACTCCACAAAGCACAAATCACAACCCTCTTATATAGTCTAGTACTCCACTTACTTGCATAAGAGTAACACTGGACTGGGGGACTTGAAGGGGTATGGTCCCAAAAACCTTGCGCAGGCACATGGGACCATACCACAACCTCACTATAACAAAACTCTTTCAAGAGAACCCTACCCACGCACCGGTTCTTAGGAAGAAAACCAAAGAGAAAGCAGTCTTCAACATCCGCACGCCAAGATGGAACTAATAACACATCCTTGCGCAAGTTCATATGACAAGAATAGTTGGGAATAAAACCCTAAAAATATCTCCGCAAAGATACAACCCAGACTTAAGCAGAAAGTAACCTTTTTGTTATAACAGAATTAACATGAGGCAGAGACATAGAGGATTACAGTTTTAAACCTTCTAGAAGGCCCCATCATGCACAACCATTCGGTTATAACCGAATGGCTATGTGGCATCATCCTAAATGCCTAACAAGGTCACGATGATAGCACTAAATTGGCGAAGGATCCACACTCACCCACTTTCCACGTGGCATCTCCTCCGTCAACAAACTTTCCCGCCCAAATTCGGTTATAAATAAGACAACTCAGGTATAATCTCTCAAGTTACTCTCACTTCACTTTCACTATTACTCCTTCTTCTTCATTGAGATCTGTACTTATTCTCACGCCGGAGGGTGGTCACGGAGAGAACCCCGAGTCTAACGGTTGTTCGTTTGCAGATACCGTTCGGAGAAGAAGCTCAGCCGAACCCTGAAACAAACGAGAGGACTCACCCTTTTATGCAGAACTAAACCCCTGGTCCGATTGATTCTGGTCATTCGAACTAGTGTTTCTTCAACACCACAAACCATATCTGTAGTTTTCTAGATGAACGACCTAGCAAGTAAAACTTCTTTCACTAAGGATGAGTATCAAATTGATTTGATCGAAAGAGGGTATGCAGGACAATTGTCAAAAGAAACTTTGCAAAGGGAGAATTACCACCTCCCATGAAATTCCTGTTTCATACCCTGCTCACCTGTGTTTCAAATAAAACAACTGCTTTTACCAAAATTCCTTTGAAAATCCAATACTTGGGGTATGCTATCATGTATAAAACTGATTTCAATTACTCCCAAGAAATTTGTAATGATTTGTTTAAAAATTGTGAAAAATATTAAAGAGAAGAAGCCATAGGCTTTCTTGTTGTTCCCTAGATTCCTTAGCTATTATTTACAACAAAAAATTCCAAAAGAAAATGCAAAAGTTTTGGAATAGGGAACACCTTTTCAAATAAACAGCTTGTCTGCTAAAACTTTTACTCGCCTAATGGCTAAAGAGTCAAAAGGTTCAAAAACACAAGCAGGGGAGTCTGAGTAAATTTTGAATAAGTCCACATCTGCCCCTCAGACTTCAGTTGCTGAGCCCACTGCTCTTGGTGACCACAGCAACACAATCACTGGTGTGCAAGCCCCACCAAAAACCACCAAAAAGACCAAAAAGAAATCCACCAAGCCCACCAAACCCATCAAAAAGGGCCTTCTTGAAGATGAGATCCTAGAAGTTAACCCTATGACAACACAAAAGTCACCTGAAACCACTGTTGCTACTTCCTCACAACAGTTGGAAAGATCTCCACCCAAAGCCTCAACTCCTCATGATTCCTCACAATAGGAACATGTTGTAAGCACAAGGACACCACAATATGAAGCATTACCCTCATATGAGAGTATGCTTAATAGTGCTCCTCCCAGGGCAAATTCTATTTCAACACCACTCCCTTCATCTCAAATTCCACCATCCATCATACCCCTGTTTGATGCCATTGAGATTCAGACTTAAAGCAGCCCCTCTCACAAACACATTAAAGAGAGTACAACTTCCACAATGGTTGTGTCTGAACCACCTCAATTGGTTATCCCACAAACAGCTGAGTAGGCTACACCACCAGAATTTCATGAAATTCTTGTTGGTAGTTCCAGTGGAGCAGCTACTACAGATGTTGGATCCACTTATCTACATCTGGACAGTAGTTTCATAAGTAAGACTCCCTTGAAGGCAATTTCTTCTATGGGAACCAAGGTATCCACTTGTGTGTTCAAGTTAACCACTGGTGTGTTGTCTAAGGTAACCACTGCTGAAGAAAGAAGTCCCTAGTACCAAGAAAAAGGGGCATCAGTTGATGAAACTTTGGAGACTCCTCCTGGTTCAAATGCTGATACAACCACCACTGGTGGGAAATCAGATGATCCCACTAATTTGGGCGATGGTTTAAAATACCAAGATTTGACGGAGAGGTTATCTTCCATTGAAACCACTGTTCTTTCAATGAAACAGTCAATACAAACACTGGTAGAAGCTTCCAAAAGTTAACCAACACATCAACAATTATCCCAAGAGCTTTGGAAATCAGTCTAGCCCATTCTTACAGCTCAAAGGGAACTTACTGAAAATCAACATAACGTACACATGGAACTTATCAGAAATATAGTTGAAGCAAGGTATAAAGATACTCAGGCTGACATCAAGGGTATCAAAGAAGCCCTGACAAAGATGACTGGTACTACCCCTGCACCTATCTTAGAAAATGATGATGATCAAGATGATGCCAAAAAGGGGGAGAAACATGATATGAAGAAGTTTGGCAGGCCTACTCCATGACAAAAGCCAACACAAAAGCCAGAGCCTGAAAAGAAGTCTTCTAAAACCTCTGCTAAAACATCTGTCAAAGAAAAAGAAAAGGGAATTGATGAAACCCTGAACATTCAAGCAGATGAAGAGGCTGTAAACAAAAAGACTATCCAAAATCAGAATGCAACAAAGGAAAGGATTTGGAATAAGGAACAAAAGGAATTGAAGAATTGGGAGATAAAAACAAAGGATCTTGGCACTTCAGATAGAAGAAAATCCCACAAACATAACAAACCACCTCTTGCCATATACCCAAGATCACCCTCACCACCAAAACAAACATCTGATAATCCTGAAAAGCAAACCACTGCTGGTCTCAAAATCATTGCTGGTATCAAAAAGCCATCCACTACTACACCTAAACCAACACCACCACCACAAAAAGAACCTGCCAAAAAGCAGAAAACAAAACCATCTTCACCAATACCATCCACCACGGCAACAAATGTTGACACTTCAACAGTTGTTAAGACAGTAGCGGTTGAGACACCAGTTGTTTCAACAGTTGTTAGTCAACCAACGACTTTCGAATTTCCTTCTCAAGCAATTTTCATTCCTATTTCCAACTCTCCATCAAAAACTCCTTCTCCTAAATCTGTTTATACAATGAAAAGAAAGTTCCAAGTGAATGATGATGACGTACATGCGCCTACTCCACTATCATCTTCACCATTCATCCAAACCAACCCTGAACCATTCATTCTTCCACCATCACCAACATCAAATCCACTTATTTAACCACAACCACTCATGGGTCAAGACCCCTCAAGAAACATACCATTGGAAGTAACATATCCTCTGGAATTGCATGCATTGAAAGATGAAATGAGACAATTCTACCAAAAGAACCTTCCCTTCTCTTCATGGCTTCAGGCCTCCAAGAAACATGGATGAGTATCTGAAACTAAAAGCCAAGCAAGCTGAATATATTGCCAAGCAAGAGAGTAAAGGGAAAGGTGACACCAACTTCTCAAGTCGAATGTAGCATCGGTTAAGTAAAGTCAGGAAACTGGAAGACTTTGCAAGAGGCCTGAGCAAGGAGATGTCAAATCTTCCACCCAATGCTGATCTTCAAAAGAAGCTAAGGAAAGATCTCTTAGAGCTTATCATGAGAGACAAAACATATCCTGCCAAAGAACATCGATTCAAAGGCTAGCCTCTTACAGCTCTCAAAGTAGAAGCAAACAAAATTGAAAGGATGAAGAATGATCCTCAGATGAAGAAGACTACACAAAACTGGAACAAGTTCAAGAAATCCAGTGTAGAACTTACTTTAGAATACAAGAGGAAGAGAGCTGAGTTGGTTGCAGCTAAGTATGGATCTGCAAAGGCCATTTCAAGATGGTCCAGGCAGTATATTGATTAAAGATATGATAAGCTGGAAAAACTAAGAGAAACTGATCCAACAACTCCAAAGAAGCCAGTATACAAAGACAAAACAACTGATGAGCCACAGCAACAGACCCTTTCTCTTAAAACACTGTTCACATCCTCTGACTTATCCACCCATGTCTTAGATCAAAGAAAAAGACAGAAGCAGATGGATGAGGAAGATGCAAAGAGAAAAGCTGAAATCATGAAACAAGCTATCAAGAATCAGATCTTGTATGGCTTGGATGATGCCTCATTAAACTTCAAGATCAACTTGCTGAAACAGTTCAAAGGCTGACAAGCAGACCTCCATCTCCAAACTCATCACAAATAAAACCTCTCCCTAGAAACCCATTGGACTCAAAAATACTAAAGTGGAAGTCTGATAAAAAGAGCCATGTATTGACTTTGCTCAAGTCCAATGGTAGAGTTGAACACATTTCAAGGGAGGATGCATTAGGTCTGGATGCAGCTGATCTCCTAGATCATTTGGAACTTCAACTTCACAGGGATGAGGACGATGAAGATTCCCTTAACTTTGAGCTGCAATTCAAAGGGCAAGTTAGGGAAAAACTGATGAGAGAATAATGATCAAGAATAAGGAAGTGTTTTGGCATCATCTGTTCAAGGTGGAGATTGTTGGCCCATGTAATCAAACCCAAAAGAACAGATGATACTGAAAGCCAAAACTGGTTCTCAACAGTTGATCCACAATAAGCAAATGCATGCTCTAAGTTCCCTCCAATGGCAGTGCTTCTATCAGTTGATTAATCTAAGTACTGATCCTCTAAATAACTGCTCTACAAAGAGCTGCTGATTATAAAGAATAAAGACCTAACAACTGCTGATTGTCAAAGACCTGATGAAAACTAAGCACGGCTGATTCAAAGGCCTGATCAACCATTGAAGAAAGCACTGATCTGCAACATCAGTGCTTGGGCATCAACAGCGGATAGGTGTATCAGTGTTTTACTTATCAGTTGTTTAATGTAACAGTGCTTACTTGTATCAATGTTTAGAGGTTGTTAGTCTGTTAGATGTCACTGTCTAGGTGACGTCAGCATTAGATGCTCAGTGGTTAAGATTGTACTATAAATAGAACAGTACATGTACTGTTCTATTAGCTCTGTTTCACCATTCATCTTGTACAAACTAACTATGAGCTCAAGCTGAGGGTGAGTTTAGTAGTGCATGCATGCATAGTTGAATCGTTGTAATTCATACCATCATTTGACTAATGAAATCATGTTTGCTGAAAGCTATTCTTCTTTGATTGTGTTATAAAGTTTACCTTCTATTTCTATTGCAATTCATCTATGTTTTATCTTCTTATATAAATCACTTAATTAAACAACACAATCAAATAAACTCTGATCCTAATAAGTGTGCAGCTGCTCCTGAAGACGAATGAATGTCGACAAAAGGAGAAACGGAGCAGCCTGTCACGGGAGATGGCAGGTTCCTCCAAGTGAAAAACATGGAGTTTGTTTGTTTTTGTAAATAAATAAACCATAAATCAAAAATCCTAAAAATAGAAAAATTTTAAAAACTAAAAAAATATGTTTTTATAGTGTCAAAAATTGAAAAATGAAAAAAAAATATGCTTGTTTTTGAATTTGTTAAAAATAAAAAATTTTAAAAAACAAATGTCGATTGAATATGCCGAAACCATCACGGCTAAACAAACATGAATATTTCACAAGTGATTAAATGGTTTTAACATTGTTAAAAATCAATGTGTTGTAAATCATGGGGGTACTTCCTGCAAAAACAGAGCATGTAAAGAAGAAAATGGATGGCGAGATGAACCTATCTGCATCGGGTTGTCAAATTTTCTTTAAATGTTTTGAATTTTAGGGGTAGTATATAATTTCAGAAAATACAAATACATTTTAAAATTTGAAAAATGACAAAAACATGAGAAAATTTAAAAATGAGTTTTTGTGTAAAAAGAGGAAATGATAGTAAATCAGTAGACAATCACAGTATGCTAAAGAAATGGAAAATCAAAGGTGATAAATGGTCTCATTAATTATATGCCAGTAGGTTTTTACACATTTAGTAAATTGATTTCGAGATATAAACCTAAATATCAATAGCTTATTTATCTCGTGGGGAACATCTCTCGGATATATGGATAACCTCCGAAATCTAATTTGAGAGGTTGTCTGATTCTGAGATACTAGATCTTTATATTGTTTGATATATGGGGTTTTATACATGGTCTTCTGATTTTGCATCAGCAATGGCCTAGACCTCGTATATTACTTTACGCGCTTTAAAAGCTTTCCCTCTGTATAAAAATTGAAAAATATCGAAAGGTATATATCAAGTGCAGTTGTAAAGAAGATCCCTAAGTGGGAAAACCTCAAAGTCGAGCCTTTTTCTCTTTGACTGAACGGCAGTTCATACCTGAGCTCTCAAGGTCTCGCACTAACCCAGAGTACAGATATCAATATAGTATATTCACTTGTAAGACTGAATCTAGGGAATCTAGATACGGGAATATATTCTGAGGTGGGATACGCGAATAAATTAAGTTCTTAAAACACTAAATGTCGTATCTTGAATCAATTGAAGTTTGTGTGAAAATTTAAGTTGATCAGTATACTGACAATCTAAGTGAATCGTTTAGAACTTAAAGTGTTTATAGCTCAACGGTGCTAGTGATTTGTCGTGAACTGATAAGATCCTCTGACACGAACTCAAACAAAAATATTGTCTGTAAATATTTTTTTACTACTTTATGTTACAGAAAAACTCAAAAAGATTTTATTTCTATTTTATTTTCAACAACCAATGTCTGAAATCTGAGTTTCAAAATCTAAGTATGCTGAACATGTTACTGAAAATAAACAAGTTCATTAATTTGAAACTTGAAATGTTAAATAAAAAAAATCACAAAAAGTTTGTAAAATCTCCAAGGTCAATAATTTGGACTTGGACGATCAACTGTGGGTTTTGGATGCTTTCACCGTCAGATATAGAGTTATTTGATAGGGGGAGAGAGTCGGTATGAAATCTTGGAGTTTTAAAACTGTCAAATTGTTTTCATAGTCCCAGATTTCGATATTGTGATATATTAATCTTTAACTGTTAAATCTTTGTGAAAGCCAGATTACGATCCCAATAGCTAAGACTAAGGGGGAGTCTGAAGACAAGCTCAAAGCAAGGGGGAGCTTGTAATCAAAGAGCCAGGTGACGATCCTGAAAAGCTCGGAAGCTTAACGAAAAGGGGAGCCTGGAGAAAGAGTCAACCGAAAGGGGGAGCTGCTGAAGTAGGTAGCAGATTCAAATGAAGTTTAAAGAGCAAGAGGAAGTCTGTGGTGCTTGAGAGGTCAAAGCTGCGTGAAGACTCAGGGAGAGAGAGAAGACAGAAAGCTACGAGATTGACTTCAGTAATATCCAAGGGGGAGTCTCTGTGTGCTTAATATCTATCACTTTCGTCAATCGCGTATCGTAGCAAGAAACTGATCAAAAATACAAATACATTTTAAAATTTGAAAAATGACAAAAACATGAGAAAATTTAAAAATGAGTTTTTGTGTAAAAAGAGGAAATGATAGTAAATCAGTAGACAATCACAGTATGCTAAAGAAATGGAAAATCAAAGGTGATAAATGGTCTCATTAATTATATGCCAGTAGGTTTTTACACATTTAGTAAATTGATTTCGAGATATAAACCTAAATATCAATAGCTTATTTATCTCGTGGGGAACATCTCTCGGATATATGGATAACCTCCGAAATCTAATTTGAGAGGTTGTCTGATTCTGAGATACTAGATCTTTATATTGTTTGATATATGGGGTTTTATACATGGTCTTCTGATTTTGCATCAGCAATGGCCTAGACCTCGTATATTACTTTACGCGCTTTAAAAGCTTTCCCTCTGTATAAAAATTGAAAAATATCGAAAGGTATATATCAAGTGCAGTTGTAAAGAAGATCCCTAAGTGGGAAAACCTCAAAGTCGAGCCTTTTTCTCTTTGACTGAACAGCAGTTCATACCTGAGCTCTCAAGGTCTTGCACTAACCCAGAGTACAGATATCAATATAGTATATTCACTTGTAAGACTGAATCTAGGGAATCTAGATACGGGAATATATTCTGAGGTGGGATACGCGAATAAATTAAGTTCTTAAAACACTAAATGTCGTATCTTGAATCAATTGAAGTTTGTGTGAAAATTTAAGTTGATCAGTATACTGACAATCTAAGTGAATCGTTTAGAACTTAAAGTGTTTATAGCTCAACGGTGCTAGTGATTTGTCGTGAACTGATAAGATCCTCTGACACGAACTCAAACAAAAATATTGTCTGTAAATATTTTTTTACTACTTTATGTTACAGAAAAACTCAAAAAGATTTTATTTCTATTTTATTTTCAACAACCAATGTCTGAAATCTGAGTTTCAAAATCTAAGTATGCTGAACATGTTACTGAAAATAAACAAGTCATTAATTTGAAACTTGAAATGTTAAATAAAAAAAATCACAAAAAGTTTGTAAAATCTCCAAGGTCAATAATTTGGACTTGGACGATCAACTGCGGGTTTTGGATGCTTTCACCGTCAGATATAGAGTTATTTGATAGGGGGAGAGAGTCGGTATGAAATCTTGGAGTTTTAAAACTGTCAAATTGTTTTCATAGTCCCAGATTTCGATATTGTGATATATTAATCTTTAACTGTTAAATCTTTGTGAAAGCCAGATTACGATCCCAATAGCTAAGACTAAGGGGGAGTCTGAAGACAAGCTCAAAGCAAGGGGGAGCTTGTAATCAAAGAGCCAGGTGACGATCCTGAAAAGCTCGGAAGCTTAACGAAAAGGGGAGCCTGGAGAAAGAGTCAACCGAAAGGGGGAGCTGCTGAAGTAGGTAGCAGATTCAAATGAAGTTTAAAGAGCAAGAGGAAGTCTGTGGTGCTTGAGAGGTCAAAGCTGCGTGAAGACTCAGGGAGAGAGAGAAGACAGAAAGCTACGAGATTGACTTCAGTAATATCCAAGGGGGAGTCTCTGTGTGCTTAATATCTATCACTTTCGTCAATCGCGTATCGTAGCAAGAAACTGATCAAAAATACAAATACATTTTAAAATTTGAAAAATGACAAAAACATGAGAAAATTTAAAAATGAGTTTTTGTGTAAAAAGAGGAAATGATAGTAAATCAGTAGACAATCACAGTATGCTAAAGAAATGGAAAATCAAAGGTGATAAATGGTCTCATTAATTATATGCCAGTAGGTTTTTACACATTTAGTAAATTGATTTCGAGATATAAACCTAAATATCAATAGCTTATTTATCTCGTGGGGAACATCTCTCGGATATATGGATAACCTCCGAAATCTAATTTGAGAGGTTGTCTGATTCTGAGATACTAGATCTTTATATTGTTTGATATATGGGGTTTTATACATGGTCTTCTAATTTTGCATCAGCAATGGCCTAGACCTCGTATATTACTTTACGCGCTTTAAAAGCTTTCCCTCTGTATAAAAATTGAAAAATATCGAAAGGTATATATCAAGTGCAGTTGTAAAGAAGATCCCTAAGTGGGAAAACCTCAAAGTCGAGCCTTTTTCTCTTTGACTGAACGGCAGTTCATACCTGAGCTCTCAAGGTCTCGCACTAACCTAGAGTACAGATATCAATATAGTATATTCACTTGTAAGACTGAATCTAGGGAATCTAGATACGGGAATATATTCTGAGGTGGGATACGCGAATAAATTAAGTTCTTAAAACACTAAATGTCGTATCTTGAATCAATTGAAGTTTGTGTGAAAATTTAAGTTGATCAGTATACTGACAATCTAAGTGAATCGTTTAGAACTTAAAGTGTTTATAGCTCAACGGTGCTAGTGATTTGTCGTGAACTGATAAGATCCTCTGACACGAACTCAAACAAAAATATTGTCTGTAAATATTTTTTTACTACTTTATGTTACAGAAAAACTCAAAAAGATTTTATTTCTATTTTATTTTCAACAACCAATGTCTGAAATCTGAGTTTCAAAATCTAAGTATGCTGAACATGTTACTGAAAATAAACAAGTTCATTAATTTGAAACTTGAAATGTTAAATAAAAAAAATCACAAAAAGTTTGTAAAATCTCCAAGGTCAATAATTTGGACTTGGACGATCAACTGCGGGTTTTGGATGCTTTCACCGTCAGATATAGAGTTATTTGATAGGGGGAGAGAGTCGGTATGAAATCTTGGAGTTTTAAAACTGTCAAATTGTTTTCATAGTGCCAGATTTCGATATTGTAATATATTAATCTTTAACTGTTAAATCTTTGTGAAAGCCAGATTACGATCCCAATAGCTAAGACTAAGGGGGAGTCTGAAGACAAGCTCAAAGCAAGGGGGAGCTTGTAATCAAAGAGCCAGGTGACGATCCTGAAAAGCTCGGAAGCTTAACGAAAAGGGGAGCCTGGAGAAAGAGTCAACCGAAAGGGGGAGCTGCTGAAGTAGGTAGCAGATTCAAATGAAGTTTAAAGAGCAAGAGGAAGTCTGTGGTGCTTGAGAGGTCAAAGCTGCGTGAAGACTCAGGGAGAGAGAGAAGACAGAAAGCTACGAGATTGACTTCAGTAATATCCAAGGGGGAGTCTCTGTGTGCATAATATCTATCACTTTCGTCAATCGCGTATCGTAGCAAGAAACTGATCAAAAGAGGGTTTGATAATGTTAAATATAGGAGAATGGCATAATTATAAATAAGGAGTTCTTCCTTTATGTGAGCCCTATAAATAGGGAGCTTATTATGTCATTTTAGAACTTTTGAATCTTAGAAAAGATCTAGAGTGAGTAAGTGCTACAAGGTGATTCAAGGTTTTGTATTTTGTCAAATCTTCAATAGAATCATCATCATCATATTACATTCTTGTGTTCAATCCTCACATGTACATGGATTCCACACGTGATACGTGTTCTTCGCAATCGTCGTGAGTTCGAAATCGATCCGAAATCGAATCCACATCCACCAAGTTCACAACTCATCCTATAGTTGTGGGTTTGTGTTGAAATGATTACCACCAAGTTATGAGTTCAACAACTCTTTATATTTCAGTTTATATATAACATAATCAAGTGATGAAAACAAGCATAAGTCATCATCTTTCATATGATGAACTTGTGACTTGTGAAGTGTGAACAATGGGAGCTTGGGCTTTCCAACACTAGTTCCACTCCTTCATTTGTGAGCTTTGTGTATAAACACTCAAGTGGTTTACTAGAATCAAAGTAACTTAGCCCCGTCTAGCCTCTATCACTTAGTTAATTCTTTTCATGATGTGTTGGCACACCCGGGTTAGAGACTTACTTGGTCACTTGAGCTTGCACTAGTTAGATTTATTTCATGTAATTCATGACCCTCCGAATCATCCTCGTGATGATTTCGTGTAGTCGTTAATCATATAAAGAGGTTTTAACCTCCATGCTTGACTTACATGATACTACATGATGTCTATGATTGGACTTAGTTTTAGGTTAATATTATTACCATATAAGTATACGTATCTATACAAAACAAGACTGGATTTGGGATGATAATCAACTGTGACAACTGCCACTTTCCGGTAACTTTCGTACATTTAAATTACTCATTTTTAGCTATACAATTATGTGTTTTGAACATCCGAACTGCATATTTCTTGACATGCACTTAGAATACTTATGGAAAACATATTTATGATGCACATGATTCATTTTATTGGTTACATCTAAAACAGTTTAAGCAATGCATCAAAACAACTAGTATAGCACCTAGTAGACTAGTGTGCTAACAGAAACGCTGAATCCATAGAAACCACCTTAATGACATATTTTGTGACAACCCTCATAATTACAGGTACTGTACAAATTAACTAATTTTAATTATGTGCTTAATGACTGTTCTTGATTACAACTGACACCTTAAACTGCTTACTGATTTATGTTACATACATACATGTGCATCACTTTACATACAGTCGCTCCATTTATTTCATACAGACTCTTAGTGACAAACCTAATGCACAAAGCACAGTTAGCACAGTGAGCGGATAACTCAGACACGTGCTGACAATGCCAGCACATAGACAGACACTATATTGAGGCCAGTATGAGCCAGGGACAAAGTACTACATTGGTATGGGTGTAGGGAAGTGAGGACCATAAGACTATGTCACTAGGTGATAGTTTGAGTGCCGGAAAGTGCCTAAAACTCATTTTTAGTACAGAAATCTGCACTTTCAGTAACAATTCAGCTTTTAACACACTCGTATTATACATAGAATTGACTAAATGGTCCTGAACGCTTTCCTAAGTGTTAGAATTAAAGTTCGTTACAAAATGATGCATAAAAGACACTATGCGGTACAATTAAACGCTTTAACGGAACGATACGTAACCGAACAACCAGACATTACCTGGGACACCAAAATATTGTCAGAAATATTATTTTATCATTCCTAATTATTTACGGTCACAAAAATCCCCACACACTATAGAAACATGACGTACACCCACTATTCTAGAAAATACCCTTAACCTCCTAATTATTTACCTATTAGTTACCAAAATTCTTCATTTTACCCCCCCCCCCAACCGAATTTTCAGCCAAATCATTACTAATATATTTTGTTGAGATTTTGGTTCATGCAATCTTGATTTCTATTGGCCAAAGATCTAGGCAATGATCACTATAGGGCAGAAGGCTCATGGTTCCAAGGATTTTCATCATAACTTCAAAGATCACACTCCACACTCATTCTCTCTCTCATTTTCGGCTACACTATAGCAGCCACCATCACCACCACTTTCACACCACCATCTTCCATTTACAAGCTTCCTTCAAGTGTAGAAGATGGATGCTAGAGACTAGCTTACAACTTGTGGAACTTCAAAAGGGACTTTGTTCTTGCCTTTTCAGCATTTCTCATCATCTTCTCCACTAGAATCATCCCTAGCTTTAAGCTAGTAGTAAGTTCCTTGCTTAAACTCTTGTTCATCTTGTTTCATGGTTAAGATAGGTAAAATGATGAAATTTACAAGAACACTAAAAGTTTAAACAAGAAATATGAAGAAGAAACATGCTGATTTACATTTTCAGCCAACTTCAACAGTCTGTAACTGGACCGTTTTAAATCGAAAAACTGATATTCTGAAGCCTAAAATATGCATTTTGGAATAACCGAACAAATGGCATTGGAATCATAATTTTTCGAGGTCGTTTACTATTTTTAAAGGACTCTTTTTGGACAGCAGCTTAAGCTGTGTTTTTACTGCAGAAAAAGTGTGTTGTATTCGGAGTCATAACTTGAAACCTGAGTAGAATCAACTCATGGAATTATTACAGTAGATGTTGACCGTTGTCACGATGATCCTCCAACTGGAATTTCATCAATCGGACTTACGGTTAATTTTTAGTGAATTATTCCGTAAACTGCAATCAGAAAGTAACAAATCTGATTGCAGTCGGGTAAATAAATTTCTATAAAATATTGGTAACGAACTGGACCGTGATACTTTTACAGAATAAAATTTCGGTCGTATGAGACATTCTGTAAAAATTTGGGAATTTTTAGAAAAGGTTAACTATTTTATAAAAATCCTCAAAAACAGTCCAGCTGAAATAAAGTAAGTAATGCTTTGTATGTCTATATGTCGGTTTGATTATTGAAAATGAACTACGGGATATACGTAAAAGAAAATGATATGCTATGAAGCATGGACACCCCTAGTTACAAAGGAGACCATGGCAAAATTTTCCAAAAATCCTAACACTTAGTAAATATTTTCTAGACAAGAGTTTACTAGTATATTTTCGACTAAGTTTTTCAAAGATAAAACTCGTCATAATATTTATCGAAATGCGAAGTATCGGAGGTTGGTTTCATACACGAACATGGTTAAATATATATATTCTCTAAAAGGGACTTAAAAATATATTTCCGACATCCCATCCTTGGGGAAGGAAACGCATATATAAGATACTTTAGAAGTATTGATACTAGGATATGGAATGAACAAATATTCTAACACGGCATATGATTAAGTTGAAATACTAATAATTTTGACAAATAATTATCACTCGAAATAATATAAGAAACATAACTCAAAAACATAAATACTGAGACAAGGTACGATCCGTTCGTCTAATAGACGTTAGACCATTGTAGGTAGTCGTGTTTGCTGAGGAGATTTGGGTTACAAGTACCGAAGACGCAATACAGTGAGTTCATGTCCCCCTTTTCTCTTAACTATTTTCAATTTTACACCTCGCGGGTGAAATACATGTTACAGACATTTACATACATTTACAGACATTACAGACATTTATTTACATGGTATGGTTAGCTTAAGGAGGGTTTTTATTACGCGAACATGTGAGTGGTGGGCATGACACTTAAGGCCATTAATCCTCGTTGTAGGACCAACGGACATTAGTGATAGATCTATTTGGGTGTAGCAAGCCCCACTCCTGAGTCCGCTGAGTGGACCATGATATGACTAAGTGCCCGACGCACAAATCCGCTAGGTTTGAGTCTTCCTGCATCACTTCACACTTATCATTGGCTTTGCAACCCAATGGTGGTCTCTTTTTCCTTAATTGCTACATACGAGGGATTTTCATATATACAGACATTTTTACAAAGGTTTATACATACTCACTTACACATGAACTCGCTCAACTTTTGTTGATTTTTCAAACTACATGTATTTCAGGGAATTAGTAAATGGATCTGGCGGGCGTTGGAGTTTTTAAGCTGTGTTGTGAATAAAGATGTCATCCAATTCATTAGGGCTTAGGAGGCGTATCTTAATCCTGGACGAGATACGTGGTCCTAAACTCGGGGTTGTTTTAAAATCTTTTGTTGGGTCTTTTTGAACTCCTTAAAACATGTTATGGTTGGTAACTTGAATTTGGTCTCGTCATTCCAGACAATTATGTTGTACTACTTTTAAACTTAAATTAATGGATGTACATTTACTGGTTTTATCATATAGTGTTGTTATGATCATATGCAATGATATTAAGAAGTCACACCAATAATCACGCTTCCGCAAAAGTCAGGGTGTGACAGCTTGGTATCAGAGCTTCGATCGTAGCGAACTAGGATTCATTCTCGAGTCTAGACTACGATCAATAGGGCTCTCACGAAAACGCTTTTACAAACATGTTTTCATTGCATACACAAAACGCCCAGATCCAGGGTACAAACATTTTTACAAACAAAAGGCACAAATACACATTCCAAAATATATGTTTATAATTCAACCTTAGAGGCTGAGGGAGGTTCAGTCTTAGAGACTGAGGGATTCAATCTTAGAGATTGAGGGAGGTTCAGCCTTAGAGGCTAGGGAGGTTCAGTCTTAGAGACTGAGGGGTTCAATCATAGAGATTGGGGAGGTTCAGTCTTAGAGACTGAGGGGTTCAATCTTAGAGATTGGGGAGGTTCAGTCTTAGAGACTAAGGGGTTCAATCTTAGAGATTGGGGAGGTTCAGTCTTAGAGGCTGGGGAAAAATTTAGTCTTAGAGACTGGGAGGTTTGGTCTTAGAGACCAGGGATTTAGTCTTAGAGACTGGGAGGTTTGGTCTTAGAGACCAGGGATTTAGTCCTAGAGACTGGGGAAGTTGGTCTTTGAGACCTGGGAGTTGGTCTTAGAGACCAGGGAGTTGGTCTTAGAGACAAGGGAGTTAGTCTGAGAGGCTAGGGAGTTCAGTCTAAGAGACTGGGTGGGATAGTCTGGGGAAGACTAGGATGATTACTTGCTTACGTTGTTATCACATACATGCTTAATTGCTGATTATTGATAAACGTGCATATGTAGAAACTGTTTGCATACGCTAACTGATAGTGATTACTATGGAGATACATACTATGACTACCATGCACCGATACACATGTCGCCTTGATTAAAAAGCGGGTTGTCAAACATTGATGACCCTATGGCCGCCGCCACAAATAATGAGACTGCACTTGCGCCGGAGATATTTACGTCAGACACTGAGAGTGATCCCGATATGCTGACCAAGGGCAAGGACGACTTACAACAGTCCGCGCTACCAGAATTTGGGGATGATTTATCCTTGCTGAAGGCTTCTCTGACAATAATCCTCCTGTTACTCCTGTTCCAGTCCATGACCACTTCATCACTGGTCATTCCGATGGTGAACACACCATGGCTCCAATCCTTGACAATACGCATCATGTGGACCTTTCCTTCCAAAGGGTGGCTACTCGACGAATAGTCGATGACGTTGACATGACTATTGATGGTGCTCCTGACGACATCCATGGTGATGGAAAGTTAGACGAGAACGTTATTATAAATTTCACATCTGAGACCCCTGTTATCAGGCTATCCTCTACTTCTAGATTGCACTCGATTTCAGACTCCTTTGAGTCTGTGACATTTACAGCCTCATAGATGGCCGGATTACAATCTTCTACTACTGACACAGACGACGACGCCGTTACGACTGCTGCACTATCACTTGCTCGAGGCACCACACCGTTACACGACCCAGGGACTGCCCCTGAGCTAGCCTTTGCACCTTTGTGGGACAGCTTGATGTTGCACCTGCTGGTCCTGCACCCTTGATTGATCATGACCCTGTTTCATTTTGGTTTACCAGACATTGCACCCCTTATATCTGACCAAGTACCTGCACCTGACGATCCCCTTATTGGTTTAGACGTTTGTTTTTGCACTCGCAACCGATGATGATTGCTCCTTCTCTCCTATGGAGACCGACGTCCATTGCATCAGCATGCCTATCACTACTCTTAGGACTTACCCACACCATAGAAAGGTACTCCAGGACGACACCCGCATAACGATCCCTATTGCTGCTGCAACATTTTCTATGACCTCACAGGCCGCACCCTAGCTACTTTCAACCCTACAGCGCTAGACGAGCCATTTCGATGGTCCCTATAATACACTATGCTAATTTTAGACCCTTACCATCCCTCACACTATGGAGACTACATAGCGACAGTTTGAGGATATGAGTCGCAGAACGTTGGAGCTTGAGCTGACACCACGTCCTCCACCCTATCTATTGCCAGTATACTTTGATCCTCCACATTCATCACTGTCTCCTTTGGCACACTCACCTGCTGCTATTACACCTTCTTGGTTATTAAGGCTCGTTTCTCTACTGTCGAGCGGCAGATCAGTTAATTACTTCAACGTATATACAAGCTCAAGGAGGAATTCACGCATGTCAATAGTTTACTTTTCTTTCCCCCTCCACCTCAGTCACAAATATAATTGATTTCTGGATTTTGCGGATTGCATTACATTTGGGTAAAGACACTAATGATAAGTCGGGATTGTGGAGATTTTTAAAGACCACTTCAGACTACGTGATTTTGATACACTGATATACTTGTTGGGCGAGGGTAGGGTGACCCTGTTTCCCCCTTGATGTGATACATTTTGAAAAACGATACAATTGTGGTCGGAGAATAATGAGAGCCCAATTATCATAAAACATGCGACAATACTTTGTGGCCAATGACCAGCGAAAGCTCAGACGCTATGTCTTCATTAAGCACGTTATTAATCTATATGGGTGTACTATAATTATAACGCTACGTGCTTCCTTGTTATGCTCTCATTAAATATAATTACCACATTGCTTGGTTATGCTATGATTATGCTATTGCTTGATTGGTTGGTATGATAACCTATTGTGTGTATGTACATATGACCACTAAACAACTAAACGCGTCCCCTGAACAAATATAACTTGACTTAACTAATCTTCTTCTGAGAAGATGTCGACACAAGGGAACGTCGATGCCAACAACCTTCCGCCAACAACAGCGGCAGAACTACAAGTGCGCATCTCATGGGCCATTGCACAGCTCGAGGCCCTTCGCTCTGAACACAGCAAAGGCTGCACCTACAAGCAGTTTTTAGACCACAAACCTCGGGAATTTGACGGCACTGGGGGTGCCTTAGCCTTCGTATGCTGGGTTGAGAAAACGGATTCTGTCTTAAGATTGAGCAAATGTGCCCCAGGGCACCAGGTCACATACATAGCTGGGCTATTTGTAGATGGGGCTCTGTCATGGTGGAACCTTCATGTTCAGACAATGGGCGAGACCGCCGCATATGCTTTGACGTGGGACGAACTAAAAGAACTAATGCGAAAAAGATATTGCTCGAGGGCAGAAGTCCAGAAGTTGGAGACGGAATTGTGGAACTTGAAAATGGAAGGTCCAAAGATAGCCGAATATGTGCAGATATTTAACGATTTATCACAAGTTGCTACGCATCTGGTGAGACCAGAGTTTAAGAGAGTCGAACGTTTCATAGGGGGGTTGGCACCTCAGATTCTAAGCCTAGTAACAACATCTAAACCTTCAACGATCACCGAGGCTATCGACATAAGCGTGGCGCTCACTGAAGAAGCGGTTAGACTAGGAAAATTTTCCACTTCGGAAGGGAAAAAGGAGACTCCTGTAGAGCCGTCTGGAGACAACAAGAGAAAGTTCGCAAATTTCAAGAAGATTACTCAGGCAAGTAACAAGAAAAAGGCCAAAAAGGGAAAGGACTACATAGGTATTCTCCCTAAGTGCGACAATTGTCTACGCTATCATGTCGGGCGATGTAAATATGGGAAATGTGATAACTGTGGCAAGAGGGGGCATCCGAAGGAAATTTGTAGGCAAGTTACTGAAAGTAGGAATGTAGGCCAAGATGGAAGCAAGAATCACGGAGGGAACAACGACAGTGACGATTATCCAGGCAGGATAAGTGACAGACAGAAACGTGCTCAAGGTTGTCTTAACTGTGGGAGCAAGAAGCATTTCAGAAAATACTGCCCTAAGAAGAATCAGGCACGAGGATAAAAGCTCAGTAGCAGAGCTAGGGGAGCACACCAGGAATCCAAGCATGGATATCGGTACGTTCCATATCACTCAACGTTATGCATCTGTGTTTCCAAATACTGTTGCAAATTTTTGGTTTCGCATCTCTAGAGTTCGAGACTGTACTTGATATGGTAGCACGTAAGTTAGATAACGTGCACTCGATGGAACTAACTAGGAGAAGCTAGTGGAAGCCAACGCAGTGACCAGAAACGGCAAGATAGAACCCGGAGAGCGTGAATTTACGCTTGATCTACTGCCAGTTGAGTTGGAAAGCTTCGACAAGGTAATTGGGATGGATCAACTGCCGAGTGTTCGAGCGGAGATTGATAACCGCATCACAATGGCAAATGAAGAAACGACCATGGCTCATGAAGCAAGATACGCCCCTACAAATTACTAATTGCGGGGAGGCCAAAAGTTATTGCGTAAAGGATGTGTTGTTTTCTTGGCTCATGTCGGGGACAAGGGAGCCGAAGAACCAAAACTCGAAGATATTCCTGTGATAAGGAAATATCCCGAAGTCTACCCTGAAGACTTGCCAGAATTATCCCCTCAACGACAAGACGAATCTTCGCATCGATTTGATTCCAGGCGTCGCGCCTGTAGTCGATGCACTTTAGCGACTTACACCTTCGGAGATGCAAGAATTGGCAGTGCAACCTCAGAAGTTGATAGAGAAGGAAGATAACATACCAAAAATTCCGTGTTGGGTAACCCAAATTCTGCTCGCCAAGAAGGAGGACGTAATTTTCAAATAGGCATCAACTATCAAGAGCCGGACGAGCTAACCCACAAGAGTCAGTAACTCTTGCTGAGAATTAACGAATTTCTTATTTAACTAACTGTGAGGATCCGACTACTATTGCACGACTGATCGACGGTCGAGTGTCATTAGCTGTAAATTCAGGAAGAAAGCATACCAGGGGAAATTGTGGGACAATAACTTGTTTTTAAACGTATATAAAGATGGTGTTTCCTACACAATGCACAAAACCGAGCTACACAAAATACAAAACCTTGAGGATCTAGAGAACATATGCTTAGGACCCTTGGGAACCCAGGTCCAAACTTGTTGTTAGTGCACTACATCTGTTGATTGCGTCTAGGTGTCTAGGATCAGGTCTTATGTCGTAATGTATAGCATAGGGCACGTAATACGAGAAAACAGGAGTCTGTATAGGTTTTATATGCTAGGTCCGCTCATAGGGACATTAGGGTTATGGTTCGCTCATTTGTCAATTGTGGTCCGCTTATGTGGACTTGCCTGGTCCGCTCTTATGGTCATATGACACATAAGCGGACCCAACTGCCTATATAAAGGAGTCGTTTGAGCGGACCTCATAACGTTGTTGTTGGATTCCACGCCGAAGCTCTGCCGGTGTGAAGATTGAGCTGTAAAACGTTTTAAATCAATAAAACAAGCAGTTAGGATGAAGAACAAGCTATATCTACTTGCATTTCTTATTATTCCGCATCTGAAACGCAAGAGACAACCTCTGAACGACTCGTTCGGGTCAGCAAACGATCCTAGAAGTGGTATCAGAGCTTGGGAGGAGGTTTTCTGCAGATTGTAGCTGTTTCTCATCGTTTCTTCTTACTTCTACACCTTCTTTTCTTATTTCGAAGAGATTTCACGGTTGAATTTTGGTCAAAAACTCACTGATTGTGCATTACCATACAAAGACAAACCCTTGGAAGTTTCAGGTCAAAATACAGCTTAAAAACAGGTCAAATCATGTTCGTTATGTGGTTCGCTCGTACTGACGTCATCGAGATTCGCTCTTAGATCACAGTCTGGTTCGCTTTTCTGGTCGTGGTTGGTTCGCTTATTTGTACACGTTTAAGTCTGGTTCTCTCCAAATTAGTAGTTTGGTTCGCTCGAGTGTACATTTTTTCTTCTGGTTCGCTCCAAAATCAAGACAGGTCCGCTTATTTGTCAAAACTGGTCCGCTCTAAGGAAGTTTTTTTTGGGTCCGCTCCAAAGTACATTGACGGTTCGCTTATGTGACAAAGTTAGGGTCCGCTCCAAAGAAATTTGTCTGGTTCGCTTGTGTGTACCTTTCTTGTTCGCTTATTTGATCAGAGTTGGTTCGCTTTTCTGTCATCTGTTTAGTTCACTTATAAGTCAGTATGGATTCAGAGTTTTACAACGCTTTTGCTACATCGACTACTCCAGCCGCAATTGCTCAAGCAATGAATTTAGAAAACGAGACGGGAACGACTCAAAAGCCCCCTAGACTGATGAGCATTGAGGAGTATTATGGGTGGAAGGATCGGTTTGAAAACTGGGTTCAGGCCAATCATCTTAGATCATGGGAATGCATATTGAAGAAGTACACTTTGCCTCGAACAGATTTGCAAGTTATTAAAGAGATATCCGAATTCACTGATCAAGAACGAGCGATGTATAGAGCCGAGAAAATGATGATCAGTTTGTTGCAGCAGGCGATAAAGGAAGATATATTCATCTTGTTACAGCATGACAAGACTGCTAAGTCAATATGGGATGCTCTTAGAGTTAAATTCGAGGGAAGTGAAAACATGATCAAGAGCAAGAAAGCTTTATTAAAGAAAGAGTTCAATCTATTTAGCAGTTTACCGGGAGAGGATACTAAAAAGCTAATCGAGAGATACTGTCACTTGGTGCGATCGTTATCAATGTTGGGAGTTGAAAAAGGTCGTGAGGAATGGGTGGATAAATTGGCTGACGCGTTACCTCAGAAAGAGTGGGGAACATATTTGATGATTTTAAAGAATACTGGTGTGTACGATGGATTGACAATCTCACAGTTTATTGAGAAAATTGAGAGTCAGGATCTTGAGCAGCAAAAGATCGCGAGAATGAACAGTCCGAGTGGTCAACAAGACGTGAAGATGTACTACCGGGGTAGTATTCCAGTTACTGAATCTGAAAGAAGTCCGAAGATTCAAACTGCGTTCAGTGCTGGTGATTCATCTGAAAAAGCTGATCAGGGTTCGAATAAGAGTAGCAGCGGGTTTTCATCGTTTCCGAGTGTGAATCCGAAAGAGACTAACACGAGTTTTCAGTCTCAGAGTACAAAAACCGGAAATGGATACATAATTCAGTGCAACATAGCTCTTAATCTTCCAGAAGGTCAAAGTTTCTCTGAAGACACTGCGAAAGACCACATGGCACTTCTTGGTTCAGTACTGTTATCTTATGAGGGTCTTGTTGCTGGTCGGATCGGAAATCCTATGCTTACCAAAGAGGATTACGATCAGATAGACGCCGAAGAAATGGAACTCATGGATATTAAATGGTGTCTTGCTAGTGTTCTTCGACGAGCTGAGAAGTTCAAAACCATTACCGGGAGAAATGACTTTCTTGATGCACATGTCTCTACTTTAGGTTTTGATAAATCTAAAGTTACTTGTTTTCGATGCAGGGAGAAAGGCCATTTTAAGCGGGAGTGCAAAGGAAGAGAAGCTAGTGGAGCACAGAATCCATTCGGGAAAGATGATTATTATCGCAAAGCTATCTATCAGCAAGTTGGTCAATCCCAAGAACCGCAGACAGCTCACGGAAGAAAGATTGAAGATCCCAAAAGAGCATGTTTGGTAAATTTCAGCTGGAGTAATTACATATCATCTGAAGCCACAGCAGCACGCATTATCGATCAAGATGATGAGAAACTACCAGAAGGTTTCAGTTGGGATATGTTTGTGGATGAGAAGGGAGAGTTCAAAGCCTTCATTGCCAAGATGGTCCGAGAGCCAGATCTGTTTACTACTTGGATGAAATCTATTGGAGAGACTGTGAAAAGTGAAGATGAAAAGTCTGGGTCATCTGAAAGTTCAGATAGTACTGATAAACTTTCAGAACATTCTGGAGAAGTGTCAGAAAGTTCAGATGAAGGTTTACAGGGTTCAGATGAAGATTTACAGAGTTCTAATAAAAGTGTACAAAGTGAAAATGTTCAAGAAAAAGAAGTTGTTTTTGATAAAACACCGTCTGATTCTGATGTATCAGATGGTGATTCTGATAAATCTGTACAGTTTGATCAATCACCTGATCACAGCAGCAGTGATGATGAGGAAGAAAAACATATAAATATTGCAAAAACTCATCTATCTCCTGAAAGTTTTCATTTCTATTTTGCAGAAAGAATGGAGAAACTGAAGGAGAAACGAGCTGCAAAAGAACAACAAGTTGAATCTGAAGATGATATTCAAAACGCTGAGAATGTTGCTGAGAAGATTACTGTGATTGAAAAAGAAGAAGAAAAGGTGATCGAAGTAGAAAAAGTGGTTGAAGTTGTTAAAACAATCGAAGTTGAGAAAATTGTTGAAGTTATCAAGCCGTGTGAGAAGTGCTTGCAAGCTTGCAAGAATTGTGCTGCTAAAGACGACATCATAGCTGAGTATGAGAAGAAGAAGGAGCAGTTACTGTTCAACCTCAACTATGTGAAAGAATCTTACGATGTTTTGAATAAAACAGTAACTGGCCTCCAAAAGACTAACTCAGAGAGAGAACAAGCATTGACGATGTTGAATGCAGTTTTAATGACAAAACAAAAAGCAATAAACTTCTACATCGAAGAGAGTGCTAAGTGGAAGCAAGAGTTGGAGACGGAAAAAATAGAGAATGAGAGAATTAGATGCTTATTGCAAAGTTATTCTAGTTCTGATTATCTCATTGATCGTATTTACCCAACTGTTGCAGGTACGGAAGCTTTCAAAGATGAGAAGCTAAAAGACAAGAAAGACTGTGGTAAGAAATCGACTGTTAGTTACAACAAATGTCCGCCTCCGATTTGGGATGGTTATTCACCTAGGAGACCAAATGAGGAGCAATTGGAAAAACCAGTCAATATAAAGCTTAAAACCGACACAACTGACGTTTTACCAGATAACATTGATGTCACGTATACCTCGTCCGATACTGATCATGAGTCTGAATTAATCAAAAAGGTGGTCGATCAGGTGTTGGATACTGATGAGGAGTCTGAGTCGAAATCTGGGTCTGGAAAGTCAAAGTCGTCAGTCAACAGTCAAAATTCGTCGGATAAACGGTCTTACAGTAAAGAATTTTTATTGTCAAAAGCAGATTTGAATGATGAAACATTTGAAATTGTGTATACTTTGAATGGTTCGGACAAATTATATTACAATAAAGAGTTCCCAATAATGAGTATTAAAACGGAACTAATAAACAAAACTTTCAAACTTATAGAAGTTAATATTCCAGAATTAAAAGTTTTGAGAAGTTTTAAAAAATCTAAAAAATATACTTCTAGAGTTCAGCAACGTTTAAATAAGAAAAAGGGCAACAATTCTGGGTCTGGTTTTCAAAAGAAACCTAACCAGAATCGTAGCTACAAAAAGAAAGGCCTTGGTTTTGTTCCACCAGAAAATGATAAAAATATGAAAAATTCTAAAACAAAATATGAATTTGTGTCAGGTGGAAGTGTGAGGAGGAACAGTAGAAACCGTTCTGGAGACAGTCTAATAAAGAGTTTCTTGCTGAGAAAAAGAAGAATGGAGCTGAAATATGTTATCTAAGAGAGACTAGAACCTGTTATAGATGCAATGAAGCTGGTCACATTGCATGGAATTGCTCAAAAAGTGTCCAATCAAAACAGGGAGTTTCTCAGAAGTTGAAAGAGAAAGTTGTTGATGTTGACACACCAACCAATAGACCTAAAATTTTTGAGAATTCAAAATTCGAGGTTGGTGAGTGTTCAAAGAAGAATAAATATGAGAAGAAAGGAAAAGACAACCAGGTGTGGGTTACAAAGAAAGGTGAAGTGATTGTTGGTGATGAATCTGGTTCCACAAAGCCAGAAGAGCCACAGGTTGAAAAGAAGATTTCAGTGAATGATGAGGAGTTTCCATCATTGAAGTTTGAGGAAGTGAAGAAGAAAGTGGGAAAAACTGAGATTTCTAATTAGTTTTATAAAGAAAAAGATGAATTTGATGTCGAGAAAACATTCAACGGGAATGTTAAAAAGATATTTGGGAAAATGTTGAGTGGGAGAGCTAAGGGAGTAAAAGATTTTTATGCTACAAAAAAGGCAACATACAACCCTACGGCTTAAGAGCTGAAGGCCATCAAGTCTGAGAAGACTTGGATGGAAGTCTGCTTTCCATGATAGTCTCAGGACTATGCCGGAGATCCCAAGTTTATATCGTGGATCAGGAATCGGCATCTTTCTAGTGTTTGAACAGTTTGTTTTGAAAGATTTTGAGTAGTGTTTTTAATGTTTTGCAGGTTGAAGGACTACGCCGGAGCTTCCAGGTTGTTAATTGAGAAGCAGGAATCGGCATCTTTCTGAATAATTCGACAAAATGGTAAAAAGGTTTCGGTAGAAGTGTTATTCCTACAACATAACCTACAAATGGTAGTTTTTGGGTATCTTCAAGTGGTAATCTTGATCTTACAAGTGGTATTTGTGGTTATATTTTGAGATGTTTGTATTTTTACAAGTGGTACAGAAGGTTCTGAAATGAAAATGGTAAATCAGGGACATTAAATTGTACTTGATTTACTATTCATGGCCAGAGAAACACAAGATGATGAACCACATCCCCGTTTTAAAAATGATAAACCTACAAATGGTTTTTATCAACACAAATTCATTTTCCGGAAAATCATTTTGATTAAAACAAACTTAAGTGTTTTGAAATCTAAATGAGAAAATGATTTGTGATAGGGGGAGGTCAGATTGTTTATGCCTAGTGAGTGGTGATTTGATGTGATTCGATGTCAGTTGTCAAGTTTCTGTACAGTTTGTTTTACTTTTCATGTTTCTATTGGATTAGAGTCTAGTTGTTTTCAAATTTCCGTTGAAATGTGTTTGCATTTTAGGGGGAGTAGAAATTTTAGAAAATCCAAAAACATTTGAAAATTTGAAAAAGCCAAAAACATGATAAAATTCAAAAAATGAGTTTTGTTGCGAAACAGAGGAAATGATAGTACATCAGTGGACTATCACGGCACGCTAAAGAAATGTAAAGTTAAAATGTGATAAACAATCTTACTGCGGATGTGTCAGTAGATTTTCGCACATTTAGTAAATTGACACAAGATATAAACCTAAATTCAAACTTGCTTGATTCGTGGGTAACTATTCTTGGATATATGGGTAACCCCCAAAATATTGTTTGAAAGGTCCCGTATTCTGAGATACTAGGTCTTTATGCTCAGTGATATCTGGGGTATTATCCCGGGACTTCTGCTGAATGGAAGTTCTGACCTAGTCCCCGGATAATACTTTCTGCTAAAGCTTTGAAACATAAGCTTCGCCCTCAGCATGCTGATGAAACAATAAAATTGATAGTCGCTGCAGTTGAAATTTAAAAGATCCTCTAAAGGGGACCCACCAAAAGTCGAGCCGTCATCTCTCTGCTGAACGGAAGTTCTGACCTGAGCTCTCACGGTTTCGCACCTAACCCCTTTACAGATATCAGCTGTGGTATACTCACCTGTAAGACTAAATATTTGGGATCTGGATACAGGAGTATATTCAAGTGGAGTGATACACAATTAAGTTTAAGTCTCTAAAACATTAATATCGTATCTCGAATCGATTGAAATCTGTGTGAGAATTTAAGTGGACAAACATACTGACAATCTAGGTAAATTGTTTAAAGCTTAAAATGAAATCAAGCTTAACGGTGTTGGTGATAGGTCTCATAAGCTGATATGATCCTCTTGCACGAACTCACAAAAAAAAATTGTTTGTAAATATTACATTTCTGTATGTTTTTGTTTACTAGTAGTGTCAGGTAATATCTCTCAGAAAATCCAAAAAGATTTTGTGTGTGTTTTAGCATAAATTTTGAAAAAGTCAAAAAGATTTTCGACAGCTGACGTTGAAAAACTGATTTTCAAATTTCCGAGTGCTAAACATGATGAGCTGAATTTGAGGGGGAGTGTTTGTGTAAAATTAATTGTTTTCGTTAAATCTAACCTTCTTCAAGTGGTTCATCATAGATATTTGAGAGAGAGTTTGAGTTGGTTCAGTTATATGTTAATTAGTGCTTATGAAGGAAGTCATGTGTTGGTGCATAGTTATTTGAAATATTTGTGAAAGAAATTTATTTCCGGGTTGAGATTGTGCAGGTAGCCAGGTTTTGATATCTGAAGATTTCTGATGGAAGAGAGTCAAGTTTCTATTCTGGAAATCAATCCTGAAAGAATGAGTAGAGTCAGTTTCTGATACTGAAGATTATTTCAGCTGATGATGCTGATGACCTTAAGGAATCAAGAGATCTGATCAAGTGAATTAGAGTGTTTTTAAAGCCAGACAACGATCCTGAAGATGTTACTGAAGAACAAAAGAATGCCAGTAAATCGAAAGGGGGAGTCTGAAGATTGAAAAAAGGAGAAAGCCCAGAGACTGATCTAGACTGAAGATATGTAAACATAGTTTCGCTGTCAAGGTGTATTGTAGGTCCCTCTTCGGAGGATGACGAACCTAAACCTTGTTATACAAACCCACTAGCGAGTGCGGAATCCAAGCTAGCAAGCAAACCGGGATGAGACAAGCATAAACACAAGCACACAAGGATTCACCGATTAACACCACTGTATTAATACGAATGAAGGTTCCGGTTACAAGCACAATGTTTACAAATCTAACTTGCAAACTCTCTAGTGTGTGTGTGTGTGTTTGGATAGGATGCTCTCAAACTCTCTCTAAGTGTGCATCTATCTAACAAGTCTCTCAAGTCTCTTAAGTCTCTTTGAAACAACACACTTCATGGGTATTTATACCCACACACAGCAGGTCTGGTCGAAGGATTAGACAGATTGTCCGAAGGACCATCTGTCGACCACAATGGCCATCGAAGGATCCATATATACTTCGAAGGATAGCATATCCTTCGAAGTCCATCAGTATCCTTCGTGGTTTATCTTTCGAGCCAATCGAAGGATAGACATAATCCTTCGATTGCTCATCCTTCGACTCAGACACTTCACAAACATATTTCTAACTGTTGGGCCAAGTCAAACCAGGAGGACGGTTGACTTGGTCAACTTACAGGACTGACAAGGACATCGTTTACATCGTGACCGAATACAGACAAAGTACAGACATAAGTGCATCAACAAACTCCCCCTTAGCTGTAGCTTTGTCTTTATTTTCTATAGTTGTAGACTCGTCTCGAACTTCGATGGTCCTTGGTCTTCGAGTTCTCAAAACTCTGATGTCCTTTCAAGTCTTCAATGTCGGAGGATCTTCAAAGTCTTCACGTATTGAAAGCAGAGAGTGTATCAACAAACTACCCCTATCATGTAGGAAGTGTGTTAACAAACTCCCCCTTAACATAAGCTCCCCCTTGAGTTATGCTCGTGAAATACTTTATCTTTATGAAGTGAGATCCTTGAGGAGTTGACGATGGTCAGCGACAGCTCGATTATCTTCATCATTTGAGTGCCTTCATGTCGTGTCTTCATTCCAAAGCTTTGTCATCGACCATGTTCTCCTAGCCTTTAGAATCTGGACATGCAAGAAATCTAAACGCGTAATGAGAACAACTGCTTGGAATATAGTTAATCATAAACAAGTGACACACGGATGACCATGTCACCATCAAACACTGTCCGACAGTTTGAAAGTTTTTCAAATTTATCAATTTCAGATTTCAACTTTCAAAACATGCAAATTTCGACCGTTTATGAAGATTTAGTCATTTCGGTTTTCGTTCAGGTTTCAGGCAACGAAGACTCGAGTTCCAACATCGTACGATCGAAAATAAAGTAGAAATAAAATCTTTTTGGCTTTTATAAAGTTTAAATTAAAACACACCTAAAATCTTTTTGGGATTTTTGAATTTTTCAAAAGTAAAGACTGAAAGCAGTAAATAAATATATACAGACAATCTTTTTGCGAGTTTCGAGGGTAAGAGAATCATATCAGTGTACGGTCATGCCAAAACACTCTTGTTGTTCAGTTAGTTAACATTAAGATAAGCATCCTATAACAATTATCGGTATTGTTGTCCACTTAAGCTCAACTAATCAGATGTAATCATGTTTAGGAGATACATTAAGGTATGATTTAAACTTACCGACCGGTGTTCATCCACATCACGACACATTCCCGTATCAAGGTATGCACGAGGGTTCATCTTACCGGTGAGTATACCGATTATCATCTGTTTGACCGTATATGATGTGAGATTCTCACTTATTTTGATTTGAAAACAAGCCCTATGTGATAGAATCACTTATTGATGAGGAACTTGATTTTCATATGCATGAGGGCACAGGAGCAAGTCCGTGAACAGGTCAGTACTTCCGTACAGCAGAGAGACGAACTTGACTCCCGGATAATGTGATATTTTATCACTTATTTGATGGACATGTGATTGTTTATCACTTATTGAGGTCGAATGCAGTATGAATTATGTACACGTATGTATAGTATCATGGAAGATCTTAGACTTAGTCTATTTATAGAAGCAACCATGATACCCAGATGATAACAGCATAAAGACCGAATATCTCAGAACCTCGGCAATCTATCAAACGAAATTTCGGTACTAAGACCATATGCCAATGAATGGTTCCCACCTGGTCTTCAGTCGGTTTAAGATTTATATCACCCTGCACACTTTAAAATGATTGTGAGCCTACCGATACATCTTATATAGAGCTGCTTATCGTTTTTCATTTAGGGTTTAAAGAGGTTTGGATAGACCACTGATGTACTATCATTTTCTCTTTTGCTCGCCAGGAAACTCATTTTTGTTTTTCTATTGTTTTTGTGTTTTTGAAATTTTTCGATGTTTTTGGATTTTCAGATTTTTGGATTTACTCCCCCTAAAATCAATAAACTAAGAGAAATTTAAAACACAAGGTATTTACAAAAATGATTTTCCGATGTTGGTTTTACTCTTGCTTGACCTTAATGCCGGTTACCCAAATTAAGTTTTTATCAGAAAAGATTTATCGAATTTTGGGAAAATCAGTTGGCACGTCGGTAAGCGGTGCGGACCATAACAACATTGACGAGTTTCATAAAGAAACAATCACGTGTGAGGTGATATTCGAGATCAACGTGTCAGGCCAAAGAGTGCTGTACGAGACGATATAATTCATATAGCAGCCTAAAAATCAACAAGTATGGGAGAGATTAGAAATTTAAAACCGTATCCTGCAACTGCTTCGTGCATTGCAAGGAATCTGAGCACTCTCCCAAACTGGACATCCACTGGATGTGGACTTCAAAGTCGATTTTGTAGCTACTGAAAAAATCTCTTCACAGCAACACGATCAAAAACCTTTGGTTCCGGCTGGCCTTCCATGTTGCACCAGCGAAGGTCTTTGACTTTCTCTTTCAGAAATGATGTGCGGATGTTCAATCCATGCCAAGACTTCTGCACACATTTCATTGTATTCTTTCCTGAGGACCCGAACAAAAACCATAACAACCAAATTTTGTCACGTCCTTCATTTGGTCGAATTTTGCAACTTCATTCAGCCACATTCTTTCATCAGACATTTTTGTCTACTTTTCCTTTTCCTTCCTCTCCATTAATGACAACATCATTCTCCTAGATATAACAATATTTCGGAGCCTTATGTCGCCAATCTTGTGCATGGACGCTCCACTATCAACAATCCTAAGACTATCAATAGTTCCTCCTGGAACATCCTGCACACTCACTCAGAGATTAGTTGGAGAGGGGGACCCAAGCCTTCACAGACTTGGGTCGTCCGTCATCATCGAGAATTGTAACATCCATTTCCCGATGATTCGGAATTGATGCAGCTCCCCCTGAAACAATTACCGGTTTTGGTATCCAAATATGTTTCTGTTTTTCATGTTTAACATCCGATTTAACAGATTTTGTTTGGATGACCTCCGATTTTAAAACTTTTTCAACTTCTTTTCTTTGTTTCTTTTTCTGTTTCTTTTCTCGTTGTTTAACAAAACGAGGGTCCTGTTTTGGTGAAACAGGTCTTTTATGGTAATTGTTACCATGGGGGGCATCAACTTTTGACTTTCTCTTGGTGAGATATGGACAATTCTTAATGATGTGTCCATACTCACAGCATTCAAAGCATGATCTCCGCTCAACAAACCTCGGAGTATCATAACTGTAACAGCTGGATGATGAACTTCGTGATCTTGAGGTACTTGGTCCTACATCACAACCGTTTGTTTGTTGTGTATAGTTGTTTTGACTGTTTCTTTTCAAAATTTTACTTTGTTTAACAGAATCCTTGTTGGATTTGTTTTTGAAAGTATCAATTTTATCAGTCCCTCTTGATTTCACGAAGTTTATCTTCCGATCCTTTTTCTTGTTTTCGCCCTGTTTGCCTTTTCTATTCTCTTGGGCGGCATGATGTTGTTCATGGGGATCATCAACCTTTGCTTTCAACTTATGAAGATATGGACAATTTCGAATTATATGTCCAATTGTACCACATTCAAAACAATATCTTCGTTCAACAATCCTCGGAGAAACGTGTTGATGACCAGACGAAGAACCAGACACTGAAGTTTGTGATCTAGTGTGCTAGGACCTAAGTCACATCCGTTGGTATGTTGGGTATAATTGTTTTGATCATTTCGTTTCAAAATTCTAACTTGATTTACAAATTCACTGTTAGATTTGTTTTGAAATGTTTCAAGTTTGTCCGTACCCGTTGATCCAACAAACTTCACTATCGGTTTTTGTTTCTTAACAGGGGCTCTCTTGTTTTGCACCCTTTGAACCTTAGGTTGCTTAACCTTAGATTGTGGAATTTTAGGTTGTGCAGCCTTAGGTTTAGGAGCCTTAGACTGTTCGACTTTAGGTTGTTGAACCCTTGGTTGTTCAGTCTTAGGCTGCTGAACTTTTGGTGCTTGAACATTCTTGTTCTGAGCCCTCTTTTCCTGCACCTTGCCCTTACCTTTTCCAGAATTCACTTGTTGTTTTCGCTCAACTGGCAGTTTTTGGTTTCCATATTGTTTTCTTATTTGGTCACATGGAATTGGTTCACATTGAGTGACCGTCACTTTGTTACCTTTGTTTCCCAAAAACTTATCAGTACGTCCTTCAAAAACTTTCTCAATTAAATCTTGATTTACATTTTTAATTGGAAAATCTCTGTCAGAATAGATTTTGCTGTCTCCCTTGAGCGTATACAACAAGTTATTCTCCTTAATGCTAGGTACACTGGACTTCACTGCCTTTGGTGTTTCAGTCTTACTCGGTTTCACTTGTGGATCACACAAGATGTGATTCTCAATTGGAATGTCTGGTGTAACCGAGTTAGACTGTGGTTTCACAATTTCTTCAGATTCATCGTCTGAAGAATCAGCATCCTCAATAATTGGAGGACTCTGTTCCTTAGCACACGATGAATTGCTCACATTCTCAGAATCTAATTGTTCCGAGGAAGATGTACCAGTTTTGAACCCGAGGCCTGCAGCAAAGTCATCTCGCGCAAGTGGCACAGTAGGTTCAAAACGGGGCATATCCTCGTCATCAGGCAATTTTGAATAATTGTGACTCATTGGGGGAGGACATTTTTTGTATCCAATACACTTGACGTCCCCCTTTTTCTTTTGAACATTGATGATGTGATCCAAAACAAAGCGGGAATTGGAATAACTGTCCAATTTCTGCTTGATTGCATCACATTCGCATCGAGCTGTAGCTAACTCCACCATTTGTTTCTCAATTGTGTCAATTAAGTTATTATTAGCATGTTGTTTTCTCAAAACAGCCTTTTGTAATTCAGAAACATCATGTTTTAATGACTTAATTGTTTCTTTAAACTCCTTTTCATTTTTGGCTAAAAAGAAGTTAGCTTCAGATGCTTTAGCAAGATCAACAATCAATTTTTGATTGTGTTGCAGTGTAATTTCAAGCTCACTTTCCTTTTCTGCATAATCTAAACATTTAGCACATTCAACAGCAGCAGAAACAGAGTCAGGTTTAGAATCACATACCTGACTGGAATCACTCTCAGGTGTTGGCCTTTCTGCATCAGAATTAATAACCTCCCTTGATGATTCACATTTAGATCCATCCTCGCTCGAACTTGAACTTGAAGTTGTATCACCCTCAACTGAAGTTGAGACATCTTCATCTGAACTTCTGTCATGTTCAGAACTGTCATCATTTCCCGAGGATTCACCATTGCTTGCATCTTTGATAATTTCAGCATACAACGCCGATTTTGTCTGACTACTGTTCTTTGGATCAAGAGATGATGGTTCTACTGTAGAACGATGGTGTTGTAAACCAACTGGGGGTAATGGATTTCCATACAAGTCTGTGGTTGGAGCCGGCTTTACAGGAACTTGTATTGGATTGCCAAACCAATCTGTTGTTATTTTCGGTTCACTTTGCCTTTGATTGGTAACTGATGCCCACTGATTTGCAGATATCATGGCAGCTGAAGGTGGGGCAATAGCCTGCATCCAAGCAGTCTTGAAATCTGTTGCAGATTGAGACGCAGATGATTGCGTATCAGATGATTGCGGAGCCAAGGATGTTGTAGTCCACGCGGATGGATCCCATTGACTGTCTGGAGCTGGAGTTCCCCACCAACTCTGATTCATCTTTGATAAGAAAACTAAATTCTATATCAAATCGACGAAGGATCAAATTATCGAAGGATCAACCGAAAGATCTCACGAAAGACAAACACCAAACCGGTCTCGAAGGATGATCTTTTGTAAATTGATACAAACAAAAATGATTAGCAGATCTTGGGCTTTGGGGATCTTCTAAACGTGGGCGGTGCACAACAACCAACAACCAACAGAATACAATGATTTTAAGTACGATGTTGGAACAACCAACTGTATTGGGTCGGTGCACAAACAATGATTTTATTTTCTAGTGGGGGCGGTGCCTTGGGTCGAGAACACAAACAACAAACAACCAAATTTATTGGATGTCTTGGGCGGTACACATGGGCTGATAGAGACTTTAGTGAGACGGTGCCTTGGGCCGTGACCACTAACCACAAACAACCAAAATTATTTGCTTTCTTGTGGGCGGTGCACAACAAATAATAGGAAAATGGCCGGTGCTTAACTGATTGACCAACCAAATGTCTTGGGCGGTGCACTATAACCAACAAGAAAGAGGGCTATGCAATGGGTGGTGATCACAAACAACAAGCAACAAAATCTATTGGTCTAATTGGGCGGTGAAAACAAGAACCAACAGAAACAATTAGTCACTTGGGCGGTTCCTTGGGCCGAGACACACACAGCACTAATTGAGACACATGGGCTGTGGCCTTTTTCTTGAACACCAATCAACAAATGGCAGCCCTTTTGTAGGTCCCTTTGGGCGGTGATTATAATGATTTAACTTGTGGGGTGCCTTGGGCCTAGAACAAAGACAAAACAATAAACAACCGAATTATGTTGGTCACTTGGGGACGGCGCACAACAATCAATAAAACATCCTTTAATTGTTGATCTGAACGGTGAGTTGACCCTTCGAATTGATGATGATCCTTCGAAGAACAAAAAGTGACCCTTCGATTAAACTAATGACCCTTCGAAAATTTAATTTGATCTTTCGAAAGTTTTGATGATCTTTCGAATAATAAAAGGTGACCCTTCGACGAACTGCTTGATCTATCGATTCTGTTGTGATCTTTCGAGATATGAAGAAATCAAGAACATTATGAACACAGCAAGAACACGGTGACTGTTAGATCTGCAGATTTGACGAAAACTGACCCAAGACTTGAACAAAAACCCGGTTTTAAACAAGGTAAAGAGCCTTAGCTCTGATACCACTTGTAGGTCCCTCTTCGGAGGATGACGAACCTAAACCTTGTTATACAAACCCACTAGCGAGTGCGGAATCCAAGCTAGCAAGCAAACCGGGATGAGACAAGCATAAACACAAGCACACAAGGATTCACCGATTAACACCACTGTATTAATACGAATGAAGGTTCCGGTTACAAGCACAATGTTTACAAATCTAACTTGCAAACTCTCTAGTGTGTGTGTGTGTGTTTGGATAGGATGCTCTCAAACTCTCTCTAAGTGTGCATCTATCTAACAAGTCTCTCAAGTCTCTTAAGTCTCTTTGAAACAACACACTTCATGGGTATTTATACCCACACACAGCAGGTCTGGTCGAAGGATTAGACAGATTGTCCGAAGGACCATCTGTCGACCACAATGGCCATCGAAGGATCCATATATACTTCGAAGGATAGCATATCCTTCGAAGTCCATCAGTATCCTTCGTGGTTTATCTTTCGAGCCAATCGAAGGATAGACATAATCCTTCGATTGCTCATCCTTCGACTCAGACACTTCACAAACATATTTCTAACTGTTGGGCCAAGTCAAACCAGGAGGACGGTTGACTTGGTCAACTTACAGGACTGACAAGGACATCGTTTACATCGTGACCGAATACAGACAAAGTACAGACATAAGTGCATCAACATGTATTGGCGACTCCATCAACATCTGAGGGGGAGTCTGTTAGTGCACTACATCTGTTGATTGCGTCTAGGTGTCTAGGATCAGGTCTTATGTCGTAGTGTATAGCATAGGGCACGTAATACGAGAAAACAGGAGTCTGTATAGGTTTTATATGCTAGGTCCGCTCATAGGGACATTAGGGTAATGGTTCGCTCATTTGTCAATTGTGGTCCGCTTGTGTGGACTTGCCTGGTCCACTCTTATGGTCATATGACACATAAGCGGACCCAACTGCCTATATAAAGGAGTCGTTTGAGCGGACCTCATAACGTTGTTGTTGGATTCCACGCCGAAGCTCTGCCGGTGTGAAGATTGAGCTGTAAAACGTTTTAAATCAATAAAACAAGCAGTTAGGAGGAAGAACAAGCTATATCTACTTGCATTTCTTATTATTCCGCATCTGAAACGCAAGAGACAACCTCTGAACGACTCGTTCGGGTCAGCAAACGATCCTACACTTGTAAAGGTTGTTACTTAAACACCATATCTGTTAACTCAATCGAACACCATTAACCTGACATATATGGCATTTCAGTTAACAGAACAGAAAGTACTTGAAATTCTTTCGTTAAAATCTTCACTTTTGCTTCTGGCCGAGTAGAGGTTTGCATCTCTACTCCCCTTAAAGTAGTTGCATCGCTTTGATTTTCTTCGCTAAGAGCGAACACACATCTGCTTCGATACTTGGTCATTACCTCAAAACTCATTGTCTCATCACTTGAAAACTCACACGTTACATGTGCACCATCTGCTACGCATACGGTCTCATTTCGAATGCTTCATTGAAATTCGAATATTATGTTGCTAAATCTAACTACTAGTTTGTGATTCGAATGGCCTAAATTATTGTGACGGTTGACTCTTTGCTATCAGGTCAACACACCTTCTCGAAAACTTCTTTTGTTTCAAGATACATTCATGGTTTATTTTTGTAACCATGCTGGGATTTCCCTTGTTGATACATACGTTTATTAGTGAGTTACACTGAAACTAAGTTCAATTGTTTGAACTTAACCATTTCACACGTTTGATTTGAGACGCAATATGATGTATTGGGAGCATCATATTCAAATATTCTTGCAAAAGTTCTTTCATTACGAGTCGTAGTAGATTCGGTTGGTCTACGACTCCACTAAATCGTTTGATTAGTTTCAATACCTTGCGGTGATAGCTTCACAAAATTGAGCTTGCGCTAAGTTGGTTACTCACTTCATACACGGATTTAAATTATTTATTTGCTCTAAATCTGTCTCGTTTATCACAATTAAAGCAGCCTCAACACGGTTGTGTGTTAAGGCAAAGGTATGTAGATTCATTTCATACCACAGTGTACCTCCTAACGATACTTTTACTGTCAATTGAATACCTTGCGGTATTTAATACTTTTTCACCTTCGATCAAAAAAAGTGGCTCTTTGATATTCTTTGTTCAACTGGAAACTTTACGACATTGTGTAAATCAAACCTTTGGGTTGTCTTTGTACACTTTCATTTGATTTCAGGCACGGTAAACTTGTTTAGTCACCACCATTATTGAATCTCGTCATTACGACACCCTGTGGTGTCATTATCTTGTGCTAATCATGGTCAACTATTTCACCCAAAACTACATATACTTTTGTTGACTTGTCATTTAAACATTTCTGATGCAACTACGAATCAAGACCGTGATACACCAAAATTCGTTTGTATTCCATTCGGTGTACCTATGAAACTTAAGAGTGCCAACACAAACCTTTCTGTTCATTTAGTCGGGAGATTTACAGATCACTTTACTACTACTTTTGGGTTATTGATTTTGAGTTCATATAGCTGATGCTACGGTTGTGAAATCTCGTTGGCATATTGTGACCGACTATCTAAGTATCCTAATGGACAAGACCCATCTTTTGTGGAACCCCTGTAACTGGATTACACTAGACTACACGTCAACACGACCTATGCCTTTGACATTAAATGCTAAAAGCACATACCTTTTCACCATTGGATTCGTGTTGTTATATATTCTTGGACTCACTTGATATGAATAAGGTTTGATTCGGTTTGGTGATTACCTACCTCGGTACTATTCACATACATACATGCATAACGAAACCCTAAGGAGTTAAGATAGTACAAATTTCGAGGACGAAATTTTCTTAACCGGGGGAGAATGTGACAACCCTCATAATTACAGGTACTGTACACATTAATTAATTTTAATTATGTGCTTAATGACTGTTCTTGATTACAACTGACACCTTAAACTGCTTACTGATTTATGTTACATACATACATACATGTGCATCACTTTACATACAGTCGCTCCATTTATTTCATACAGACTCTTAGTGACAAACCTAATGCACAAAGCACAGTTAGCACAGTGAGCGGATAACTCAGACACGTGCTGACAATGCCAGAACATAGACCAACACTATATTGAGGCCAGTATGAGCCAGGGACAAAGTACTACACTGGTATGGGTGTAGGGAAGTGAGGACCATAAGAGTATGTCACTAAGTGATAGCTTGAGTGCTGGAAAGTGCCTAAAACTCATTTTTAGTACAGAAATCTGTATTTTCAGTAACAATTCAGCTTTTAACACACTCGTATTATACAGAGAATTGACTAAATGGTCTTGAACGCTTTCCTAAGTGTTAGAATTAAAGTTCGTTACAAAATGATGCATAAAAGACACTATGCGGTACAATTAAACGCTTTAACGGAACGATAGGTAACCGAACAACCAGACATTACCCGGGACACCAAAATATTGTCAGAAATATTATTTTATCATTCCTAATTATTTACGGTCACAAAAATCTCCACACACTATAGAAACATGACATACACCCACTATTCTAGAAAATACCCTTAACCTCCTAATTATTTACCTATTAGTTACCAAAATTTTTCATTTTACCCCCCCCCCAACCGAATTTTCAGCCAAATCATTACTAATATATTTTTTTGAGATTTTGGTTCATGCAATCTTCATTTCTATTGGCCAAAGATCTAGGCAATGATCACTATAGGGTAGAAGGCTCATGGTTCCAAGGATTTTCATCATAACTTCAAAGATCACACTCCACCCTCATTCTCTCTCTCATTTTCGGCTACACTATAGCAGCCACCATCACCACCACTTTCACACCACCATCTTCCATTTACAAGCTTCCTTCAAGTGTAGAAGATGGATGCTAGAGACTTACAACTTGTGGAACTTCAAAAGGGACTTTGTTCTTGCTTTTTCATCATTTCTCATCATCTTCTCCACTAGAATCATCCCTAGCTTTAAGCTAGTAGTAAGTTCCTTGCTTAAACTCTTGTTCATCTTGTTTCACGGTTAAGATAGGTAATATGATGAAATTTACAAGAACACTAAAAGTTTAAACAAGAAATATGAACAAGAAACATGCTGATTTACATTTTCAGCCAACTTCAACAGGCTGTAACTGGACCGTTTTAAATCGAAACACTGATTTTCTAAAGCCTAAAATATGCATTTTGTAATAACCGAACAAATGGCACTAGAATCGTAATTTTTCGAGGTCGTTTACTATTTTCAAAGGACTGTTTTTGGACAGCAACTTAAGATGTGTTTTTTACTGCAGAAAAAGTGTGTTGTATTCGGAGTCATAACTTTATACCTGAGTAGAATCAACTCATGGAATTTTTACAGTAGATGGTCACCGTTGTCACGATGATCCTCCAACTAGAATTTCTTCAATCGGACTTACGGTTAATTTTTAGTGAATTATTCCGTAAACTGCAATCAGAAAGTAACAAATCTGATTGCAGTCGGGTAAATAAATTTCTATAAAATATTGGTAATGAACTGGACCCTGATATTTTTACACAGTAAAATTTCGATCGTTTGAGACATTCTGTAAAAATTTGGGTATTTTTGGAAAAGGTTAACTATTTTATAAAAATCCTCGAAAACAGTCCAATTCTGATTTATAAAGCTGAAATAAAGTAAGTAATGCTTTGTATGTCTATATGTCCGTTTGTTTATTGAAAATGAACTACGGGATATACATAAAAGAAAATGATATGCTATGACGCATGGACACCCCTAGTTACAAAGGAGACCATGGCAAAATTTTCCGAAAATCCTAACACTTAGTAAATATTTTCTAGACAAGAGTTTACTAGTATATTTTCGACTAAGTTTTTCAAAGATAAAACTCGTCATAATATTTATCGAAATGCGAAGTATCGGAGGTTGGTTTCATACATGAACATGGTTAAATATATATATTCTCTAAAAGGGACTTAAAAATATATTTCCGACATCCCATCCTTGGGAAGGAAACGCATATATAAGATACTTTAGAAGTATTGATACTAGGATATGGAATAAACAAATATTCCAACACGGCATATGATTAAGTTGAAATACTAATTATTTTGACAAATAATTATCACTCGAAATAATATAAGAAACGTAACTCAAAAACATAAATACTGAGACAAGGCACGACCCGTTCGTCTAATAGACGTTAGACCATTGTAGGTAGTCGTGTTTGCTGAGGAGATTTGGGTTACAAGTACCGAAGACACAATACAGTGAGTTCATGTCCCCCTTTTCTCTTAACTATTTTCAGTTTTACACCTCGGGGGTGAAATACATGTTACAGATATTTATAGACATTTACAGACATTACAGACATTTATTTACATGGTATGGTTAGCTTAAGGAGGGTTTTTATTACGCGAACATGTGAGTGGTGGGCATGACACTTAAGGCCATTAATCCTCGTTGTAGGACATGTAGGATCTTGTTTCGACCCGAACGAGTCGTTCAGAGGAGTTTTCGTGAATTACAGGTGCGGAAAAAAAGTAATCAATGTAGAAACAGCTAGCAAATCACTTTAATCACCTTTCTGTATTGATTTATAACAGTTTACATTCAAATCTCGATCTGGCAGCACTTCGGTACGAGTTACAAGACTTATCTATCTGGTTCGCTCAAATGACCACTATATATAGGCCATGAAGATCCGCTCCAAAGGACATGACCGAATAAGCGAACCTCCATTGGTCACAAAAGCGAACCTATCTGATTGACATAAAAGCGGATATCTAACTATGTCCTTATAAGCGAACCTATCTGATTAATACCCTATGAGCGAACCTATGATCCAAAACACATACAAACTCCTGTTTTCTTGTATAATATACCCTGATCTAACAATCTAAAACTAAGACTCGATCCAAGACGAAGTCGACAGATGTAGTGCACTAACAAACTCCCCCTCAGATGTTGACGGAGTCGTTCATCGAGTCTTTGACAATGTCAAGTCTTCACATCTTCAGTCTTGATCAGTCTCTGGGCTTCTCTCTCTATCTTTATCTATTTCTCTTTTATCACCCACAAACTTCTTCTCTTGGATGTTGACATCTTTAAGCTCCTCATATCTAACATGCACTCCCTCTCAAATATTGACTTTTCCTGAATAAAACTCTACCACAATCATAAGTTTTATGACAAACATTTAAGCATATAGACAACATTTGAAACTATCACAAACACATCACTCAATTAGATACTGATGAACCACTTGAAATTGTAACATTTATCTTATCAAAACAACACACTCACCCAAACCATTGGTTCATCATGTTTAGCACTTAGAATTTTGAAAATCAGTTTTTCAATATCAGTCGTCGAAAATATTTTTGACTTTTTCAAAATTTATGCTAAAACACACTAGAATCTTTTTGAATTTTCTAAAAGATAATAACTGACACCACTTGTAAATCAAAAGACTGCAGAAATGAAATATTTACAAACAATATTTTTGTGAGTTTGTGCAAGAGGATCATATCAGTTTTGTGACAAATCACTAACACCGTTAAGCTTTAAACATTCTCAGTTCTAAACAATTTACCTAGATTGTCAGTATATTGGTCCATTTTAAATTTTCACACAAATTTCAATTGATTCGAGATACGATATTAATGTTTTAGAAACTTAAACTTAATTATGTATCACTCCACTCGAATATACTCCTGTATCTAGATCCCAATATTCAGTTTTACAGGTGAGTATACCACAGATGATATCTGTAAAGGGGTTTTGTGCGAGGGCCGTGAGAGCTCAGGTCGATACTTCCGTATACACAGAGAGATGACGGCTTCGACTTTAGGTGGGTCCCCTTTAGAGGATCTTTTGATTACAACAGCAAAGATTATCAATTTTATTGTTTAATCAGCTTGCTGAGGGCGATGCTATGTTTCAAGCATTTTGCAGAAAGCATTATCCGAGGACTAGGTCAGTATTTCCATACATCAGAAGTCCCGGGATAATACCCCAGATATCACTAAGTATAAAGACCTAGTATCTCAGAAAGAGGGACCTTTCAAACAAGATTTCGGGGGTTACCCATATATCCAAGAATAGTTACCCACAAATTAAGCAAGTTTGAATTTAGGTTTATATCTCGTTTCAATTTACTAAATGTGCAAAAATCTACTGACACATCCACAGTAAGATTGTTTATCACATTTAACTTTTCAAATCTTTAGCGTGTTGAGACAGTCTACTGATGTACTATCATTTCCTCTTTTCCATAACAAAAACTCAATTTTTGATTTTATCATGTTTTTGGATTTTTCAAATTTTCTAATGTTTTTGGATTTTCTGAAATTTTCTACTCCCCCTAAAATGCAAATACATTAAAGAAATTTGAAAACTATCTAGACTCTTGACCCACTAGAAACATGAAAGTAAACCAAACTATACAGAAATATGACAACCGATATCAAATCACATCAAATCGCCATTCACTTGGCTTAAACAATCAGAACTCCCCCTATCAACAAACTATTTTCCCATTTAGATTTCAAAACACTTAAGTTTGTTTTAATCAAAATGGTTTTTCCGGAAAATAAGTTTGATTGATTTTACCACTTGTAGGGATATTATGTTCGGGGATGTGGTTCATCATCTTGTCTCTCAATCACTTGTAGGAAAATGCAAGTACAAATTAATGTCCTTGATTTACCATATGCAATCAAGCACCATCAACTCACCTAATCACTTGTAATTATAACCAACAAATACCACTAGTAAGCAAACACAAACACACCTTTTACCGTTTGAATGATTGACATTAACGTAACAAAATTCTCAAGAAAGATGCCGATTCATGCTCCACGCTCACCAACCTGGAAGCTCCGGCAAGTCAGGTTTTTAGTCAAAGAAAATATCCACCCAAGCCTGACCAGCCTTGGGTTTCACCGAGTTACCATCACTCGGTTTCTTACCTTTCCTCTTCTTCTCATAAAATTCTTTAACCCCTTTGACTTTTCGATCAATCATCTTTCCAAAGATATGTTTTACCTTGGGGTTAAAGACCTTCTCAGCATCAAATTCCTGTTTATCATTATAAAATTGGTTAGAAATTTCAACTTTACCAATTTTCTTTTTATAATTCTCAGCCCGAAGTGATGGAAAATCCTCATCATTCACAATCGGAACTGATTTTTCTTCTTTTAAAACAGCTTCACTTTTTGAAACAATTTGTGGTCATCTGACTTTGTGGAATCAGTTTCATCGCCAAAAGATAGTTCCTCTGATTTTGACCTATCAGAATCATCGCTAGAGCTTTCACCAACTCTCTTAACAACCCATTTCTGATTATCAGATTTAGCTCTCTTCTTGTAAAACTTGTTCGAACTCTCACCAATTTCAAATGTAGAATCTTTAAGCAATTTTGTTCTATCAATTGGTGGTTCGAACTCAACTACTTTCTCTTTGAGTATACGAAATACTCCCTATTTTGATTGTATTGCCTTAGAACAATCTTTGACAATATGTCCAACAGTGTTGCATCGGAAACAAATTTTCATATTTTCTTCTGCTCAGTCATTTTCTTCAATTCATCTTGCTTCTTTGCAAGGAATTCATTGTTTGACTGTCTCCAGAAATCTTTCTTTTCTTCTTCCTCAGATGAAGTTCCTAAAACAAATGTCATTTTTGATTTAAAATCACGAACATATTTTTCATTTTTCTGTTTTTCTGTATGAGTAAAACCTAACCCTTTCTTTTTGAAATTACCGTTATGGTTTGATTTCTTTTGGAAACCTGAACCAGAACTGTAATTCTTTTTCTTGTTTAATCTTCGTTGAACTCTTGAGGTGTATTTTTTTAGGTTTTTCATTAAGACATAAATCTTTTATTTCAGAAATATTAATTTCTGTGAGTTTGAAAACCTTGTTTATCAAATCTGTTTTGACACCTCTTATTGGAAAATCCTTATCAGAATATAATTTGTTAGAATCATTCAAAGTGTAAGCAACTTTAAACAATCCATCATCCAAATTAGATTTTGATAATAGGAATTCTTTATTATACACAAATTTGTCCTGTTTTTCTGTTTGACACGGAGTGTTTGACTCAGACTTTGACTCTGACGCAAACTCCGACTTTGACTCCTCTATCTCATCATTTTCTAACACATGATCCACGACTTTCTTCATCAATTGAGACTGATGACCAGTGTCAGACGATGTAAACACAATATCAATACTATCTGGCAAGTTTACTGACGACTCCGACTCCCACTGTAAATTTGTTGCCTTTTTGACTCTTTCATCATTTGGATTTCTAGCCAGATATCCATTTTCCAGCGGGGGTGGACATCTGTTGTAACTAACACCTTGTTTCTTACCAGATGACGTCTTTTCAATGTCTTACTTCTTTTTGGTCTTTTTCACCGGAGTCTTTTCTTCAACCTTTTCTTCTAAAATTTTCTTTTCTTAGGTTACTTCATTGTCTTCAAATGCCTTCAAGCTTTCAGCCATTGGATAAATCATGTCAATGACATAAGAAGAACATGAGTAACTCTTCAACAAACGGTTAACTCTTTCAGTTTCAATTCTTTGAAGTTCAAGCTTTTGTTCGAGTTCAGCACACTTCTCAATATAGTTATTTACAACTTTTTGCATGATCATAAAAGCTCCCTGAAGTGTTTTCATTGTTGTAGCCTGCTCTTCACTTGTGTCATTGTACATGTTCATCGCTTTGTTGAGCACATCATAAGATTCATTTAATCTGTTCATATTGTGAGTCAAAGAACTATTTTGTTTCTTTACTACTTCATAATTTTCACAAATTATTGGACTCTTCTTAGCAACAACTTCTTCATCAATTTGAACTCTGGAACTTTCACTTTCTTTCGAATCACCGGAGTTGTTTCATCATCACTGCTCACCGGTGTTTTCACCTTCTTGTTTTTCTTCTTTGTCTTCTCATTCTCACTGTCACTTTCTGCTAACATCTTCAAATGTTTTGCCATCTGTTTAGCATAGTACTCAGTATCATCCTCACTTTCATCTTCAACTTTGGCAACAAAAGCTGTGTGGGTTGTTGTTTGATCAGGAATATAATCATCCCAAGTAAAATTTTCCCAGCTAAAACCCTCAGGTAATTTCTCATCATCTTGATCAATCACACAAGCTTTTCCATCAGATGATATGTAATTATCCCAGTTGAATGATATCTTTTCATTTTGATTAACCACACAAGCTCTTTTTCCAGTATCTTCAATCACATCTCTTCCATGTGCAGTTTGAGCTTGATGTTTATGTTGTTGAGATGATTGTTGACCAACTTGATGATAGATGGCTTTCCGATAGTAATCATTGGTGTTGTTGAAAGGATTCAGAGCTCCACTTGCTTCACGGTTGGTGCATTCCCTCTTGAAGTGACCTTTCTCCCTGCACCGAAAACAAGTGACTTCAGATTTGTCAAAACCTAAAGTAGAAACATTAGCCTCACGAAGATCATCTCTCCCCGTGATCTGCTTGAATTTCTCAGCTCTCCTTAACACGCTAGCAAAGCACCACTTTATGTCCATCAACTCCATCTCTTCAGCATCTATCTGGTCGTAATCTTCCTTTGTTAGCATTGGATTTCCAATACGACCTGCAACAAAATAACTATAAGACTCTAAAACCATTCCTAATAAAGACATGTGGTTTTTAGCAACTTCCTCAGAATACTCTTGATCATTTTCAAGATTTAAAACAATATTGCACTGAAGTTTTCTTCCATTTTTAGTTGCTGAAATGTTCGGATCAAAAAATGAAAATGATGTGAAACTTGTTTTGCTATTTGATCCTGATGATGAACTTCCAGGCAAATTCTTGGCATTGTAAGCAGTTTCTATTTTTGGAGATAGATTTGAAGACTTTTCATTCACTCCTGCTTTATAATACAACCCAATATCCTATTCACAATCGAAATCTTTCATTCGAACAATTTTCCTTTGTTCCATTTCCTGAGCTTCCAACTTTTCAATGAATTTACTCAACGTTAATGTGCTAAAACCCTTTTTGTTCCTGAGCATCCTCAGATATGTGCCCCAGGTCTCATGAGGTAAAGCATCAGCAAGCTTTTCAATTAACTCTTCATTGTCTTTGTTGATACTTAACCTTTTCATATTCACCAACAAGTTACAATATCGTTCAATGATTTGTTTTGTGCTTTCATTCTTCAATCCTCTAAACAAATCAAACTCCTTTTTCAAAAGCGATTTCTTATTTTTCACCATTTCCTGACTACCAACAAACTTTGATTGCAACGCTTTCCATATTGAGTATGAACTCCTGTTGTGTTGTAACAAAACCATAATATCTTCTTTCACTGCTTGTTGTAGTTGGCTTAACATCATTTTCTCATTTTTGTACTTCTTCTTGTCATCGGCACTCATGTCTTTAATCGCAACTTCCTCTTCATCATCATTTAACGGTCTCACATACTTTGTTTCCACATATTCCCATGCATCAAGATAGTTAGCTTGAACCCAGTTCTCAAAACGACCCTCCCATCCTTTATATTCTTCAATGTTCAACAGTTTGGGTGCTTTTTGCATTATTCCCGTTTCGTTTTCAAGCATTGTGATTTGTGAAACAGTGATCGGGGTAACAGGTGTAGCGAATGCGTTGAAAAATTCCTCGTCCATTTTCAGATATTACAAAATTCTCACAACAGCCTTTAAAGCGAACCAGATTGTTCACAAAAGCGGAACTGAAAGTAATGTTCACTGGGGCGGAACTAGTATGTTCGAATAAGCGAGACTGATGTTTGTTCAAAAGAGCGGACCTCTTTGGTCAAATGAGCGGAACTATAAGGTGATCACACGAGCGGACCTACTTAGTACGTATAAGCGAACCACTGGATGATCACAAGAGCGGAACTTGCTATGTCCACAAGAGCGAACCTAATACGTTCTTTGGAGCGGAACCTCCTAACAAGATGTATCTATGAGCGAACCTACCACAGCCACAGAAACGAAACTATAGGATGTCCGTAAAAGCGGAACCTATTCGGAAGTTCATTTGACCCATTTTTAATGCGAATTTTAACACCAAACTTTCTAGGGTTTGTCTATATTCTATTACGCACAATTCGTGAGATTTTAAGCTGATTTTGACCGGTGAAACTTTCTGAACTTAAGAAAGAAGGTGTAGAAGTAAGAAAACTTAATGAATTCCAGCTATTTTCTGCAGAACTCCTCCTCCTGAAGCTCTGATACCACTTGTAGGATCTTGTTTCGACCCGAACGAGTCGTTCAGAGGAGTTTTCGTCAATTACAGGTGCGGAAAACAAGTAATCAACGTAGAAACAGCTAGCAAATCACTTTAATCACCTTTCTGTATTGATTTATAACAGTTTACATTCAAATCTCGATCTGGCAACACTTCGGTACGAGTTACAAGACTTATCTATCTGGTTCGCTCAAATGACCACTATATATAGGCCATGAAGATCCGCTCCAAAGGACATGACCGAATAAGTTAACCTCCATTGGTCACAAAAGCGAACCTATCTGATTGACATAAAAGCGGATCTCTAACTATGTCCTTATAAGCGAACCTATCTGATTAATACCCTATGAGCGAACCTATGATCCAAAACACATACAAACTCCTGTTTTCTTGTATAATATACCCTGATCTAACAATCTAAAACTAAGACTCGATCCAAGACGAAGTCGACAGATGTAGTGCACCAACAGGACCGAGGGACATTAGTGATAGATGTATTTGGGTGTAGCGAGCCCCACTCCTGAGTCCGCTGAGTGGACCATGAGATGACTAAGTGCCAGACGCACAAATCCGCTAGGTTTGAGTCTTCCTGCATCACTTCACACTTATCATTGGCTTTACAACCCAATGGTGGTCTCTTTTTCCTTAATTGCTACATACCTGGGATTTTCATACATACAGACATTTTTACAAAGGTTTATACATACTCACTTACACATGAACTCGCTCAACTTTTGTTGATTTTTCAAACTACATGTATTCCAGGGAATTAGTAAATGGATCTGGCGGGCGTTGGAGTTTTTAAGCTGCGTTGTGAATAAAGATGTCATCCAAGTCATTAGGGCTTAGGAGGCGTATCTTAATCCTGGACGAGATACGTGGTCCTAAACTCGGGGTTGTTTTAAAATCTTTTGTTGAGTCTTTTTGAACTCCTTAAAACATGTTATTGTTGGTAACTTGAATTCGGTCTCCTCATTCCAGACAATTATGTTGTACTACTTTTAAACTTAAATTAATGGATGTACATTTACTGGTTTTATCATATAGTGTTGTTATGATCATATGCAATGATATTAAGAAGTCACACCAATAATCATGCTCCCGCAAAAGTTAGGGTGTGACATATTTAGGGCTCAGATGAAAGTTCAACATCAAATATATATTAAACCCTAACAAGGAATGCAAGGGTTTGGTTTAATACTTTCCCGAAGTCCGACAACACTAAAAACTGCCCGAAAAGCACTATAAGTCACAAAATTCAGCACTTTCTGCAGAAATCAGCATTGTAATCTTTCTAAGCTAACTAGATCATTACTTTCATTTTACACCATACATTTCACACACTTAAGCTCTCATCATCCACCACCATTTTAGCCAAGAACACCCCATAATTCCACTTCATTTTCTAGCCATTTCATTGATGATCAAGATGGATTTTCATAGAACTTAAAAGGTGTGACAACCCTCACCAAATCAGGTATCCGTACGGTTTAATTAATAATTAATTACTGCTTAATTACAGTGCTTGCTTGAAATTACTGATGAACTGCTACTTGAATTCTGATACTTGTACATACCTGCATCATACTTTACATACCGTCACTACATTATTTACATACTGAACTCTAGTGACAAACATGATGCACAAAAGCACAGTAGCACTACGAATGGATAACCTATTGAACATGCTGATAAAGCCAGCATCGGGTAGACACTGCCTCTAAGGCCTGTATGAGCCAAAAATATTTTACTACACCCATAGTGAGTGTAGGGATACAAGGGTTGTAGAACTGCGTCTCTAGGAATAAGATACAATGACAGGATGTGCCTAGGACATACACTGAGCACAAAACTCAGCACTTTAATTAACAATTCAGCTTTTAGCTAACTAATAAAGTGCCAAAACATGAGAAAAATATTACTAGACACTTTCCAAAGTGTCGGGAATAAGTTGTGTCACTAAAAATGGTATTAACGACACTCTAAAGCTTTGTTAAGCGCTTTAACGGATTACTATCCAACCGAACAACCGGACTATACCTGGAACATAAAAATATTGTCATTAACATTATTGATCTTTTTCTGAGCCAGTTAGGGTCCCTGAATACCCTAACACCCGCCCTAAAACACTACACACAACTAACCGGGTTAACTACTTAACTAACCTACTTAACCTAACTATTAAGCTAACTAATAGTTACAAGTGAACTAGAAACACCCCCCCCCTAGAAACCGTCCCCAACTAGGGGACATACTTGGTCCTTCATAATAATATTTTAATCTTGATGTTTAATATCTTAAAGACATATGATCCATTGGTTATTAATCTTACATTTGTCTATAAGTAATTGAAGATGGCACTTGAATATTCACATTCCATAAACATCACAAGAACTACTCTCTCTCTTGCTCTACAACTCTCGGCCGAACTCCCCTATATATCCATCAATTTTTCGAGCTTCCTTCATCACATTCCAACATCACACAAGCGTTAAGGATCGCATATAAGGAGTCTTGGTGCACTCGGAGCTCGAAGGACCTCATTCTCTAGCTTTTATCCTCTCATTTTGCGCTTAGATTCTTCCCTAGCCCCGAGCTAGTGGTATGTTGCTTAAATCACTTACTTGAACTATTTTGAAGTGGTTAATATGATGCGTAACGGTTAAAACTCGAAATCTTACAAGATGATGCTTTAAAGTCTACTAAAAACACAAATAAAGATGGTTAAAAGCTTATAAGTTGTGTAAATGTTGTAGTAATTAAATTGTGTGGTTATTTGGACCCGATCTATGTTGTCATAGCTCGGATCATCATTTAACCCGGGTTGGTCATGATCATGGATCATGGCATAAGGTTGTTTTGAATGAAGCAAGGGTTAAAGGGTGAAACTCTACCACACACGAATCATGAACTTGTGTAAAAGCGTTTTTACTTGTGAAATGGTGTTTAAAACTAGTAGATCTACGGATCTACAAGTGGTATTTTCAAAGAACCAAGAATAAAGGAAATCATATTTTCTAAAAACGGATCTTACACTAATAAGTATGATTTTTAGAACACACAAGTGTGTAAACACTTGTGTAGCACAAAAGTTTCGACAAAATAACAATTTTTGTAAAATTTACAAGAAGATGTAAAGACGGGGTTTCTTTAAAAGCAAGGTTTTTACGAGATCGGATTGCTTTATATAAGGATCCGCAAAAAGTAATGGGATTTACTACATAATTTTAGAAAACTACAAGTTCATGTGATTTATACGATTTACATATTTATTAACTAGTTTGTTGTGTTGAGTATTGTTTTGATTGAATAAGAAAATTGTTGAATTGATTTGTAAAAGAAAATGATACGCTTGAAAGCGTGGCCACCTCCAGTTACAGAGGAAACTCTGGCGAAATTTTTCCAAAAACCTAACACTTAGAATTATTTCCACTATAAGTGTTAGAAATACTTTTGACATGTTTTCAAAATATATAAGTTTCGCCACGACTTTATTTACAAAATATCGGAGGTGAGATTTCACAAAATAAAACTTAGTAAATATATATTCAATATATATATTTTTCATAAATCACTTGATGCGTGTTTATGATTATTTTGTGAAGATACATAAATATTATTTTTTAGAGTAAAAATAATATTATCGAACGTTAACGAATCCAAAATAATACGAACGCTTTCACGATAAATATATAAGTAACACCGGTAATTATTATTACCACTCGATTGTTAAAACATAACTTACGCACTTTACGGAAATAATTATGAACGCGTATTTTTGACAAAGTATTATTTTGGGAGAATTTTGTGAAGTAAAAATATAATATTTTTGAGAAAAATATTTATATTTTGGAGTTGGAAATAAATATATATTAAGTGAGACTTAATAATATATTACGAACACACATGTATTAAATCCCCCATCCTTGGGAAGGAAATAATTACCAAGTATGCACCAAATGTAAACACGAAATAGTTGTCTAACTATTTCCCGAAACGTAAACCATAAAGCTAAGGCATGGTCGTCCGTCTAATAGAGTTAGTACATGTAGGTCGTTGCACAGCTGCTTGACTTGGAGTATTACTTGGTAGAGACGCACCGCTGTGAGTTCATGTCCCCCTTTTCTCTTAACTGTTTTTAGTTTTCTAAACTGCGGGGGTGAAATACATGTTACTTTGATTATGAATACTTTATACATGGTATGGTTAGCGTAAGGAGGTTTGTTACTTAGATCATGTGAATGGGTAGGCGGAAACTTGAGGTCATTAATCCTCAGGGTAGGACCGAAGGGCAGGAGCGATAGATCTATTTGGGTGTAGCGAGCCCAGTCCCAGGCCCAGCATAACGGACCTCGGGATGACTTTGTACCCGTAGCATAAATCTGCTAGGTTTGAGCCTTCCTACTTTCATTTCACACATATCAATGGCCTTGCAAACCATTGGTGATCTCTTTTTCCTTATTTGCTACATACCCGGATTTTGATAAATACAAAGGTTTATATACTCACTTACACATGAACTCGCTCAACATTATTGTTGATTTTTCAACTTACATGTATTTCAGGGAACTAAGGGATCTGGCACGGTATGACACGTTTTCCCGCTGCACTAGTACGAGGTCATCCGGGGTTTAGGGAATGTGACTCTTTCCTGGACAAGTCACAGTCCTTAAACCATGTTTATGTTATGTTTAAGTTTGTAATGTTTGTTTAACAAGGTTATGGTTATTAGGGTGAATTCCCGTTAAAACAATGGTATTGTATTTGGTTGTCAAAACTTAATGGATGATCTTGCATGTTTTTACTTCATATAGCTTTGTTATGGTTAAGCTATGGTATTAAGAAGTCACACCAAATTAACCACGCTTCTGCAAAGCCAGGGTGTGACAGCTTGGTATCAGAGCTCCGATCATAGCGAACTAGGATTCCTTCTCGAGTCTAGACTATGATCACTAGGGCTCTCACGAAAACATTTTTACTGCATATCACTTAAGTCCAGATCCAAAACCTTTTTATAAACAAATGTTGAGCACATTTTATTTATTTATTTTTAGGCTCAGTCTTGGAGGCGGAGGCTCGGTCTTGGAGACCGAGGCTCGGTCTTGGAGACCGAGGCTCGATCTAAGAGATCGAGGTAGATGATAGAGCAGTCTTAGAGGCTGGGAGAATTTGGCTAGTGGGACTAGGAATGTCAGTCTAGGAGACTGGGAGGCTAGTGGGACTAGGAGAATTATTTGATTGTTTATTGTTGACTTACATGTCTATATGAATATATGATTGATTATTATATGTATATGTGTTTGTGTTACAAACGTCATGCTTTCATCATGTACTAGAAAGATGGACACAACGAATCCCATGGCCATAGTATCAGACGACATAGTTTCATCGGAGCACGAGGTGTACATTTCCGATACTACCGGCACAGACGATGACGACTTTCAGCCCCTTTGCGCTGCCTGATGTCGTAGCAGAGCCTACTGATGGCCATCTTGTTGGGAATTTGCCACTCACGATGATCCCTGCTCCTGTGCCCCTTGCCGCTTATCCCATTGTTGATATGCCCCTCCGACGTGGCCTCTGACGACGATAACGATCTACTAGAGGAGGACCCATTCGAGGGCGAGGCCCTATTGCTGCTGGTATTAGCCTACTGCTTGCGGACGCTTCTGCAGGGGAAACTCATGCCCATTCCCCTGTCTCAGACTCATTTGAGTTTCTGACATCCGCATTTTCGCATATACAAGGAGTGCAGCACCATTCACACGACGCCGACCCTGATATGGCATCATCAGCTGCACCGGTTCCCTCACACAGCTTTGAGTTTGATCACAGTATTGAGGGTGATCTTGTTCTTCCACCTGGTTTTGATCCAGACCATGACCTTGAGTTCATACACTTAGACCAGCCCTTGGAGGATCCTGTAACCCCCCTGTGATGGTTGATCCAGCTGATTTTGAGATGGAGTTTGTTGATCCGGAGCCAGCCGTGGCCCCTGAGCCAGGCGTTGCTCCTAACACCACATTGGAGCATGACCCTGTTCATGCCGATGCACCTGCTGTTGCTCCTTGATTGATCATCTGCTTGGACGAGAGGAAATTTGGGGTACCTGTGCAAGACAATTTATTATTACGGGGGCCCACGTAATAACGACTTGTAGTGCACAGAAATCCTGGTGGACTCTGCGGGTCATGCTAATGAAAACCAATGTAGCAGGAAATAACTCGAACACGAATGACCAAGGCGATGAAGCCTCGAGTTCATTCTATTTCAAGCAAAAAGCCATTGGCAAGCCTATGTGAAGGCTCAGAAATTTATTTCCCCACCCATACATTGAGTATATTTACGTGTAAAATTGGGTGAGTACATGATGGCTTATGGTGCTATGTATCTCATAGACAATTGGAATGTTGTCTAACCTACTTCATGCCATTTCGGCAGAAGAGAATGCCACCCAGGCGTGACACAAACACCAGTATGTTGCCAAAGATAGAAGCCGAGCTGCAAAAATGCAACTCACAGGCAATTGCACGACATGAAGCTCTCTGCTTTTAGCACAGCAATGGCACTACAGGAAATAACCCCCAGCTGACCGCACCTATAAGCAGTTCCTGAACTGCAAGCCTTTGAACTTCGACGAAACAAGAAGCGCCATTGCATTTGTTCGTTGGTCCGAAAAGATTGACTCCATTCTAAGAAAAGACTAACTGTTCACCCCAACAGAGCGATACCTTTACCGCGGGGTCATTTCTAGGCGGCACACTCTCATGGTGGGACCATCAGGTTCAGGCCCTTGACACAGATGCTGCTTATGCACTGAGCTGGGATGAGCTCAAGAAAATGATGGAGGAGAAATGTGGTTCTAAGACTGGAATTCAGAAGCTTGAGATAGAGTCCTGGAATTTGAAAATGGACAAACCAGAGATTCCTGAACATGTCCAGCGATCGCACGACTTGCCTAGGGTCGTCCCCTAATAAGTCACTAATGTTGTATGATACAGTTGGGTACCTGTAAACCTTACATTCTGGTCTCGATTTGTGGCAATGCAATCGCAGTGATCTATTGTTTATGTTCTATGACATGGGATGTTATGTGGCTGATTTATTTATAACATGAGATGTTAAGTGCTGATATTGTTGAATACATACGTACGTTTCACCTGCTATGACCTAACCTACGTGAAACATCTTTTAGAAAATGCCACCAAGACGCGAAATGCGCATGCCCACCTCAGAGGCGGAACTTCAAAAGATAATTGCTGCAGCTATCGCACAGCACGAGGCCCTACGCTCCGGACCCAACAGAGGCACCTCAGAAGATAATGGTTGTTCCTACCGGCACTTCCTCAATTACAAGCCTCCAAAGTTCGACGGCACTGGGGGTGCCATAGCATTTGTGAAATGGATTGAAAGTATGGAATCCATCTTTCGAATGAGTGGTTGTACGCCAGAACAACAAGTCCCATACATTACTGAGTTATTTCAAGATGGAGCTCGATTATGGTGGAATCTTCAGGTTCGAATAATGGGCTTAACTACAGCATACGCGTTAACTTGGGATGAGTTGAAGGGAATAGTGCGTAAGAAGTATTGCACCCAAACAGAAACCCAGATGTTGGAAGGTGAATTCCAGAGCCTGATAATGGAAGGCCCGAAAATGTTGGAATTCATGCAAAGACTTCATGATTTGGCACGAGCCGTTCCGTACTTGGTAGAACCAGAATTGAGGAAATTGGGACATTTCATTTGGGAACTAGCACCTCAAGTCCTGAGCTTAATGACAGCATCTACGCCACCAACATCTATGGCTGCAAGTAAGATGGGCTTGGCACTCGTTACGGAAGTCATTAGACTAGAAAAACTTGCAAACCCTGGCAAAGAGACTCATGTAGAGTCATCAGGAGGTAACAAGCGGAAGTTTTCAAACTTCATGCAGGGCACCAGTGGTGTTGTCAAGAAAGGGGAATCCAGCACGCCAGCTCAGGTCACAGCTGGTAGTGGGAAGAAAGGAAAAGGATACATGGGCGGCCAGCCCAAGTGTAATACCGGCCGGCGCCACCATTCTGGCCGTTGTGGTGTGAAAGTTTGTGAAGCTTGTGGAAAGACTGGCCACTTGAAGGATTCTTGTTGGGCCATAGTTGGCCAAAGAGGCCAGGGAGGATTCGGAAACAGAAACACCAACCGAGGCGGGAATGGAAATCGCCCACAAGTGAACAATGGAGGTGATGGGAATAGAGTCAACAATGTGAATCAAGCGGGCGCTGTGAATCGTAACCAGAGGAACAATCAAGTTGGAAATGGTGGTGGAAATGGGCAAAGGCCCAGATGTTTCAACTGTGGTGATCTTGGGCATTACAAGAGGAACTGCCCGGAATTAAACCAAGCCCGTGGTAGAGTGTTTAACATTGAAGCAAGGGAAGCACGCCAGGATCCCAATGTTGTCACTGGTACGTTCCCTGTAAACCAACGCTATGCATCCGTTTTATTTGATACTGGCGCCGATTATAGTTTCGTGTCGTTAGAGTTTAAGAATATGCTTGGTTTAGCCGCTAGTAAATTAGATGTTCCGTACTCGATCGAATTAGCTAATGGAAAGTTGGTAGAAGCCAATGAGGTTATCCGAGGTTGTGTGATTGAATTGGGAGAGCGTGAGTTTGCTCTGGATCTACTACCAGTCCAGTTGGGAAGCTTCGACGTGGTGGTAGGAATGGATTGGTTATCAGGCAACAAGGCAGAAATAGTTTGTCACGAAAAGGACGTTCGTATCCCAACCGAAGATGGTGAGACCATTGTGGTTCACGGAGAGAAGCGTGATACGCCGTTAAGAATTATTAGCGGCCAGAAAGCACGGAAGTGTTTGCAGAAGGGATGTGCTGCCTTTCTGGCACACATTGTAGATAAGAAAGCTGAAGAACCGAAGATCGAAGACATCCCTGTCGTGAGGAAATATCCAGAAGTCTTCCCAGAAGACTTGCCCGGACTGCCGCCTCAGAGGTAAGTAGAGTTTCACATCGACTTAGTTCCAGGCGCCGCGCCTGTGGCTAAGGCACCCTATAGACTTGCTCCGTCTGAGGTGCAAGAACTGTCGACACAACTTCAGGAGTTGTTAGACAAGGGATTTATCCGACCAAGATTCTCGCCTTGGGGAGCTCCAGTTTTGTTTGTCAAGAAAAAGGACGATAGTTTTCGAATGTGCATCGACTACCGGGAGTTGAATAAGCTGACGATCAAGAATAGATACCCTCTGCCGAGAATCGACGATCTATTCGACCAACTGCAAGGTTCGAGCTTTTACTCTAAGATCGATCTTCGATCTGGATACCATCAGTTAAGGATACAAGAGGAGAGTATCCCGAAGACAGCCTTCAGAACTCGATATGGACACTACGAGTTCCTCGTTATGCCGTTTGGGTTGACAAACGCACCTGCAGTGTTCATGGATTTGATGAATCGAGTTTGCAAGCCGTATTTGGATAAGTTCGTGATTGTGTTTATAGATGACATCTTGATTTATTCAAAGACGAAGGCCGAGCACGAACAGCATCTAAGAGCCATTTTGGAATTGCTGAAGAAGGAACAGCTGTATGCCAAGTTCTCTAAGTGCGAGTTTTGGCTACGAGAAGTCCAATTCCTTGGGCACGTGGTAAATGGAGATGGAATCCACGTGGATCCAACCAAGATCGAAGCGATCAAGAATTGGGAAACGCCAAAGACGCCAACCGAGATTCGCCAATTCTTGGGTTTGGCTGGCTACTATCGGAGATTCATTGAGGATTTTTCAAAAATCGCTCAACCATTGACGCTCCTCATGCAAAAAGATAAGAAGTTTGATTGGGGAATCAAACAGGAAGAAGCGTTCCAGATATTGAAAGATAAGCTCTGCAATGCGCCAATCTTAGCACTACCAGAAGGTACGAAAGATTTTGTGGTATACTGCGACGCTTCGCGCCAAGGATTGGGTTGCGTGCTGATGCAACGCCAAAAGGTTATGGCTTACGCGTCACGCCAGCTGAAAGTTCATGAAAAGAACTATACCACTCACGATTCGGAACTCGGCGCAGTGGTTTTTGCTTTAAAGATCTGGAGACACTACCTTTATGGTACGAAGTGTGCAATTTTCACAGATCACAAGAGTCTACAACATATATTCAACCAGAAGGAGCTGAATATGAGGCAAAGACGATGGATAGAGTTGTTGAATTATTACGACTGTGAAATAAAGTATCATCCAGGGAAGGCGAATGTGGTCGCTGATGCCCTAAGTCGAAAGGAGAGGATCAAACCCATAAGGGTTAGGGCTTTGGAAATGATTATTCAGACCGATCTTTCCTTGCGCATTCGTGCCGCACAGAAATAAGCTCTCAAGGAAAGAAACCTTGAAGAAGAATATCTCCGTGGGATGGAGAAGCTATTGGTACCAAACAAGGAAGGAACGTTATGTTTTGGAGAAAAGGATTTGGGTTCCTTTGTTTGGAGGTTTAAGGAAGGTTATTTTTGATGAAGCTCACAAATTGCGGTACTCTATCCACCCTGGAGCGGATAAGATGTACCAAGATCTTAAAGATTATTACTGGTGGCCTAGGATGAAAGGCGATGTTGCTGTTTATGTGAGCAAGTGTTTAACATGCGCTAAAGTGAAAGCTGAATACCAGAAGCCCTCAGGACTTCTGCAACAACCAGAGATTCCCAAGTGGAAATGGGAACAAATCTCAATGGATTTTGTTATAAAGTTGCCAAGAACGCCAAGAGCCCATGACACTATTTGGGTAATAGTGGATCGATTAACGAACTCAGCGCACTTCTTACCTATCAGAGAGAAGGATAATACGAGCAAGTTGGCCGAAATTTACATGAGAGAAATTGTTACACGCCATGGAGTACCTCTCTCAATCATCTCTGATAGAGACGGAAGGTTCGTATCAAGGATTTAGCAATCCTTCCAAGAAGCTTTTGGCTCGCAATTGAATATGAGCACCGCGTTTCACCCGTAGACCGACGGTCAAAGCGAACGGACGATACAGACTTTGGAAGACATGCTGAGAGCATGTGTGATGGATTTGGGCGGTAGCTGGGATAAGCATTTGCCTTTGGTTGAATTTTCATACAACAACAGCTACCACGCCAGTATTGGTGCCGCGCCATTCGAAGCTCTTTATGGCCGCAAGTGCAGATCACCACTTTGTTGGTCTGACGCAGGTGATAGACAGTTGGTTGGTCCTGATGTGGTCCAGGAAACCACAAATAAGATTGCACAGATCCGAGATCGCATCAGTGCGGCTCGTGACCATCAGAAAGCCTACGCGGATCGAATAAGGAAACCTCTAGAGTTTGAGGTAGGTGATATGGTTTTGTTGAAAGTATCACCCTGGAAGGGTGTGGCACGCTTCGGGAAGCGTGGGAAGTTGAATCCGCGGTATATTGGCCCGTTCAGAATTCTGGAAAGAATTGGGTCCGTAGCATACAAGTTGGATCTACCTGCCGAACTGAATGGAGTTCACGATACGTTCCACGTATCAAATTTGAGAAAGAGTCCAACGCAAGATACCGTTGTCATTCCTACTGATGAAATTCATGTTGATGACACGCTCCACTTCGTTGAAGAACCCGTTGAGGTTACGGATTGGAAAGTGAATAAGACCCGCCGGAGCAGTGTCAAGCTCGTCAAGGTTCGTTGGAATGCCAGACATGGTCCTGAATACACCGGGGAACGTGAGGACCAGATGAAAGAGAAATACCCCCACTTTTTTCACAAGAACCCTGCGACTAGAAGCAGAACTTAAAATTTCAGGACGAAATTTTTCTAACGGGGGGAGAATGTGACAACCCTCACCAAATCAGGTATCCGTACGGTTTAATTTATAATTAATTACTGCTTAATTACTGTGCTTGCTTGAAATTACTGATGAACTGCTACTTGAATTCTGATACTTGTACATACCTGCATCATACTTTACATACCGTCACTACATTATTTACATACTGAACTCTAGTGACAAACATGATGCACAAAAGCACAGTAGCACTACGAACGGATAACATATTGAACATGCTGATAAAGCCAGCATCAGGCAGACACTGCCTCTAAGGCCTGTATGAGCCAGAAATATTTTACGACACCCATAGTGAGTGTAGGGATACAAAGGTTGTAGAACTGCGTCTCTAGGAATAAGATACAATGACAGGATGTGCCTAGGACATACACTGAGCACAAAACTCAGCACTTTAATTAAGAATTCAGCTTTTAGCTAACTAATAAAGTGCCAAAACATGAGAAAAATATTACTAGACACTTTCCAAAGTGTCGGGAATAAGTTGTGTCACTAAAAATGGTATTAACGACACTCTAAAGCTTTCTTAAGCGCTTTAACGGATTACTATCCAACCGAACAACCGGACTATACCCGGAACATAAAAATATTGTCATTAACATTATTGATCTTTTTCTGAGCCAATTAGGGTCCCTGAATACCCTAACACCCGCCCTAAAACATTACACACAACTAACCGGGTTAACTACTTAACTAACCTACTTAACCTAACTATTAAGCTAACTAATAGTTACAAGTGAAATAGAAACCCCCCCCCCCCCTTAGAAACCGTCCCCAACTAGGGGACATACTTGGTCCTTCATAATAATATTTTAATCTTGATGTTTAATATCTTAAAGACATATGATCCATTGGTTATTAATCTTACATTTGTCTATAAGTAATTGAAGATGGCACTTGAATATTCACATTCCATAAACATCACAAGAACTACTCTCTCTCTTGCTCTACAACTCTCGGCCGAACTCCCCTATATATCCATCAATTTTTCGGGCTTCCTTCATCACATTCCAACATCACACAAGCGTTAAGGATCGCATATAAGGAGTCTTGGTGCACTCGGAGCTCGAAGGACCTCATTCTCTAGCTTTTATCCTCTCATTTTGTGCTTAGATTCTTCCCTAGCCCCGAGCTAGTGGTATGTTGCTTAAATCACTTACTTGAACTATTTTGAAGTGGTTAATATGATGCGTAACGGTTAAAACTCGAAATCTTACAAGATGATGCTTTAAAGTCTACTAAAAACACAAATAAAGATGGTTAAAAGCTTATAAGTCGTGTAAATGTTGTAGTAATTAAATTGTGTGGTTATTTGGACCCGATCTATGTTGTGCTAGCTCGGATCATCATTTAACCCGGGTTGGTCATGATCATGGATCATGACATAAGGTTGTTTTGAATGAAGCAAGGGTTAAAGGGTGAAACTCTACCACACACGAATCATGAACTTGTGTAAAAGCGTTTTTACTTGTGAAATGGTGTTTAAAACTAGTAGATCTACGGATCTACAAGTGGTATTTTCAAAGAACCAAGAATCAAGGAAATCATATTTTCTAAAAACGGATCTTACACTAATAAGTATGATTTTTAGAACACACAAGTGTGTAAACACTTGTGTAGCACAAAAGTTTCGACAAAATAACAATTTTTGTAAAATTTACAAGAAGATGTAAAGACGGGGTTTCTTTAAAAGCAAGGTTTTTACGAGATCGGATTGCTTTATATAAGGATCCGCAAAAAGTAATGGGATTTACTACATAATTTTAGAAAACTACAAGTTCATGTGATTTATACGATTTACATATTTATTAACTAGTTTGTTGTGTTGAGTATTGTTTTGATTGAATAAGAAAATTGTTGAATTGATTTGTAAAAGAAAATGATACGCTTGAAAGCGTGGCCACCTCCAGTTACAGAGGAAACTCTGACGTAATTTTTCCAAAAACCTAACACTTAGAATTATTTCCACTATAAGTGTTAGAAATACTTTTGACATGTTTTCAAATATATAAGTTTCGCCACGACTTTATTTACAAAATATCGGAGGTGGGATTTCACAAAATAAAACTTAGTAAATATATATTCAATATATATATTTTTCATAAATCACTTGATGCGTGTTTATGATTATTTTGTGAAGATACATAAATATTATTTTTAGAGTAAAAATAATATTATCGAACGTTAACGAATCCAAAATAATACGAACGCTTTCACGATAAATATATAAGTTACACCGGTAATTATTATTACCACTCGATTGTTAAAACGTAACTTACCCACTTTACGGAAATAATTATGAACGCGTATTTTTGACAAAGTATTATTTTGGGAGAATTTTGTGAAGTAAAAATATAATATTTTTGAGAAAAATATTTATATTTTGGAGTTGGAAATAAATATATATTAAGTGAGACTTAATAATATATTACGAACACACATGTATTAAATCCCCCATCCTTGGGAAGGAAATAATTACCAAGTATGCACCAAATGTAAACACGAAATAGTTGTCTAACTATTTCCCAAAACGTAAACCATAAAGCTAAGGCACGGCCGTCCGTCTAATAGAGTTAGTACATGTAGGTCGTTGCACAGCTGCTTGACTTGGAGTATTACTTGGTAGAGACGCACCGCTGTGAGTTCATGTCCCCCTTTTCTCTTAACTGTTTTCAGTTTTCTAAACTGCGGGGGTGAAATACATGTTACTTTGATTATGAATACTTTATACATGGTATGGTTAGCGTAAGGAGGTTTGTTACTTAGATCATGTGAATGGGTAGGCGGAAACTTGAGGTCATTAATCCTCAGGGTAGGACCGAGGGGCAGGAGCGATAGATCTATTTGGGTGTAGCGAGCCCAGTCCCAGGCCCAGCATAACAGACCTCGGGATGACTTTGTACCCGAAGAATAAATCTGCTAGCTTTGAGCCTTCCTACTTGCATTTCGCACATATCAATGGCCTTGCAAACCATTGGTGATCTCTTTTTCCTTATTTGCTACATACCCGGATTTTGATAAATACAAAGGTTTATATACTCACTTACACATGAACTCGCTCAACATTATTGTTGATTTTTCAACTTACATGTATTTCAGGGAACTAAGGGATCTGGCATGGTATGGCACGTTTTCCCGCTGCACTAGTACGAGGTCATCCGGGGTTTAGGGAATATGACTCTTTCCTGGACAAGTCACAGTCCTTAAACCATGCTTATGTTATGTTTAAGTTTGTAATGTTTGTTGAACAAGGTTATGGTTATTAGGGTGTATTCCCGTTAAAACAATGGTATTGTATTTGGTTGTCAAAACTTAATGGATGATCTTGCATGTTTTTACTTCATATAGCTTTGTTATGGTTAAGCTATGGTATTAAGAAGTCACACCAAATTAACCACGCTTCCGCAAAGCCAGGGTGTGACAGCTTGGTATCAGAGCTCTGATCATAGCGAACTAGGATTCCTTCTCGAGTCTAGACTATGATCACTAGGGCTCTCACGAAACATTTTTACTGCATACCACTTAAGTCCAGATCCAAAACCTTTTTATTAACAAATGTTGAGCACATTTTATTTATTTATTTTTAGGCTCAGTCTTGGAGGCTGAGGCTCGGTCTTGGAGACCGAGGCTCGATCTAAGAGATCGAGGTAGATGATAGAGCAGTCTTAGAGGCTGGGAGAATTTGGCTAGTGGGACTAGGAATGTCAGTCTAGGAGACTGGGAGGCTAGTGGGACTAGGAGAATTATTTGATTGTTTATAGTTGACTTACATGTCTATATGAATATATGATTGATTATTATACGTATATGTGTTTGTGTTACAAACGTCATGCTTTCATCATGTACTAGAAAGATGGACACAACGAATCCCATGGCCATAGTATCAGACGACATAGTTTCATCGGAGCACGAGGTGTACATTTCTGATACTACCGGCACAGACGATGACGACTTTCAGCCCCTTTGCGCTGCCTGATGTCGTAGCAGAGCCTACTGATGGCCATCTTGTTGGGAATTTGCCACTCACGGTGATCCCTGCTCCTGTGCCCCTTGCCACTTATCCCATTGTTGATATGCCCCTCCGACGTGGCCTCTGACGACGATAACGATCTACTAGAGGAGGACCCATTCGAGGGCGAGGCCCTATTGCTGCTGGTATTAGCCTACTGCTTGCGGACGCTCCTGCAGGGGAAACTCATGCCCATTCCCCTGTCCCAGACTCATTTGAGTTTTTGACATCCGCATTTTCGCATATACAGGGAGTGCAGCACCATTCACATGACGCCGACCCTGATACGGCATCATCAGCTGCACCGGTTCCCGCACACAGCTTTGAGTTTGGTCACAGTATTGAGGGTGATCTTGTTCTTCCACATGGTTTTGATCCAGACCATGACCTTGAGTTCATACACATAGACCGGCCCTTGGAGGATCCTATAACCCCCCTGTGATGGTTGATCCAGCTGATTTTGAGATGGAGTTTGTTGATCCGGAGCCAGCCGTGGCCCCTGAGCCAGGCGTTGCTCCTAACACCACATTGGAGCATGACCCTGTTCATGTCGATGCACCTGCTGTTGCTCCTTGATTGATCATCTGCTTGGACGAGAGGAAATTTGGGGTAACTGTGCAAGACAATTTATTATTACGGGGGCCCACGTAATAACGACTTGTAGTGCACAGAAATCCTGGTGGACTCTGCGGGTCAAGCTAATGAAAACCAATGTAGCAGGAAATAACTCGAACACGAATGACCAAGGCGATGAAGCCTCGAGTTCATTCTATTTCAAGCAACAAGCCATTGGCAAGCCTATGTGAAGGCTCAGAAATTTATTTCCCCGCCCATACATTGAATATATTTACGTGTAAAATTGGGTGAGTACATGATGGCTTATGGTGCTATGTATCTCATAGACAATTGGAATGTTGTCTAACCTACTTCATGCCATTTCGGCAGAAGAGAATGCCACCCAGGCGTGACACAAACACCAGTATGTTGCCAAAGATAGAAGCCGAGCTGCAAAAACGCAACTCATAGGCAATTGCACGACATGAAGCTCTCCGCTTTTAGCACAGCAATGGCACTACTGGAAATAACCCCCAGCTGACCGCACCTATAATGTCACACCCCCAAAATCCACACGCGGAGTACCACCGCTTGGGAGCGTGACTGACCAGGATCAAGCCATCAATCATATTGAACATCGCATAATATAAATAAAATAGTTCGCAAAACCTCATTCAATACAATTGATGTTCCAAACCAAACATAGTATCAATAGCGGAAGCATAATAATGTGAAACCCAAAATAAATCATAAGTTTAAATGTCATAATAGTTCAACGTAGAAACCACGATCCTTGCCCACAACGACCCGCTTCTCCAGTGCAAGCTCCATAAGTACCTAAGGTCCTGCAAGGCATGCAGCAGAGAGTCAACAACTAGTTGAGCGAGTTCACAGTTAACAGTTCAGTAATAGTGTGGTATGAGTAATAGTAAGTTCGTTCGTTTATATCATGTATCATATTTCCATCGCGGCCTCCCAGGCAGGTGTGCGAAGATATTAGGGGATGTTCTTCCCAAGTATTCTAGACTAGGTTTATTTGTATCGCGGCCTCCTAGGCAGGTGTGCGAAGGTTAGTAAGTTTAGTTCGCGGCCTTCCAAAGGCAGGTGTGCGAAGATGTCATAGTATCACGGCCAACCCGTGGCAGGTGTGCGAAGATCAGTTCAAATAAGTATTACTAGTCTAGTAGGTTCGTATTCGTTAAGTTCTACCATATGAGTATGCACAACAATCTATCAAATCCCATTCCCCACCCGGGAACCCATGCCTTGGCTGTGTGAACTCACCTTGGGTTTGCTCGGTATGCTAAGTATGCAATCACAATCAATCAGTCACGTCCTATGGTATGCACGTATACACAATCAGTTTGTATTCACGAAGTTGGCACATAAGTATAAACACATCAGTATCACGTTGCACGTATGCGAGTTCATATAAGTCATGCATAATAGTTATCAGCAGTTAACCACTCCAGTTAGCATTTCAAATGTTACATCAGTCTACTGTTCACAGTTAAACAGTTTGGCGAAATACAGCTTTGGCGAAACACCAGGTCGGCGAAACAGGTTGACGGAACTGATTCTGTTTTGTCAACTGCTTCTCGACGAATCATAGTTCTATTTCGTCAATTCCTCTTGGCGAAACACATCTTGTTTCGTCAAGAGTTCTCTTTCGTCCAATATTCACATTCGTCAAGATCCTATTACGTCAACATTCTAATTTGTCAAACATTCAGATTCGTTAAGCAGTAATTTCGTCAACATATCAGTTACAGAAAATCATGCAGTCAGTTACAGTATTAACCCAGAAACCCTAATCGTTGTAATAGCCGTCACTATCAAGTAGCAATCATCCAGCATTCATTTAGCATATCTCATCATAACACAATCATCCAGAAATCATTGTCTAGCATGAACCCTAGTTTAAACGTATCTCAAAACCGACTATCACTCAATAGCACATTATCGAACCCTATCAAAATGCTAACCAAATCCAGATTAACACCATTCAGAAATCAAGTATTCAACCGTATCGAGTTTCACATAGAACCATATATATATCCGACAACAACATTCCTATCGAAAATCTATATCATCACCATCATAATAAGAACCCTAATATTTAACATGTATCACTTTCAGATATACATCATCAAAGCATAATCACATGACACATAAACACGTACACGGATGAACGATCGATCAAATCACATAAATTTACTAACCGAGATGATGGTTTGGTCACGCAAGGGTTTCCGATGGGTTCTAGTTCGCCGTCACAGTGAGAGAGCTCTAGGGTTTCGGTAGTTTTGCCAAAGTTGTGAAACAGGAGATCGTTTCACATTTTAAACACGTACAGACGGTTTGGGCCCGTAATGGGCTTTGGCGAATTAGATGGGCCGGCGAAACAGAATTGGCGAAACAGATTTCCTGTTTCGTCGAGCTATATCTTGGCGAGTTACTTTTTGATTCGTCGAGTGGTTCTTGGCGAAACACACCTGTGTTTCGTTGAGTTGTTCAAGTGTTATTAGTTTAAGTTTATCAAACAGACTTCAAGTTATATAATCAAACACATAACCATGCAATCACAGAACACTTTCATTTATCACAACGTGTTCATTATAAGTCAAACAAGTCAACGTCACAGTCAAAGTCAATGGTCAAAGTCAACGTGCATTAAATACGAGTCAAAAGGTCGAGTTGTCACATTATCCCCAACTTGAAAGAAATTTCGTCCCGAAATTTGGTACGTACTTACTGAGGAAGCTAGATAGGTTGCATCGTTCACTGGTTTTCCTGGGGTGTCACATCCTCCCCCCGTTGATCTGGAATTTCGTCCCGAAATTCCGTGGTAGTAGCTTCAGCCTCAGCAGTGGTTGTATTGGTTCCGAATAACCGGGGATACTTTTCTTTCATTTGGTCTTCGCGTTCCCAGGTGTACTCTGGGCCACGTCGGGAGTTCCAACGAACTCGAACAAGAGGGATTTTCTTGTGTTTGAGGACCTTCACATCCCGGTCCGTGATTTCAACTGGTTCCTCGACGAACTGCAACTGCTCGTCGATAGTGAGTTCCTTGAAAGGAATGATAAGGGTCTCATCTGATAGGCACTTCTTCAGATTCGACACGTGGAAGACATTGTGAACTGCCCCGAGTTCAGCTGGTAGGTTCAATCGGTAGGCTACTGGGCCTATTCTTTCTATAATCTCGAATGGTCCGACATATCGCGGATTTAGTTTACCCCGTTTGCCAAAACGTACTACACCCTTCCAGGGTGAGACTTTAAGCAAAACCCGGTCCCCGACCTGAAATTCCAACGGTTTCTTACGCTTATCTGCGTATGCTTTCTGACGGTCGCGTGCTGCCGCCATGCGTTGTCGTATCTGCGCAATCTTTTCTGTGGTGTCCACTACGATCTCTGGACCCGTAATCTGACTATCCCCCACCTCTGCCCAACAGAGAGGTGACCGGCATTTACGCCCGTACAATGCCTCGAATGGAGCGGCTTGAATGCTGGTGTGATAACTGTTATTGTATGAGAACTCCACTAAAGGGAGGTGCTTTTCCCAGCCGTTGCCGAAGTCGATGACACATGCTCGAAGCATGTCTTCAAGAGTTTGAATCGTTCGCTCAGACTGCCCGTCCGTCTGAGGGTGATATGTCGTGCTCATGTCTAACTTTGAGCCGAAAGATTTGTGCATTGCTTGCCATAGCTCTGACGTGAATCGTGCGTCGCGATCTGAAATGATGGAGATGGGCACCCCGTGCCTTGAAACAACTTCTTTAAGATAGATGTCTGCGAGAGTGGAGAACTTATCCGTTTCCTTTATCGCTAGGAAGTGCGCAGACTTGGTGAGTCGATCCACGATCACCCATATCGTATCGTTCCCACGCTGAGATCTAGGTAAGCCCGTAACGAAATCCATGGAAATTTCTTCCCATTTCCATTGTGGTATTCTGGGTTGTTGAAGTAGACCCGCTGGTTTCTGATATTCCACTTTGACCCTTGCACATGTCAAACACTTGCCAATATAAGTAGCGATGTGGGCCTTCATGCTAGGCCACCAATATGTTGTTTTGATGTCGTGGTACATTTCGTCCGACCCTGGATGTACCGAAAAACGGGACTTGTGAGCTTCATCCATTACAAGCTCTCGTAGACCGCCATAAAGTGGAACCCAAATACGCCCCGTTACATAGTAGGCGCCGTCTTCCTTTTGTTCCATTTGTTGCCTCGAACCACGTAAAGCTTCAGCCTTTACGTTTTCTGGTTTCAATGCTTCCACTTGAGCATCTCGTATCTGTGCAGGAAGACTAGACTGAATAGTGAGCTGCAAAGCTCGTACGCGTCTAGGTAGAGTGTCTTTCCGACTAAGGGCGTCAGCCACCACATTGGCTTTGCCAGGATGATACTTGATGGCGCATTCATAATCATTCAGTAGTTCAACCCATCTTCGTTGACGCATGTTCAAATCCTTCTGCTTAAGGATATGCTCGAGACTCCTGTGATCGGTGTAAATTGTGCACCTGGTACCGTACAGGTAGTGTCGCCATATCTTGAGCGCGAAAACAACAGCTCCCAGCTCTAAATCGTGCGTCGTGTAGTTCCGTTCATGAATCTTGAGTTGCCACGAAGCGTAGGTGATAACTTTATCCTGTTGCATCAATACACACCCAAGACCCTGTATTGATGCGTCACAATAAACCACGAAATCTTCCGTGCCCTCTGGCAATGAGAGAATAGGCGCACTGCAAAGCCTATCCTTCAAGTACTGAAAGGCGGTTTCCTGGGACTCTCCCCAGCGATAGGTGACACCTTTCTGTGTCAGCAGTGTAAGCGGTTGAGCGATCTTTGAAAAGTCTTTGATGAATCGCCGATAGTAACCCGCCAAACCCAAGAATTGACGTATTTCCGTTGGTGTACGCGGTGCAGGCCAGTTCCTGATTGAATCTACCTTGGATGGATCGACATGGATCCCATCCCTGTTCACCACATGGCCTAAGAAGTGGACTTCACGAAGCCAGAAGTCACATTTAGAAAACTTGGCGTACAGTTGCTCCTTTCGAAGGAGTTCCAAGATCAATCGTAGGTGTTGCTCGTGCTCCTCTTGACTCTTGGAGTAAATCAGGATGTCGTCGATGAAAACAATGACGAACTTGTCTAAGTACGGCTTGCACACCCTGTTCATCAGATCCATAAATACGGCAGGCGCGTTCGTTAACCCGAATGGCATGACAAGAAACTCGTAGTGGCCGTAACGAGTTCTGAATGCGGTTTTGGAGACGTCCTCATCCCGGACTCTCAGCTGATGATAACCAGACCTCAAGTCTATCTTGGAGTAGTAACTCGACCCTTGCAACTGGTCGAACAAGTCATCGATGCGCGGAAGAGGATAACGGTTCTTCACCGTCACCTTGTTCAGTTCACGGTAGTCGATGCACATCCTGAAAGTGCCATCTTTCTTTTTCATAAAAAGTACTGGAGCTCCCCAAGGCGATGAGCTTGGGCGAATAAAACCCTTTTCTAAGAGTTCTTGTAGCTGCTTCGACAATTCTTCCAGTTCGGTTGGAGCTAAACGATACGGTGCGCGGGCTATTGGTGCTGCCCAGGGGCTAACTCAACCTGGAATTCGACTTGGCGGTGAGGAGGTAAACCACGTAAATCTTCAGGAAACACCTGAGGGAAGTCACATACAACTGGGATATCCTCCAGCTTCTTTTCCTTTGCTGATGCGTCAGTGACAAGTGCCAGAATGGCAGTGTGTCCCTTTCGTAACCATTTCTGCGCCTTTAAGAAAGAGATGATGCCAACCACGGCACCACTCTTGTCGCCCTGAACTTCGAGAGGTTCTTGACCAGAACGAGGAACGCAAACAATCTTTTCTTTGCATAGGATTTCTGCTTGCTGTTGCTGCTGGCGATTCCGATTTGCAGGCCGTGGGCTCCTGAATCCTTAGCTTCATGGCCCATTTTGAGACACCTCTGGCAACGTCCCTCGTTGCACTAACCACTGTGGTGTCTGTTGCATTTGATACACAGTGGGTGATTTCCCCGATATCCACCCTGCCCCTGACCACCAGAAGTTGACTGACCCGGGCTCTTGTGATCACTATTCTTTCGCTGCTGCTGTGCTTGAGACTGAACGGTAGCGGAATCCTTGCTGGAATGCCCATCCCATTCCCGCTTGTTGTCACTAGGAGTAGCGGGAGTAGCAGAAGTGGTAGCGGTAGTAATAACGCTGATACAACTAGGCAGCCCGTTCTGTTCCACTGCCTGATCCGTGAGGCGATGAGCAAGACGCCGAATGTCTTGGATATTGTCGAGGTTAGCCGATGTAGCATGGCTCTGAATCTCTGAGGCTAGACCCTTGAGGTACAATTCGATACGCTTGCTTGGAGGGTCCACCATGGTTGGACATAAGTTGGCCAGTTCGTTTGACCGTTTCGTATAAGCTTCAATTTCTGACCCCGCCATTTTCAAATGGTAAAGCTCCACTTCCAACTTGTGAATGTCATCACGTGCGTAGTATTCCCTTTTAATGCGTTCTTTGAATTCGTTCCTGGGGTGGCGTGAGCAGCTGCCAGCCCTAATATCTGAACTTGCGCGTTCCACCAGGTTAGCGCGATTCCTTCCAACGTGCCAGTTGCATACTTGACCTTGCGAGCCTCAGGGCACTCGCACATTTCGAATACTGACTCGATCTTTCCAAACTAATGGAGTAGTCCCACTGCTCCTTCTGTGCCACTGAACGTGCTTGGACGACAGTGCATGAAGTTCTTGAATGTGCAGACAGGTTGCTGTGTGTTCTGACCCGTTGCGCGAGGAAGATAGGTCATGGTTAGGCGCGAGAGTTGGGTCACGAGAGTAGGATCTAACATCCTAGAATAGGTCTGGAATAGCAGGTTATACCTCCTGCTTGTGCGGCTGCAAGCGCCGTAGAAACTTGTTCGTTAATGAGAGCCGTCAACCGGGCTTGAGTCATGGTAACACGTCCAGACATGATCGAGCAGTAAAGGTAGCATAAGTATGAATGGTTCGTGAGTAGTGCGATGACAGAAAAGTGTAGGCACATAGGTGTTCTTAAGCAGTAACAAGTAGTGAGCAAAGTAATGTAAGCATACTACGAGCAAAGTTCTATGCAATTCTAGCATGTAGGCAATAAACATAAACCTTATTACCTAGGATGTCGAGTCTTGCACGTGGAGCGAAGCGTCGTTGTGGATCGTTGAGAGCACTGTTCTGGTTATAGTCTGGTTTTAATAAAATCGTTTTCCCATATTAAAACCAAGTTCTCTATAACCAATGGCTCTGATACCAATCTGTCACACCCCCAAAATCCACACGCGGAGTACCACCGCTTGGGAGCGTGACTGACCAGGATCAAGCCATCAATCATATTGAACATCGCATAATATAAATAAAATAGTTCGTAAAACCTCATTCAATACAATTGATGTTCCAAACCAAACATAGTATCAATAGCGGAAGCATAATAATGTGAAACCCAAAATAAATCATAAGTTTAAATGTCATAATAGTTCAACGTAGAAACCACGATCCTTGCCCACAATGACCCGCTTCTCCAGTGCAAGCTCCATAAGTACCTAAGGTCCTGCAAGGCATGCAGCAGAGAGTCAACAACTAGTTGAGCGAGTTCACAGTTAACAGTTCAGTAATAGTGTGGTATGAGTAATAGTAAGTTCGTTCGTTTATATCATGTATCATATTTCCATCGCGGCCTCCCAGGCAGGTGTGCGAAGATATTAGGGGATGTTCTTCCCAAGTATTCTAGACTAGGTTTATTTGTATCGTGGCCTCCCAGGCAGGTGTGCGAAGGTTAGTAAGTTTAGTTCGCGGCCTTCCAAAGGCAGGTGTGCAAAGATGTCATAGTATCGCGGCCAACCCGTGGCAGGTGTGCGAAGATCAGTTCAAATAAGTATTACTAGTCTAGTAGGTTCGTATTCGTTAAGTTCTACCATATGAGTATGCACAACAATCTATCAAATCCCATTCCCCACCCGGGAACCCATGCCTTGGCTGTGTGAACTCACTTTGGGTTTGCTCGGTATGCTAAGTATGCAATCACAATCAATCAGTCACGTCCTATGGTATGCACGTATACACAATCAGTTTGTATTCACGAAGTTGGCACATAAGTATGAACACATCAGTATCACGTTGCACGTATGCGAGTTCATATAAGTCATGCATAATAGTTATCAGCAGTTAACCACTCCAGTTAGCATTTCAAATGTTACATCAGTCTACTGTTCACAGTTAAACAGTTTGGCGAAATACAGCTTTGGCGAAACACCAGGTCGGCGAAACAGGTTGACGGAGCTGATTCTGTTTCGTCAACTGCTTCTCGACGAATCATAGTTCTATTTCGTCAATTCCTCTTGGCGAAACACATCTTGTTTCGTCAAGAGTTCTCTTTCGTCCAATATTCACATTCGTCAAGATCCTATTACGTCAACATTCTAATTCGTCAAACATTCAGATTCGTTAAGCAGTAATTTCGTCAACATATCAGTTACAGAAAATCATGCAGTCAGTTACAGTATTAACCCAGAAACCCTAATCGTTGTAACAGCCGTCACTATCAAGTAGCAATCATCCAGCATTCATTTAGCATATCTCATCATAACACAATCATCCAGAAATCATTGTCTAGCATGAACCCTAGTTTAAACGTATCTCAAAACCGACTATCACTCAATAGCACATTATCGAACCCTATCAAAATGCTAACCAAATCCAGATTAACACCATTCAGAAATCAAGTATTCAACCGTATCGAGTTTCACATAGAACCATATATATATCCGACAACAACATTCCTATCGAAAATCTATATCATCACCATCATAATAAGAACCCTAATATTTAACATGTATCACTTTCAGATATACATCATCAAAGCATAATCACATGACACATAAACACGTACACGAATGAACGATCGATCAAATCACATAAATTTACTAACCGAGATGATGGTTTGGTCACGCAAGGGTTTCCGATGGGTTCTAGTTCGCCGTCACAGTGAGAGAGCTCTAGGGTTTCGGTAGTTTTGCCAAAGTTGTGAAACAGGAGATCGTTTCACATTTTAAACACGTACAGACGGTTTGGGCCCGTAATGGGCTTTGGCGAATTAGATGGGCCGGTGAAACAGAATTGGCGAAACAGATTTCCTGTTTCGTCGAGCTATATCTTGGCGAGTTACTTTTTGATTCGTCGAGTGGTTCTTGGCGAAACACACTTGTGTTTCGTTGAGTTGTTCAAGTGTTATTAGTTTAAGTTTATCAAACAGACTTCAAGTTATATAATCAAACACATAACCATGCAATCACAGAACACTTTCATTTATCACAACGTGTTCATTATAAGTCAAACAAGTCAACGTCACAGTCAAAGTCAATGGTCAAAGTCAACGTGCATTAAATACGAGTCAAAAGGTCGAGTTGTCACATATAAGCAGTTCCTGAACTGCAAGCCTTTGAACTTCGACGAAACAAGAAGCGCCATTGCATTTGTTCGTTGGTCCGAAAAGATTGACTCCATTCTAAGAAAAGACTAACTGTTCGCCCCAACAGAGCGATACCTTTACCTCGGGGTCATTTCTAGGCGGCACACTCTCATGGTGGGACCATCAGGTTCAAGCCCTTGACACAGATGCTGCTTATGCACTGAGCTGGGATGAGCTCAAGAAAATGATGGAGGAGAAATGTGGTTCTAAGACTGGAATTCAGAAGCTTGAGATAGAGTCCTGGAATTTGAAAATGGACAAACCAGAGATTCCTGAACATGTCCAGCGATCGCACGACTTGCCTAGGGTCGTCCCCTAATAAGTCACTAATGTTGTATGCTAAAGTTGGGTACCTGTAAACCTTACATTCTGGTCTCGATTTGTGGCAATGCAATCGCAGTGATCTATTGTTTATGTTCTATGACATGGGATGTTATGTGGCTGATTTATTTATAACATGAGATGTTAAGTGCTGATATTGTTGAATACATACGTACGTTTCACCTGCTATGACCTAACCTACGTGAAACATCTTTTAGAAAATGCCACCAAGACGCGAAATGCGCATGCCCACCTCAGAGGCAGAACTTCAAAAGATAATTGCTGCAGCTATCGCACAGCACGAGGCCCTACGCTCCGGACCCAGCAGAGGCACCTCGGAAAATAACGGTTGTTCCTACCGGCACTTCCTCAATTACAAGCCTCCAAAGTTCGACGACACTGGGGGTCCCATAGCATTTGTGAAATGGATTGAAAGTATGGAATCCATCTTTCGAATGAGTGGTTGTACGCCAGAACAACAAGTCCCATACATTACTGAGTTATTTCAAGATGGAGCTCGATTATGGTGGAATCTTCAGGTTCGAATAATGGGCTTAACTACAGCATACGCGTTAACTTGGGATGAGTTGAAGGGAATAATGCGTAAGAAGTATTGCACCCAAACAGAAACCCAGATGTTGGAAGGTGAATTCCAGAGCCTGATAATGGAAGGCCCGAAAATGTTGGAATTCATGCAAAGACTTCATGATTTGGCACGAGTCGTTCCGTACTTGGTAGAACCAGAATTGAGGAAATTGGGACATTTCTTTTGGGAACTGGCACCTCAAGTCCTAAGCTTAATGACAGCATCTACGCCACCAACATCTATGGCTGCAAGTAAGATGGGCTTGGCACTCGTTACGGAAGTCATTAGACTAGAAAAACTTGCAAACCCTGGCAAAGAGACTCATGTGGAGTCATCAGGAGGTAACAAGTGGAAGTTTTCAAAATTCATGCAGGGCACCAGTGGTGTTGTCAAGAAAGGGGAATCCAGCACGCCAGCTCAGGTTACAGCTGGTAGTGGGAAGAAAGGAAAAGGATACATGGGCGGCCAGCCCAAGTGTAATACCTGTCAGCGCCACCATTCTGGCCGTTATGGTGTGAAAGTTTGTGAAGCTTGTGGAAAGACTGGCCACTTGAAGGATTCTTGTTGGGCCATAGCTGGCCAAAGAGGCCAGGGAGGATTCGGAAACAGAAACACCAACCGGGGCGGGAATGGAAATCGCCCACAAGTGAACAATGGAGGTGATGGGAATAGAGTCAACAATGTGAATCAAGCGGGCGCTGTGAATCGTAACCAGAGGAACAATCAAGTAGGAAATGGTGGTGGAAATGGGCAAAGGCCCAGATGTTTCAACTGTGGTGATCTTGGGCATTACAAGAGGAACTGCCCGGAATTAAACCAAGCCCGTGGTAGAGTGTTTAACATTAAAGCAAGGGAAGCACGCCAGGATCCCAATGTTGTCACTGGTACGTTCCCTGTAAACCAACGCTATGCATCCGTTTTATTTGATACTGGCGCCGATTATAGCTTCGTGTCGTTAGAGTTTAAGAATATGCTTGGTTTAGCCGCTAGTAAATTAGATGTTCCGTACTCGATCGAATTGGCTAATGGAAAGTTGGTAGAAGCCAATGAGGTTATCCGAGGTTGTGTGATTGAATTGGGAGAGCGTGAGTTTGCACTGGATCTACTACCAGTCCAGTTGGGAAGCTTCGACGTGGTGGTAGGAATGGATTGGTTATCAGGCAACAAGGCAGAAATAGTTTGTCACGAAAAGGTCGTTCGTATCCCAACCGAAGATGGTGAGACCATTGTGGTTCACGGAGAGAAGCGTGATACGCCGTTAAGAATTATCAGCTGCCAGAAAGCACGGAAGTGTTTGCAGAAGGGATGTGCTGCCTTTCTGGCACACATTGTAGATAAGAAAGCTGAAGAACCGAAGATCGAAGACATCCCTGTCGTGAGGAAATATCCAGAAGTCTTCCCAGAAGACTTGCCCGGACTGCCGCCTTAGAGGCAAGTAGAGTTTCACATCGACTTAGTTCCAGGCGCCGCGCCTGTGGCTAAGGCACCCTATAGACTTGCTCCGTCTGAGGTGCAAGAACTGTCGACACAACTTCAGGAGTTGTTAGACAAGGGATTTATCCGACCAAGCTTCTCGCCTTGGGGAGCTCCAGTTTTGTTTGTCAAGAAGAAGGACGATAGTTTTCGAATGTGCATCGACTACCGGGAGTTGAATAAGCTGACGATCAAGAATAGATACCCTCTGCCGAGAATCGACGATCTATTCGACCAACTGCAAGGTTCGAGCTTTTACTCTAAGATTGATCTTCGATCTGGATACCATCAGTTAAGGATACAAGAGGAGAGTATCCCGAAGACAGCCTTCAGAACTCGATATGGACACTACGAGTTCCTCGTTATGCCGTTTGGGTTGACAAACGCACCTGCAGTGTTCATGGATTTGATGAATCGAGTTTGCAAGCCGTATTTGGATAAGTTCTTGATTGTGTTTATAGATGACATCTTGATTTATTCAAAGACGAAAGCCGAGCACGAACAGCATCTAAGAGCCATTTTGGAATTGCTGAAGAAGGAACACCTGTATGCCAAGTTCTCTAAGTGCGAGTTTTGGCTACGAGAAGTCCAATTCCTTGGGCACGTGGTAAATGGAGATGGAATCCACATGGATCCAACCAAGATCGAAGCGATCAAGAATTGGGAAACGCCAAAGACGCCAACCGAGATTCGGCAATTCTTGGGTTTGGCTGACTACTATCGGAGATTCATTGAGGATTTTTCAAAAATCGCTCAACCATTGACGCTCCTCACGCAAAAAGATAAGAAGTTTGATTGGGGAATCAAACAGGAAGAAGCGTTCCAAATATTGAAAGATAAGCTCTGCAATGCGCCAATCTTAGCACTACCAGAAGGTACGGAAGATTTTGTGGTATACTGCGACGCTTCGCGCCAAGGATTGGGTTGCGTGCTGATGCAACGCCAAAAGGTTATGGCTTACGCGTCACGCCAGCTGAAAGTTCATGAAAAGAACTATACCACTCACGATTTGGAACTCGGCGCAGTGGTTTTTGCTTTAAAGATCTGGAGACACTACCTTTATGGTACGAAGTGTACAATTTTCACAGATCAAAAGAGTCTACAACATATATTCAACCAGAAGGAGCTGAATATGAGGCAAAGACGATGGGTAGAGTTGTTGAATGATTACGACTGTGAAATAAAGTATCATCCAGGGAAGGCGAATGTGGTCGCCGATGCCCTAAATCGAAAGGAGAGGATCAAACCCATAAGGGTTAGGGCTTTGGAAATGATTATTCAGACCGATCTTTCCTTGCGCATTCGTGCCGCACAGAAATAAACTCTCAAGGAAAGAAACCTTGAAGAAGAATATCTCCGTGGGATGGAGAAGCTATTGGTACCAAACAAGGAAGGAACGTTATGTTTTGGAGAAAAGGATTTGGGTTCCTTTGTTTGGAGGTTTAAGGAAGGTTATTTTTGATGAAGCTCACAAATCGCGGTACTCTATCCACCCTGGAGCGGATAAGATGTACCAAGATCTTAAAGATTATTACTGGTGGCCTAGGATGAAAGGCGATGTTGCTGTTTATGTGAGCAAGTGTTTAACATGCGCTAAAGTGAAAGCTGAATACCAGAAGCCCTCAGGACTTCTGCAACAACCAGAGATTCCCAAGTGGAAATGGGAACAAATCTCAATGGATTTTGTTATAAAGTTGCCAAGAACGCCAAGAGCCCATGACACTATTTGGGTAATAGTGGATCGATTAACGAAGTCAGCGCACTTCTTACCTATCAGAGAGAAGGATAATACGAGCAAGTTGGCCGAAATTTACATGAGAGAAATTGTTACACGCCATGGAGTACCTCTCTCAATTATCTCTGATAGAGAAGGAAGGTTCGTATCAAGGATTTGGCAATCCTTCCAAGAAGCTTTTGGCTCGCAATTGAATATGAGCACCGCGTTTCACCCGCAGACCGACGGTCAAAGCGAATGGACGATACAGACTTTGGAAGACATGCTGAGAGCATGTGTGATGGATTTGGGCGGTAGCTGGGATAAGCATTTGCCTTTGGTTGAATTTTCATACAACAACAGCTACCACGCCAGTATTGGTGCCGCGCCATTCGAAGCTCTTTATGGCCGCAAGTGCAGATCACCGCTTTGTTGGTCTAACGCAGGTGATAGACAGTTGGTTGGTCCTGATCTGACGCAGGAAACCACAGGTAAGATTGCACAGATCCGAGATCGCATCAGTGCGGCTCGTGACCATCAGAAAGCCTACGCGGATCGAAAAAGGAAACCTCTAGAGTTTGAGGTAGGTGATATGGTTTTGTTGAAAGTATCACCCTGGAAGGGTGTGGCACGCTTCGGGAAGCGTGGGAAGTTGAATCCGCGGTATATTGGCCAGTTCAGAATTCTGGAAAGAATTGGGTCCGTAGCATACAAGTTGGATCTACCTGCCGAACTGAATGGAGTTCACGATACGTTCCACGTATCAAATTTGAGAAAGAGTCCAACGCAAGATACCGTTGTCATTCCTACCGACGAAATTCATATTGATGACACACTCCACTTCGTTGAAGAACCCGTTGAGGTTACGGATTGGAAAGTGAACAAGACCCGCCGGAGCAGTGTCAAGCTCGTTAAGGTTCGTTGGAATGCTAGACATGGTCCTGAATACACCGAGGAACGTGAGGAACAGATGAAAGAGAAATACCCCCACTTATTTCCCAAGAACCCTGCGACTAGAAGCAGAACTTAATTACCGTGCTTGCTTGAAATTACTGATGAACTGCTACTTGAATTCTGATACTTGTACATACCTGCATCATACTTTACATACCGTCACTACATTATTTACATACTGAACTCTAGTGACAAACATGATGCACAAAAGCACAGTAGCACTACGAACGGATAACCTATTGAACATGCTGATAAAGCCAGCATCAGGCAGACACTGCCTCTAAGGCCTGTATGAGCCAGAAATATTTTACTACACCCATAGTGAGTGTAGGGATACAAGGGTTGTAGAACTGCGTCTCTAGGAATAAGATACAATGACAGGATGTGCCTAGGACATACACTGAGCACAAAACTCAGCACTTTAATTAACAATTCAGCTTTTACCTAACTAATAAAGTGCCAAAACATGAGAAAAATATTACTAGACACTTTCCAAAGTGTCGGGAATAAGTTGTGTCACTAAAAATGGTATTAACGACACTCTAAAGCTTTCTTAAGCGCTTTAACGGATTACTATCCAACCGAACAACCGGACTATACCCGGAACAAAAAAGTATTGTCATTAACATTATTTATCTTTTTCTGAGCCAGTTAGGGTCCCTGAATACCCTAACACCCGCCCTAAAACACTACACACAACTAACCGGGTTAGCTACTTAACTAACCTACTTAACCTAACTATTAAGCTAACTAATAGTTACAAGTGAACTAGAAACCCCCCCCCCCCTAAAAACCGTCCCCAACTAGGGGACATACTTGGTCCTTCATAATAATATTTTAATCTTGATGTTTAATATCTTAAAGACATACGATCCATTGGTTATTAATCTTACATTTGTCTATAAGTAATTGAAGATGGCACTTGAATATTCACATTCCATAAACATCACAAGAACTACTCTCTCTCTTGCTCTACAACTCTCGGCCGAACTCCCCTATATATCCATCAATTTTTCGAGCTTCCTTCATCACATTCCAACATCACACAAGCGTTAAGGATCGCATATAAGGAGTCTTGGTGCACTCGGAGCTCGAAGGACCTCATTCTCTAGCTTTTATCCTCTCATTTTGCGCTTAGATTCTTCCCTAGCCCCGAGCTAGTGGTATGTTGCTTAAATCACTTACTTGAACTATTTTGAAGTGGTTAATATGATGCGTAACGGTTAAAACTCGAAATCTTACAAGATGATGCTTTAAAGTCTACTAAAAACACAAATAAAAATGGTTAAAAGCTTATAAGTTGTGTAAATGTTGTAGTAATTAAATTGTGTGGTTATTTGGACCCGATATATGTTGTGATAGCTCGGATCATCATTTGACCCGGGTTGGTCATGATCATGGATCATGACATAAGGTTGTTTTGAATGAAGCAAGGGTTAAAGGGTGAAACTCTACCACACACGAATCATGAACTTGTGTAAAAGCATTTTTACTTGTGAAATGGTGTTTAAAACTAGTAGATCTACGGATCTACAAGTGGTATTTTCAAAGAACCAAGAATCAAGGAAATCATATTTTCTAAAAACGGATCTTACACTAATAAGTATGATTTTTAGAACACACAAGTGTGTAAACACTTGTGTAGCACAAAAGTTTCGACAAAATAACAATTTTTGTAAAATTTACAAGAAGATGTAAAGACGGGGTTTCTTTAAAAGCAGGGTTTTTACGAGATCGGATTGCTTTATATAAGGATCCGCAAAAAGTAATGGGATTTACTACATAATTTTAGAAAACTACAAGTTCATGTGATTTATACGATTTACATATTTATTAACTAGTTTGTTGTGTTGAGTATTGTTTTGATTGAATAAGAAAATTGTTGAATTGATTTATAAAAGAAAATGATACGCTTGAAAGCGTGGCCACCTCCACTCGATTGTTAAAACGCATCTTACGCACTTTACGGAAATAATTATGAACGCGTATTTTTGACAAAGTATTATTTTGGGAGAATTTTGTGAAGTAAAAATATAATATTTTTGAGAAAAATATTTATATTTTGGAGTTGGAAATAAATATATATTAAGTAAGACTTAATAATATATTACGAACACACATGTATTAAATCCCCCATCCTTGGGAAGGAAATAATTACCAAGTATGCACCAAATGTAAACACGAAATAGTTGTCTAACTATTTCCCAAAACGTAAACCATAAAGCTAAGGCACGGCCGTCCGTCTAATAGAGTTAGTACATGTAGGTCGTTGCACAGCTGCTTGACTTGGAGTATTACTTGGTAGAGACGCACCGCTGTGAGTTCATGTCCCCCTTTTCTCTTAACTGTTTTCAGTTTTCTAAACTGCGGGGGTGAAATACATGTTACTTTGATTATGAATACTTTATACATGGTATGGTTAGCGTAAGGAGGTTTGTTACTTAGATCATGTGAATGGGTAGGCGGAAACTTGAGGTCATTAATCCTCAGGGTAGGACCGAGGGGCAGGAGCGATAGATCTATTTGGGTGTAGCGAGCCCAGTCCCAGGCCCAGCATAACGGACCTCGGGATGACTTTGTACCCGATGCATAAATCTGCTAGGTTTGAGCCTTCCTACTTGCATTTCACACATATCAATGGCCTTGCAAACCATTGGTGATCTCTTTTTCCTTATTTGCTACATACCCGGATTTTGATAAATACAAAGGTTTATATACTCACTTACACATGAACTCGCTCAACATTATTGTTGATTTTTCAACTTACATGTATTTCAGGGAACTAAGGGATCTGGCACGGTATGGCACGTTTTCCCGCTGCACTAGTACGAGGTCATCCGGGGTTTAGGGAATGTGACTCTTTCCTGGACAAGTCACAGTCCTTAAACCATGTTTATGTTATGTTTAAGTTTGTAATGTTTGTTGAACAAGGTTATGGTTATTAGGGTGTATTCCCATTAAAACAATGGTATTGTATTTGGTTGTCAAAACTTAATGGATGATCTTGCATGTTTTAACTTCATATAGCTTTGTTATGGTTAAGCTATGGTATTAAGAAGTCACACCAAATTAACCACGCTTCCGCAAAGCCAGGGTGTGACAAAAGGATCTAAGGCAACCACAAGTTGAAGCAAGCATTTCCATCCATCCAAGAGCTTTCAATCAACATGATCATCCTTTTTCTTTGCTTTTATCATCATCTAGATCATCCCTAGCCACAAGAGCTAGAAGTGAGCCTTCTAAATCTCTTTTTCATACTTGTTTATATATATATATATATATATATATATATATATATATATATATATATATATATATATATATATATATATATATATATATATATATATATATATTGTTTAAGAACAACTTATAACTAAAAGAATCTGTAGGATCGTGTATCGACCCGAATGAGTCATTCAGAGGAGTTTTCATCAATTACAGGTGCGGAAAACAAGTAATCAACGTAGAAACAGCTAGCAAATCACTTTAAACACCTTTCTGTATTGATTTATAATAGCTTACATCCAAATCTCGATCCGGAAGCACTTCGGTATGAGTTACAAGGTCTGGTGCTTGTGGTTCGCTTATGTGCACCTATTTATAGGTGTTGAGGTTCCCTCCAAGATACATGCACACATAAGCGGACCTGACACATAAGCGGACCTCCTAGTGACACATAAGCGGACCTGACACATAAGCGGACCTCCTAGTGACACATAAGCGGACCTACCTGGTTAAACCTATATGCTATCCTATTTTCCCATAAAACATGCCCTGATCTAACAATCTAAAACTAAGACTCGATACAAGACGAAGTCGACAGATGTAGTGCACCAACAAACTCCCCCTCAGATGTTGACGGAGTCGTTCATCGAGTCATTGACAATGTCGTGTCTTCGCACCTTCAGTCTTAATCAGTCTCTGGGCTTCTCTCTCTATCTTCATCTCTTTCTATCACCAACAAACTTCTTCTCTTGAATGTTGACATCTTTTGAGTTCCTCATCATCAACATGCACTCCCCCTCAAATATTGAATTTTTTCTGCATAAAACTCTACCACAAACATAAAGTTTTATGAAAAACATTTAAGCAAATAAACACCATTAATCACAAACTAATCAACCAATCAGATACTGATGAACCACTTGAAACTGTTATCATTTATACCAAAGCAACACACTTCCCAAACCATATGTTCATCATGTTTAGCACTTAGAATTTTGAAAATCAGTTTTTCAATATCAGTTGTCGAAAAACTTTTTGATTTTTTTTTCAAAATTTATGCTAAAACACATCAAAAATCTTTTTGGATTTTCTGAAAGAAAATAAATGACAATACTTGTAAAGACAAAGACTGACACCACTTGTAAAAATAATACGATGCAGAAATGAAATATTTACAGACAATATTTTTGTGAGTTTGTGCAAGAGAATCATATCAGTTAAATGAGACATGTCACTAACACCGTTAAGCTTTAAACATTCTCAGTTCTAAACAATTTACTTAGATTGTCAGTATATTGGTCCATTTTAAATTTTCACACAAATTTCAATTGATTCGAGATACGATATTAATGTTTTAGAAACTTAAACTTAATTGTGTATCACTCCACTCGAATATACTCCTGTATCCAGATCCCAATATTCAGTCTTACAGGTGAGTATACCACAGATGATATCTGTAAAGGGGTTATGTGCGAGGGCTGTGAGAGCTCAGGTCGATACTTCCGTATAGCAAAGAGATGACGGCTTCGACTTTTTGGTGTGTCCCCTTTAGAGGATCTTTTGATTACAACAGCAGCGACTATCAATTTTATTGTTTCATCAGCTTGCTGAGGGCGATGCTATGTTTCAAGCATTTTGCGGAAAGCATTATCCGGGGACTAGGTCAGTACTTCCATACAACAGAAGTCCCGGGATAATACCCTAGATATCACTGAGTATAAAGACCTAGTATCTCAGAAAGAGGGACCTTTCAAACAAGATTTCGGGGGTTACCCATATATCCAAGAATAGTTACCCACAAATTAAGCAAGTTTGAATTTAGGTTTATATCTCGTTTCAATTTACTGGATGTGCGAAAACCTACTGACACATCCGCAGTAAGATTGTTTATCACATTTTTTACTTTACATTTCTTTAGCGTGTTGTGATAGTCCACTGATGTACTATCATTTCCTCTTTTTATGCAACAAAACTCATTTTCCAAATTTTCTGATGTTTTTGGATTTTCTAAAATTTCCTTACTCGCCCTAAAATTCAAATACATCTAATGAAAATTGAAAGCAAACTATACAGAACTTTGACAACTGACATCAAATTGCATCAGATCACCATTCACTAGGCATAAACAATCAGAACTTCCCCTATCAACAAACTATTTTCCCATTTAGATTTCAAAACACTTAAGTTTGTTTTAATCAAAATGGTTTTTCCGGAAAACAAGTTTGATTGATTTTACCACTTGTAGGTTTATCAAACATAGGTTTGGGGATGTGGTTCATCATCTTGTCTCTCAATCACTTGTAGGAAAATGCAAGTACAAATTAATGTCCTTGATTTACCATATACAATCAATGCACAATCAAGTCTTCTAACCACTTGAAAACATACACAAACAAAACTTTTTACCGTTTGTATGATTGACATTACCGAATAAATCTCAAGAAAGATGCCGATTCATGCTCCACGCTTACCAACCTGGGAGCTCCGGCAAGTCAGGTTTTTAGTCGAAGAAAATATCCACCCAAGCCTGACCAGCCTTGGGTTTCACCGAGTCACCAGCCCTCGGTTTCTTACCTTTCCTCTTCTTCTCATAAAATTCTTTAACCCCTTTGACTTTTCGGTCGACCATTTTTCCAAAGATATGTTTTACCTTGGGGTTAAAGACCTTCTCAGCATCAAATTTCTGTTTGTCATTATAAAATTGGTTAGAAATTTCAACTTTACCAATTTTCTTTTTATAATTTTCAGCCCGAAGTGATGGAAAATTCTCATCATTCACAATCGGAACTGATTTTTCATCTTTTAAAACAACTTCACATTTTGAAACAACTTGTGGCTCAACTGATTTTATGGAATCAGTTTCATCGCCAGAAGAAAGCTCCTCTGATTTTGACCTATCAGAATCATCGCTAGAGCTTTCACCAACTTTCTTAACAACCCATTTCTGGTTATCAGATTTAGCTCTCTTCTTGTAAAACTTGTTAGAACTCTCGCCAATTTCAAATGTAGAATCTTTAAACAATCTGTTCTATCAATTGGTGGTTCGAACTCAACTACTTTCTCTTTGAGTTTACGAAATACTCCCTGTTTTGATTGTATTGCCTTAGAACAATCTCGGACAATATGTCCAACAATGTTGCATCGGAAATAGGTTCTCGTATCTGTATTCTCCTCAGCCATCTTCTTCAATTCATCTTGCTTCTTTGCAAGAAACTCATTGTTTGACTGTCTCCAGAAATCTTTCTTTTCTTCTTCCTCGGATGACGTTCCTGAAACAAATGTCATTTTGGATTTAAAATCATGAACATATTTTTCATTTTTCTGTTTTTCTGTGGGAGTAAAACCTAATCCTTTCTTTTTGAAATTACCGTTATGGTTTGATTTCTTTTGGAAACCTGAACCAGAACTGTAATTCTTTTTCTTGTTTAGTCTTTGTTGTACTCTTGAGGTGTATTTTTTAGGTTTTTCATTAAGACATAAGTCTTTCATTTCAGAAATATTAATTTCTGTGAGTTTGAAAACCTTGTTTATCAATTCAGTTTTGACACCTCTTATTGGAAATTCCTCATCAGAATATAATTTGTCAGAATCATTCAAAGTATAAGCAACTTTAAACAATCCATTATCCAAATTAGATTTTGATAACAGAAATTTTCAATCATAAACTATTTTGTCCTGTTTTTCTATTTGACACGGAGTGCTTGACCCAGACCGTGACTCTGACACGAACTCCGACTTTGACTCCTCTATCTCATCGTTTTCTAACACATGATCCACGACTTTCTTCATCAATTGAGACTGTTGATCAGTGTCAGACGATGTAAACACAATATCAATACTATCTGGCAAGTTTACTGACGACTCCGACTCCCACTGTAAATTTGTTGCCTTTTTTACTCTTTCATCATTTGGATTTCTAGCCAGATATCCATTTTCCAGCGGGGGTGGACATCTGTTGTAACTAACACCTTGTTTCTTACCAGATGGTGTCTTTTCAGTGTCTTTCTTCTTTTTGGTCTTTTTCACTGGAGTCTTTTCTTCAACCTTCTCTTCAGAAACTTTCTTTTCTTCAGTTACTTCATTTTCTTCAAATGCCTTCAAACTTTCAGCCATCGGATAAATCCTGTCAATGACATAAGATGAACATGAGTAACTTTTTAATAAACGATTAACTCTTTCAGTTTCAATTCGTTGAAGTTCAAGTTTCTGTTTGAGATCAGCACACTTTTCAATATAGTTGTTTACAACTTTTTGTTTGACCATGAAAGCTCCCTGAAGTGTTTTCATTGCAGTTGCTTGCTCTTCACTTGTGTTATTGTACATGTTCATCGCTTTGTTGAGCACATCATAAGATTCCTTTAATCTGTTCATATTGTGAATCAAAGAACTATTTTTTTTCTTTACAACTTCACAATTTTCACAAATTATTGGACTCTTCTTAGCAACAGCTTCTTCATCAATCTTGAACTCTGGAACTTTCACTTTCTTTCGAATCACCGGAGTTGTTTCATCATCACTGCTCATCGGTGTTTTCACCTTCTTCTTTTTCTTCTTTGCCTTCTCATTCTCACTGTCACTTTCTGCTAACATCTTCAAATGTTTTCCATCTGTTTAGCATAGTACTCAGTATCATCATCACTTTCATCTTCAACTTTGGCAACAAAAGCTGTGTAGGTTGTTGCTTGATCAGGAATATAATCATCCCAAGTAAAATTTTCCCAGCTAAAACCCTCAGGTAATTTCTCATCATCTTGATCAATCACACAAGCTTTTCCATCAGATGGTATGTAATTATCCCAGTTCAATGATTTCTTTTCATTTTGATTAACCACACAAGCTCTTTTTCCAGTATCTTCAATCACATCTCTTCCATGTGCAGTTTGAGCTTGATGTTTATGTTGTTGAGATGATTGTTGACCAACTTGGTGATAGATGGCTTTCCGATAGTAATCATTGTTGTTGTTGAAAGGATTCTGAGCTCCACTTGCTTCACGGTTGGTGCATTCCGTCTTGAAGTGACCTTTCTCCCTACACCGAAAACAAGTGACTTTAGATTTGTCAAAACCTAAAGTAGAAACATTAGCCTCACAAAGATCATCTCTCCCCATGATCTGCTTGAATTTCTCAGCTCTCCTTAACACGCTAGCCAAGCACCACTTTATGTCTATCAGCTCCATCTCTTCAGCATCTATCTGGTCATAATCCTCCTTTGTTAGCATTGGATTCCCGATACGACCTGCAACAAAACAACTGTAAGATTCTAAAACCATTCCCAATAAAGACATTTGGTTTTTTGCAACTTCCTCAGAATAATCTTGATCATTTTCAAGATTTAATACAATATTGCATTGAAGTTTTCTCCCATTTTTCGTTGCTGAAATGTTTGGATCAAAAGACGGAAATGATGTGAAACTTGTTTTACTGTTTGATCCTGATGATGAACTTCCAGGAGAATTCTTGGCATTGTAAGCAGTTTCTATTTTTGGAGATAGATTTGCAGCTTTCTCATTCACCCCTGCTTTGTAGTACAACCCAATATCCTGTTCACCATCAAAATCTTTCATTCTGACAATCTTTCTTTGTTCCATCTCCTGAGCTTCTAGCTTTTCAATGAATTTGCTCAAAGTTAACGTGCTGAAGCCCTTTTTGTTCCTGAGCATCATTAGATATGTTCCTCATGTTTCATGCGGTAAAGCATCAGCAAGCTTTTCAATTAACTCTTCATTGTCTTTGTTGATACTTAACCTTTTCATGTTCACCAACAAGTTACAATATCTTTCAATGATCTGTTTTGTACTCTCGTTCTTCAAACCTCTAAACAAATCAAACTCCTTTTTCGAAAGCGACTTCTTATTCTTTACCATCTCCTGACTTCCAACAAACTTTGAATGCAATGCTTTCCAAATTGAGTATGAACTCCCGTTATGTTGTAGCAATACCATAATATCTTCCTTCACAGCTTGTTGTAGCAGACTTAGCATCATTTTCTCATTTTTGTACTTCTTCTTGTCATCGGCACTCATGTCTTTAATCGCAACTTCCTCTTCATCATCGTTTAACAGTCTCACATATTTCGTCTCCACACATTCCCATGCATCTAGGTAGTTAGCTTGAACCCAGTTTTTGAAACGACCCTCCCATCCTTTATATTCTTCAATGTTCAATAGTTTGGGTGGTTTTTGCATTGTTCCCGTTTCGTTTTCGAGCATTGTGGTTTGAGCAACAGTGATTGGGGTACTCGGAGTAGCGAATGCGTTGTAGAACTCCTCATCCATTTTCAGATTTCAACAATTTTCTATAACAGTCCTTAAAAGCGAAACTAGATAGTTCACTGGAGCGAAACCTTCTTGGTCAAATGAGCGGAACCACTAAGAGCAAAACTTGATTGATCACAAAAGCGGAACCAGTTTGTTCAAAAGAGCGGAACCACTAAATGTTCAAATAAGTGGAACTCCTGATGTTCAAATAAGTGGAACTCCTGATGTTCAAATAAGTGGAACTCCTGATGTTCAAATAAATGGAACTCCTGATGTTCAAATAAGTGGAAGTCCTGATGTTCAAATAAGCGGAAGTCCTGATGTTCAAATAAGCGGAAGTCCTGATGTTCAAATAAGCGGAAGTCCTGATGTTCAAATAAGCGGAAGTCTTGATGTTCAAATAAGCGGAAGTCCTGATGTTCAAATAAGCGGAAGTCCTGATGTTCAAATAAGCGGACTTGATTGTTCAGATAAGCGGACTTGATTGATCTCTGGAGCGGATCTCCTCAAAATATGTCCAAATAAGCGAACTTGAATGTTCATAAGAGCGGAACTACAATTTGTTCGAAAAAGCGGAACCTATTCGGAGACTAATTTGACCCATTTTTAGTCTGAATTTCAGTGTCAAATTTTCAAGGGTTTATCTATGATCAATTATCTACAATCTGTGAAATTTTGAGCGGATTCCGACCGTTAAATCTCGTTCTGATGAAGAAAGAAGGTGTACAAGTAAGAATTTTAGATGAAATCCAGCAAATCTCTATAGAACTCCTCATCCTGAAGCTCTGATACCACTTGTAAGATCGTGTATCGACCCGAATGAGTCGTTCAGAGGAGTTTTCGTCAATTATAGGTGCGGAAAACAAGTAATCAACGTAGAAACAGCTAGCAAATCACTTTAAACACCTTTCTGTATTGATTTATAACAGTTTACATCCAAATCTCGATCCGGCAGCACTTCGGTACGAGTTACAAGGTCTGGTGCTTGTGGTTCGCTTATGTGCACCTATTTATAGGTGTTGAGGTTCCCTCCAAGATACATGCACACATAAGCGGACCTGACACATAAGCGGACCTCCTAGTGACACATAAGCGGACCTCCTAGTGACACATAAGCGGACCTACCAGGTTAAACCTATATGCTATCCTATTTTCCCATAAAACATGCCCTGATCTAACAATCTAAAACTAAGACTCGATACAAGACGAAGTCGACAGATGTAGTGCACCAACAGAATCATACAAAAATAAGTTGAAAATACAAAGAAGCAAACTAAAAATCATGATATAAAAAATTGTTCATGTTATGATTTAAAGCTTATTACTTGCATATTTGATCTAGTTATGATGAATATCATATGAAAAACTTGTTAGCAAGTTCTATACTAACCTAAAACAAGAAATATCAAAAGAAATCGATGATAACAACGGATTGTAGGGGTTGAAACTGCGAATTCAGCTTGGGTTGCCATTGTATAATTATACTCCTTAATATAATGGTCAAATGATGGTATGGTGGCAAAGTGTAACGTTTTGTAAGCTGGGATAGCCAAATAACAAAAACTAGAAAATAGGGAGGCATATTGCAAGCATCCTCAAACCACAGGGAGACAAATCGTAATTTACTCGTTTTTTATAAGTAAAACTAGTTTTGAACATCTCTTAATCTCATATAGTGATTAATATTATTTAACATGTGCTTTAAGATTTCTTTTTTTGAGAAAAAAAAACTCAGCTTCTGAGTAATAACACGCTAGCCTAAACATCAATCTAAAAATAGACTTAAGTCCTTAACTATCTCATGACTGAAAATCTTAAGTTACCATTTAGTGTTTCATTTTCTATTTTTTTAATTCAAAAAACAAATCAGTATGTATCTAAATAACTAGTGTGACTTAAGAAATTTCAAGGTTTTCTTTGGACTTCCATAACAAAATGACTTTGATTTTTTTTATTTGAAATAATTAGCTGGATTACTTTCACCTACTTTATGCCTGATCAAGTCTATCTAATTTGGATTTTGGAGTAATAGAATTGAGACAATAGAAAATAAGCACGAACGATAGGTGTTTGAGACCAAAATATGGTTTGAGTGCAAAAAAAAATTATACAAATTCAATTAAGAAAGAAAAAACAATATATACTTTTATGTGTAAATTATCCTACAAAGTCTTTTAAATCTAGAAAGTGTACACAGACATAATAGATCGCAAAATATAACACAATGCCGAGAAATATAGCATAATGCCGAGGAAAACAGACACAATGAATTGCAAAAAAGTCACAATGACGAAAATAAAAATAAAAGACACAATGATCTAAACAAAATTTCTAATATCCACAAGCCAAAAATCCAAAAACAAAAACCAAAAATCTAAGACGGTACCAATGCCGCTAGAATGAATTCAAGTGAAGCCTTATTGATACCCTTGCTAGTTTAAAAAACTATGTATATGAATGTTAGGGCTGGATTTTTATGACCTATGATCCTTACTTGGTATCCTAACAAGTGATCCTTGTAATGCAGAATCTAGGAGAAAAAGCCAGATGGCCTAGAAAAAATGACAAATCAGCCACAGCTAAAGATAAATCAAAGTGGTGTGCATACCATGAGGATTTTGGGCATTTGACAGAGGAATGCATCGCATTACGAAAGGAAATTGGATATCTGCTGAGCAAGGGGCATTTGAAAGAATTGTTGGGAAAAAAAAAGCAAAGGACTCGGATCCTGAAAGGATCCCTGAGAGAGCTCCAGCTCCTCCGGCAGATGCACAAGTAATCAACTTTATTTCTGGAGGATCAGACATCTGTGGTACATCCTTCTCAGCAGCTAAAAGGCATGCAAAGGAAGCTAAAATGGATCACAGAGAAAGACCTATACGAACATCAAGTGTCTCGGAAGGAAAAATTATAACCTTTGATGAGGATGATCGAATTAACATCCAGGATCCTCATCATGATAGTTTAGTTATTACTCTCTTTATTTCTAACCACTTTGTATGCAGGATCCTTATTGACGGAGGAAGCTCAGTAAACATTATCCAGCTTGATGTTCTGAAGAAAATGGGTATCCCTGAATCAGATATCACACCAAGATCCTCCGTGCTTGTGGGATTTAGTGGCGAAACTAAGAAAACCCTGGGGGACATCAAACTCCCAATCTATGTGGAAGGATTACATAATTATCAAAAAAATTTGTGTTATTGACTGTTTGTCTTGTTGTAATGTTATCCTTGGCAGGCCCTAGATACACGATATGAAGGCAGTCCCGTCCACCTACCATCAATGTGTGAAGCTCCCTAGCCCATGGGGAATAATCAAGATCGACAGTGATCAGCAGGAGGCTAAGGATTGTTACACCTCATCAATGAAACCAGCCTCGAAGTCAAGGGAGCAATAGCAATTACAGTATCCTCCAAGGAATGTCTTGGAGGCGAGAGAGCAGGATGTGGATGAAATCCTCTTGGATCCTGATGATCTTGAATCTAAAATCTACATCGGATCAGGTATCCTTGATAAAATGAAAGAAGACATAGTATCCTTCCTCAAAAGAAGAAAATCTACCTTTGTATGGAAACATGAGGATATGACAGGTATATCTAAGGATATTATCACTCATAAACTTGGCATTGACAGGTCGGTTAAACCAATCCATCAAAAAAGGAGGAAGTTTGCACCAGAAAGAAATGCCATTATCCAGGAAGAGGTAGAAAGATTACTACGAGCAGGTATGATTAGAGAAGTAAAGTATCCAAAATGGCTGGCCAATGTGGTTGTTGTTCAAAAGAAAAATGGAAAGTGGAGGGTATGTGTCGATTTCACTGATTTGAATAAGGCATGTCCCAATGATCCTTTCCCCTTACCCCACATTGACTCCATGGTGGATGCAACGGCGGGTCATGAACTGTTAACCTTTATGGATGCATCATCTGGATTCCAACAAATTCAGATGGAACCATCTGACCAAGAGGATACGGCTTTTATGACCCCAACCGGTTTATATTGTTATATTGCTATGCCTTTTGGATTAAGAAATGCAGGTGCAACATATCAAAGGCTGGTGAATATGATGTTCAAAGATCAAATTGGACAAACTATGGAAGTGTACATAGACGATATGGTGGTGAAATCCAAAAAAGCTGAGGATCGCCTAAGGGACTTGGAGGAAGCATTTGATATCCTTGATAATTATAACATGAAGCTTAATCCTTCAAAATGTCACTTTGGTGTTAAAGCAGGTAAATTCTTAGGATATATGGTAACCCAGAGGGGCATTGAAGCAAGCCCGGAACAAATCAAAGCATTGGTGAATATCAAATCCCCTGCCAACGCTAAGGATGTGCAAAGGCTAACAGGCAGGATAGCAGCTCTGAACAGATTCATATCCAAATCCTCAGAAAAGTGTAAAGAATTCTATGATATCCTAAGAAAGAACAAGAAATTCGAGTGGACTGAAAAGCATGAGAATGCTTTACAAGCTCTAAAAGAATACATGTCCTCAGCCCCAGCATTGATGAAACCAGAAAAAGGAGATGTGTTATCCTTATACCTTGCGGTATCCTCAAAAGCAGTAAGTGCAGTCCTTGTTAAGGATCATGAAGGTACACAATATCCTGTCTATTATGTAAGTAAGAGTTTACTTGATGCTGAATCCAGGTATTCACACCTTGAAAAACTTATTCTTGCACTGATTATGGCATCTACTAAACTAAGACATTATTTTGAAACACATGTTATTGTTGTTAGAACTAATTTCCCAATTAAGAACGTCCTCAGGAAACCAGAGATGTCCGGAAGAATGGCTAAGTGGGCAGTAAAGCTTAGTGCCCATGATATAAGATATGAGCCCAGAACAGCCATCAATTCCCAAGCATTAGCAGACTTTGTGGCTGATTTCAGTAGTGATTTACAAAAAGAAGCCAAATTGGAAGTCCAGCAGCTGGATGAAACTAAGGATCCTTGGATACTACATACTGACGGATCCTCAAATGTCAAAGGCACGGGGCTTGGTATACTACTAAAATCGCCACAGGGGGACATAATACCCCATTCCATAGCTTGTGAGTTCCAAGCCACTAATAATGAGGCTGAATATGAAGCCTTAATCGCTGGTTTGCAAATCGCTAAGCATATGAGGATCAGGTATCTTGAGGTATACGTGGATTCATTGTTAATCACTAATCACTTTAATGGATCCTATGCTGTTAAAGGTGAAAAACTAACCAAATATTTAGAGATAGTCAAAGAATTGGCACTCTCCTTTGTTTCCTTCAGTTTGACACATGTACCAAGGGAGGAAAATACAGAAGCTGATGCATTGGCCAATCTAGGATCATCTTTGAAGATCCCAGAGGATATAAGTATCCCCATCATCCATATCCTGGCCCCTGCTATTGAAAATCAGGTGGCCATGGAAATAGAAGAGGATTCTGCAATGATCCCTAGTGAGGATACTCAATCTTGTTCAGGATCATGGATCTCACCAATCATGAGATACTTACAACACGGAGAGATTCCTATGGGAGAAAATCCTAGGGCTTTCAGAATTAAGGTATCTCAATTCACAATCTTAAATAATATGCTATATAAGCGATCTCTTGCAGGACCATATTTAAGATGTATCGAGGATCCTGAAGTTCAAGAAGTGTTAAAAGACTTCCATGAAGGAGATTGTGGAAACCACACTGGGGGCAGGGCATTGTTCTCAAGGATCTTGAGGACAGGATACTACTGGCCAACTATGAAAAGGATGCTGTGGAGTATGCTAAGAAGTGTGATCCTTGTCAAAGACACAGCAATATCCTTCATCAGCCAGCTGAATTTCTACATCCTATACCATCCTCTTGGCCATTTATGAGATGGGGGATGGATATAGTTGGCAAGCTCCCTAAGGCACCTGGTGGAAAAGTATTCATGCTTGCTATGACTGACTACTTCTCCGAGTGGATAGAGGCTGAAGCTTTTGCCCAAGTCAGAGAGAAGGAAGTTATATCCTTTATTAAGAGAAACATTATAACTAGATTTGGCATTCCTTCCGAAATTGTATGTGATAATGGTTCCCAATTTATTGGGAGCAGGACTACTAACTTTTGTGACAGTTGGGGGATTAAGATGATAACATCAACACCAGTCCACCCACAGGCCAATGGTCAAGCAGAATCATCCAACAAGATCATCATCAACAATCTGAAGAAGAAACTTGGATCCAAGAAGGGGAAATGGGCAGAGGAATTGCCTTATGTGCTTTGGGCTGATAGGACAACTCCCAAGAATGCTACTGGTCAAACACCCTTCTCTTTGGTGTTTGGGGCAAAATCAGTGATCCCAAAAGAAATGGTGGTTCCAACTGCTAGAACAAGTACCCGTGATCCTGAGGAGAATGATGCAAACCTGGCTCAAGACTTGGATACTATTGAAGAAATCAGGGATCTGGCTAGGATAAGGATGGCTAGCTACCAACAAAGAATGGCTGGTGCTTACAACAAAAATGTCAGGATAAGGAAATTCCAAGTTGGGGATATGGTATTGAGAAAAGCATTCCAAAATACCACCAATCCTGCTGATGGGAAATTGGCACCAAAATGGGAAGGCCCTTATTTGATCGAAGCCGAAGCAGGAAAGGGGGCATATAGATTGCTTACCATGGAAGGTAATCTGTTACCAAGAGCCTGGAATGCTGTCCACTTGAAAAAATATTTCATGTAAGCAGGATCCTTCTGGCATGAGTGATCCTTACATTGGAAGTATCCTTCAAGGATCCCTGAAGCATCAATGATCCTTACTCTGGTAATGTCCTAAGCTTGAACTCTTATTTACATATCTTCTTATTTAAGGATAAGGATCATGTATCCTTCATCCTTCTCTCACGAGATTTTGAGTTCTGATAAGTCCAGGTATCCTTAGCATAATGTCAACAATCTTCAGAAGCAACTCAGATCCTTGGGCTTGTCCCCAGTTATCCTAGGGCTTGTCCCCAATTTTCGCCTGTAGCGCACGATGATCCTGGTATAGTTCACGTCTTTGGGACCAGTACTCGCTTTAGGGGCTGATAACCTCATCGTACTGGCTATACCTAGGATCCTACGTATAATGGTAGACGTACCATACATCCGTTCCTAAGGTTTCTAACGTTTTCACGTTAGCTAAGGTTTTGGCATTTTCATGTCACTAAGTTTGGATAGTCGCCAGTGAGGGCCATACTCCAGTTTACATACGATCCTTGGGCTTGTCCCCAGTTATCCTTCGGGCTTGTCCCCAGTTATCCTTCGGGCTTGTCCCCAGTGATCCTTTGGGCTTGTCCCCAGTTATCCTTTGGGCTTGTCCCCAGTTACTAACTTATCTTTTATATTGGCTTAGTCCCAAGTTATATTCCATTTTTCAGGTTTTCGAAGTTAAACAATTAAGGATCCTTAATCCTTATTATCCATTAAAGTTTTACTTATGGTTATCCTGATTAAAGGTTAGGATCCTAACTAGGATCCTCAGGTATGATCCTTAACTATTTTTAATTTCATTCATTATTCATTTGAATAACCCTTAGACCTTGACAACTGGACCCATGATCCTTAAGATGAATTACTTTTTGGAAGTTTTCAACTATAGGATACTTGATCCTGGATCGTATCCTAAACTTCTTAAACATAATTTGATTAAGCTTTTCTCACAAGTATATATCAAAACAATTGGAAATTAAAAGGATAACAACACAAGATAAGCCAAAAAGATTAGAGTTATTTTATTAACAAAGGTTTAAAACCCTTCATAAGTTGTCAAAATTGCCAACCCACGTTTCTACCAGCAAAACGTGGCCCGTCCACATGGGTTGGCAAAGGGTGTCCATTATTTGTGCGGTCATAGCATGCAGGAAATTAAAAGGCGGCAGGATCACAATGGCTTCATCCCCCAAACAGAGGATCCCTCCACCATATGTAATCCTACCTATTGTCTGAAGGATCCTGGATCCTTAACCCTAAAACTAGTGTTCGAGTTACAGACCATAATTGTTTTAAAACATCAACAACCACCAAACAAAAATTGGGCTCCGGCTATTACTAGAAGTTTCCTTCATCGCCCAATCCTGCAGCTCAATCCTTCGCTGCACCATCACCACCAGCTCTGCTTGCCTCTCCAGCATGATCCTTGCCAGCCTCTCCACCCTCAAGCATCGGGATCTCCTCAGCCTCTTCATCATCATCAAGCTCTGCCAGCCTCGCCTTCCAGCCCTCTACGTCCCATGTGCTCTTATCGAAGGCAGGATCCTGAGCCTCCATAGCCATCTGCAGCTGGATCTTATACATGGCTATCGCGGTAGAGACCTTGGCATCCTGGGTGATCTCATGCTTCTCATAATCAAAGTTGATCAACATTTTGGCAGCATCATCCTTGGTGGCCCGTAGCTCCTTCTCAAGATCAGCAATCTTAAGATCCTTCAGCACACCCATTTGTTGGAGGTCAGCGATTTGGCGGTCTTGATCCTCGACGTGGCCAACATAAGTCTCTATCTCAGCAAATTTCTGCAAGGAAAACAAGGCATAACATCAGAAACAAGTGATCCTCAAAACTGTTGTTGGTGCACTTGTGTCTGTACTTTGTCTGTATTCGGTCAAGTTGACCGAGTCAACAATCCTCCGGATAGACTTGGTTAAACAGTTAGTTATTGGTTGTCATTTGTCTGGCTCGAAGGATGCACATCGAAGGATAATACTGATCCTTCGATGAACTCGAAAGATGAACCTTCGAATGGATGATCGATAGATCATCCTTCGAGGTGAATACTGATCCTTCGAAAGCTTTGTAGTCGATAGATGATCCTTCGACCATCTATCGAATCCTTCGGATATGTCAACCTGGGCTGGGTATATATATACCCATGCAGTGTATGTGAGAAGATAGATGCACACCTAGAGAGTTGAGAGCATTCTGTCCGGAACACACACACACACATAGTGAGAGTTTGCAAGTTAGATTTGTAAACATTGTGCTTGTAACCGAAACCTTCATATGTATTAATACAGTGGTGTTAATCGGTGAACCCTTGTGTGTTTGTGTTTATACTTGCTTCATCCCGGTTTGCTTGCTAGCTTGGATTCCGCACTCGCTAGTGGGTTTGTATAACAAGGTTTAGGTTCGTCATCCTTCGGAAAGGGACCTACAACTGTCAGGATACACAAACAGGGGCAGTGATCCTTACCTCGTTGAAGTAGTCCAGAAACTGTTGGCGGAGCAGGGGCAGACCTTGTAAATCCTCAGAGGCCTTTCTCTTCTTTCCTTTACCCCTGATAGGTGCTTTAGGGGCTGAAGCAGTTGGGCTAGCAGCAGGAGTCTTCTTCCTTGAGGATTTGACATTTGTAAGATCATCGATGCCAAACTTTGAAGCAGACTTAGAGGATTTTCCAGCACCTACACAACCAAAATAAGATAAGTATTCTAATTAAACTTGAAAATCCTACATAGAATTACTTTTTAAATGAGGATACTTACTTGACATTGTGACAGAGGCAGAGGATACTTCTTGAGAATCCTGGATGGCAACCTGGAAAGTTCTTATCTCCGGATCAAGCTTCTTAAAGGCCAAGAGTCTCTCTTTTGCAGCAGGAGTCAACCTAAGATGAGCAACGGATATAGCTGCACAATAAACAAGAAAATGTTAGTGATCCTTATCCTAAGGAACAAGTTCTATGGTGATCCTTCCAGGATCCTCAATCCTACCATGGGTAGCCCACTCCTTGGGCAAATCCTTCCCATTAGGGATGGAACCTCTCCTAACAAAAAAGAATCGTCGCTTCCAGTTCGTGTCATTTTTGGTCACTTTGAAAACAGGGTGATCCTCTCCAGCTTTTCGCTTGAACAAATATCGGTGGGATCCAAAAGTTGTAAGATCATACATCTCACCCAACTCCGCCATACCAAGGTCAATCCCTTCTTGTTCAATGATCCTTTCAAGGGTGTATAAGACCCTCCAGATCATCGGCATAGCCTGGATATAGCAGATGCCGGTAAGAGAGAAAAAGGATTGAGTGAACTGAGGGAAAGGATACGAGTATCCTATCATAAAAGGAATGACCGGGAAAGCTACCCAAGTTTCAGAGGAGAAATCACTCAAAGCGATAGGGCTAAAAGACTTGAAAAGGGTGTTCGCCGGAAAGCAATGACGGATTTTGTCGATTTGAGGGTCGGTAAAACAACACCTCTCAGTGGGAGAATCCTTGATGATCCCTTGACCCTTCAAGGGACTGTTCTTCTTGGGATCCTTGCTAGGAGAGTTCCGGAGCAACATCTTTTACAGAAGGATGGAAAGAAAAAGAAAAACAGAGTAAGCAAGAGAGAAGGAGAAGGGGAATACCTGTTCAATCCTCTGATCGCGGTTATAAAGGGAAGAGTTCTTGAATTTAAATGCAAACGATCCTATCCCTATTTCTATTTATAATGATGATTTGTGCAGGGCTGTCACTTCTATGACGTCAGATCGCAACGGATAGTTCCATCTTAACGGCTATATATCCGTTGAGTTAGTTATGGATAAGACCGGCAAAATATAACTCGTTTATATTAGATAAATACTCCTTATATTTTGGGGGCAATTGTTAGGGCTGGATTTTTATGACCTATGATCCTTACTTGGTATCCTAACAAGTGATCCTTGTTTCTTTGGCAGATAGTGATCCTCAGAGGAGCTCCTGGATCAGGATCATGGATCATCCTAAGGATCCTCATACTAACGATTGTTCTCTTTGGATTTAATGTTGTTTTGCAGGAATTACGAGTTGGACCAGGTCTTAGCAACGTAAACAAGGAATCTGTCACGCTAATTTCGCACATGCATAATCAAAGATGGACGTTATAGAGAATATGGAAACTCAGCACAATTCAAGGGCAATTAATTAGGCTAAATTTACTTCTATTCCTAAAGGGGTAACGAGCTAGTAGTTAGGTGATTTGCCTAAAATAGAACCACACACACTTGTATAAATGGCACTCTTGAACATTCGGAAGGGACGACACATTTCTCACACGCTTTAGCATACGATACTATAGTGATCCTTGTACCTAGCTCGTTACCATCCGAAGTTGTAAACATTATTTGTTATATTGAAGTTTGGTGATCGGTAGTTTCCATCACCCGAGGTTTTTTATGCCGTAGATCATTCATTGATCAAGAGCTTTTTCCTCGTATAAATCCTTGTGTCACTTGTGCAATTTTCATTATAGTGATCCTTATCTTTGTTCATCTTACCAAGCATCATTCCCCGTTTACAAAGAGTTTGGTTGCATTATCCTTGTGTGATTTTTGACCGAAACAATGAACCTATTCTATACTTTTACAAGGCAAGTAAAAGAACAATGGCTACTAAAGGATATGTGCCTAGCAGTATCTAGAACAATGACTATCTAATTGAACTTCAACTAGTCATGTTTGGGGGCAATTGTTAGGGATAGAATTTTATTTATGGATCACGGATCCTCAGTTCAGCCTGGATCAAGGATCCTCAGGAAATGGTGCAGGATGGCTAAGGATCCAGGATCCTCTTTGGTATTCTAAAACTAACAATTGTTTCCATCATCCTTTAGCTTGTTTTGCAGGTGTATTTCGAAGGAAATTTGTTCTATCCGAGATTCCAGGGGAATATGCTCCTTATTATGGCACGTGCATGAGGTGATGACCGTTGTGGTGATCGTGGATGGCAAGCACATTTTTCGGATAGTTAGTTATCTAGATATTTTTCTATTCAAAAGGGGATAAGAAGCTATTATTAGAAACACAATTGCACACATTCAAACTCTGAAAACTCATTGGCGATTACACACACAAACACACTAGAAATCATTGTATCAAGCTTGTTATCATCCAAAGTTATAACATTTATTGTTTAATATAGTTGATAGTGATAGTTTTCACTATCCGATGTTTTTTATGTCGGAGATCATCCATTGATCAAGTGCTTTTTCCTCGTATAAATCCTTGTGTTCATCACCATTTTCATTCATTTCTTGTTTACATTTTTGTTCATTTAATCAAGCATCCAACCTCACAAAAATCAGATTTGGTTACATTATCCTTGTGTGATTTTTGACCAAAACAGTTTGGCGCCCACCGTGGAGCAATTGGTGCTTCATCTTTGAAAAACTTGTTCATTTCATTCATTTCTGTTCATTTCCTTCAACCACATGGCTTCTCAAGGGAAAAACACTTCAAGCTCCATGTCGGCGATCACCTCATCACAGGGCATTCCACCTTTGTCTCCTGTTTCTTCTGGATCCCAGAAGAATGCTGAGAATGCAGCGAAGAAGGCAACCCCGTTTTCACAAAAGCAACTACTGTTGTTTCTTCTGCTCCTACTAACTGTTAGGGCAGGATTTTTAATGACCTGTGATCCTTACCTAATATCCTAATAATGATCCTTGTTTCTGTCGCAGATAGTGATCCTCAGAAGAACTTCAGGATCAGGATAATGGATCATCCTAAGGATCCTCATACTAACGATTGTTCCCTTTGAATTTAATGTTGTTTTGCAGGAATTACGAGTTGGACCTGGTCTTGGCAGTGTTATTAAGGAATCTTTCACGCTAATTTCGCACATGCATAACCAGAAATAGACGTTGTGGAGAATATGGAAACTTAGCACAAATTACGGGCAATTAGTTAGGCTAAATTTACTTCTGTTTCTAAAGGGGTAACGAGCTAGTAGTTAGGTGACTTACCTAAATTCAACCACACACACTTATATAAAGGGCACTCTCAAGCATTCGGAAGACACAACACATTTCTTACACGCTCTAGCATACTACACCATAGTGATCCTTGTACCTAGCTCGTTACCATCCGAAGTTGTAAACATTGTTTATTATATTGGAGTTTGGTGATCGGTAGTTTCCATCACCCGAGGTTTTTTATGCCGGAGATCATTCATTGATCAAGGGCTTTTTCCTCGTATAAATCTTTGTGTCACTTGTGCAATTCACATTTGAGTGATCCTTTTCTTTATCCATCATTACAAGCATCATTCCCCGTTAACAAAGAGTTTGGTTGCATTATCCTTGTGTGATTTTTGACCAAAACAGTTTGGCGCCCACCGTGGGGCAATTGGTGCTTCATTCATAACAAAGTTTCCCGTTGGTGATCATTCCGGATCGTTGCATACATGGCTTCATCGTTGAAGAATACCTCTACAGCGATGTCTGCAGTCAATTCATCTCAGGGCATTCCACCTTTGCCTCCACCACCTGCTGGATCTCAGAAAAATGCTTAGAAGAGACCAACTTCCATTTTCTCTAAACCTCGATCTTCTTCTGCTCCAACTTCTTCTGCTCCCAGTACTAGTGATATAGTTACTTTGATTTTGCATATGAGGGATCGTATTCAGCGGCAGGATGAAACTAATGACAGGATCCTCAAAGAAATCGGAGATCTCAAGAGACAAAGGAAAACAGCAGAGGAGCATTCCCCACTGGTGCCCAAATCCTTGAATTTTGATACTCCGATGATTACTTCTCAGCCATCAGAGGTCCCAGACATTCAACATGTGGGTGGACCAAGAGGAGTGCACTTCGGCTCAGCAATAGTGACTCAGGCATCAGGTTCATATTTCCAGCCAGCAGGATCCTATCCTCAGCATATGGGATCCTTCGTGAATTCAGGAGCCTACTCAGGAGCACATCAGGTTCAAGGATCCTCCTTTGTTCCAGGATCATCCCAGGTTCAAGGATCCTCCTTTGTTCCAGGATCATCCCAGGTTCAAGGATCCTCCTTTGTTCCAGGATCATCCCAGGTTCAAGGATCCTCCTTTGTTCCAGGATCATCCCAGATTCAAGGATCCCTCCAGATGCCAGGATCCCTGAAGAGTTTGCAAACAGGAAGTTCAGATGTCCATCAAGGAGATTTTATTCCAATGCAGACCATTGCTTCCACTGGTCCCTCCATCATCCCAGAGTCCCAGCAATATGGATTCACATCCAGTATTCCTAACTTGAACCCAATGGGAGGTAACACTTTTAATAATTCTCTTACCGCTAACCATGGATTCATGCAGGATGCAGGTATCAACCATGCTATGGCCAAAGAACTGCAGAAACTGAAGGATATGATATCAAGTGTTCCAGGGGTGGTCAAACCTATCCCGGAGATTGCAGATGGAAGCCATAAGGTATCTCGTTTTGCACCACCGATTTGTGATGCTGAGATACCCAAAAGATTCCATATTCCAACTATGAAGTTGTATGATGGTTCAACGGATCCTGAGGAACACATAGCACAATACAGGGAGAGGATGGAGATCAATCCAATTCTAGAAAGGGTAAAGGAAGCATGCCTATGCAAGGGATTTGGATCCACTCTTACTGGATCAGCTCTCAAATGGCTGCTAAGTCTTCCCCCTTTCTCTATTACTTCATTTGCTAATTTAGTTAACTTATTCAATAACCAACTTTCTTGTAGCAGAAAATTTGAACGATTGACTAGTGATTTATATAGGATAACTCAGGGTCATAATGAATCATTAAGGGATTATATAACCAAATTTAGTAAAGAATCCTTGGACATTCCCAACTTGGATATAGCCACGGCTGTTGAGGTCTTCAAGATGGGATTGCTTAGGGATTCATTATTCTATGATGATCTTGTTATGACACCATGCAGGAACCTAGATGAAGTAAGGACTCGGGCACTCAGGTTCATCCGGCTAGAGGATAACAAGAGGATCCAGGAGAGACAAGCAGGATCCTCAAAACAAGAAAAGCAAGGATCCTCTTTCAAGAACAACACATTCAAATCCTATAACAGAACTGACAACCAGAACGTGCATGCTGTTGACCAAGAAGAGGATGATGAGGATTATCCTCCGATTTCTGAATACTATTTTTCTGTTGATAACCATGAACTAATCCTTGCGATGCAGAATCTAGGAGAAAAAGCCAGATGGCCCAGAAAAAATGACAAACCAGCCGCAATTAAAGATAAATCAAAGTGGTGTGCATACCACGAGGATTTTGGGCATTTAACAGAGGAATGCATCGCATTGAGAAAGGAAATTGGATATTTGCTAAGCAAGGGGCATTTAAAAGAGTTGTTGGGAAGAAAAAAGCCAAGGACTCAGGATCCTGAAAGGATCCCTGAAAAAGCTCCAGCTCCTCCGGCAGATGCACAAGTGATAAACTTTATTTCTGGAGGATCAGACATCTGTGGTACATCCTTTTCAGCAGCTAAAAGGCATGCAAAGGAAGCTAAAATGGATAATGGAGAAAGACCTATTCGAACATCAAGTGTCTCGGAAGGAAAAGTGATAACCTTTGATGAGGATAATCGCGTAGACATCCAGGATCCTCATCATGATAGTTTAGTTATTACTCTCTTTATTTCTAACCATTTTGTCCGCAGAATCCTTATTGACGGAGGAAGTTCAGTAAACATTATCCAGCTTGATGTTCTGAAGAAAATGAGTATCCCTGAATCAGATATCACACCAAGATCCTCCGTACTTGTAGGATTTAGTGGAGAAACTAAGAGAACCCTGGGGGACATCAAACTCCCAATTTATGTGAAAGGATTACATAATTATCAAAAATTTTGTGTTATTGACTGTTTATCTTGTTGTAATGTTATCCTTGGCAGGCCCTGGATACACGATATGAAGGCAGTCCCATCCACCTACCATCAATGTGTGAAGCTCCCTAGCCCTTGGGGAATAGTCAAGATCGATAGTGATCAGCAGGAGGCTAAGGATTGTTACACCTCATCAATGAAACCGGCCTCGAAATCAAGGGAGCAATAGCAATTAAAGTATCCTCCAAGGGATGTCTTGGAGGCAAGAGAGCAGGATGTGGTCGAAATCCTCATGGATCCTGATGATCCTGAATCCAAAATCTATATCGGATCAGGGATCCTTGGCAAGATGAAAGAAGACCTCGTATCCTTCCTCAAAAGAAGAAAATCTACCTTTGCATGGAAACATGAGGATATGACAGGTATATCTAAGGATATTATCACTCATAAACTTGGCATTGACAGGTCATTCAAACCAATCCATCAAAAAAGGAGCATGTTTGCACCAGAAAGAAATGCCATTATCCAGGAAGAGGTAGAAAGATTGCTAAGAGCAGGTATGATTAGAGAAGTAAAATATCCAAGATGGCTGGCCAATTTGGTTGTTGTTCAAAAGAAAAATGGAAAGTGGAGGGTATGTGTCGATTTCACTGATTTAAATAAGGCATGTCCCAAGGATCCTTTCCCATTACCCCACATTGACTCCATGGTGGATGCAACGGCGGGTCATGAACTGTTAACCTTTATGGATGCTTCATCTGGATTCCAACAAATTCAGATGGAACCATCTGACCAAGAGGATACGGCTTTTATGACCCCAACCGGTTTATATTGTTATATTGCTATGCCGTTTGGATTAAGGAATGCAGGTGCAACATATCAAAGACTGGTGAATATGTTGTTCAAAGATCAGATTGGACAGACTATGGAAGTATATATAGATGATATGGTGGTGAAATCCATAAAAGCTGAGGATCACCTAAGAGACTTGGAGGAAGCATTTGATATCCTTGACAGATATAACATGAAGCTTAATCCTTCAAAATGTCACTTTGGTGTAAAGGCAGGTAAATTCTTAGGATATATGGTAACCAAGAGGGGCATTGAAGCAAGCCCGGAACAAATCAAAGCATTGGTGAATATCAAATCTCCTGCCAACGCTAAGGATGTGCAAAGGCTAACAGGCAGGATAGCAGCTTTAAACAGATTTATATCCAAATCCTCAGAAAAGTGTAAAGAATTCTATGATATCCTAAGAAAGAACAAGAAATTCGAGTGGACTGAAAAGCATGAGAATGCTTTACAAGCCCTCAAAGAATACCTATCCTCAGCTCCAGCGTTGATGAAACCAGAAAAAAGAGATGTGTTATCCTTATATCTTGCGGTATCCTCAAAAGCAGTAAGTGCAGTCCTTGTTAAGGATCATGAAGGTACACAATATCCTGTCTATTATGTAAGTAAGAGTTTACTTGATGCTGAATCCAGGTATTCACACCTTGAAAAACTTATTCTTGCACTAATTACGGCATCTACTAAACTAAGACATTATTTTGAAACCCATATTATTGTTGTTAGAACTAATTTTCCAATTAAGAATGTCCTCAGGAAACTAGAGATGTCCGGAAGGATGGCTAAGTGGGCAGTAAAGCTTAGTGCCCATGATATAAGATATGAACCTAGAACAGCCATCAAATCTCAAGCATTAGCAGACTTTGTGGCTGATTTTAGTAGTGATTTACAAAAGGAAGCCGAATTGGAAGTCCAGCAGCTAGATGAGACCAAGGATCCTTGGATACTACATACTGATGGATCCTCAAATGTTAAAGGCACGTAGCTTGGTATACTACTAAAATCGCCACAGGGGGACATAATACCCCACTCCATAGCTTGTGAGTTCCAAGCCACTAACAATGAGGCTGAATATGAAGCCTTGATTGCTGGTTTGCAAATTGCTAAGCATAGGGGGATCAGGTATCTTGAGGTATACGTGGATTCATTGTTAATCACTAATCACTTTAAAGGATCCTATGCTGTTAAAGGTGAAAAACTAACCAAATATTTAGAGATAGTCAAAGAATTGGCACTCTCCTTTGTTTTCTTTAGTTTGACACAGGTACCAAGGGAAGAAAATACAGAAGCTGATGCATTGGCTAATCTTGGATCATCCTTGAAGATCCCAGAGGATATAAGTATCCCCATCATTCATATCATGACCCCTGCTATTGAAAATCAAGTGACCATGGAAATAGAAGAGGATTCTGCAATGATCCCTAGTGAGGATACTCAATCCTGTTCAGGATCATGGATCTCACCAATCATGAGATACTTACAACACGGGGAGATTCCTATGGGAGAAAACCCTAGGGCTTTCAGAATTAAGGTATCTCAATTTACAATCTTAAATAATATGTTGTATAAGCGATCTCTTGCAGGACCATATTTGAGATGTATCGAGGATCTTGAAGTTCAAGAAGTTTTAAAAGACTTCCATGAAGGAGATTGCGGAAACCACACTGGGGGCAGGGCATTGTTCTCAAGGATCCTAAGGACAGGATACTACTGGCCGACTATGAAAAGGGATTCTGTGGAGTATGCTTAGAAGTGTGATCCTTGTCAAAGACACAGCAATATCCTTCACCAGCCGGCTGAATTTCTACATCCTATACCCTCCTCTTGGCCATTTATGAGATGGGGGATGGATATAGTTGGCAAGCTCCCTAAGGCACCTGGTGGAAAAGTGTTCATGCTGGCTATGACTGATTACTTCTCCAAGTGGATAGAGGCTGAAGCCTTTGCCCAAGTCAGAGAAAATGAAGTTATATCCTTTATTAAAAGAAATATTATAACTAGATTTGGCATTCCTTCTGAAATTATATGTGATAATGGTTCCCAATTTATTGGAAGCAGAACTACTAACTTTTGTGACAGCTGGGGGATTAAGATGATAACATCAACACCAGTCCACCCACAAGCTAATGGTCAAGCAGAATCATCCAACAAGATCATCATCAACAATTTGAAGAAGAAACTTGGATCCAAGAAAGGGAAATGGGCAGAAGAATTACCTTATGTGCTTTGGGCTGATAGGACAACCCCCAAGAATGCTACTGGTCAAACACCATTCTCTTTGGTATTTGGGGCAGAATCAGTGATCCCAACAGAAATGGTGGTTCCAACTGCTAGAACAAGTACCCGTGATCCTGAGGAAAACGATGAGAACCTGACTCAAGATTTGGACACTATTGAGGAAATCAGGGATTTGGCTAGGATAAGGATGGCTAGCTACCAACAAAAAATGGCTGGTGCTTACAACAAAAATGTCAGGATAAGGAAATTCCAAGTTGGGGATATGGTATTGAGAAAAGCATTCCAGAATACCACCAATCCTGCTGATGGGAAATTGGCACCAAAGTGGGAAGGCCCTTATTTGATTGAAGCCGAAGCAGGAAAGGGGGCATATAGATTGCTAACCATGGAAGGTAATTTATTACCAAGAGCCTGGAATGCTGTCCACTTGAAGAAATATTTCATGTGAGCAGGATCCTCCTAGCACATATGATCCTTACATTAGAAGAATCCTTCAAGGATCCCTGAAGTGTCAATGATCCTTACTCTGGTAATGTCCTAATCTTGAACTCTTATATACATATTTTCTTATTTAAGGATAAGGATCATGTATCCTTCATCCTTCTCTCACGAGATTTTGAGTTCTGATAGTCCAGGTATCCTTAGCATATTGTCGACAATCTTCAGAGGTAATTCAGATCCTTGGGTTTAACCCATGTTGTTTGGGCTTGTCCCCAGTTATCCTTGGGCTTGTCCCCAGTTTCGCCTGTAGCGCACGATGATCCTGGTATAGTTCAAGTCTTTGGGACCAGTACTCGCTTTAGGGGCTGATAATTCCATTGTACTGGCTATACCTAGGATCCTACGTATAATTGTAGACGTACCTTACATCCGTTCCTAAGGTTTCTAAAGTTTTCACGTTAGCTAAGGTTTTGGCATTATCATGTCACTAAGTTTGGATAGTCGCCAGTAAGGGCCATACTCCAGTTCACCTATGATCTTTGGGCTTGTCCCCAGTTATCCTTTGGGCTTATCCCCAGTTATCCTTTGGGCTTGTCCCCAGTTATCCTTTGGGCTTGTCCCCAGAATTGTTGGGCTTGTCCCTAGTTACTAACTTGTCTTTTATATTGGCTTAGTCCCAAGTTATTTTCAGGTTTTTGAAGTCAAACAACTAAGGATCCTCAATCCTTATTATCCACTAAGGTTTTTCTTATGGTTATCTTGATTAAAGGTTAGGATCCTAACTTGGATTCTTAGGTATGATCCTTAACTGTTTTTGATTTCATTCATTATTTTGAATAACCCTTACACTTTGACAACTGAACCTATGATCCTTAAAATTAACTAGTTTTTGGAAGTTCTCGGCTATAGGATATTTGATCCTGGATCATATCCTAAATTTCTTAAACATAATTTGCTTAACTTTTCTTACTCAGACAAGTATAAATCAAAACAATTGAGAGTTTAAAGGATATACAAGGATAACATCACAAGATAAGTCAAAAGTTAAAGTTTTATTCATTCACAAAATATTTAACCCTTTAAAGTTGTCAAAATTGCCAACCCACGTTTCTACCAGCAAAACGTGGCCCATCCACATGGGTTGGCAAAGGGTGTCCATTGTTCATGCGGTCATAGCAGTGCAGGAAATAAAGGTCGGCAGGATAACAAGTGGCTTCATCCCCCAAACAGAGGATCCCTCCACCACCTATTATCCTACCTATTGTTCAAAGGATCATGGATCCTTACCCTAAAAACTATTGTTCAAAGTACAAACCATCAAACTATCCAAACAAACAACCACCAAACAAAAAAATTGGGCTCCGACTAAGTCTCGAAATTTCAATCATCGCCCAATCCTGCAGCTCAATCCTTCGCTGCACCATCACCACCAGCTCCGCTTGCCTCACCACCTTGGTCCTTGCCAGTGCCTCCACCCTCAAGCATCGGGATCTCCTCAGCCTCTTCATCATCCTCCAGTTCAGCCAGCCTAGCCTTCCAGCCTTCGACATCCCAGGTGCTCTTATCAAAAGCAGGATCCTGAGCTTCCATGGCCATTTGCAGCTGGATCTTGTACATAGTTATCGCGGCAGAGACCTTGGCATCTTGGGTGATCTCGTGCTTCTCATAGTCGAAGTTGATCAGCATCTTGGCAGCATCATTCTTGGTGGCCTGAAGCTCCTTCTGAAGATCGGCTATCTTGAGATCCTTCAGCACGGCAACTTGTTGAAGATCAGCAATCTGGCGATCCCGATCCTCAACATGGCCAACATATGTCTCTATCTCCGCAAATTTCTGCAAGGAAGACAAAGGAATGGTGTCAGAAGCCAAGTGATCCTTAAACAAGCAGGATATGTAAGCAGGGACAGTACCTCACTAAAGTAGTCCAGGAACTGTTGGCGGATCAAGGGAAGGCCTTGCAGATCCTCAGCCTCGGAGGTCTTTCTCTTCTTGCCTCCCTTTCCTCTGAGGGGTGCTTTAAGGGCCGAAGCAGTTGGGCTAGCAGCAGGAGTCTTCTTCTTAGAGGATTTGACGTTAGTAAGATCAGTGATGCCGAACTTCGAGGAAGATTTGGTGGATTTTCCAGCGCATGCACAACCAAAACAAGATAAGTATCTTAATTTTATTTGACTCTCATTATATAAATACTCCTTAAATAAGGATACTTACTTGACATTGTGACAGAAGCAGAGGATACTTCCTGAGAATCCTGGGTGGTAATCTTGAAAGTTCTTATTTCAGGATCAAGCTTCTTAAAGGCCAAGAGTCTCTCTTTTGCAGCAGGAGTCAACTTAAGATGTGAAACGGAGATAGCTGCACAACAAGAAAACAATAGAACATCAGTGATCCTTATACTAAAGGATAAGTTCTATGGTGATCCTTCCCAGGATCCTCTATCCTACCATGGGTAGCCCACTTCTTGGGCAAATCCTTCCCATCAGGGATGGTATCTCTCCTTACAAAAAAGACTCTTGGCCTTTCTCTTCTTTCCTTTACCCCTGATAGGTGCTTTAGGGGCTGAAGCAGTTGGGCTAGCAGCAGGAGTCTTCTTCCTTGAGGATTTGACATTTGTAAGATCATCGATGCCAAACTTTGAAGCAGACTTAGAGGATTTTCCAGCACCTACACAACCAAAATAAGATAAGTATTCTAATTAAACTTGAAAATCCTATATAGAATTACTTTTTAAATGAGGATACTTACTTGACATTGTGACAGAGGCAGAGGATACTTCTTGAGAATCCTGGATGGCAACCTGGAAAGTTCTTATCTCCGGATCAAGCTTCTTAAAGGCCAAGAGTCTATATTTTGCAGCAGGAGTCAACCTAAGATGAGCAACGGATATAGCTGCACAATAAACAAGAAAATGTTAGTGATCCTTATCCTAAGGAACAAGTTCTATGGTGATCCTTCCAGGATCCTCTATCCTACCATGGGTAGCCCACTCCTTAGGCAAATCCTTCCCATTAGGGATGGAACCTCTCCTAACAAAAAAGAATCGTCGCTTCCAGTTCGTGTCATTTTTGGTCACTTTGAAAACAGGGTGATCCTCTCCAGCTTTTCGCTTGAACAAATATAGGTGGGATCCAAAAGTTGTAAGATCATACATCTCACCCAACTCCGCCATACCAAGGTCAATCCCTTCTTGTTCAATGATCCTTTCAAGGGTGTATAAGACCCTCCAGATCATCGGCATAGCCTGGATATAAGATATGTCGGTCAAAGAGAAGAAGGCCTGGGTGAAGGCTGGAAAGGGATACGTATAACCTATGGCAAACGGGGTCACAGGAAAGGCAACCCATGAATCGGAGGTGTGATCGCTCAGGGCAGTAGGATCATAGGCTTTGAACACAGTATTTGCAGGAAAACAGCACCGAATCCTGTCAATCTGAGGATCAACGAAGATGCAGCGTTCTTTAGCAGAGTTTGTGATGATCCCTTGGCTCTTGAAGGGGCTTTCTTTCTGCTGATCCTTGGCAGGAGAATTCCGGAGCAACATTTTTTGAATGAAATAGATACGAAAAGAAAAACAGAGCAAGCAAGAGAGAAGATGAAGGGGAATACCTGTTCAATCCTCTGGTTGCGGTTATAAAGGGAGAAGTTCTTGATTTTAAATGCAAACGATCCTATCCCTATCTCTATTTATAATCATGATTTGTGCAGGGCTGTCATCTCCATGAAGTCAGGATTACAACGGATAGTTCGTTCACAACGGCTATATATCCGTTGAGTTAGTTACAGATAAGATCAGCAAAATATAACTCGTTAATATTATATAATTACTCCTTATATTTTGGGGGCAATTGTTAGGGCAGGATTTTTAATGACCTGTGATCCTTACCTAATATCCTAATAATGATCCTTGTTTCTGTGGCAGATAGTGATCCTCAGAAGAACTTCAGGATCAGGATAATGGATCATCCTAAGGATCCTCATACTAACGATTGTTCCCTTTGAATTTAATGTTGTTTTGCAGGAATTACGAGTTGGACCTGGTCTTGGCAGCGTTATTACGGAATCTTTCATGCTAATTTCGCACATGCATAACCAGAAATAGACGTTGTGGAGAATATGGAAACTTAGCACAAATTACGGGCAATTAGTTAGGCTAAATTTACTTCTGTTTCTAAAGGGGTAACGAGCTAGTAGTTAGGTGACTTACCTAAATTCAACCACACACACTTATATAAAGGGCACTCTCAAGCATTCGGAAGACACAACACATTTCTTACACGCTCTAGCATACTACACCATAGTGATCCTTGTACCTAGCTCGTTACCATCCGAAGTTGTAAACATTGTTTATTATATTGGAGTTTGGTGATCGGTAGTTTCCATCACCTGAGGTTTTTTATGCCGGAGATCATTCATTGATCAAGGGCTTTTTCCTCGTATAAATCTTTGTGTCACTTGTGCAATTCACATTTGAGTGATCCTTTTCTTTATCCATCATTACAAGCATCATTCCCCGTTAACAAAGAGTTTGGTTGCATTATCCTTGTGTGATTTTTGACCAAAACACCAACAATGACCTTTATTCTTTGATTTTGCAGATGAAGAGTTACATGCAGCAGGATGAAACTAATGGCAGGATCCTTTGTGAGATTGATGAAATAAAGAAATTGAAGAAATCAGTGGAGGATCACTCTCCATTGGTGCCCAGATCATTAGATTTCACTACTCCACCAATAACTGTTCAGCATTCTATGGCATCAGGTGTCCAGTACCATAGAGGATCATCAAGTATGCAGTATGGATCATCGGCTATGACACAGGCTCAAGGATCCTACTTCCAGCCTTTAGAATCCTCTCTTCAGCCTCAAGGATCCTCTTTCCAGCATCAAGGATCCTTCTCTAGTTCGGGAGTATACATGGGGACGCTGTTAGTTCAAGGATCCTACCCTCAGCATTAAGGATCCTCATCGCTAGTTCAAGGATCCATGGAGTATCCTCCAAGACCTTCAGCTCCAATGTATACAGGATCCAATATCTTTCAGGATCAAGGACCCTTAGGGAGTCAACAACCCAGAAGTTCTGAGATTCATGTGGGAGACTTCATTCCCATGCAGACCATTGCTTCATCTAGTCCCACAATTATACCTGAACCACATCAATTTGGATTTACATCTGGAATCCCAACCTCGAAGCAGTCAGGAGGTAACACTTTCAATACATCTTACAATACTAACCATGGTTTTGTGCAGGAACCAGGGATCAACCAAGCTATGGCAAGGGAGTTGCAAAAACTCAAGGATATGATATCCAGTGTCCCAGGAGTGGTTAAACCCATTCCTGAGATTCTGGATGGGAGTCACAAGGTGTCTCGCTTTGCACCACCTATATGTGATGCGGAGATATCAAAGAGGTTTCAAACACCAAATATGAAGCTCTATGATGGTACAACTGATCCAGAAGAACATGTAGCTCAATACCGGGAGAGAATGGAGATCAAGCACATTCCAGAAAGGTTAAAGGAGGCATGTCTTTGCAAGGGTTTCGGACCCACATTAACAGGATCAGCTCTAAAATGGCTGCTAAGTCATCCTCCTTATTCTATTACTTCATTCTCTAATTTGGTTAACTTGTTCAATAGTCAATTTTCATGTAGTTGAAGGTTTGAACGGTTAACTAGTGATTTATATAGGGTAACCCAAGGTCATAATGAATCATTAAGGGATTACATAACTAAATTCAGTAGAGAGTCCTTGGAAATCCCTAACTTAGATATTGCTACAGCTGTTGAAGCTTTTAAAATGGGATTACTTAAGGATTCACAATTCTATGATGATCTTGTCATGACACCTTGCAGGAACCTTGATGAGGTAAGGAACAGGGCCCTTAGGTTCATCCATTTAGAGGATGACAAGAGGATCCAGGAGAGACTGTCAGGATCCTCAAAGCAAGACAAGCAAGGATCCTATTTCAGGAATAACAAATCCAAGTCATACAATAAGTCTGACAATCAGAATGTGCATGCTGTGAAACAAGAGGAAGATGATGAGGATTATCCTCCTATCTCTGAATATTGTTTTGCTGTTGATAATAGTGAACTAATCCTTGCTATGTGGAATTTAGGTGATAAAGCCAGATGGCCGAGGAAGAGTGACAAGCCAGCTGCTACAAAAGACAAATCGAAGTGGTGTGCTTATCATGTAGACTTCCGTCATCTCACAAATGAATGCATAGCACTAAGGAAAGAAATTGGTTACTGTTAGGGCTGGATTTTTATAACACATAATCCTTACATGTGATCCTAACCAGTGATCCTTGTTTCTTTGGCAGATAGTGATCCTCAGCAGAGTTCCAGGATCAGGATCACGGACCATCATAGGGATCCTCATGCTAACAGTTGCTTTCATTGAACTTAATGTCATTTTGTAGGAATGTCTAGCAGGATCCGCTCTTAGCATCACAATCAAGGGACGCGTCTTTACAACTTTGGCATATGCTTAATCAGAGATGAACGTTGTGAAGGATATGGAAACTTGGCATGATTTAAGGGCGATAATTTAGGCTAGATTTACTTTTATTTCTAAAGGGGTAATGAGCTGATTATTAGTTTGTTTACCTAAAATAGGCCACTCACACTTGTATAATAACACTCTTCCCCATTCGGAAGACACACAACACAATTCTCACACGCTTAGACACTCGAAACTATAGTGATCCTTGTACTCAGCTCATTATCATCCGAAGTTGTAACCATTTTTCTTATATTGAAGTTTGGTGATCGGTAGTTGCCATCACCCGAGGTTTGTTATGCCGGAGATCATACATTGATCAAGGGCTTTTTCCTCGTATAAATCCTCGTGTCACTTGCATATTTCTAACTAAAGTGATCCTTTAATTTTTCAACTAACCAAGCATCATTCCCCGTTTACATAGAGTTTGGTTGTATTATCCTTGTGTGATTTTTGACCAAAACAGTTTGGCGCCCACCGTGGGGCAATTGGTGCTTCATTCATAAGAAAACTTTCTGTTCGAAATCATTTCAAAGAGTTACATGGCTTCATCATTGAAGAATACATCCACAGCGATGTCGGCAGTCAATTCATCTACTGGCATTCCACCTTTGCCTCCACCACCAGCTGGATCTCAGAAAAATGCTGAGAAGAGACCAACTTCTATCCCCTCTAAACCATCATCTTCTGCTCTAACTTCTTCTGTTCCCAATACTAGTGATATATTTACTTTGATTTTGCAGATGAGGGATCGTATGCAGCAGCAGGATGAAACTAATGACAGGATCCTCAGAGAAATCGGAGATCTCAAAAGGCAAAAGAAAACGACAGAGGATCATTCCCCACTAATGCCCAAATCTTTGAATTTTGATACTCCAATGATTACTTCTCAGCCATCAGAGGTCCCAGACATTCAATATATGGGTGGATCAAGAGGAGTGCATTTCAGCCCAGCAACAATGACTCAGGCATCAGGATCATACTTCCAACCGGCGGGATCCTACGCCCAGCATTTGGGATCCTTCATGAGCTTAGGATCCTCCTTTGTCCCAGGATCATCCCAGGTTCAAGGATCCTCCTTCGTTCCGGGATCATCCCAGGTTCAAGGATCCTCCTTTGTTCCGGGATCATCCCAGGTTCAAGGATCCTCCTTTGTTCCAGGATCATCCCAGGTTCAAGGATCCTCCTTCGTCCCAGGATCATCCCAGATTCAAGAATCCCTACAGATACCAGGATCCTTGAATAATTTGCAAACAGGAAGCCTAGATGTCCATCAAGGAGATTTTATTCAAATGCAGACCATTGCTTCCACTGGTCCATCCATTATCCCAGAATCCCAGCAATATGGATTCACACCCAATGTTCCTAACTTGAACCCGATGGGAGGTAACACTGTTTTGGTCAAAAATCACACAAGGATAATGTAACCAAACTTTATGTAAACGGGGTATGATGCTTGGTTAACTATGAAAGTAAAGGATCACTTCTGTGATAAAAGATGCAAAGACACAATGATTTATACGAGGAAAAAGCCCTTGATCAATGTATGATCTCCGGCATAAAAAACCTCGGGTGATGGCAACTACCGATCACCAACTTCAATATGATAAAAATGTAGTTACAACTTCGGATAGTAATGAGCTGAGTACAAGGATCACTGAGTGTCTAAGTGTTTTTGAGTTGTGTCGTATGTCGTGTGTGTTCTTCCGAATGAAGAAGAGTGGTATTTATACATGTGTAGGTGACCTATTTTAGGTAAAATGACTAATTATCAGCTCATTACCCCTTTAGAAATAAAGACAATCTAGCCTAAATTGCTGCCCATGAATCAAGCCATGTTTCCATATCCTGTGCAACGTCTTTCTTTAATTAAGCTCTTGCCATAATTGTGAAGACGCGTCCCTGGATCATGATGTTAAGAGCATATCCTGCTGGATGTTCCTGCAAAGTAATGTTGTATTACACGAAGGTAACTATTAGCATGAGGATCCTTCCAATGGTCTATGATCCTGATCCTGAAGTTCTGCTGAGGATCACTGTCTGCCAAAGAAACAAGGATCACTGGTTAGGATCACGTGTAAGGATCACATATGATAAAAATCCAGCCCTAACAATTGCCCCCAAAATATAAGGAGTTAATTGTAAATAGACGAGTTATATTTTGTTTTGATCTTATCTCTAACGGGCGATTCCGAATAACTAGCCGTTACACATGGACTAGCCGTTGTGATAATTACGTCACAGATGTGACAATCCCTGCAAATCATCATTATAAATAGGAGATAGGGTTAGGATCATTCTGTATTTAAATTCGAGGTATCTTCCCTTTATAATCACTACCGAAGACTTGATCAGGTATCCTCTTTTTCTCTCTTTCCCTTCTTCCTTCTCTTTGCTCTGTTTTTTTTTTTTTTGCTTCTACTCTGTTTCCGTCATAAACATGTTGCTCCGGAATTCTCCACACAAGGATCCCAAGAAGGATAGTCCCTTAAAAAGCCAGGGGATTATCAAGGATTCTCCTATGGAGAGGTGTTGTTTTGGTGATGCTCACGTAGACAAAATTCGTCACTGCTTTCCGGCGAATGCCGTTTTTAAATCCTTTGATCCTACTGCTTTGAGCGACTTTGTCTCGGATGTCTGGGTGGCTTTTCCTGCTACCCCGTTTGCTATAGGGTACTCGTATCCTTTTCCAGATTTTACCCAGTCTTTCTTTTCCTTAACCGGCATCTCTTACAACCAAGCTATGCCGATGATCTGGAGGGTTCTTTATACCTTCGAGAGGATCATCGAGCAGGAAGGGATTGATCTGGGGATGGCGGAGTTGGCCGAGCTTTACGATTTTACCACTTTTGGTTCTTACCGATATCTGCTGAAACGGAAAGCCGGGGAGGATCACCCTGTCTTCAAGGTCACCAAGAATGATACAAACTGGAAGCGTCGTTTTTTCTTTGTTAGAATGGATTCCATCCCGGATGGGAAGGATCTGCCCAAGGAATGGGCCACTCATGGTAGGGTAGAGGATCCTCGAAGGATCACTATCAGTCCTGTCTCATACGATGAGGATCACTAATGTCTTTTTTTTTTTTTTTTTTTTGTCTTTTATGCAGCTATTTCCGTTGCTCACTTAAAGTTGACCCCTGCTGCAAGAGAAAGAGTGTTAGCTTTTAAAAAGCTTGATCCTGAAGTTAGAAGCTTCCAAGTCACTATCCAAGATTCTCAAGAGATATCCTCTGCATCTGCCACAATGTCAAGTAAGTATCCTCATAGAAAGTAAGTTTTATGTAAGAGTATTTAATTTAATAAGGGAACTTATCTTGTTTTTGAATTGTGTAGGTGCTGGAAAATCTGCCAGGTCTGTTAAATCTGCCTCCAAATTTGGGATAAGCGATCTTGCCAATGTCACGTCTTCAAAGAAGAAGGCTCCTGCTGCCAGTCCTTCAGCATCAGCTCCTAAAGCGCCTATCCGAGGCAAAGGGAAGAAGAGGAAGGCTTCAGATGATCTCCAGGGTTTTCCCCTCCTCCGTCAGCAATTCCTCGACTACGTGAATGAAGTAAGGATCACTGCCCCTGTTGGTTATCCGTCTCGCATATCCTGTTTGTGTATCCTGCCTTTCTTGAGGATCATCTGATCCTAAGCTTATCTTTTCTCTCCTGTTGCAGAAACTTGCCGAGATTGAGACCTATCTTGGCCATGTTGAGGACCAGGAGAGCCAAATTGCCGATCTCCAGCAAATGGGTGTGTTAAAGGATCTCAAGATAGGAGATCTTGAGAAGGAACTCCGGGTCATGAAGGCTGAGGCTGCTCAGAGGTTGATCGATATGGATAACGAGAAGCAGGAGATCACCCAAGATGCTAAGGTCTCCGCGGCAATTGCTATGTATAAGATACAACTTCAGATGGCCGAGGAGGCTCAGGATCCTACCTTTGACAAAAGCTCGTGGGATGTTGAAGGTTGGAAGGCAAGGCTGGCAGACCTGGAGGACGAGGATGAGGCTGAGGAGATCCCCATGCTGGAAGGTGGTGGTGCTGAGAAGGATCAAGGTGGAGATGCTGGTGGTGACGAAGCAGCGAAGGAGTAGGCTGCATGATTGGGCGATGATGGAAACTTCTAGACATAGCCGGAGCCCAATTTTTTAAATTTTGATAGTAGTTTGTGGTGTTTGAAACAATTACGGTTTGTAATCTTCGAACAATGGTTTTTAGGGTTAAGGATCCTGGATCCTTTGAACGATGGGTAGGATTGCAAAAGGTGGAGGGATCCTCTGTTTGGGGGATGAAGCCTTTGTGATCCTGCCGCTTTAATTTTCCTGCACAATGCTAAGACCGCATAGACAATGGACACCCTTTGCCAACCCATGTGGACGGGCCACGTTTTGCTGGTAGAAATGTGGGTTGGCAATTTTGACAACTTTTTGAAAGGGTTAATGATCCTTTTGTTTAATAATATAACTTTAATCTTTTTGGCTTATCTTGTGTTGTTATCCTTCAATAATCCTCTTATTTCTCGATTGTTATATTTGTTAAAATAACAAGAGTTGAAAAAGTGTTTAATAAACTTAGGATATGATCCTAGATCAAATATCCTGATATTGAAAGTTTTCAAAGTATTTAGTTCAAGGATCATAGGTTTGGTTGTCAAAGTATAAGGGTCGGTTAGGATAATGAATATAATCAAAATAGTCAAGGATCATACCTGAGGACCCAAGTTAGGATCCTAACCTTCAATCAAGACAATCATAGATAAGACTTTGATAGTTAATAAGGATTAAGGACCCTTATATGTTTAGACTTCCAAAACCTGAAAAGTGAGATATAACTTGGGACTAGGCCAATGTAAAAGATAAATTAGTAACTGGGGACATGCCCAAAGGATAACTGAGAATGATCCCAGAGGATCACTGGGGACAAGCCCATAGGATAACTGGGGACAAGCCCAAAGGATAACTGGGGACAAGCCCAAAGGATCGTACGTAAACTGGAGTATGGCCCTTTCTGGCAACTATCCAAACTTAGTGACATGAAAATGTCAAAACCTTAGCTAACGTGAAAACGTTAGAAACCTTAGGAACGGATGTATGGTACGTCTACCATTATACGGAGGATCCTAAATATAGCCAGTACGATGAGGTTGTCAGCCCCGAAAGTGGGTACTGGTCCCAAAGACGTGAACTATACCAGGATCATCGTGCGCTGCTGGCGGAAACTGGGGATAATCCCAAGGATAACTGGGGTTGTACCCAAGGATCTGTGGTGCTTTTGGAGATCTTTGACGATTTGCTGAAGATACCTGAACTATCATAACTCAAATGGTTTGTGAGTAGAGGATGAAGGATACATGATCCTTATCCTTAGGCAAAAAGTAAGAAAATGCAATAGTTTTAGGATAAGCATATTACCAGAGTAAGGATCACCGATATCTCCAGGATCCTTCAAGGATACTTCAATGTAAGGATCACATGCAGGAAGGATCATGTTCACATGAAATATTTCTTTAAGTGAACAGCATTCCAGGCTCTTGGTAACAAGTTTCCTTCCATGGTTAGCAACCTGTATGCCCCCTTTCCTGCTTCAGCTTCAATCAAGTAGGGACCTTCCCATTTTGGTGCTAGCTTCCCGTCAGCAGGATTGATAGTATTTTGAAATGCTTTTCTCAACACCATATCTCCGACTTGGAACTTCCTTATCCTGACATTTTTGTTGTAGGCACCAGCCACTCTTTGTTGGCAGCTTGCCATCCTTATTCTAGCTAGATCCCTGATTTCCTCAATAGTATCCAAATCCTGAGCTAGGATTGTAGCATTTTCTTCAGGATCACGAGCACTTGTTCTAGCAGTTGGGATCACCATTTCTGTTGGGATCACTGCTTCTGCCCCAAATACTAAAGAGAAAGGTGTTTGACCGGTGGCATTCTTGGGAGTTGTCCTATCAGCCCATAGCACATAAGGTAACTCCTCTGCCCATTTTCCTTTCTTGGATCCTAGCTTCTTCTTCAGATTGTTGATGATGATCTTGTTGGATGATTCTGCTTGACCATTGGCTTGTGGATGAACTGGTGTTGATGTTATCATCTTGATTCCCCAACTGTCACAAAAGTTAGTGGTTCTGCTTCCAATGAATTGGGAGCCATTATCACATACAATTTCAGAGGGAATGCCAAATCTAGTTATAATGTTTCTTTTAATGAAGGATATGACTTCCTTTTCTCTGACTTGAGCGAAGGCTTCAGCTTCTATCCACTTGGAAAAATAGTCAGTCATGGCAAGCATAAATACTTTTCCACCAGGTGCTTTAGGGAGCTTGCCAACTATATCCATTCCCCATCTCATGAATGGCCAAGAGGATGGTATTGGGCGTAAAAATTCAGCTGGCTGATGGAGGATGTTGCTATGTCTTTGGCAAGGATCACACTTCTTAGCATACTCTACAGCATCCCTTTTCATGGTTGGCCAGTAGTATCCTGTTCTAAGGATCCTTGAGAATAATGCCCTGCCCCCAGTGTGGTTTCCACAATCTCCTTCATGGAAGTCTCTCAACACTTCTTCAATTTCAGGATCCTCGATACATCTCAAATATGGTCCTGCAAGAGATCGCATATATAATACATTATTCAAAGTTGTAAATTGAGATACCTTAATCCTGAAAGCTCTAGGATTTTCTCCCGTCGGAATCTCCCCATGTTGCAAGTATCTCATGATTGGTGAGATCCATGATCCTGAATAAGATTGGGCTTCTTCACTAGGGATCATTGCAGTATCCTCTACTATTTCCATGGCCACCTGATTTTCAATAGCAGGAGCCAGGATATGGATGATAGGGATACTTATATCTTCTGGAATCTTCAAGGATGATCCTAGGTTGGCCAATGCATCAGCCCCTGTGTTCTCCTCCCTTGGTACCTGTGTCAAGCTGAAAGAAACAAAAGAGAGTGCCAATTCTTTGACTATCTCTAAATATTTGGTTAGTTTTTCACCTTTAACAGCATAGGATCCGTTAAAGTGATTAGTGATCAATAATGAATCTACATATACTTTAAGATACTTTACTCCCATATCCTTAGCAATTTGTAAGCCAGCAATTAAGGCTTCATATTCAGCCTCATTGTTAGTTGCTTGGAACTCACAAGCTATGGAGTGGGGTATTATGTCCCCCTGTGGCGATTTTAGTAGGATCCCTAGCCCTGTGCCTTTGATACTTGAGGATCCGTCAGTGTGTAGTATCCAAGGATCCTTGGTCTCATCCAGCTGCTGGACCTCCAATTCTGCTTCTTTTTGTAGATCACTACTGAAATCAGCCACAAAGTCAGCTAGTGCTTGAGATTTGATAGCTGTTCTTGGTTCGTATCTTATATCATGGGCACTAAGCTTTACTGCCCATTTAGCCATTCTCCCTGACATATCTGGTTTCCTGAGGACATTCTTAATTGGAAAATTAGTTCTAACAACAATAGTATGGGTTTCAAAATAATGTCTTAACTTAGTCGATGCCATAATTAATGCAAGAATAAGTTTTTCGAGGTGTGAGTACCTGGATTCGGCATCAAGTAAACTTTTACTTACATAGTAGATAGGATATTGTGTACCTTCGTGATCCTTAACAAGGACAGCACTTACAGCGGTTGAGGATACCGCCAGATATAAGGATAACACATCTCCTTTTTCCGGTTTTGCTAATGCTGGTGCTGAGGACATATACTCTTTTAGGGCTTGTAAAGCATTCTCATGCTTCTCAGTCCATTCGAACTTCTTATTCTTCCTTAGGATATCGTAAAATTCTCTGCATTTCTCTGAGGATTTCGATATGAACCTGTTCAAAGCTGCTATCCTGCCTGTCAGTCTTTGAACATCCTTGGCATTGGCAGGAGATTTGATATTTATTAATGCTTTGATTTGTTCCGGGCTTGCTTCAATGCCCCTCTGGGTTACCATGTATCCTAAGAACTTTCCTGCCTTAACACCAAAATGGCATTTTGAAGGATTAAGTTTCATGTTGTAATTATCCAGGATATCGAATGCTTCTTCCAAGTCCCTTAGGTGATCCTCAGCTTTCTTTGACTTGACCACCATATCATCTATGTATACCTCCATAGTTTTTCCAATTTGATCTTTGAACATCATATTTACCAACCTTTGATATGTTGCACCTGCATTTCTTAGTCCAAAAGGCATGGCAATATAACAATATAAACCGGTTGGGGTCATAAAGGCTGTATCCTCTTGGTCAGATGGTTCCATCTGGATTTGTTGGAACCCAGATGATGCATCCATAAAGGTTAACAGTTCATGCCCCGCTGTTGCATCCACCATGGAGTCAATGTGGGGTAATGGGAAAGGATCCTTGGGACATGCCTTGTTCAAATCAGTGAAGTCGACACATACCCTCCACTTTCCGTTTTTCTTTTGGACAACAACCACATTGGCTAACCATTTTGGATACTTTACCTCTCTGATCATACCTGCTCGAAGTAGTCTCTCTACTTCTTCTTGGATAATGGCATTCCTTTCTGGTGCAAACTTCCTCCTTTTTTGATGGATTGGTTTGATAGACCTGTCAATGCCAAGTTTGTGAGTAATAATATCCTTAGATATACCTGTCATATCTTCGTGTTTCCAAGCAAAGGTGGATTTTCTTCTTTTGAGGAAGGATATCATGTCTTCTTTCATCTTGCCCAGGATCCCTGATCCGATATAGATTTTTGATTCAGGATCACTAGGATCCAAGAGGATTTCATCTACATCTTGTTCCCTTGCCTCCAAGACATTCCTCGGAGGATACTGTAATTGCTATTGCTCCCTTGGCTTCGAGGTTGGCTTCATGGACGAGGTATAACAATCCTTAGCCTCCTGCTGATCACTGTCGATCTTGATTATCCCCCATGGGCTAGGGAGCTTCACACATTGATGGTAGGTAGATGGAACTCCTTTCATATCATGTATCCAAGGCCTGCCAAGGATAACGTTGCAACAAGATAAACAGTCAATAACACAAAATTTCTGATAATTATGTAATCCTTCCACGTAGATTGGGAGTTTGATGTCCCCCAGAGTTTTCTTCGTTTCCCCACTGAATCCTACAAGCACGGAGGATCTTGGTGTGATGTCTGATTCTGGGATTCCCATCTTCTTCAAGACATCAAGCTGGATAATGTTCACTGAGCTCCCTCCGTCAATAAGGATCCTGCGGACGAAGTGGTTAGAGATAAAGAGAGTGATAACTAAACTATCATGGTGAGGATCCTGAATGTTAATGCGATCATCCTCATCAAATGTTATCATCTTCCCTTCTGAGACACTTGAGGTTCTAATAGGCCTTTCTCCATTATCCATTTTTGGTTCTTTTGCATGTCTTTTGGCCGCTGAAAAGGATGTACCACAAATGTCTGATCCTCCGGATATAAAGTTAATCACTTGTGCGTTTGCCGGAGGTGCTGGAGCCTTTTCAGGGATCCTTTCAGGATCCTGGGTCCTTTGCTTTTTTCTCCCCAACAATTCTTTTAGATGCCCCTTGCTTAGCAGGTATCCAATTTCTTTTCTTAAGGCTATGCAATCTTCAGTTAGATGCCCGAAATCCTCATGGTATGCACACCATTTGGACTTGTCTTTAGTCCCGGATGGTTTGTCATTCTTCCTGGGCCATCTGGCTTTTTCTCCTAGATTCTGCAGTGCAAGGATCAGTTCATGATTATCAACGGAGAAACAATATTCTGAGATTGGAGGATAATCTTCATCATCCTCTTCCTGGTCAACAGCATGCACATTCTTGTTCTCATTCCTATGGTAGGATTTGAATTTGTTGCTCTTGAAGGAGGATCCTTGCTTCTCCGGTTTTGAGGATCCCACTTGTCTCTCCTGGATCCTCTTGTCATCCTCTAGCCGGATAAACCTGAGTGCTCGAGTTCTTACTTCATCTAAATTCCTGCATGGTGTCATAACAAGATCATCATAGAATAATGAATCCTTAAGCAGTCCCATTTTGAAGGCTTCAACGGCCGTAGCCATATCCAAGTTGGGAATGTCCAAGGATTCTTTACTAAATTTAGTTATATAATCCCTTAATGATTCATTATGATTTTGAGTTATCCTGTACAAATCACTAGTTAATTTTTCAAATTTTCTACTACAAGAGAATTGGTTATTGAATAAATTAACTAAATTAGCAAATGAAGTAATAGAGTAGGGGGGAAGACTTAGCAGCCACTTAAGAGCTGATCCAGTTAGAGTGGATCCAAATCCTTTACATAGGCATGCTTCCTTCAATTTTTCTGGGATAGGATTGATCTCCATCCTCTCCCTGTATTGTGCTATATGCTCCTCTGGATCCGTTGTGCCATCATACAGCTTCATGGTAGGGATATGGAACCTTTTGGGTACCTCTACATCACAAATTGGTGGTGCAAAACGGGATACCTTGTGGCTTCCATCTGCAATCTCCGGGATAGGCTTGACTACCCCTGGAACACTTGAGATCATATCTTTTAGCTTCTGCAACTCCCTGGCCATAGCATGATTGGTACCTGTATCCTGCATGAATCCATGGTTAGTGGTAGGATAATTGTTTAAAGTGTTACCTCCCATTGGGTTCAAGTTAGGGAATCCATATTGCTGGGGTTCTGGAACAACGGAGGGACCAGTGGAAGCAATGGTCTGCATTGGAATGAAGTCCCCTTGATGGACAACTAGACTTCCTGTTTGCAGATTTTTTAGGGATCCTGGTATCTGGAAGGATCCTGGTGTCTGGGATGGTCCTGGAACGAAGGAGGATCCTTGAACCTGGGATGATCCTGGAACAAAGGAGGATCCTTGAACCTGGGATGATCCTGGAACAAAGGAGGATCCTTGAACCTGGGATGATCCTGGAACAAAGTAGGATCCTTGAAACTGCTGTGTCTCCGGATAGGCTCCCAAATTCCTGAAGGATCCCATGTACTGAGGATAGGCTCCTACAGGCTGAAAATGTGAGCCTGACGTCTGAGTCATTGCTGCCGAGCTGAGATGTGATCCTCTTGACTCCCCTATGATTTGCACGTCCGGGATCCCTGATGGCTGGGAAGTGATCATTGGAGTATCAAAACTCAAGGATTTGGGCATCAGTGGAGAATGATCCTCTGCCGCTTTCTTTTGTCTTTTGAGATCTCCAATTTCCCTGAGGATCCTTTCGTTAGTTTCATCTTGCCGCTGCATACGATCCTTCATCTGCAAAATTAAAGCAAATACATCACTAGTACTGGGAATAGAAGAATTCAAAGCAGAAGAAGATAGAGGTTTAGAGAAAGTGGGAGTTGATCTCTTCTCAGTATTTTTCTGAGATCCTGCCGGTGGAGGAGGCAAGGTGATCTCTGATGAGGTGACTGCAGACATCGCCGTGGACGTGTTCTTCAATGATGAAGCCATGTAACTCTTTCAAATGATTTCGAACAAAAGATTTTTCTTATGAATGAAGCACCAATTGCCCCACGGTGGGCGCCAAACTGTTTTGGTCAAAAATCACACAAGGATAATGTAACCAAACTTTATGTAAACGGGGTATGATGCTTGGTTAACTATGAAAGTAAAGGATCACTTCTGTGATAAAAGATGCAAAGACACAATGATTTATACGAGGAAAAAGCCCTTGATCAATGTATGATCTCCGGCATAAAAAACCTCGGGTGATGGCAACTACCGATCACCAACTTCAATATGATAAAAATGTAGTTACAACTTCGGATAGTAATGAGCTGAGTACAAGGATCACTGAGTGTCTAAGTGTTTTTGAGTTGTGTCGTATGTCGTGTGTGTTCTTCCGAATGAAGAAGAGTGGTATTTATACATGTGTAGGTGACCTATTTTAGGTAAAATGACTAATTATCAGCTCATTACCCCTTTAGAAATAAAGACAATCTAGCCTAAATTGCTGCCCATGAATCAAGCCATGTTTCCATATCCTGTGCAACGTCTTTCTTTAATTAAGCTCTTGCCATAATTGTGAAGACGCGTCCCTGGATCATGATGTTAAGAGCATATCCTGCTGGATGTTCCTGCAAAGTAATGTTGTATTACACGAAGGTAACTATTAGCATGAGGATCCTTCCAATGGTCTATGATCCTGATCCTGAAGTTCTGCTGAGGATCACTGTCTGCCAAAGAAACAAGGATCACTGGTTAGGATCACGTGTAAGGATCACATATGATAAAAATCCAGCCCTAACAAACACCTTAAATAATTATCTTACCACTAACCATGGATTCGTGCAGGATACAAGTATCAATCATGCTATGGCCAGGGAGTTACAGAAGCTGAAGGATATGATCTCAAGTGTTCCAGGGGTAGTCAAGCCTATCCTGGAGGTTGTAGATGGAAGCCATAAGGTATCTCGTTTTGCACCACCAATTTGTGATGCAGAGGTACCCAAAAGGTTCCATATCCCTACTATGAAGCTGTATGATGGTACAACGGATCCTGAGGAGCACATAGCACAATACAGGGAGAGGATGGAGATCAATCCAATCCCAGAAAAGTTAAAGGAAGCATGCCTATGTAAAGGATTTGGATCCACCCTTACTGGATCAGCTCTTAAATGGCTGCTAAGTCTTCCCCCTTACTCTATCACTTCATTTGCTAATTTAGTTAATTTGTTCAATAATCAATTCTCTTGTAGTAGAAAATTTGAAAGATTAACTAGTGATTTATATAGGGTAACTCAAAGTCATAATGAATCATTAAGGGATTATATAACTAAATTCAGTAAAGAATCCTTGGACATTCCCAACTTGGATATGGGCACGGCTGTTGAGGCCTTCAAAATGGGACTGCTTAAGGATTCATTGTTCTATGATGATCTTGTTATGACACCGTGCAGGAACCTAGATGAAGTAAGAACTCGGGCACTCAGGTTCATCCGGCTAGAGGATGACAAGAGGATCCAGGAGAGGCAAGTAGGATCCTCAAAACAGGAAAAACAAGGATCCTCTTTCAAGAACAATAAGTTCAAATCCTACCATAGAAATGACAACCAGAACGTGCATGCTGTTGACCAGGAAGAGGATGATGAGGATTATCCTCTGATTTCTGAATATTGTTTTTCTGTTGACAATCATGAACTAATCCTTGCAATGCAGAATCTAGGAGCAAAAGCCAGATGGCCCAGAAAGAATGACAAACCATCCGGGACGAAAGACAAGTCAAAGTGGTGTGCATACCACGAGGATTTCGGGCATCTAACTGAAGAATGCATAGCATTAAGAAAAGAAATTGGATATCTGTTAAGCAGGGGGCATCTAAAAGAATTGTTGGGAAGAAAAAAGCAAAGGACTCAGGATCCTGAAAGGATCCCTGAAAAGGCTCCAGCCCCTCCGGCGAATGCACAAGTGATCAACTTTATTTCTGGAGGATCAGATATTTGTGGTACATCCTTCTCGGCAGCCAAAAGGCATGCAAAGGAAGCAAAAATGGATAATGGAGAAAGACCTATTCGAACATCAAGTGTCTCGGAAGGAAAGACGATAACGTTTGATGAGGATGATCGCATTAACATCCAGGATCCTCATCATGATAGTTTAGTTATTACTCTCTTTATTTCTAACCATTTTGTCCGCAGGATCCTTATCGACGAAGGAAGCTCAGTAAACATTATCCAGCTTGATGTTCTAATAAAAATGGGTATCCCAGAATCAGACATCACACCAAGATCCTCCGTGCTTGTGGGATTCAGTGGAGAAACGAAGAAAACTCTGGGGGACATCAAACTCCCAATCTACGTGGAAGGATTACATAATTATCAAAAATTTTGTGTTATTGACTGTTTATCTTGTTGCAATGTTATCCTTGGCAGGCCCTGGATACATGATATGAAAGCAGTCCCATCCACCTACCATCAATGTGTGAAACTCCCTAGCCCATGGGGGATAATCAAGATCGACAGTGATCAGCAGGAGGCTAAGGATTGTTATACCTCATCCATGAAGCCAACCTCGAAGCCAAGGGAACAATAGCAATTACAGATTCCTCCAAGGAATGTCTTGGAGGCAAGGGAACAAGATGTGGACGAAATCCTCTTGGATCCTAGTGATCCTGAATCAAAAATCTATATCGGATCAGGGATCCTTGGCAAGATGAAAGAAGACATAATATCCTTCCTCAAAAGAAAAAAATCTACCTTTGCATGGAAACATGAAGATATGACAGGTATATCTAAGGATATTATCACTCATAAACTTGGCATTGACAGGTCTATCAAACCAATCCATCAAAAAAGGAGGAAGTTTGCACCAGAAAGGAATGCCATTATCCAAGAAGAAGTAGAGAGACTACTTCGAGCAGGTATGATCAGAGAGGTAAAATATCCAAAATGGTTAGCCAATGTGGTTGTTGTCCAAAAGAAAAACGGAAAGTGGAGGATATGTGTCGATTTCACTGATCTGAATAAGGCATGTCCCAAGGATCCTTTCCCACTACCCCACATTGACTCCATGGTGGATGCAACGGCGGGGCATGAACTGTTGACCTTTATGGATGCATCATCTGGATTCCAACAAATTCAGATGGAACCATCTGACCAAGAGGATACAGCCTTTATGACCCCAACCGGTTTATATTGTTATATTGCCATGCCTTTTGGACTAAGAAATGCAGGTGCAACATATCAAAGGCTGGTGAATATGATGTTCAAAGATCAAATAGGACAAACTATGGAAGTATACATAGATGATATGGTAGTCAAGTCAAAGAAAGCTGAGGATCACCTAAGGGACTTGGAGGAAGCATTTGATATCCTTGATAATTATAACATGAAGCTTAATCCTTCAAAATGCCACTTTGGTGTTAAAGCAGGTAAATTTCTAGGATATATGGTAATGCTAAGGATGTGCAAAGGCTAACAGGCAGGAAGCAAGCCCGGAGCAAATTAAAGCACTAGTGAATATCAAGTCCCCTGCCAATGCTAAGGATGTGCAAAGGCTAACAGGCAGGATAGCAGCTCTAAACAGGTTCATATCAAAATCCTCAGAAAGATGTAAAGAATTTTACGGTATCTTAAGGAAAAACAAAAAGTTTGAATGGACTGAAAAACACGAGAATGCTTTACAAGCCCTTAAAGAATATATGTCCTCAGCACCAGCATTAATGAAACCCGGAAAAGGAGATGTGTTATCCTTATTGTTTTGGTCAAAAATCTCACAAGGATAATGTAACCAAACTTTATGTAAACGGGGTATGATGCTTGGTTAATTATAAAAGTAAAGGATCACTTTTATGAGAAATATGCAAAGACACAATGATTTATACGAGGAAAAAGCCCTTGATCAATGTATGATCTCCGGCATAAAAAACCTCGGGTGATGGCAACTACCGATCACCAACTTCAATATAAGAAAAATATAGTTACAACTTCGGATGATAATGAGCTGAGTACAAGGATCACTATAGTTTCGAGTGTCTAAGCGTGTGAGAATTGTGTTGTGTGTCTTCCGAATGGGGAAGAGTGTTATATATACAAGTGTGAGTGACCTATTTTAGGTAAATAGACTGACAATCAGCTCATTACCCCTTTAGAAATAAAAGTAAATCTAGCCTAAATTATCGCCCTTAAATCATGCCGAGTTTCCATATCCTCTACAACGTCTATTTCTGGTAATACGTGTGCGAGATTAGCGTGACAGGTTCCTTGTTTACGTTGCAAAGACCAGATCCCACTTGTAATTCCTGCAAGATAACATTAAATCCAAAGAGAACAATCGTTAGTATGAGGATCCTTAGGATGATCCGTGATCCTAATCCTGAAGCTCCTCTGAGGATCACTATCTGTCAAGGAAACAAGGATCACTTGTTAGGATAACATGTAAGGATCATAGGTCATAAAAATCCAGCCCTAACAATTGCCCCCAAAATATAAGGAGTTTTTATGTGATATAAACGAGTTATATTTTGCTGAATCTTATCTATAACTAACTCAACGGATATATAGCCGTTGAGATGGAACTATCCGTTGCGATCTGACGTCATGGAAGTGACAGCCCGTATTCAGAAGATCAACCAGGTATTCTCCTTTTCATCTTCTTCTCTCTTGTTCTGTTTTTCATATCTCGTTCAGTATGTTGCTCCGGAATTCTCCTGCCAAGGATCAACAGAATGAAAGCCCCTTTAAGAGCCAAGGGATCATCACAAACTCTGCTAAAGAATGCTGTATCTTTGCTGATCCTCAGATTGATAGGATTCGGTGTTGTTTTCCTGCAAATACGGTGTTCAAAGCTTATGATCCCTCTGCCCTGAGTGACCATACCTCCGATTCATGGGTTGCCTTTCCTGTGATCCCGTTTTCCATAGGTTATACGTATCCCTTTCCAGCCTTTACTCAAGCATTCTTCTCCTTGACCGGCATATCTTACGTCCAGGCCATGCCGATGATCTGGAGGGTTTTGTTTACCCTTGAAAGGATCATCGAGCAAGAGGGGATTGACTTAGGTATGGCCGAGTTGGGTGAGCTATACGGTCTGACCACCTTTGGTTCCCATCGTTATCTGTTCAAACGTAGACCCGGGGAGGAGCATCCAATCTTCAAGGTTACCAAGAATGATACTAATTGGAAGCGGTGATTCTTTTTTGTTAGGAGAGATACCATCCCTAACGGGAAGGATTTGCCCAAGGAATGGGCTACCCATGGTAGGATAGAGGATCCTGGAAGGATCACCATAGAACATATTCCTTGATAGAAGGATCACTGATATTCTGTTGTTCTCTTGTCGTGCAGCTATCTCCGTTTCACATCTGAAGTTGACTCTTGCTGCAAAAGAGAGACTCTTGGCCTTCAAGAAGCTTGATCCGGAGATAAGAACTTTCCAGGCTGCCACCCAGGATTCTCAAGAAGTATCCTCTGCCTCTGTCACAAGGTCAAGTAAGTATCCTGATTTAAAAAGTAATTCTGTGTAGGATTTCAAATTCAGTTAGAATACTTATCTTATTTTGGTTGTATAGGCGCTGGAAAATCTGCTAAGTCTGCTTCAAAATTTGGCGTTGAAGATTTGTCCAATCGTCAAACCTTCAAGGAGGAAGAATCCTGCCAGCCCGAGTACCTCTGTCCCCAAGGCACCTGTGAGAGGAAAGGGAGGAAAGAAGAGGAAAACCTCTGATGCTGAGGGTCTCCAAGGATTTCCCCTGCTCCGCCAACAGTTTCTTGATTACGTAAATGAGGTAAGGATCATTGCCCCTGCTTGTATATCCTGTTTGAATATCCTGCTTGAATATCCTGCTTGAATATCCTGCTTGAATATCCTGCTTGTTTGAGGATCACCTGGTCCTGGGCTTACCCTTTTCCCTTTTTGCAGAAATTTGCTGAAATAGAAACTTATATTGGCCACGTTGAGGATCAAGACCGCCAAATCGCTGACCTTCAAGAGATGGGTGTACTGAAGGATCTCAAGATTGCTGATCTTGAGAAGGGGCTTCGGGCTACCAAGGATGAAGCTGCCAAAATGGTGATCAACTTTGATTATGAGAAGCATGATATTACCCAGGATGCCAAGGTCTCTGCTGTGATAACCATGTACAAGATCCAGTTGCAGATGGCTGCGGAGGCTCAGGATCCTGCCTTCGACAAAAGCACATGGGACGTGGAGGGCTGGAAGGCAAGGCTGGCAGAGTTGGAGGATGATGATGAAGCTGAGGAGATCCCAATGCTTGAAGGTGGTGATGCTGGCAAGGATCAGGGGGAAGCAAGTGGAGCTGGTGGTGATGGTGCAGCGAAGGTTTGAGTTGCAGAATTGGGCGATGAAGGAAACTTCTAGACATAGCCGGAGCCCAATTTTTTTTGTTTGATGGTAGTTTGTTTCGAACAATTTGATGGTCTGTAACTTGAACAATAGTTTTAGGATTAAGGATCCAGGATCCTTCAGACAATAGGTAGGATTGCAAACGGTGGAGGGATCCTCTGTTTGGGGGATGAAGCCTTTGTGATCCTGCCGCTTTTATTTACCTGCATGCTATGACCGCACAAACAATGGACACCCTTTGCCAACCCATGTGGACGGGCCACGTTTTGCTGGTAGAAACGTGGGTTGGCAATTTTGACAACTTTGAAGGGTTTAAAATCCTTTGTTAATAAAATAACTCTAATCTTTTTGTCTTATCTCGTGTTGTTATCCTTTGCTTATCCTCTTATTTTCCGCTTGTTTAGAAATGTATTTATTTGAGCAAGAAAAGTTAAGCAAATTATGTTTAAGAAGTTTAGGATATGATCCTGGATCAAATATCCTATAATCGAAAATTTTCAAGGTAGTTTATTTTAAGGATCATAGGTTCAGTTGTCAAGGTCTAAGGGTTATTCAAATGAATAACGAAATTAAAAATAGTTAAGGATCATATCTGAGGATCCAAGTTAGGATCCTAACCTTTAATCAGGATAACCATAAGTAAAACTTTAATGAATAATAAGGATTAAGGATCCTTAATTGTTTAACTTTGAAAACCTGAAAAAATGGAATATAACTTGTGACTAAGCCAATATAAAAGATAAGTTAGTAACTGGGGACAAGCCCAAAGGATAACTGGGGACGAGCCCATAGGATCACTGGGGACAAGCCCGAAGGATAACTGGGGACAAGCCCAAAGGATGATTGGGGACAAGCCCAAGGATCGTATGTAAACTGGAGTATGGCCCTTACTGGCGACTATCCAATCTTAGTGACATGAAAATGCCAAAACCTTAGCTAACGTGAAAACGTTAGAAACCTTAGGAACGGATGTATGGTACGTCTACCATTATACGTAGGATCCTAGGTATAGCCAGTACGATGAGGTTGTCAGCCCCGAAAGTGGGTACTGGTCCCAAAGACGTGAACTATACCAGGATCATCGTGCGCTACAGGCGAAACTGGGGACAAGCCCAAACTGGGGACAAGCCCAAAACTTTGGAGGGTTGGCTAACCACTTTGATCTTCTGTAAAATGATAACAAGTCTGCAAAACCTTAAACTTTGTGAAAATAGATGTTAACTGATTAACATCTTTAACTTATGATAAGTAATAAGTATAAAATGAATGAAAATGAAAATGAAAATGAAAGTAATGTGTTACCAAATGTAGAATCATATATCCTTTGAGGATCCTGGATCAGAATACCGGTATCGCTGAGGATCCCTAATCCTTCTTACTTAAAGTATTTTTTTGAAATGAACAGCATTCCAAGCTCTTGGTAGGAGATCACCATCCATTGTTAACGAATGATATGCCCCCTTTCCTGATTCAGCTTCAATTAGATAGGGGTCTTCCCACTTTGGTTCTAGCTTGCCATCAGAAGAATTTGTAGTGTTCTGGAATGCTTCTCTTAGCACAAAATCACCAACTTGAAATCTTCTAATCCTGTAATTCTTGTTGTATGCTCCAGCCATAACTGGCCATTTCCTTTTTTCTGACTTTGAGCAAAAGCTTCTTCTTAGGATGCAGATGTTATGTTGGTTGGTGTAGAATATTACTGTGTCTTTGACAAGCATCACATTTCTTTGTGTATTCCACAGCATACATCTTCATGGTAGGCCAATAGTATCCTGTTCTAAGGATCCTTGAGAATGGTGCTCTGCCCCCAGTGTGGTTTCCACAGTCTCCTTGAATTTGAAAGCTTTAGGATTTTGTCTTGTAGGGATCTCTCCATGTTGTATATATCTTAGGATTGGAAGGATCCAGGATCCTGAATTCGACTGTGCAGGATCACCAGGTATGATTGCAGAATCCTCCACTATCTCCATCGCTGTGTGATCCTCAATTGCAGGCGTTAAAACATGGATGATGAGTATTTTCATATCCTCTGGAATCTTCAGTGATGATCCAAGATTAGCTAGAACATCAGCTTCTGCATTCTCTTCCTTGGGTACCTGTGATAGATTGAAAAAAGCAAAAGAATCTGCCAGTTTCCTGATCATTTCTAAGTATTTGATTAGCTTTTCACATTTGACAGTGTAAGAACCGTTATAATGATTAGTAATTAATAGAGAATCTACATATACTTGAAGATACCTGGTCCTCATATTGTTAGCTAATTGCAAACCTGCTATAAAGGCCTCATACTCTGCCTCATTATTAGTGGTTTGGAATTTACATGTAATGGATTGGGGTATAATGTCCCCCTGTGGCGATTTTAGTAATGTGCTTTGTCCAGTTCCTTTAACATTTGAAGCTCCATCCATGAAGAGTGTCCAAGGATCCTTGGTCTTCTCAAGTTGTTTGAACTTCTAATTCAGCTTCCCTTTGTAGATCACTACTGAAATCAGCCACAAAGTCAGCTAAAGCTTCGGACTTGATGACAGTCCTAGGTTCATACTTAATGTCATATGCATTAAGCTTGACTATCCACTTTGCCATTCTACCTGCTATTTCAGTTTTCCTGAGAACATACCTGGCCTCAGCATCAAGTAGAATTTTACTTACATAGTATACCGGATGTTGAGAACCTTCATGATCCTTAACTAGGATCACACTTACTACTTTAGCTGAAATAGCTAAGTATAAGGATAACAATTCTCCATTTTCTGGTTTCATCAGGGTTGGTGCTGAGGATAGATGATCCTTAAGAACGTTAAGTGCAGCTTCATGCCTATCAGTCCACTCAAACTTGTCTTTGAGCAATTTGTCTACCTCTTCTTGGATTCCTTTCAATTGCAAACTTTCTCCTTTTTTGGTGGATTGGTTTGAATGACCTGTCAATGCCAAGTTTATGAGTGATAATATCCTTAGATATACCTGTCATATCTTCATGTTTCCAAGCGAAGGTAGATTTTCTTCTTTCCAAGAAGGATACTAAATCCTGCTAAATACTGTCTAGGATCCAGATCCTATAAAAATTTTGGATTCAGGATCCTCTGAGTTTAACATAACATCCTTGACGTCTTGCTCTCTTGCCTCCATGTTGTCTTGCTCCTTGGAGGCTGGCTTCTTTGAAGAAGTCTAATAGTTTTTTGCCTCCTGCTGATCACTTTCTATCTTCACCATATCTCATAGAGTTGGGACCTTGACATGTTGATGATATGTTGAGAGGGATTGCCTTCATATCGTGTATCCATGGCCTGCCAAAGATAATGTTACAGCAAGATAAGCAATCAATAACATAAAAAAAAAATTTTTAACATAATTTACTCCCTCTATGTAGATAGGAAGTTTGGTGTCCCCCAATGTAATCTTTGTCTCTCCAAGGATAGATGATCTTTGGACAATATCGGATTCAAGGATGTCCATTCTATCGAGGACATCCAACTGGATTATGTTCACTGAGCTTTTCCCATCAATGAGAATCCTGCGAACAAAACGGTTAGATATAAATAATGTAATAACTACACCGTCGTGATGAGGATCCTGAATGTCCGCACAGTTATCCTTATCATATGATATAACTTTCTTCTGGGTAAGGATGGAGGTCCGAACAGGTTTGCCCCCATTCTCCATCTTTGTTTCCTTTGCACGTCTCTTAGCTGCTGAGAACCTCCAGAGATGAAATGGATGATTCAAGCATCGGATGGTGGAGGAGGAGCTTTTTCAGGAATTTTCTCAGGATACTTGATCCTTGACCTTTTCCTTCCAAGCAATTCCTTCAAGTATCCTTTGCTCTAAAGATAACCTATCTCCTTCCTAAATGCTATGTATTCATCTATGAGATGACCAGAATACCCATGGTAAGCACACCATTTCGATTCGTCTTCGGTGGCAGACGGTTTGTCATTCTTCCTTGGCCACCTAACCTTGTCACCTAAACTCTGGAAGGAGGAACCTTGAGCCTGCGAGGATCCTTGAGCCTGAGAGGATCCTTGAGGCTGAGAGGATCCTTGAACCTGCGAGAATCCTTGAACCTGAGAGGATCCTTGAACCTGCGAGGATCCTTGAACCTGCGAGGATCCTAGAACCTGAGAGGATCCTTGAACCTGCGAGGATCCTTGAATCTGAGACATTGCCGATGATCCAGAACGTATTCCTGTTGATCCACCCTGGTATTGGACATGTGGAGCTGCAAAGTTCTGGGAAGTTATGACCGGAGTGTCGAAATTCAGCGACCACGGCATCAAAGGGGAGTGATCCTCTGCTGATTTTATCAATTTCGCGAAGGATCCTGCCATTAGTTTTGACCTGCCGCATGTGATCCTTCATCTGCACAATCAAAGCATAAAAATCGCTGTTAGTAAGTGTAGAGGAAGAAACAACAGTTGGTTTTGTGAAAACGGGGGTTGTCTTAAGGAAAAACAAGAAGTTTGAATGGACTGAAAAACACGAGAATGCTTTACAAGCCCTTAAAGAATATATGTCCTCAGCACCAGCATTAATGAAACCCGGAAAAGGAGATGTGTTATCCTTATTGTTTTGGTCAAAAATCTCACAAGGATAATGTAACCAAACTTTATGTAAACGGGGTATGATGCTTGGTTAATTATAAAAGTAAAGGATCACTTTTATGAGAAATATGCAAAGACACAATGATTTATACGAGGAAAAAGCCCTTGATCAATGTATGATCTCCGGCATAAAAAACCTCGGGTGATGGCAACTACCGATCACCAACTTCAATATAAGAAAAATATAGTTACAACTTCGGATGATAATGAGCTGAGTACAAGGATCACTATAGTTTCGAGTGTCTAAGCGTGTGAGAATTGTGTTGTGTGTCTTCCGAATGGGGAAGAGTGTTATATATACAAGTGTGAGTGACCTATTTTAGGTAAATAGACTAACAATCAGCTCATTACCCCTTTAGAAATAAAAGTAAATCTAGCCTAAATTATCGCCCTTAAATCATGCCGAGTTTCCATATCCTCTACAACGTCTATTTCTGGTAATACGTGTGCGAGATTAGCGTGACAGGTTCCTTGTTTACGTTGCAAAGACCAGATCCCACTTGTAATTCCTGCAAGATAACATTAAATCCAAAGAGAACAATCGTTAGTATGAGGATCCTTAGGATGATCCGTGATCCTGATCCTGAAGCTCCTCTGAGGATCACTATCTGTCAAGGAAACAAGGATCACTTGTTAGGATAACATGTAAGGATCATAGGTCATAAAAATCCAGCCCTAACACTTATACCTGGCGGTATCCTCAACCGCTGTAAGTGCTGTCCTTGTTAAGGATCACGAAGGTACACAACATCCTATTTACTATGTAAGTAAGAGTTTACTTGATGCAGAATCCAGGTACTCACACCTTGAGAAACTTATTCTCGCATTAATTATGGCATCAACTAAGTTAAGACATTATTTTGAAACCCACACTATTGTTGTTAGAACTAATTTTCCAATCAAGAATGTCCTCAGGAAACCAGAGATGTCCGGAAGAATGGGTAAGTGGGCAGTAAAGCTTAGTGCCCATGATATAAGATATGAGCCTAGAACAGCCATTAAATCCCAAGCACTAGCTGACTTTGTGGCCGATTTCAGTAGTGATCTACAAAAGGAAGCAGAATTGGAAGTCCAGCAGCTGGATGAGACCAAGGATCCTTGGATACTACACACTGATGGATCCTCAAATGTCAAGGGCACAGGGCTCGGGATACTACTAAAATCGCCACAGGGGGACATAATACCCCACTCCATAGCCTGTGAGTTCCAAGCAACCAACAATGAGGCTGAATATGAAGCCTTAATTGCTGGTTTACAAATTGCTAAGGATATGGGGGTCAGATACCTTAAAGTATACGTAGACTCATTACTAATCACTAATCACTTTAATGGATCCTATGCTGTTAAAGGAGAAAAACTAACCAAATATTTAGAGATAGTCAAAGAATTGGCACTCTCTTTTGTTTCCTTCAGTTTAACACAGGTACCAAGGGAGGAAAATACAGAAGCTGATGCATTGGCCAATCTAGGATCATCCTTGAAGATCCCAGAGGATATAAGTATCCCCATCATCCATATCCTAGCTCCTGCTATTGAAAATCAGGTGGCCATGGAAATAGAAGAGGATACTGCAATGATCCCTAGTGAAGAAACTCAATCTTATTCAGGATCATGGATCTCACCAATCATGAGATACTTACAACACGGGGAGATTCCTATGGGAGAAAATCCTAGAGCTTTCAGGATTAAGGTATCTCAATTCACAATCTTAAATAATGTATTATATAAACGATCTCTTGCAGGACCATATTTAAGATGTATCGAGGATCCTGCAATTCAAGAAGTGTTGAGAGACTTCCATGAAGGAGATTGTGGAAACCATACTGGGGGCAGGGCATTGTTCTCAAGGATCCTTAGAACAGGATACTACTGGCCAACTATGAAAAGGGATGCTGTAGAATATGCTAAGAAATGTGATCCTTGTCAAAGACACATCAATATCCTTCATCAGCCAGCTGAATTTTTGCATCCAATACCATCCTCTTGGCCATTCATGAGATGGGGGATGGATATAGTTGGCAAGCTCCCTAAAGCACCTGGTGGGAAAGTATTTATGCTTGCCATGACCGACTACTTCTCCAAGTGGATAGAAGCTGAAGCTTTTGCTCAAGTCAGAGAAAAGGAAGTTATATCCTTTATTAAGAGAAACATTATAACCAGATTTGGCATTCCCTCTGAAATTATATGTGATAATGGTTCCCAATTCATTGGGAGCAGAACCACTAACTTTTGTGACAGTTGGGGAATTAAGATGATAACGTCAACACCAGTCCATCCACAAGCCAATGGTCAAGCAGAATCATCCAACAAGATCATCATCAACAACCTGAAGAAGAAATTAGGATCCAAGAAGGGGAAATGGGCAGAGGAATTGCCTTATGTGCTGTGGGCTGATAGGACAACTCCCAAGAATGCCACTGGTCAAACACCCTTCTCTTTAGTATTTGGGGCAGAAGCAGTGATCCCAACAGAAATGGTGATTCCAACTGCTAGAACAAGTACTCGTGATCCTGAAGAGAATGCTGCAAACCTAGCTCAAGACTTGGATACTATTGAGGAAATCAGGGATCTGGCTAGGATAAGGATGGCAAGCTACCAACAAAGAATGGCTGGTGCCTACAACAAAAATGTCAGGATAAGGAAGTTCCAAGTCGGGGATATGGTGTTGAGAAAAGCATTCCAAAACACCATCAATCCTGCTGACGGAAAATTGGCACCAAAATGGGAAGGCCCTTACTTGATTGAAGCCGAAGCAGAAAAGGGGGCATACAGATTGCTAACCATGGAAGGAAATTTGTTACCAAGAGCCTGGAATGCTATTCACTTAAAGAAGTATTTCATGTGAACAGGATCCTTCAAGCATATGATCCTTACATCGGAAGCATCCTCGAAGGATCCCGGCGACATCAGTGATCCTTTACTCTGGTAAAGTCCTTATCTCAAAACTTTTCCATTTTCTTATTTTTACCTAAGGATAAGGATCACGTATCCTTCATCCTTCTCTCACGAGAATTTGAGTTCTGATAGTCCAGGTATCCTCAGCATATTATCGATAGTCTTCAAAAGCATCTCAGATCCTTGGGTTCAACCCCAGTTATCCTTGGGCTTGTCCCCAGTTTTCGCCTGTAGCGCACGATGATCCTGGTATAGTTCACGTCTTTGGGACCAGTACCCACTTTAGGGGCTGGCAACCTCATCGTACTGGCTATATCTAGGATTCTACGTATAATGGTAGACGTACCATACATCCGTTCCTAAGGTTTCTAACGTTTTCACGTTAGCTAAGGTTTTGACATTTTCATGTCACCAAGTTTGGATAGTCGCCAGTAAGGGCCATACTCCAGTTAACATACGATCCTTGGGCTTGTCCCCAGTTATCCTTTGGGCTTGTCCCCAGTGATCCTTTGGGCTTGTCCCCAGTTATCCTTTGGGCTTGTCCCCAGTGATCCTTTGGGCTTGTCCCCAGTTATCCTTTGGGCATGTCCCCGGCTATTAATTTATCTTTTTCATTGGCTTAGTCCCAAGTTATGTTTCGTTTTTCAGGTTTTCGAAGTTAAACAAATAAGGATCCTTAATCCTTATTATCCGTTAAAATTTCACTTATGGTTATCTTGATTAAAGGTTAGGATCCTAACTTGGATTCTCAGGTATGATCCTTGACTATTTTGATTATACTTGTTATTTTGAATAACCCTTACACTTTGACAACTAAACCTATGATCCTCGATCATAAACTATTTTTGAAAATTTTTCGATTACAGGATATTTGATCCAGGATCATATCCTAAAATGATTGAACATGATTTGCTTAACAATTGGAAAATAAAAGGATAAGCAAAGGATAACAACACGAGATAAGCCAGAAAGATTAGAGTTATTTTATTAACAAAGGATTTTAAACCCTTTCAAAAGTTGTCAAAATTGCCAACCCACGTTTCTACCAGCAAAACGTGGCCCGTCCACATGGGTTGGCAAAGGGTGTCCATTGTTTATGCGGTCATAGCAGGTGCAAGAAAGTAAGAGCGGCAGGATCACAAAGGCTTCATCCCCCAAACAGAGGATCCCTCCACCATTTGCGATCCTACCTATTGTCCAAAGGATCCAGGATCCTTAACCCTAAAACTATTGTTTGAGTTACAGACCATAAATTGTTTCAAAACATCACAACCACAAAAAACCACTACCAAATTTTAAAAAATTGGGCTCCGGCTATGTCTAGAAATTTCCATCATTGCCCAATCCTGCAGCTCAAACCTTCGCTGCACCATCACCACCAGCTCCACTTGCTTCCCCCTAATCCTTGCCAACATCACCGCCCTCAAGCATTGGGATCTCCTCAGCCTCCTCATCATCCTCCAACTCTGCCAGCCTCGCCTTCCAGCCTTCCACGTCCCATGTGCCTTTGTCGAAGGAAGGATCCTGAGCCTCCGCAGCCATCTGCAGCTGGATCTCATACATGGTTATCGCAGCAGAGACCTTGGCATCCTGGGTAATGTCATGCTTCTCATAATCAAAATTGATCAGCATCCTGGCAGCTTTATCCTTGGTGGCCCGGAGCTCCTTCTCAAGATCAGCAATCTTGAGATCCTTTAGCACACCCATCTGTTGGAGGTCGGCAATTTGGCGGTCTTGATCCTCAACGTGGCCAATATATGTTTCTATTTCAGCGAGTTTCTGCCAAAAGGGAAAAGGGTAAGTTCAGGACCAGATGATCCTCAAACAAGCAGGATATACAAGCAGGAGCAGTGATCCTTACTTCGTTAACGTAATCAAGAAACTGTTGGCGGAGCAGGGGAAATCCTTGAAGATCCTCAGAGGCCTTCCTCTTCTTTCCTTTACCCCTAATAGGTGCTTTAGGGGCTGAAGCGGTTGGACTGGCAGCAGGGGTCTTCTTCCTCGCAGATTTGACATTAGCAAGATCATCAATGCCAAACTTGGAGGCAGATTTAGCAGATTTTCCAGCACCTACACAACCAAAATCAGATAAGTATTCTAACTAATTTAAAAAATCCTACATGAAACTACTTTTTAATCAGGATACTTACTTGACATCGTGACATAGGCAGAGGATACTTCTTGGGAATCTTGAGTAGCAACCTGGAAAGTCCTTGTCTCCGGATCAAGCTTCTTGAAGGCTAAAAGTCTCTCTTTTGCAGCAGGTGTCAACTTTAGACGAGAGATGGAAATAGCTACACAATAAACAAAAAACAAAAGAAAATGTTAGTGATCCTCATCCTAAGGAACAAATCTTATGGTGATCCTTCCAGGATCCTCTATCCTACCATGAGTAGCCCACTCTTTGGGCAGATCCTTCCCATCAGGGATGGTATCCCTCCTAACAAAGAAGAACCGTCGCTTCCAATTCGTGTCGTTCTTGGTGACCTTGAAGACAGGATGATCCTCTCCAGCTTTTCGCTTAAATAGATAACGATGGGGTCCGAAAGTGGTAAGATCGTACATCTCAGCCAGCTCCGCCATACCAAGGTCAATCCCTTCTTGTTCAATGATCCTCTCAAGGGTATACAATACCCTCCAGATCATGGGCATAGCCTGGATATAGCAGATGCCGGTGAGAGAGAAGAAGGATTGAGTGAACTGTGGGAAAGGATATGAATACCCTATCAAGAACGGGGTAACAGGAAAGGCCACCCAAGTATCAGAGATAAAGTCACTCAAAGCAGTGGGAGTGAAGGACTTGAAGATGGTGTTCGCCGGAAAACAGTGACGGATTCTATCAACCTGAGGATCAGTGAAACAGCACCTCTCGGTGGGAGAGTATTTGATGATCCCTTGACCTTTCAAGGGACTGTTCTTCTCAGGATCCTTATGAGGAGAATTCCGGAGCAACATATTTGCAGAAGAAAAACAAAGAAGCAGAAAAACAGAGTAAGAGAAGGAAGAAGGAAGAAGAGAGATACCTGATTGACCTTCAGACGAGATTATAAAGGGAGTTTCTTTGATTTTAAATGCGAATTGATCCTATCTCTATCTCCTATTTATAATGATGATCTGCAAGGCTGTCACTTCTGTGACGTAAGAATTGCAACGGCTAGTTCGACTTTAACGGCTAATTATCCGATTAGCTCGTTACAGATAAGATCAAGCAAAATATAACTCATTTATTTACAATATCACTCCTTATATTTTGGGGGCAATTGTTAGGGCTGGATTTTTATAACACATGATCCTTACATGTGATCCTAACCAGTGATCCTTGTTTCTTTGACAAATAGTGATCCTCAGCAGAGTTCCAGGATCAGGATCACGGACCATCATAGGGATCCTCATGCTAACAGTTGCTTTCATTGAACTTAATGTCATTTTGTAGGAATGTCTAGCAGGATCCGCTCTTAGCATCACAATCAAGGGACGCGTCTTTACAACTTTGGCATATGCTTAATCAGAGATGAACGTTGTGAAGGATATGGAAACTTGGCATGATTTAAGGGCGATAATTTAGGCTAGATTTACTTTTATTTCTGAAGGGGTAATGAGCTGATTATTAGTTTGTTTACCTAAAATAGGCCACTCACACTTGTATATATAACACTCTTCCCCATTCGGAAGACACACAACACAATTCTCACACGCTTAGACACTCGAAACTATAGTGATCCTTGTACTCAGCTCATTATCATCCGAAGTTGTAACCATTTTTCTTATATTGAAGTTTGGTGATCGGTAGTTGCCATCACCCGAGGTTTTTTATGCCGGAGATCATACATTGATCAAGGGCTTTTTCCTCATATAAATCCTCGTGTCACTTGCATATTTCTAACTAAAGTGATCCTTTACTTTTTCAACTAACCAAGCATCATTCCCCGTTTACATAGAGTTTGGTTGTATTATCCTTGTGTGATTTTTGACCAAAACAGTTACCTTTTGAGCAAAAGATACTTGAAGGAGTTATTCGGAAGAAAGAAATCAAGGATCCAGGATCCTGAGAAAGTTCCTGAAAAGGCTCTTGCTCCACCAGCCGATGCTCAAATTATCCATTTCATCTCCGGTGGTTCTGATATCTGTGGCACTTCATTTTCGACAGCTAAGAGGCATGCAAAGGAGACAAAATGGAGAATGGGGATAGACCTATTCGAACTTCCATCCTTACACAGAAAAAAAGTCATATCCTTTGATGATGATGACCGTATGGATATTCAGGATCCTCATCACAATGGTCTTGTTATTACATTATTCATTTCTAACCATTTTGTTTGCAGGATTCTCATTGATGGGGGAAGCTCAGTGAACATCATCCAGTTAGATGTCCTCAAAAGAATGAACATCCTGAATCCGATATTGTACCAAGATCATCTGTTCTTGTGGGGTTCAGTGGAGAGACCAAGAATACATTGGGGGACATTAAACTTCCTATTTATATAGAGGGAGTAAATTATGTTCAAAAATTTTGGGTTATTGATTGCTTATCTTGTTGTAATGTTATCCTTGGCAGGCCATGGATGATATGAAGGCAGTCCCCTCAACCTATCATCAATGTGTGAAGCTCCCTACTCCATGGGTTGTGGTGAAGATTGAAAGTGATCAGCAAGAAGCCAAGAATTGCTACACATCATCGATGAAACCAGCCTCAAGACCTAGGGAGGCATAGCAATTAAAGTACCCTCCAAGAGATGTCCTGGAGGCAAGAGAGCAAGATGTCAAGGATATTCTGCCGAATTCGAAGGATCCTGAATCCAAGATTTTTATAGGATCCGGGATCCTTGACAGTATTGAACAGGATTTGATATCCTTCTTGAAAAGAAGAAAAACTACCTTTGCTTGGAAACATGAAGACATGACAGGTATTTCTAAAGATGTAATTACTCATAAACTTGGTATTGAGAGGTCCTTTAAGCCAATCCATCAGAAAAGGAGGAAGTTTGCCCCTGAAATAAATGTCATTATCCAAGAGGAGGTAGACAAATTGCTCAAGGCAGGTATGATCAGAGAAGTAAAGTATACGAGATGGTTAGCCAATGTGGTAGTTGTTCAGAAAAAGAATGGAAAGTGGAGGGATGCGTTGACTTTACTAATTTAAACAAAGCATGTCCCAAGGATCATTTCCCTTTACCCCACATTGACTCCATCGTGGATGCTACAGCGGGTCATGAGTTGTTAACTTTTATGGATGCTTCATCTGGATTTCAACAAATTCAGATGGAACCATCTGATCAAGAGGATACTGCTTTTATGACCCCTAATCGTATCTATTGTTATATTGCTATGCCCTTTGGACTAAGAAATGCAGGTGCTACATACCAAAGGCTAGTAAATATGATGCTCAAAGAACAGATTGGACACACAATGGAAGTCTATATAGATGACATGGTGGTTAAGTCCAAAAGAGCTGAGGATCACCTTAAGGATTTGGAAGAAGCATTTAATATCCTTGATATATACAATATGAAACTGAATCCTTCCAAATGCCACTTTGGAGTAAAAGCTGGTAAATTCTTAGGTTACATGGTAACAAAAAGGGGAATAGAGGCAAGTCCAGAACAAATTAAGGCCATTGTGAACATTAAGTATCCTGCCAATGCTAAGGATGTGCAAAGATTGACAGGAAGAATCGCAGCCTTGAACAGATTCATCCCTAAGTCATCAGAGAAATGCAAAGAGTTCTTTGACATCCCGAGAAAGAATAAGAAGTTTGAATGGACTGAAAAGCATGAGAATGCCCTCAAGGCCCTCAAGGATTACTTATCCTCAGCTCCAGCTCTAATGAAACCAGAAAATGGGGAAACATTATCCTTATACCTAGCTGTTTCTACTAAGGTAGTAAGTGTGGTCCTTGTTAAGGATCATGAAGGTTCTCAACATCCGGTATACTATGTAAGTAAAAGTCTACTTGATGATGAGTCCAGGTATTCTCATTTAGATAAACTTATTCTTGCTTTAATCATGGCATCTACTAAATTACGTCATTATTTTGAAACTCATCCTATTATTGTTAAGACTAACTTTCCTATCAAGAATGTCCTCAGGAAACCTGAAATGTCAGGAAGGATGGCAAAATGGGCAGTCAAGCTTAGTGCATATGATATTAAATATGAACCAAGGCCTGCCACTAAATCCCAAGCCTTAGCTGACTTTGTGGCTGATTTCAGTAGTGATCTACAAAGGGAAGTTGAATTGGAAGTTCAACAACTTGAAGAGACTTAGGATCCTTGGATACTCTTCACATATGGGGCTTCAAATGTCAAGGGAACTGGACTAAGCATACTACTAAAATCGCGACAGTGGGACATTATACCCCAATCAATTGCTTGTGAGTTTCAAACCACTAATAATGAGGCTAAGTAGAGGCCTTAATAGCAGGTTTGCAATTAGCCAAGAATATGAGGATCAGGTATATTGAGGTACATGTAGATTCTTTGTTAATGACTAACCACTATAATGGTTCCTATGCTATCAAACGTGAAAGGCTAATTAAGTATTTAGAGTTAGTTAAGAATTTGGCAGACTCTTTTGCTTCTTTTAGTTTGACACGGGTACTGTTAGGGCTGGATTTTTATGACATATGATCCTTACATGTGATCCTAACCAGTGATCCTTATTTCTTTGGCAGATAGTGATCCTCAGAAGAGTTCCAGGATCAGGATCACGGACCATCATAGGGATCCTCATGCTAACAGTTGTTTTCATTGGATTTAATGTTATCTTGCAGGAATGTCTAGCAGGATCCGCTCTTAGCAACGTAATCAAGGGACTCGTCTTTACAACTTTGGCATATGCTTAATCAGAGATGAACGTTGTAGAGGATATGGAAACTCAGCATGATTTAAGGGCGATAATTTAGGCTAGATTTACTTTTATTCCTAAAGGGGTAATGAGCTGATAGTTAGTCTATTTACCTAAAATAGGGCTACTCACACTTGTATATATAGCACTCTTCCACATTCGGAAGACACACAACACATTCCTCACACGCTTAGACACAATACTATAGTGATCCTTGTACTCAGCTCGTTACCATCCGAAGTTGTAATCATTATTTGTTATATTGAAGTTTGGTGATCGGTAGTTGCCATCACCCGAGGTTTTTTATGCCGGAGATCATTCATTGATCAAGGGCTTTTTCCTCGTATAAATCCTTGTGTCACTTGCATATTTCATACTAAAGTGATCCTTTACTTTTTCATCAAACCAAGCATCATTCCCCGTTTACATAGAGTTTGGTTGCATTATCCTTGTGTGATTTTTTGACCAAAACAGTTTGGCGCCCACCGTGGGGCAATTGGTGCTTCATTCATAAAGAAATTTTTCTGTTGGTGATCATTCCGGAAGTGTTGCATGGCTTCATCATTGAAGTACTTCCACAGCGATGTCTGCAGTCAACTCATCTAATGGCATTCCACCTTTGCCTCCACCACCAGCCGGATCTCAGAAAAATGCTGAGAAGAGACCAACTACTATCTCCTCTAAACCATCATCTTCTGCTCTAACTTCTTCTGTTCCCAGTACTAGTGATATATTTACTTTGATTTTGCAGATGAGGGATCGTATGCAGCAGCAGGATGAAACTAATGACAGGATCCTCAGGGAAATCGGAGATCTCAAAAGGCAAAAGAAAACGGCAGAGGATCATTCCCCACTGATGCCCAAATCTTTGAATTTTGATACTCCAATGATTACATCTCAGCCATCAGAGGTCCCAGACATTCAATATGTGGGTGGATCAAGAGGAATGCATTTCGGCTCAGCAGTAGTAACTCAGGCATCGGGATCATATTTCCAACCGGCAAGATCTTATACTCAACATATGGGATCCTTCATGAACTCAGGATCCTCCTTCGTTCCAGGATCATCCCAGGTTCAAGGATCCTCCTTCATTCCAGGATCATCCCAGGTTCAAGGATCCTCCTTCGTTCCAGGATCGTCCCATATTCAGGGATCCCTTCAGATACCAGGATCCTTGAAGAATTTGCAAACAGGAAGCCTAGATGTCCATCAAGGAGATTTTATTCCAATGCAGACCATTGCTTCCACTGGTCCATCCATTATCCCAGAATCCCAGCAATATGGATTCACACCCAATGTTCCTAACTTGAACCCGATGGGAGGTAACACTTTTAAAAATTCTCTTACCACTAACCATGGATTCTTGCAGGATACAGGTATCAATCATGCTATGGCCAGAGAACTACAAAAACTGAAGGATATGATATCAAGTGTTCCAGGGGTAGTCAAACCTATCCCGGAGATTGCAGATGGAAGCCATAAGGTATCTCGTTTTGCACCACCAATTTGTGATGCTGAGATACCCAAAAGGTTCCATATCCCTACTATGAAGCTGTATGATGGTATAACGGATCCTGAGGAACACATAGCACAATACAGGGAGAGCATGGAGATGAATCCAATTCCAGAAAAGTTAAAGGAAGCATGCTTATGCAAAGGATTTGGATCCACTCTTACTGGATCAGCTCTTAAATGGCTGCTAAGTCTTCCCCCTTACTCTATTACTTCATTTGCTAATTTAGTTAATTTATTCAATAATCAATTCTCTTGTAGTAGAAAGTTTGAAAGATTGACTAGTGATTTATATAGGGTAACTCAGGGTCATAATGAATCATTAAGGGATTACATAACCAAGTTTAGTAAAGAATCCTTGGATATTCCTAACTTGGATATGGCCACAGCTGTTGAGGCCTTCAAGATGGGATTGCTTAAGGATTCATTGTTCTATGATGATCTTGTTATGACACCATGCAGGAACCTAGATGAAGTAAGAACTTGGGCACTCAGGTTCATCCGGCTAGAGGATGACAAGAGGATCCAGGAGAGACAAGCAGGATCCTCAAAGCAAGAAAAGCAAGGATCCTCTTTCAAAAGCAACAGATTCAAATCCTACAATAGGAATGACAACCAGAACGTGCATGCCGTTGAACAAGAAGAGGATGATGAGGATTATCCTCCGATTTCTGAATATTGTTTTTCCGTTGATAATCATGAACTAATCCTTGCAATGAAGAATCTAGGAGAAAAAGCCAGATGGCCCAGAAAAAACGACAAACCAACTGGAACTAAAGACAAATCGAAGTGGTGTGCATACCACGAGGATTTTGGGCATTTAACTGAAGAATGTATCGCATTAAGAAAGGAAATTGGATATCTGCTAAGCAAGGGGCATCTAAAAGAGTTGTTGGGAAGAAAAAAGCAAAGGACTCAGGATCCTGAAAGGATCCCTGAGAAAGCTCCAGCTCCTCCGGCAGATGCCCAAGTGATCAACTTTATTTCTGGAGGATCAGACATCTGTGGTACATCCTTCTCAGCAGCTAAAAGGCATGCAAAGGAAGCTAAAATGGATAACGGAGAAAGGCCTATTCGAACATCAAGTATCTCAGAAGGAAAAGCGATAACCTTTGATGAGGATGATCGCATTAACATCCAGGATCCTCATCATGATAGTCTAGTCATCACTCTCTTTATCTCTAACCATTTTGTCCGCAGGATCCTTATTGACAGAGGAAGCTCAGTAAATATTATCCAGCTTGATGTTCTGAAGAAGATGGGTATCCCTGAATCAGATATCACACCAAGATCCTCCGTACTTGTGGGATTCAGTGGCGAAACTAAGAAAACCCTGGGGGACATCAAACTCCCAATTTATGTGGAAGGATTATATAATTATCAAAAATTTTGTGTTATTGACTGTTTGTCTTGTTGTAATGTTATCCTTGGCAGACCCTAGATACATGATATGAAGGCAGTCCCATCCACCTACCATCAATGTGTGAAGCTCCCTAGCCCATGGGGAATAATCAAGATCGACAGTGATCAACAGGAGGCTAAGGATTGTTACACCTCGTCAATGAAACCAGCCTCGAAGCCAAGGGAGCAATAGCAATTACAGTATCCTCCAAGGAATGTCTTGGAGGCGAGAGAACAGGATGTGGACGAAATCCTTTTGGATCCTAATGATCCTGAATCAAAAATCTATATAGGATCAGGGATCCTTGGCAACATGAAAGAAGACCTAGTATCCTTCCTCAAAAGAAGAAAGTCTACCTTTGCATGGAAACATGAGGATATGACAGGTATATCTAAGGATATTATAACTCATAAACTTGGCATTGACAGGTCAATCAAACCAATCCATCAAAAAAGGAGGAAGTTTGCACCGGAAAGAAATGCCATTATCCAGGAAGAGGTAGAAAGGCTACTTCGAGCAGGTATGATTAGAGAGGTAAAGTATCCAAAGTGGCTAGCCAATGTGGTTGTTGTTCAAAAGAAAAACGGAAAGTGGAGGGTATGTGTCTATTTCACTGATTTGAATAAAGCATGTCCCAAGGATCCTTTCCCATTACCCCACATTGACTCCATGGTGGATGCAACGGCGGGGCATGAACTGTTAACCTTTATGGATGCATCATCTGGATTCCAACAAATTCAGATGGAGCCATCTGACCAAGAGGATACGGCTTTTATGACCCCAACCGGTTTATATTGTTATATTGCCATGCCTTTTGGATTAAGAAATGCAGGTGCAACATATCAAAGGCTGGTGAATATGATGTTCAAAGATCAAATTGGACAGACTATGGAAGTGTACATAGATGATATGGTAGTAAAGTCAAAGAAAACTGAGGATCACCTAAGGGACTTGGAGGAAGCATTTGATATCCTTGATAATTATAACATGAAGCTTAATCCTTCAAAATGTCACTTTGGTGTTAAAGCAGGTAAATTTCTAGGATATATGGTAACTCAGAGGGGCATTGAAGCAAGCCCGGAACAAATTAAAGCATTGGTGAATATCAAATCCCCTGCCAACGCTAAGGATGTGCAAAGGCTAACAGGCAGGATAGCAGCTCTAAATAGGTTCATATCCAAATCCTCAGAAAGATGTAAAGAATTCTATGATATCCTAAGAAAGAACAAGAAATTTGAGTGGACTGAAAAGCATGAGAATGCTTTACAAGCCCTCAAAGAATACATGTCCTCAGCTCCAGCATTGATGAAACCCGGAAAAGGAGATGTGTTATCCTTATACCTGGTGGTATCCTCAACAGCTGTAAGTGCAGTCCTTGTTAAGGATCATGAAGGTACACAATATCCTGTCTATTATGTAAGTAAGAGTTTACTTGATGCTGAATCCAGGTACTCACACCTTGAAAAACTTATTCTTGCATTAATTATGGCGTCTACTAAGCTAAGACATTATTTTGAAACCCATGCTATTGTTGTTAGAACTAATTTTCCAATCAAGAATGTCCTCAGGAAACCAGAGATGTCCGGAAGGATGGCTAAGTGGGCAGTAAAGCTTAGTGCCCATGATATAAGATATGAGCCTAGAACAGCCATCAAATCTCAAGCATTAGCAGACTTTGTGGCTGATTTCAGTAGTGATCTACAAAAGGAAGCCGAATTGGAGGTCCAGCAGCTGGATGAGACCAAGGATCCTTGGATACTACATACTGATGGATCCTCAAATGTCAAAGGCACAGGGCTTGGCATACTACTAAAATCGCCACAGGGGGACATAATACCCCATTCCATAGCTTGTGAGTTCCAAGCCACTAATAATGAGGCTGAATATGAAGCCTTAATCGCTGGCTTACAAATTGCTAAGCATATGGGGATCAGGTATCTTGAGGTATACGTAGATTCATTGTTAATTACTAACCACTTTAATGGATCCTATGCTGTGAAAGGTGAAAAACTAACTAAATATCTAGAGATAGTCAAAGAATTGGCACTCTCCTTTGTTTCTTTCAGTTTGTCACAGGTACCAAGGGAGGAAAATACAGAAGCTGATGCATTAGCCAATCTAGGATCATCTTTGAAGATCCCAGAGAATATAAGTATCCCCATCATCCATATCCTGGCTCCTGCTATTGAAAAACAGGTGGCCATGGAAATAGAAGAGGATACTGCAATGATCCCTAGCGAGGATACTCAATCTTATTCAGGATCATGGATCTCACCAATCATGAGATACTTACAACACGGGGAGATTCCTATGGGAGAAAATCCTAGGGCTTTCAGGATTAAGGTATCTCAATTCACAATCTTAAATAATCTGTTATATAAGCGATCTCTTGCAGGACCATATTTAAGATGTATTGAGGATCCTGAAATTCAAGAAGTGTTAAAAGACTTCCATGAAGGAGATTGTGGAAACCACACTGGGGGCAGGGCATTGTTCTTAAGGATCCTTAGGACAGGATACTATTGGCCAACTATGAAGAGGGATGCTGTGGAGTATGCTAAGAAGTGTGATCCTTGTCAAAGACACAGCAATATCCTTCATCAGCTGGCTGAATTTCTACATCCTATACCATCCTCTTGGCCATTCATGAGATGGGGGATGGATATAGTTGGCAAGCTCCCTAAGGCACCTGGTGGAAAAGTATTCATGCTTGCCATGACTGACTACTTCTCCAAGTGGATAGAGGCCGAAGCCTTTGCCCAAGTCAGGGAAAAGGAAGTGATATCCTTTATTAAAAGAAACATTATAACTAGATTTGGCATTCCTTCTGAAATTGTATGTGATAATGGTTCCCAATTTATTGGGAGCAGGACTACTAACTTTTGTGACAGTTGGGGGATTAAGATGATAACATCAACACCAGTCCACCCACAAGCCAATGGCCAAGCAGAATCATCCAACAAGATCATCATCAACAATCTGAAGAAGAAACATGGATCCAAGAAGGGGAAATGGGCAGAAGAATTGCCTTATGTGCTTTGGGCTGACAGGACAACTCCCAAGAATGCTACTGGTCAAACACCCTTCTCCTTGGTGTTTGGGGCAGAAGCAGTGATCCCAACAGAAATGGTGGTTCCAACTGCTAGAACAAGTACCCGTGATCCTGAAGAGAATGCTGCAAACTTGGCTCAGGATTTGGATACTATTGAAGAAATCAGGGATCTGGCCAGGATAAGGATGGCTAGCTACCAACAAAGAATGGCTGGTGCTTACAACAAAAATGTCAGAATAAGGAAATTCCAAGTGGGGGATATGGTATTGAGAAAAGCATTCCAAAATACCATCAATCCTGCTGACGGGAAGATAGCACCAAAGTGGGAAGGTCCTTACTTGATTGAAGCTGAAGCAGGAAAAGGGGCATATAGATTGCTAACCATGGAAGGAAATTTGTTACCTAGAGCCTGGAATGCTGTTCACTTAAAGAAATATTTCATGTGAACAGGATCCTCCTGGCACATATGATCCCTACATTGAAAGCATCCTCGAAGGATCCCGATAATGTCAATGATCCTTACTCTGGTAAAATCCTAATCCTAAACAATTTCATTTTCTTATTTTTACCTAAGGATAAGGATCATGCATCCTTCATCCTCTTCTCACGAGAATTTAAGTTCTGATAGTCCAGGTATCCTCAGCATATCATTAAGAATCTTCAAAAGCATCTCAGATCCTTGGGTTCAACCCCAGTTATCCTTGGGCTTGTCCCCAGTTTCCGCCTGTAGCGCACGATGATCCTGGTATAGTTCACGTCTTTGGGACCAGTACCCACTTTCGGGGCTGATAACCTCATCGTACTGGCTATACCTAGGATCCTACGTATAATGGTAGACGTACCATACATCCGTTCCTAAGGTTTCTAACGTTTTCACGTTAGCTAAGGTTTTGGCATTTTCATGTCACTAAGTTTGGATAGTCGCCAGTAAGGGCCATACTCCAGTTTACATACGATCCTTGGGCTTGTCCCCAGTTATCCTTCGGGCTTGTCCCCAGTGATCCTATGGGCTTGTCCCCGGTTATCCTTTGGGCTTGTCCCCAGTTACTAACTTATCCTTTATATTGGCTTAGTCCCAAGTTATATTCCATTTTTTCAGGTTTTCGAAGTTAAACAATTAAGGATCCTTAATCCTTATTATCCATTAAAGTTTTACTTATGGTTATCCTGATTAAAGGTTAGGATCCTAACTTGGATCCTCAGGTATGATCCTTTACTATTTTTAATTTCATTCATTATTCATTTGAATAACCCTTAGACCTTGACAACTGAACCTATGATTCTTAAAATAAACTACCTTGAAAATTTTCGATTATAGGATATTTGATCCAGGATCATATCCTAAAATTCTTGAACATGATTTGCTTAACCTTTCTTACTCAAATGAATATGTTTTTAAACAATTGGAAAATAAGAGGATAAACAAAGGATAACAACACGAGATAAGCCAAAAAGATTAGAGTTATTTTATTAACAAAGGATTTTAAACCCTTCAAAGTTGTCAAAATTGCCAACCCACGTTTCTACCAGCAAAACGTGGCCCGTCCACATGGGTTGGCAAAGGGTGTCCATTGTTTGTGCGGTCGTAGCATGCAGGAAAATAAAAAGCAGCAGGATCACAAAGGCTTCATCCCCCAAACAGAGGATCCCTCCACCATTTGCAATCCTACCTATTGTCTGAAGGATCCTGGATCCTCAATCCGAAAACTATTGTTTAAGTTACAGACCATCATTGTTTAAAACATCACAACCACAAAAGAAACCACTACCAAAATTAAAAAATTGGGCTCCGGCTATGTCTAGAAATTTCCATCATCGCCCAATCCTGTAGCTCAAACCTTCGCTGCACCATCACCACCAGCTCCACTTGCTTCTCCCTGATCCTTTCCAGCATCACCACCTTCAAGCATTGGGATCTCCTCAGCTTCGTCGTCATCCTCCAACTCTGCTAACCTTGCCTTCCAGCCCTCCACGTCCCATGTGCTTTTGTCAAAGGCAGGATCCTGAGCCTCCGCAGCCATCTGCAATTGGATCTTATACATAGCTATTGCGGCAGAGACCTTGGCATCCTGGGTGATCTCCTGCTTCTCACAATCCAAGTTGATCAGCATTTTGGCAGCTTCATCCTTGGTAGCCCGGAGCTCCTTCTCAAGATCAGCAATCTTGAGATCCTTCAGCACACCCATCTGTTGGAGGTCGGCAATTTGGCGGTCTTGATCCTCAACGTGGCCAATATATGTTTCTATTTCAGCGAGTTTCTACAGAAAGGGAAAAGGGTAAGTTCAGGACCAGGTGATCCTCAAACAAGCAGGATATACAAGCAGGATATACAAGCAGGAGCAGTGATCCTTACTTCGTTAACGTAATCAAGAAACTGTTGGCGGAGCAGGGAAATCCTGGAAGATCCTCAGAGGCCTTTCTCTTCTTTCCTTTACCCCTAATAGGTGCTTTAGGGGCTGAAGCGGTTGGACTGGCAGCAAGGGTCTTCTTCCTTGCAGATTTAACATTAGCAAGTGTCACACCCCGACCACGTAGAACATACAAAACGTGGCGGAAACGTCGGGTAGTGTTGTAACAGAATCAATTGTTTCAAATCCATGGCAAATGAAGTTTCGTTTTATAAATCAAACATGAAAGTTTACATTGTCTAAACAAGAATCAAAGTGTACATAACACAAATTAACTAGTTCTTGTCTCGTTTTAAGTCACTAAGGCACAGGTCCGCCTAAGTATGTCTTGATAAGTCCTATGCATCATCTCCTGAAAACACATGTGAAAATAGGTACGTCAGCATAAAAATGCCTGTGAGATACATTGGTTTTGTGAAAACGGAATTCATGACTTGAGTTTGAGAAAATGTTTAGTCATGAACCTCGTATTTTGCTTTGTCTTGTAAATCATTTGAAAAACGGTAAGATCAAATGATATGTATAAATAAGAGAACAATGCATGGTTAACTGAATAACCATGTAAAAAAAAGAGTTTGTATAAGATTTGTTGTTTGTAAATCAATGTCTTGTGAAAAGCGTGTTATTTGTATAAAAATGTTCTATGTTTCAAATTGAAATGATTCAAATAACGCTACGATATGTAATACCATACAAACACGTATATATAGGAAGTACCAGCGGCGTATCCACCATGCTTGTATCATATTACACATGCCTCGTTACTTAAATCACTTACTCAAACCAAACCATCAAGATGAAATGTCTAACAACGGTAGAAATCTTCATGTATAGTCAAATGTCTATTGTCAAATGTAATCCATGTCAACGGATACAACTGGTTTACACGGTTCAATGGTTACAGACGGCTCATGAAATCAAAGGGGTAAGACGGTTCACATAGTCAAAGGGTTACAACGGTTCAAAATGTAGTGTAATGTGTTCATATGCTGGATGAGCATATGCAACAGAAATGCAATGTGAAACAATGTACTACGTATGCACACAATGGGCGTACGTAGCATGAAATGTATTGTAGAGTACAACGGTTCAAAATGTAGAATAATGTGTTCATATGCTGGATGAGCATATGCAACAGATATGCAATGTAAAACAATGTACTACGTATGCACACAATGGGCGTACGTAGCATGAAATGTGATGTAAGCAATGTACTAAGTACGCACACAATGGGCATACATAGCATAAACACAATGAAATCATGTACTATATATGTACTATCGAACATAGCAGTTTATGATGTGAAAACCGGAAAGCATGAAAGTAGCAAGTAGGCACATGTGTTTCACCCCAAAACAGTTTGGAAAACAGTAAAAGAGGGGTTCAATGTACTCACCTGAGATTGCTTTGAGTTCTTGTATAATAACCAAACAAATGCTATATCACGGAATATCAAACGGCACCTAATAGGTAGCTATGTTAATATACCGGACCAAATCGGAAGGATCGGATAGTACGCGGGTTCGTAAACCAAACGAGTATGGAGACTCGTGTAATATGGTTTAACAAAGCCTACATACTAAAATGAAACCTAACCTAAGTGCTTGCGACCCATTACGACCCGTTTAGGTAGCTTATGCTACCCTAACGCGTCGTTCGCGTAGAACGCGTTCGGAACGCCTAACATCGTGACCACAAGGTATAACCTCGTCAGGTTATAGCTATGGTCACCTAATGTGTTTGGTCGGATCCTAAAGATCGACCAAATGGGTCGGGTTCGAAAGTATAAGCGATGGTTTAGATCGCTTACCTTACGACCCTATATAAGCACTAAACTAAAAGTGACGAGCTAAGCATGTTAGAACATGCTTAACTAAGTTTAGAAAACAGGTTTGACATTAAAACAAACGGCTTTGATGCTCACGAGTAGTTTGGTTACAAAATATGCAAGAATGCACATTTTGGCCGAAACTACGACCCGTCACTGAGCCTAGTTAACGTGGTGATCAGTAGGTATAGTCACTACGGACTATAACCATCGTGATCACGCTCACGTTATGAAGTTCCATGAACTTCGCATCGACCATAAGCTGGTCAATGTAGAAAGTCAACAAAACGTTGACTTTCGGACTCGAAAAGCGATAAAAGAGCGAAAGAAGACTTACGGAAGGTCCCCGAGTGCTAATCTAGATCAAATAGCTCAGGTATGGAACAATGGTTCCAACTTAGAGCCTTAAGATCAGATTTTGTGGGTTTTTGGAACAAAGGGGGGGTATTTATAGGAAAAGTGGAACCGTTAGGATCGTTTATCGAATATCGTGCCGCGATCTCGAGCGTACACTTGTCAAATTCTTGTGGTAAGTCAGAAATTGCCCCTTGGCTCTTGATTGGGTGAAAGGGCATTGCCTCTTGATCGAACGAAAGGCCAACTGCATTAAATAGATACATTGAATCTGTCTGACAGTCTCACGCGCCCCGCGTAAGGATTTGGTAAATCCTTACGCGCCCCGCCTAAGGTTCCCAGATCAGAATTTACAATTTTGGTCCCTGCACTTCAGAAACACGTATTTTGGCCCATTTTTGGCACGTTTAAGCCCCGTTAACCTCATTTCAAGGCTCTAAGATGAAGTTAAAGTGTAGGGGACATCAAATATGCTTAAAAATATTCCGGATGTCGGTTCGTTTGGCCGTACGATCGCGATGTTCGGTTAATTACGACGGAATGCGCATAAGCGCGGAAAACGATCCAAATGACGCAACGAATGGATTTTTCTCATGCCAAACACTAAGGCATAATATTAGGATGCTTACATAAATTTTTGGATGTCCGGATGTATTCAGAACGTAAGTTATGCGCGAAAGTGCAAACTTGTGCACTTTTTGACACTTTTAGTCCCTGAATGATCCAAAAGTTTGTTTTAGCATACCAAACACCTCAAAGCCTATTTCTAAGCTATGTAAAGGATTTTTAGGGTATGTTTAACTTATGGACATGTTCCGGAATGTTCGTTACAGTTCAAATTGGCATACTTTCGCAGTTTGTCAAGTTTAGTCCCTGTAAGCGAATTAACTTGTTTTTGCTATACCAAAGCCTTCAAAACTTATTTCTAAGTTATGTAAAGGTTATTTAAGGTATGTGAGTATATGTTGATGTTCCGGAGTATTTGTCGCATTAAACTGAGTACGTTTACGCACCAGTTTGCGTATAATGCTCTAGAAAGCAATGTAGAGTTTGAAATTGAACAATAATTGATATGTGCAAAACATACACATATTTATACAAGATCCCAAGTATGAAATACAATATTTCATCGGCTTGGTATTTGTTTGATGGTCGCGGTGACACAGGTGTCACAGTCTCCCCTACTTTAGGAAATTTCGTCCCGAAATTTATTCGTAGGAGTCTATTTGTGACTTTGCTAAATAACCACCAGCGATATGCAAGGCAATATCCTGTCATTTCCTTAACGGTCATTCCTCAGAAACGAATATGAACAGACGGAGTCATTTTCCTCAACGAGTATTCTTCAGAAATGGAAATGACGGAATAAGCAAACGGATGTTCATTTCCTCAATGGACAAATTGTCAGAAACGAAAATGAACTAACGGAGTCATCTTCAACGGTTGCTTCCTCAGAGTTGGAAATGAAGGATTTCACAACGGATATTCATTTCCTCAACGGATAAATCTTCAGAAACGAAAATGAACTAACGGAGTCATCTTCAACGGTTGCTTCCTCAGAGTTGGAAATGAAGGATTTCACAACGGATATTCATTTCCTCAACGGATAAATCTTCAGAAACGAAAATGAACTAACGGAGTCATCTTCAACGGTTGCTTCCTCAGAGTTGGAAATGAAGGATTACACAACGGATGTTCATTTCCTCAACGGATAAATCTTCAGAAACGAAAATGAACTAACAGAGTCATCTTCAACGGTTGCTTCCTCAGAGTTGGAAACGAAGGATTTCACAACGGATATTCATTTCCTCAACGGATAAATCTTCAGAAACGAAAAATGAACAGACGGAGTCATTTTCAACGGTTGGTTCATCGGAGTTGGAAATGAAGGATTACACAACGGATACTCATCTCCTCAACGGATAAATCTTCAGAAACGAAAATGAACTAAACGGAATCATTTTCAACGGTTGCTTCATCAGAGTTGGAAATGAAGGATTTCATAACGGATATTCATTTCCCCAACGGATAAATCGTCAGAAACGAAAATGAACTAAAAGGAATCATTTTCAACGGTTGCTTCATCAGAGTTGGAAATGAAGGATTTCACAACGGATATTCATTTCCCCAACGGATAAATCGTCAGAAACGAAAATGAACTAACGGAGTCATTTTCAAAGGTTGCTTCATCAGAGTTGGAAATGAAGGATTACACAACGGATATTCATTCCCTCAACGGATAAATCTTCAGAAACGAAAATGAACTAAACGGAATCATTTTCAACGGTTGCTTCATCAGAGTTGGAAATGAAGGATTTCACAACGGATATTCATTTCCCCAACGGATAAATCGTCAGAAACGAAAATGAACTAACGGAGTCATTTTCAACGGTTGCTTCATCAGAGTTGGAAATGAAGGATTACACAACGGATATTCATTCCCTCAACGGATAAATCTTCAGAAACGAAAATGAACTAAACGGAATCATTTTCAACGGTTGCTTCATCATAGTTGGAAATGAAGGATTACACAACGGATATTCATTCCCTCAACGGATAAATCTTCAGAAACGAAAATGAACTAAACGGAATCATTTTCAACGGTTGTTTCATCGGAGTTGGAAATGAATAGGGTTAACTCTAGACACATGACAGAACTTGCTGTGATTTCTGTGCACTAAATTCCATAATTATGTATGCATCCATAATTACGTAATCCCTTGCACAGTCCGCACAGTTTGTTTTGTAATGTTTTGGGGAAGGATATCAAACTTGTGATGAGGGTGACTAGACTTCCATCGGTTCCTTTTAATTAGATCGACAGGGGATCTTCTTAGTTAGGCCACCAAGGAGTCCTTTCAGCTATATCATCACATGATATCCTTATCCAGCTTTTTGGATGAATCTGTTTAGCTAGACCACTCAAGGGTCTAATTATGAAGTAGTACTTTATAATCCAAAGGACTTAACTATAACATAGAAGTCCATTGAGGATTTTAAGTAATACTTTTGGGTATCCTACTATGAATCTCTTGTATAAGGATATGTAAGATTCTACGAGGATTTGGATAACATAATTTGGATCTCACAACAACACATAAGGGAACACATAAGCATAAAGTCACATACTTGTTTAACTTGATCATAATTTGTTTTTAACTTGTTATTGATTGAATACGGATATGGAAACCAATAGACGGGTCTCAATGTTCACTGGAATCTATCTGAGAAGATAGGAAGATCTCCCAAAATTTGATTTTTGATTACAAGGAATCACCACATTCGAATGAAGGTATACAACAATTAAAGATATACGGGAAATCCTTAGGCACCCTATTAAGGATTTATAGTGGTACTTTGGGTATTCGTCTTGTGTTGTAACCCGCGCCTTGTACTTCGTTTCCTTAGAATAAACGGGTACTTAGGAATTTCGTGGAAGACGCAAGAGATCATAAGATGGGAGAATTTTGGGGGTAGTTTGTTCTTTAAGGAATACGGTTCCTTGATTGTCGGTATTGTAAGGGGGTACGTCGTTTATATATGTAACCACACAAATACATTGCAATGTAAATAAAAAATTTATTTATAAACAACGATAACAACGGTTTCTTGGACCTTGACAACAAAAGAAAATAATACATAAGACGTGATTATTTCTAAACGATGTTGTCTTCTTGTCAGTCAGATGCTTATCCCTGTGCTGGATTTGTATTAGCAAGCTTTGGGCAATTTCTTTGGAAATGACCCATCTCGCCACAGTTGAAACAAGAGCCTGGTAGAAAACGACCTTGAGCAGGATTGTTGCCAGCTTGGTTTGGCGCAGCTGCAGCTGGGCAGACTCTTGCTGTGTGGCCTATGAGTCCACAAGTTTGGCATTTGCGGCACTGTACATTGGCGTGATGATGGAGGCTACATTGGTTGCACAAAGGTGCAGTTCCATTGTATGGTTTTCTAGCAGGGGGTTGAGCTGGTTGGTTGGGGACGGCTTGACCATTGTGAGCGACCACAGCGAAGTTCTGAGAAGCCTTTCGCTTCTTTGACTTCTTAGGAGATTCAGTCTGTTCATCAATGGTCTTTGATTCCTCGATTGGCTTCTTGTCACCCTTTCGAAAAAGTTTATGCTTTCTGATCTGCGATTCAGTCAAGGTTGCAGATAGCTCAATGGCCTGACGGAGTGTGGTAGGGTTGCTACCAGTGACAATGTCTTGTACCGAGTCAGGCAGGCCGTCGATGTACCTTTCGATAGCCTTGTCGAGTGGGGCGACCATAGTCGGGCAAAGTAGACTCAACTCCTCAAACCTATCAGTATATGCCCTATTTTCGCCACTATCTTGTTTCAAATCATCAAACTCCTTCTCCAACGCTCGTTGTTCATGACGAGGACAAAACTCTCTCATCATAAGAGCTCTCAGTTCAGCCCATGTTTGTGCTAGAGCAACATCTGCACCACGGTCTCTCATTACCCCGTTCCACCATGTAAGAGCCCTCTTCTGAAACACACTCGAAGAAAACTCGACCTTGCGATTTTCCGGACACTGCACGTGGCGAAAGGTATTCTCGATGCTCTCGAACCATTGGAGAAGCCCAGTTGCTCCCTCGGAACCACTAAACTTGAGTGGTTTAGCCGAGTTAAAGTTCTTGAAATTGCATGTACCATTGTTGTTGTTGTTGGCTTGGTTCCATTGAGCAAAGAGATTTGGGAATTGAGCAGCCATCTGCTGCGCAATAATTTCTGCCAGCTCGGCAGTTGCTATCTGGTGTTCGCGTCGAGGAGGCATTCTAAAAGAGGAAAAACATGAAAGGAAACAAATAAAATGGTATTGGGTAAGAATAGGATGTTACAATCACCGACCATAATCACGGTTGATGGTTATTTGTTCGAATCATGAAGCAAACAAACAACACCAAGGCTGAATCAAAGCAAATAGATCCTCATAGTGTATCGCGAAGACATGCTCACCTATAAGTGGACACTCACCCCAAGAGTTCCCAGGTAAGAGTGACTGGTCTGATTATGTGGATTTGTACGAACACTCTAACCTTAGACAGAAAACCCAGGGTACAGGCATTCACTCTTCCAGTTCGCACGTGTTCACACTATTTAGGACCCAAAACTTTTGACGAGAGTTTTGAAAATTCAAAGGGGTTCAAAACCTAGTAATCAATCATCCTAGAACAGATGATTAGTTTTCAAGGCGGTTTTTGAAATTTATGTTCTTGTTGTGGTCGTCGCCTAAGGATAGGTGACGGTATTGTTTTATGACTAAACGCAAGTGAACTCGCGTTAGGGTCCTAGGAAGGTTATAGACTAGGTCAAAGCATTACTAATAACCTAATTCCCTATAACCATTGGCTCTGATACCATCTTTTCTGTCACACCCCGACCACGTAGAACATACAAAACGTGGCGGAAACGTCGGGTAGTGTTGTAACAGAATCATTTGTTTCAAATCCATGGCAAATGAAGTTTCGTTTTATAAATCAAACATGAAAGTTTACATTGTCTAAACAAGAATCAAAGTGTACATAACATAAATTAACTAGTTCTTGTCTCGTTTTAAGTCACTAAGGCACAGGTCCGCCTAAGTATGTCTTGATAAGTCCTATGCATCATCTCCTGAAAACACATGTGAAAATAGGTACGTCAGCATAAAAATGCCTGTGAGATACATTGGTTTTGTGAAAACGGAATTCATGACTTGAGTTTGAGAAAATGTTTAGTCATGAACCTCGTATTTTGCTTTATCTTGTAAATCATTTGAAAAACGGTAAGATCAAATGATATGTATAAATAAGAGAACAATGCATGGTTAACTGAATAACCATGTAAAAAAAAGAGTTTGTATAAGATTTGTTGTTTGTAAATCAATGTCTTGTGAAAAGCGTGTTATTTGTATAAAAATGTTCTATGTTTCAAATTGAAATGATTCAAATAACGCTACGATATGTAATACCATACAAACACGTATATATAGGAAGTACCAGCGGCGTATCCACCATGCTTGTATCATATTACACATGCCTCGTTACTTAAATCACTTACTCAAACCAAACCATCAAGATGAAATGTCTAACAACGGTAGAAATCTTCATGTATAGTCAAATGTCTATTGTCAAATGTAATCCATGTCAACGGATACAACTGGTTTACACGGTTCAATGGTTACAGACGGCTCATGAAATCAAAGGGGTAAGACGGTTCACATAGTCAAAGGGTTACAACGGTTCAAAATGTAGTGTAATGTGTTCATATGCTGGATGAGCATATGCAACAGAAATGCAATGTGAAACAATGTACTACGTATGCACACAATGGGCGTACGTAGCATGAAATGTATTGTAGAGTACAACGGTTCAAAATGTAGAATAATGTGTTCATATGCTGGATGAGCATATGCAACAGATATGCAATGTAAAACAATGTACTACGTATGCACACAATGGGCGTACGTAGCATGAAATGTGATGTAAGCAATGTACTAAGTACGCACACAATGGGCATACATAGCATAAACACAATGAAATCATGTACTATATATGTACTATCGAACATAGCAGTTTATGATGTGAAAACCGGAAAGCATGAAAGTAGCAAGTAGGCACATGTGTTTCACCCCAAAACAGTTTGGAAAACAGTAAAAGAGGGGTTCAATGTACTCACCTGAGATTGCTTTGAGTTCTTGTATAATAACCAAACAAATGCTATATCACGGAATATCAAACGGCACCTAATAGGTAGCTATGTTAATATACCGGACCAAATCGGAAGGATCGGATAGTACGCGGGTTCGTAAACCAAACGAGTATGGAGACTCGTGTAATATGGTTTAACAAAGCCTACATACTAAAATGAAACCTAACCTAAGTGCTTGCGACCCATTACGACCCGTTTAGGTAGCTTATGCTACCCTAACGCGTCGTTCGCGTAGAACGCGTTCGGAACGCCTAACATCGTGACCACAAGGTATAACCTCGTCAGGTTATAGCTATGGTCACCTAATGTGTTTGGTCGGATCCTAAAGATCGACCAAATGGGTCGGGTTCGAAAGTATAAGCGATGGTTTAGATCGCTTACCTTACGACCCTATATAAGCACTAAACTAAAAGTGACGAGCTAAGCATGTTAGAACATGCTTAACTAAGTTTAGAAAACAGGTTTGACATTAAAACAAACGGCTTTGATGCTCACGAGTAGTTTGGTTACAAAATATGCAAGAATGCACATTTTGGCCGAAACTACGACCCGTCACTGAGCCTAGTTAACGTGGTGATCAGTAGGTATAGTCACTACGGACTATAACCATCGTGATCACGCTCACGTTATGAAGTTCCATGAACTTCGCATCGACCATAAGCTGGTCAATGTAGAAAGTCAACAAAACGTTGACTTTCGGACTCGAAAAGCGATAAAAGAGCAAAAGAAGACTTACGGAAGGTCCCCGAGTGCTAATCTAGATCAAATAGCTCAGGTATGGAACAATGGTTCCAACTTAGAGCCTTAAGATCAGATTTTGTGGGTTTTTGGAACAAAGGGGGGGTATTTATAGGAAAAGTGGAACCGTTAGGATCGTTTATCGAATATCGTGCCGCGATCTCGAGCGTACACTTGTCAAATTCTTGTGGTAAGTCAGAAATTGCCCCTTGGCTCTTGATTGGGTGAAAGGGCATTGCCTCTTGATCGAACGAAAGGCCAACTGCATTAAATAGATACATTGAATCTGTCTGACAGTCTCACGCGCCCCGCGTAAGGATTTGGTAAATCCTTACGCGCCCCGCCTAAGGTTCCCAGATCAGAATTTACAATTTTGGTCCCTGCACTTCAGAAACACGTATTTTGGCCCATTTTTGGCACGTTTAAGCCCCGTTAACCTCATTTCAAGGCTCTAAGATGAAGTTAAAGTGTAGGGGACATCAAATATGCTTAAAAATATTCCGGATGTCGGTTCGTTTGGCCGTACGATCGCGATGTTCGGTTAATTACGACGGAATGCGCATAAGCGCGGAAAACGATCCAAATGACGCAACGAATGGATTTTTCTCATGCCAAACACTAAGGCATAATATTAGGATGCTTACATAAATTTTTGGATGTCCGGATGTATTCAGAACGTAAGTTATGCGCGAAAGTGCAAACTTGTGCACTTTTTGACACTTTTAGTCCCTGAATGATCCAAAAGTTTGTTTTAGCATACCAAACACCTCAAAGCCTATTTCTAAGCTATGTAAAGGATATTTAGGGTATGTTTAACTTATGGACATGTTCCGGAATGTTCGTTACAGTTCAAATTGGCATACTTTCGCAGTTTGTCAAGTTTAGTCCCTGTAAGCGAATTAACTTGTTTTTGCTATACCAAAGCCTTCAAAACTTATTTCTAAGTTATGTAAAGGTTATTTAAGGTATGTGAGTATATGTTGATGTTCCGGAGTATTTGTCGCATTAAACTGAGTACGTTTACGCACCAGTTTGCGTATAATGCTCTAGAAAGCAATGTAGAGTTTGAAATTGAACAATAATTGATATGTGCAAAACATACACATATTTATACAAGATCCCAAGTATGAAATACAATATTTCATCGGCTTGGTATTTGTTTGATGGTCGCGGTGACACAGGTGTCACAGCAATATCATCAATGCCAAACTTGGAGGCAGATTTAGCAGATTTTCCTGCACCTACACAACCAAAATAAGATAAGTATTCTAACTGATTTAGAAATCCTACGTAAAACTACTTTTTAAATGAGGATACTTACTTGACATTGTGGCAGATGCGGAGGATACTTCTTGGGAATCTTGAGTAGCAACTTGAAAACTTCTTGTCTCCGGATCAAGCTTCTTGAAGGCCAAAAGCCTCTCTTTTGCAGCAGGTGTCAGCTTCAGATGAGAGATGGAGATAGCTGCACAATAAACAAAAAACAAAGAAAATATTAGTGATCCTCATCCTAAGGAACAAATCTGATGGTGATCCTTCTAGGATCCTCTATCCTACCATGAGTAGCCCACTCCTTGGGCAGATCCTTCCCATCAGGGATGGTATCCCTCCTAAAAAAAAAGAAGAACCGTCGCTTCCAATTCGTGTCATTCTTGGTGACCTTGAGAACAGGGTGATCCTCTCCGGCTTTCCGTTTAAACAAATATCGACAGGATCCAAACGTTGTGAGATCATACATCTCAGCCAGCTCCGCCATTCCTAAATCAATCCCTTCCTGCTCTATGATCCTTTCAAGGGTATATAAAACCCTCCAGATCATTGGCATGGCCTGGATATAGGAGATGCCGGTGAGGGAAAAGAAGGACTGGGTGAATTGAGGAAAAGGATACGAATATCCTATTAAGAACGGAGTAACGGGAAAGGCTACCCAAGTATTAGAAATAAAGTCACTCAAAGCAGTGGGAGTGAAGGACTTGAAGATGGTGTTCGCCGGAAAACAATGACGGATCTTGTCAACCTGAGGATCGGTAAAGCAGCACCTCTCGGCAGGAGAATCTTTGATGATCCCTTGATCCTTCAAGGGACTGTTCTTCTCAGGATCCTTATGAGGGGAATTCCGGAGCAACATATTTGCAGAAGAATGAAAAGAGACAGAGAAACAGAGTAAGAGAAGGAAGAAAAGAGGAGAATACCTGATCAATCTTCGGACGAGATTATAAAGGGAGTTTCTGTTGAATTTAAATGCAAATTGATCCTATCTCTATCTCCTATTTATAATGATGATCTGCAGGGCTGTCACTTCTGTGACGTAAGAATTGCAACGGCTAGTCCGACTTCAACGGCTAGTTATCCGATTAACTTGTTGCGGATAAGATCAAGCAAAATATAACTCATTTATTTACAATATTACTCCTTATATTTTGGGGGCAATTGTTAGGGCTGGATTTTTATGACATATGATCCTTACATGTGATCCTAACCAGTGATCCTTATTTCTTTGGCAGATAGTGATCCTCAGAAGAGTTCCAGGATCAGGATCACGGACCATCATAGGGATCCTCATGCTAACAGTTGTTTTCATTGGATTTAATGTTATCTTGCAGGAATGTCTAGCAGGATCCGCTCTTAGCAACGTAATCAAGGGACTCGTCTTTACAACTTTGGCATATGCTTAATCAGAGATGAACGTTGTAGAGGATATGGAAACTCAGCATGATTTAAGGGCGATAATTTAGGCTAGATTTACTTTTAGTCCTAAAGGGGTAATGAGCTGATAGTTAGTCTATTTACCTAAAATAGGGCTACTCACACTTGTATATATAGCACTCTTCCACATTCGGAAGACACACAACACATTCCTCACACGCTTAGACACAATACTATAGTGATCCTTGTACTCAGCTCGTTACCATCCGAAGTTGTAATCATTATTTGTTATATTGAAGTTTGGTGATCGGTAGTTGCCATCACCCGAGGTTTTTTATGCCGGAGATCATTCATTGATCAAGGGCTTTTTCCTCGTATAAATCCTTGTGTCACTTGCATATTTCATACTAAAGTGATCCTTTACTTTTTCATCAAACCAAGCATCATTCCCCGTTTACATAGAGTTTGGTTGCATTATCCTTGTGTGATTTTTTGACCAAAACAGGTACCCAGGGAAGACAATGAAGAAGTTGATGCCTTAGCTAACCTTGGATCATCATTGAAGATTCTAGAGGATATTAAGATACCCATTATCCACATCTTAACCCCTTCTATTGAGGATAACTTAGCCATGGAGATAGTCGAGGATTCTACAGTTGTACCTAGTGATGGTTCACAATTGAATTCGGGATTCCTGAGATACATACAACATGGAGAGATTCCTGTTGGAGAAAATCCTAGAGCCTTCAAAATCATGGTATCTCAATTTACATTATTAAATAACATCTTATATAAACGGTCTCTTGCAGGTCCATACTTAAGATGCATTGAGGATCCAGAAATTCAAGAAGTTTTAATAGATTTCCATGAAGGAGATTGTGGGAACCACACTAGGGGCAGAGCACTATTCTCAAGGATCCTTAGAACTGGATATTATTGGCCCACAATGAATAAGGATGATGTGGAATATGCAAAGAAGTGTGATGCTTGTCAATGATATAGCAATATCCTTCATCAACCAGCGGAGCTTCTGCATCCTATATCCTCTTCCTGGCCATTCATGAGATGGGGAATGGACATAGTTGGCAAACTTCCTAAGGCACCAGGAGGAAAAGTATTTATGTTGGCCATGACTGATTACTTCTCCAAGTGGATAGAAGCTGAAGCCTTTGCACAAGTTAGGGAGAAAGAAGTTATATCCTTTATCAAAAGAAACATCATTACTAGATTTGGCATACCTTCTGAAATTGTTTGTGATAATGGATCCCAATTCATTGGGAGCCGAACTACTAACTTTTGTGACAGCTGGGGGATTAGGATGATAACATCAACACCAGTCCACCCACAAGCTAATGGTCAAGCAAAATCATCCAACAAGATCATCATCAACAACTTGAAGAAGAAGCTTGGATCCAAGAAAGGGAAATGGGTAGAAGAGCTACCTTATGTGTTATGGGCTGATAGAACAACTCCCAAGAATGCTAATGGTCAAACTCCATTTTCTTTGGTCTTTGGAGTTGAATCTGTGATCCCTACAGAGATGGTAGTCCCTACTGCAAGAACAAGCATTCGTGATCCTGAAGGAAATGCTGAAAATTTGGTTCAAGACCTAGATACTATAGAAGAACTCAGAGATTTAGCAAGGATAAGGTTGGCTAGCTATCAACAGAGAATGGCTGGAGCCTACAACAACAATGTTAGGATCAGGAAGTTTCAAGTTGGTGACATGGTGTTGAGGAAGGCATTCCAAAATACCACAAATCCTATTGATGGCAAGCTAGCACCAAAATGGGAAGAACCCTACCTATTTGAAGCAGAGGCAGGAAAGGGGGCATATCATTTGTTGACAATGGATGGTGATCTCTTACCAAGGGCTTGGAATGTTGTTCATCTGAAAAAGTACTTCATGTAAGAAGGATCCATGATCCTTAAACACCTTGATACTTAGTTCATGGTAAGGATCCTCAGAAGATATATGATCCTCATTCTGGTAATGATGTACTTATTATTTCACAAGTTCCATAATTCATTTGACTATAAGGAGAGGGTATTAGAATCCTTTATCCTTTTTCATTAAGTTTTAAGTTTTGCAGAATTAAGTGCACTTTTGACAAAGGATCAAGTGATTAGTCAACTCTCCAAAGTTTTTGGGTTTATCCCCAGTTTTTGGGCTTGTCCCCAGTCTAAGGTATCTATTACCTTCTACGAATCAGGTTTCAACACCTTCGCCAGTTGCGCACGAGTATCCTAGTATAGTTCAAGGCAATGGGACCAGTACCCGCTTTAGGGGCTGACAATTTCATTGTTATTGGTTGTATTTAGGATCCTAAGTATAATGGTAGACGTACCATACATCCTTTCCTAAGGTTTCTAACGTTTTCACGTTAGCTAAGGTTTTGGCATCTTCATGTCACTCAAGTTTGGATAGTCACCAGTTTGGGCCATGCTCCAGTCTACACAAGAATTTTTGGGCTTGTCCCCAGCTTATTGGGCTTATCCCCATATTGTTGGGCTTGTCCCCAGTTACTAATGGCTCTTTTCTATGATGGTTGGCTTAGTCCCAAGTTATGTGTTATTACAGGTTTCCAGAGTTAAACAGTTAAGGATCCAGGATCCTAACTTTTTATTGGTTCTTATCTTTTGTTAGCACGGTTGTAAATGTTAAGGATATAGAATCCTAACTTGGATTCTCTGGTATGATCCTAGTTTTGCCTTTAATTTGTTTTGATTTATAATACCCTTATCCTTTGACAACAGGATATAGGATCCTTGATTGTATAGTTTACAATCTTTTAACATAAATTGATTTTAATATACATTTGATATCCTTTCTAACAGTTTATAAATTCTAAAGTTATAGAATGGAAATTGACAAGTAAATGTATATGAAACAACATAAGATAGACAACAAAAAGGATAGCGAAAAGTTAAAGTTTTATTTATTTATCAATTAACCCTTTTAAAGGTTGTCAAAATTGCCTACCCAAGTTTCTACCAGCAAAACGTGGCCCGTCCACTTGGGTTGGCAAAGGGTGTCCATGTTAACAAGGTTCAAGCTAGTGCAGGAAAATAAAAGGCGAGGGGCATCAAAGGCTTCATCCTCCACAAACAGAAGGACCCATCCACCTTTATTACCCCCCCCCCCTATTGTTCAAAAGGATCAGTGATCCTTAACCCTAAAGCTATTGTCTAAAGTTTATTACAGACCATCATTGTTCGAAACCAAAACACCATCAATAAAACCTTTAAACCATAAAAAATGGGCTCCGGCCATGTCTAGAAATTTCCATCATCGCCCATTTGTGCAGCTCATGCCTTGGCTGCTTCATCCACCTTCACTTCTCCACCTTCACCACTGCTGCTAGCCGCTGCTATATCCTCAGGATCTTTAGCTCCACTCCCACCAGCTTCAAGAGCCAGCACCTCTTCAGGCTCCTTATCGTCTCCAAGCTCTGTCAGCCTCTTTGTTGTTTTGGTCAAAAATCACACAAGGATAATGTAACCAAACTTTATGTAAATGGGGTATGATGCTTGGTTTATAGAAAAAGTAAAGGATCACTTCAATGTGAAATAGGCAAAGACACAATGATTTATACGAGGAAAAAGCCCTTGATCAATGTATGATCTCCGGCATAAAAAAAACCTCGGGTGATGGCAACTACCGATCACCAAACTTCAATATAAGAAAAACCGTTACAACTTTGGATGATAATGAGCTGAGTACAAGGATCACTATAGTTTCGAGTGTCTAAGCGTGTGAGAGTTGTGTTGTGTGTTCTTCCGAATGAGGAAGAGTGTTATATATACAAGTGTAGGTGACCTATTTTAGGTAAAAAGACTAATAATCAGCTCATTACCTGTAGGATCGAATTTCGACCTAAACGAGTCGTTCGGAAGAGCTCAACTCCGTTTCAGAGGCGGAAACAAGGAAACGGATGCGTACACAGCTAGATTCACACTTTAAACCTCTTGTAGATTGATTTTACACTGTTTACATTCACAAGGAAAAACCGGCAATACCTCGGTACCAGATCTGAAAACTGTTACAAATGAATTGACAAAGTACCTATATATACTAGTTGTGAACCGCTCCAACTGACATGTACATTAAAGCGGTTCAGCACCTAATGCCGTAAAAGCGGTTCCCATGTGTTCATAAAAGCGGTTCAGCTCATCATGCCGTAAAGGCGATCCACATGATTGACCATAAACGTGATCCTCATCATCAAATCTTTCCTGTTGACTTTTGACAACACATGAACCCTTTTCATTGGGCCTTGGATTGGCAACATCCCATTGGACCTCATGTTGGTCCAATCAACATAAATCTTGGAATTTAATATCTTGCAACTTAACATGTATTTTGTCGTTTGCTGTTGATGATGATAATATCCATAATGATGATGTCACATGATGTCATCATCAAGCATGATGACATCATGCTTGACCAGATCCGCATCGCTACCCGAACTCGACATTAGACGTAGTCGACAGATGACTGCACCAACATTACCCCTTTAGAAATAAAAGTAAATCTAGCCTAAATTATCGCCCTTAAATCATGCCAAGTTTCCATATCCTTCACAACGTCCATCTTCGATTAAGCACATGCCATAGTTGTAAAGACGTGTCCTTTAATTGTGATGCTAAGAGCGGATCCTGCTAGTTATTCCTGCAAAACAACATTAAATTCAACGAAAGCAACTGTTAGCATGAGGATCCTATGATGGTCCGTGATCCTGATCCTGGAACTCTGCTGAGGATCACTATCTGCCAAAGAAACAAGGATCACTGGTTAGGATCACATGTGAGAATCATGTATTGTAAAAATCCAGCCCTAACAATTGCCCCCAAAATATAAGGAGTTTATTGTAAATTAACGAGTTATATTTTTCTTTGATCTTATCTGCAACGAACAATTCGGATAACTAGCCGTTAATCTCGAACTAGTCGTTGCAACCTTTTCGTCATTGAGGTGACATCCCTGCAAATCATGATTATAAATAGGAGATAGGGTTAGGATCAATCTTCATTTAAATTCAAGATATTCTCCCTTTATAATCTCTACCGAAGATCGATCAGGTATTCTCTTCTCTTTCTTCCCTCTCTTGCTCTGTTTTTCTGCTTTTATCCTGCCAAGAGTATGTTGCTCCGAAATTCCCCTCACAAGGATCACAAGAAGGTCAGTCCCTTGAAAAGCCAAGGGATCGTCAAGGACTCTCCCACGGAGAGGTGCTGCTTTACTGATGCTCATGTTGATAGGATCCGTCACCGTTTTCCGGCGGATACCGTCTTCAAGTCTTTTACTCCCACCGCTCTAAGTGATTTCGTTTCCGACGCCTGGGTGGCCTTTCCTGCAACTCCGTTTACCATAGGATATTCATATCCTTTTCCAGCCTTCACCCAATCCTTCTTTTCTCTGACCGGTATGTCCTATATCCAGGCCATGCCGATGATCTGGAGGGTTCTGTGTACCCTTGAGAGGATCATTGAGCAGGAGGGGATTGATTTAGGGATGCCGGAGCTGGCCGAGTTATATGATCTTACCACATTTGGTTCCTGTCGATACTTGTTGAAACAGAAAGCTGGAGAGGATCACCCTGTTTTTAAGGTCACAAAAAATGATACCAACTGGAAGCGACGATTCTTCTTTGTTAGGAGGGATACCATCCCTAACGGGGAGGATCTGCCCAAGGAGTGGGCTACTCATGGTAGGATAGAGGATCCTGGAAGGATCACCATCAGACTTGTCTTCTTATGATGAGGATCACTAATGTCTTTTTTGTGTTTTTTCAGCTATATCCGTTACTCATCTCAAGTTAACTCCTGCTGCAAGAGAGAGAGTTTTAGCTTTCAAGAAGCTTGATCCTGAGACCAGAAGTTTTCAAGTCACCATCCAAGATTCGCAAGAAGTATCCTCCGCATCTGCCACAATGTCAAGTAAGTATCCTTACCAAAAAAGTAAGTTCTATGCAAAAATATTAAATTAGTTAGGAGACTTATCTTGTTTTGATTGTGTAGGTGCTGGGAAATCTGCTAAGTCCGCCAAGTCTGCCTCCTTGTTTGGGATTGATGATCTTGCCAACGTCAAGTCTTCGAGGAAGAAGACTCCTGCTGCCAGTCCCTCTGCTTCAGCCCCTAAGTTACCCACTAGGGGTAAGGGAAAGAAGAGGAAGGCTCCGGAGGATCTTCAAGGATTTCCTCTGCTCCGCCAACAGTTTCTCGACTATGTCAATGAGGTAAGGATTATTGCCCCTGTTGGTTATCCTGATGGTTTTGAGAATCACCTGTGTCTGACGTCATATCCTGTTTTTCTTGCAGAGATTTACCGAAATAGAGACTTATGTTAATCACGTTGAAGATCAAGACCGCCAGATTGCCGACCTTCAACAGATGGGTGTGCTGAAGGATCTCAAGATAGCTGATCTTGAGAAGGAGCTCCGGGCTACCAAGGATAAAGCTGTCAAAGCACTGATCAGCTTTGACTACGAGAAGCGTGACATCACCCAGGATGCTAAGGTCTCTGCTGCGATAACCATGTACAAAATCCAGCTGCAGATGGCTGCGGAGGCTCAGGATCCTTCCTTTGACAAAGGCACACGGGATGTGGAAGGCTGGAAGGCAAGGCTGGCGGAATTGGAGGACGATGATGAAGCTGAGGATATCCCTATGCTTGAAGGTGGTGGTGCTGGCATGGATCAGGGTGGAGAAGCTGGTGGTGATGGAGCAGCAAAGGTGTGAGCTGCTGGATTGGGCGATGATGGATATTTCGAGACTAGGCCGGAGCCCAATTTTTTTGAGTTTGGTAGTGGTTTGTTGATGTTTGAAACAATTATGGTCTGTAACTTGAACAATAGTTTTTAGGGTTAAGGATCATGGATCCTTTGGACAATAGGTAGGATTACAAAAGGTGGAGGGATCCTCTGTTTGGGGGATGAAGCCTTTGTGATCCTGCCGTCTTTAATTTCCTGCACCTGCTAAGACCGCATAGACAATGGACACCCTTTGCCAACCCATGTGGACGGGCCACGTTTTGCTGGTAGAAATGTGGGTTGGCAATTTTGACAACTTTTTGAAAGGGTTTAAGATCCTTTTGTTAATAATATAACTTTAATCTTTCTGGCTTATCTCGTGTTGTTGTCCTTTATTTATCTTCTTATTTCCCAGTTTTTAGAAACATATTTGTTAGAGTAGCAAGAGTTGAGCAAACCGTGTTTAATAAATTTTGGATATGATCCTAGATCAAATATCCTATCGTTAAAAATTTTCAAGGATCATAGGCTTAGTTGCCAAAGTGTAAGGGTTGTTCAGTATAATCAGAATAGTCAAGGATCATACCTGAGGATCCAAGTTAGGATCCTAACCTTTAATCAAGATAACCATAAGTGAAATTTTAACGGATAACAAGGATTAAGGATCCTTATTTGTTTTAACTTCGAGAACCTGAAAAATGGAACATAACTTGGGACTAAGCCAATGTAAAAGATAAATTAGTAGCTGGGGACATGCCCAAAGGATAACTGGGGATGATCCCAAAGGATCACTGGGGACAAGCCCAAAGGATAACTGGGGACAAGCCCAAAGGATAACTGGGGACAAGCCCAAAGAATCGTATGTAAACTGGAGTATGGCCCTTACTGGCGACTATCCAAACTTAGTGACATGAAAATGTCAAAACCTTAGCTAACGTGAAAACATTAGAAACCTTATGAACGGATGTATGGTACGTCTACCATTATACGTAGGATTCTGGGTATAGCCAGTACGATGAGGTTGTCAGCCCCGGAAGTGGGTACTGGTCCCAAAGACGTGAACTATATCAGGATCATCGTGCGCTGCTGGCGGAAACTGGGGATAATCCCAAGGATAACTGGGGTTGAACCCAAGGATCTGTGGTGCTTTTGAAGATCTTTAACGATATGCTGAAGATACCTGAACTATCATAACTCAAATGGTTCGTGAGAAGAGGATGAAGGATACATGATCCTTATCCTTAGGTAAAAAAGTAAGGAAATGTAATAGCTTTAAGATAAGGACATTACCAGAGTAAGGATCACTGACATCACCGGGATCCTTCGAGGATACTTCACATGCTTGAAGGATCATGTTCACATAAAGTATCTCTTTAAGTGAACAGCATTCCAGGCTCTTGGTAACAAGTTTCCTTCCATAGTTAGCAATCTGTATGCCCCCTTTCCTGCTTCAGCTTCAATTAAGTAAGGGCCTTCCCACTTTGGTGCTAACTTCCCGTCAGCAGGATTAATAGTGTTTTGGAATGTTTTTCTCAACACCATATCTCCGACTTGGAACTTCCTTATCCTAACATTTTTGTTGTAAGCACCAGCCATTCTTTGTTGGTAGCTTGCCATCCTTATCCTGGCCAGATCCCTGATTTCCTCAATAGTATCCAAATCCTGAGCCAGGATTGTAGCATTCTCTTCAGGATCACGAGCACTTGTTCTAGCAGTTGGGATCACCATCTCTGTTGGGATCACTGCTTCTGCCCCAAATACTAAAGAAAAAGGTGTTTGACCAGTGGCATTCTTGGGGGTTGTTCTATCAGCCCATAGCACATAAGGTAACTCCTCTGCCCATTTTCCCTTCTTGGATCCTAGCTTCTTCTTCAGATTGTTGATGATGATCTTGTTGGATGATTCTGCTTGGCCATTGGCTTGCGGATGAACTGGTGTTGAAGTTATCATCTTAATTCCCCAACTGTCACAAAAGTTAGTGGTTCTGCTTCCAATGAATTGGGAACCATTATCACATACAATTTCAGAGGGGATGCCAAATCTAGTTATAATGTTTCTTTTGATAAAGGATATGACTTCTTTCTCTCTGACTTGAGCAAAAGCTTCAGCTTCTATCCACTTAGAGAAGTAGTCAGTCATGGCAAGCATAAATACTTTTCCACCAGGTGCTTTAGGGAGCTTGCCAACTATATCCATTCCCCATCTCATGAATGGCCAAGAGGATGGTATGGGGTGTAGCAATTCAGCTGGTTGATGAAGGATATTGCTGTGTCTTTGACAAGGATCACATTTCCTAGCATATTCTACAGCATCCCTTTTCATGGTTGGCCAGTAGTATCCTGTTCTAAGGATCCTTGAGAACAATGCCCTGCCCCCAGTGTGGTTTCCACAATCTCCTTCATGGAAGTCTCTCAACACTTCTTCAATTTCCGGATCCTCAATACATCTTAAATATGGTCCTGCAAGGGATCGTTTATATAGCACATTATTTAAGATTGTAAATTGAGATACCTTAATCCTGAAAGCTCTAGGATTTTCTCCCATTGGAATCTCCACGTGTTGCAAGTATCTTATGATTGGTGAGATCCATGATCCTGCATAAGATTGAGCTTTTTCACTAGGGATTACTGCAGTATCCTCTTCTATTTCCATGGCCACTTGATTTTCAATAGCAGGAGCCAGGATATGGATGATAGGGATACTCATGTCTTCTGGAATTTTTAAGGATGATCCTAAGTTGGCCAATGCATCAGCTTCCATGTTATCCTCCCTTGGTACCTGTGTTAAGCTGAAAGAAACAAAAGAGAGTGCCAAATCTTTGACTAACTCTAAATATTTGGTTAGTTTTTCACCTTTAACAGCATAGGATCCATTAAAGTGATTGGTGATCAATAATGAGTCTACATATACTTTAAGATATTTCACCCCCATATCCTTAGCAATTTGCAAGCCAGCAATTAAGGCCTCATATTCAGCCTCATTGTTAGTTGCTTGGAACTCACAGGCTATGGAGTGGGGTATTATGTCCCCCTGTGGCGATTTTAGTAGTATCCCGAGCCCTGTGCCCTTGACATTTGAGGATCCATCAGTGTGTAGTATCCAAGGATCCTTGGTCTCATCCAGCTGCTGGACCTCCAATTCTGCTTCTTTTTGTAGATCACTACTGAAATCAGCCACAAAGTCAGCTAGTGCTTGGGATTTAATGGCTGTTCTTGGCTCATATCTTATATCATGGGCACTAAGCTTTACTGCCCACTTAGCCATTCTTCCGGACATCTCTGGTTTCCTGAGGACATTCTTGATTGGAAAATTAGTTCTAACAACAATAGTATGGGTTTCAAAATAATGCCTTAACTTAGTTGATGCCATGATTAATGCAAGAATAAGTTTTTCGAGGTGTGAGTACCTGGATTCGGCATCAAGTAAACTCTTACTTACATAGTAGATAGGATATTGTGTACCTTCATGATCCTTAACAAGGACAGCACTTACAGCGGTTGAGGATACCGCCAAATATAAGGATAACACATCTCCTTTTTCGGGCTTTGTTAATGCTGGTGCTGAGGACATATATTCTTTAAGGGCTTGTAAAGCATTCTCATGTTTCTTAGTCCATTCAAACTTCTTGTTCTTCCTTAGGATATCGTAAAATTCTTTACATTTTTCTGAGGATTTTGATATGAACCTGTTCAGAGCTGCTATCCTGCCTGTTAGCCTTTGCACATCCTTAGCATTGGCAGGAGACTTGATGTTCACTAGTGCTTTAATTTGCTCCGGACTTGCTTCAATGCCTCTCTAAGTTACCATATATCCTAGGAATTTTCCTGCCTTAACACCAAAGTGGCATTTTGAAGGATTAAGCTTCATGTTATATTTATCAAGGATATCAAATGCTTCTTCCAAATCCCTTAGGTGATCCTCAGCTTTCTTTGATTTGACTACCATATCATCTATGTATACTTCCATAGTTTGTCCAATTTGATCTTTGAACATCATGTTCACCAGCCTTTGATATGTTGCACCTGCATTTCTTAATCCAAAAGGCATGGCAACATAACAATACAAACCTGTTGGGGTCATAAAGGCTGTATCCTCTTGGTCAGATGGTTCCATCTGAATTTGTTGGAATCCAGATGATGCATCCATAAAGGTCAACAGTTCATGCCCCGCTGTTGCATCCACCATGGAGTCAATGTGGGGTAATGGGAAAGGATCCTTGGGACGTGCCTTATTTAGATCAGTGAAATCGACACATACCCTCCACTTTCCGTTTTTCTTTTGGACAACGACCACATTGGCTAACCATTTTGGATACTTTACCTCTCTGATCATACCTGCTCGAAGTAGTCTCTCTATTTCTTCTTGGATAATGGCATTCCTTTCTGGTGCAAACTTCCTCCTTTTTTGATGGATTGGTTTGATAGACCTGTCAATGCCAAGTTTGTGAGTAATAATATCCTTAGATATACCTGTCATATCTTCATGTTTCCAAGCAAAGGTAGATTTTCTTCTTTTGAGGAAGGATATTAAGTCTTCTTTCATCTTGCCAAGGATCCCTGATCCGATATAGATTTTTGATTCAGGATCACTAGGATCCAAGAGGATTTCGTCCACATCTTGCTCCCTTGCCTCCAAGACATTCCTCGGAGGATACTGTAATTGCTATTGCTCCCTTGGCTTCGAGGTTGGCTTCATGGATGAGGTATAACAATCCTTAGCCTCCTGCTGATCACTGTCGATCTTGATTATTCCCCATGGGCTAGGGAGCTTCACACATTGATGGTAGGTGGATAGGACTGCTTTCATATCATGTATCCAAGGCCTGCCAAGGATAACATTGCAAGATAGACAGTCAATAACACAAAATTTCTGGTAATTATGTAATCCTTCCACGTAGATTGGGAGTTTGATGTCCCCCAGAGTTTTCTTCGTTTCTCCACTGAATCCTACAAGCACGGAGGATCTTGGTGTGATGTCTGATTCTGGAATACCCATTTTCTTCAGAACATCAAGCTGGATAATGTTCACTGAGCTTCCTCCATCGATAAGGATCCTGCGGACAAAATGGTTAGAGATAAAGAGAGTAATAACCAAACTATCATGATGAGGATCCTGAATGTTAATGCGATCATCCTCATCAAACGTTATTATCTTCCCCTCCGAGACACTTGATGTTCTAATAGGTCTTTCTCCATTATCCATTTTTGACTCCTTTGCATGCCTTTTGGCCGCCGAGAAGGATGTACCACAGATGTCTGATCCTCCGGAAATAAAGTTGATCACTTGTGCATTTGCCGGAGGTGCTGGAGCCTTTTCAGGGATCCTTTCAGGATCCTGAGTCCTTTGCTTTTTCTTCCCAATAATTCTTTTAGGTGCCCCTTGCTTAACAGATATCCAATCTCTTTTCTTAAAGCTATGCATTCTTCAGTCAGATGCCCGAAATCCTCATGGTATGCACACCATTTTGACTTGTCTTTAGTCCCGGATGGTTTATCATTCTTCCTGGGCCACCTAGCTTTTTCACCTAGATTCTGCATTGCAAGGATTAGTTCATGATTATCAACGGAAAAACAATATTCTGAGATTGGAGGATAATCTTCATCATCCTCTTCTTGGTCAACAGCATGCACATTCTGGTTCTCATTTCTATGGTAGGATTTGAATTTGTTGTTCTTGAAGGAGGATCCTTGCTTCTCCTGTTTTGAGGATCCTACTTGTCTCTCCTGGATCCTCTTGTCATCCTCTAGCCGGATGAACCTGAGTGCCCGAGTTCTTACTTCATCTAGATTCCTACATGGTGTCATAACAAGATCATCATAGAATAGTGAATCCTTAAGCAGTCCCATTTTGAAGGCTTCAACAGCCGTAGCCATATCCAAGTTGGGAATGTCCAAGGATTCTTTACTAAATTTAGTTATATAATCCCTTAATGATTCATTATGACCTTGAGTTACCCTATATAAATCACTGGTTAATCTTTCAAATTTTCTACTACAAGAGAATTGGTTATTGAATAAATTAACTAAATTAGCAAATGAAGTAATAGAGTAAGGGGGAAGACTTAGCAGCCACTTAAGAGCTGATCCAGTAAGAGTGGATCCAAATCCTTTACATAGGCATGCTTCCTTCAACTTTTCTGGGATAGGATTGATCTCCATCCTCTCCCTGTATTGTGCTATGTGCTCCTCTGGATCCGTTGTACCATCATACAGCTTCATAGTAGGGATATGGAACCTTTTGGGTACCTCTGCATCACAAATTGGTGGTGCAAAGCGAGACACCTTGTGGCTTCCATCTGCAATCTCTGGGATAGGCTTGACTACCCCTGGAACACTTGAGATCATATCTTTTAGCTTCTGCAATTCCCTGGCCATAGCATGATTGATACCTGTATCCTGCATGAATCCATGGTCAGTGGTATGATAATTATTTAAAGTGTTACCTCCCATTGGGTTCAAGTTAGTGAATCCATATTGCTGGGATTCTGGAATAACGGAAGGACCAGTGGAAGCAATGGTCTGCATTGGAATGAAGTCCCCTTGATGGACATCTAGACTTCCTGTTTGCAAACTTTTTAGGGATCCTGGCATCTGGGAGGATCCTGGTATCTGGAAGGATCCTGGAGCGAAGGAGGATCCTTGACCCTGGGATGATCCTGGAACAAAGTAGGATCCTTGAAACTGCTGTGCTCCCGGATAGGCTCCCGAATTCATGAAGGATCCCATATGCTGGGGATAGGATCCTGCCGGCTGAAAGTGTGAGCCTGATGCCTGAGTCATTGTTGTTGATCCGAGGTGCAATCCTCTTGATTCTCCCATAATTTGCACGTCTGGAATTTCCGATGGCTGAGAAGTGATCATTGGAGTATCAAAGCTCAAGGATTTGGGCATCAGTGGGGAATGATCCTCTTCCGTTTTCTTTTGTCTTTTGAGATCTCCAATTTCCCTGAGGATCCTTTCATTAGTTTCATCCTGCCGCTGCATGCGATCCTTCATCTGCAAAATCAAAGTAAATACGTCACTAGTACTGGGAGTATAAGAATTCATAGCAGGAGAAGATGGAGGTTTAGAGTTAGTAGGAGTTTGTCTCTTCTCAGCATTCTTCTGGGATCCTGCCGGTGGAGGAGGCAGAGTGTTCTGAGACGAGGTGACTGCAGACATCGCCATGGACATGTTTTTCAATGATGAAGCCATGTAATTCTTTGAAATGATTTCGAACAAAAGGTTTTCTTATGAATGAAGCACCAATTGCCCCACGGTGGGCGCCAAACTGTTTTGGTCAAAAATCACACAAGGATAATGTAACCAAACTTTATGTAAATGGGGTATGATGCTTGGTTTATAGAAAAAGTAAAGGATCACTTCAATGTGAAATAGGCAAAGACACAATGATTTATACGAGGAAAAAGCCCTTGATCAATGTATGATCTCCGGCATAAAAAAACCTCGGGTGATGGCAACTACCGATCACCAAACTTCAATATAAGAAAAACCGTTACAACTTTGGATGATAATGAGCTTAGTACAAGGATCACTATAGTTTCGAGTGTCTAAGCGTGTGAGAGTTGTGTTGTGTGTTCTTCCGAATGAGGAAGAGTGTTATATATACAAGTGTAGGTGACCTATTTTAGGTAAAAAGACTAATAATCAGCTCATTACCCCTTTAGAAATAAAAGTAAATCTAGCCTAAATTATCGCCCTTAAATCATGCCAAGTTTCCATATCCTTCACAACGTCCATCTTCGATTAAGCACATGCCATAGTTGTAAAGACGTGTCCTTTAATTGTGATGCTAAGAGTGGATCCTGCTAGTCATTCCTGCAAAACAACATTAAATTCAACGAAAGCAACTGTTAGCATGAGGATCCTGTGATGGTCCGTGATCCTGATCCTGGAACTCTGCTGAGGATCACTATTTGCCAAAGAAACAAGGATCACTGGTTAGGATCACATGTGAGGATCATGTATTGTAAAAATCCAGCCCTAACATTTGTCCAAGCCTCCACGCCCCACTCAGACCTGTCAAAGGAAGGATCAGCAGCTTCCTTGGCCATTTGAAGCTTGATCTTCAGCATCGCAATGGCAGCAGAGTGTTTGGCTCCATCGATAACCTCCAACCTCTCCTTATTAGCAGTGATCTCAGCAAGGAGCAGTTCCTTCTGCAACGTATTGTTCTCCTTCTCAAGTTGGGAGATCTTCTTGTCCTTGGCAGTTGCTATTTTTTGGAGGCCGAGGGTTTTCTATTTAGCTTCGGCCAATTGTTGATCTAGGAGGATTTGGACCTCAGCAAATTTCTTCAAAGGGAGATTCAACTTTCAGGATCCTTTATCCTTGGAAAATGTGCAAGTTTCAGGATACAAGATCCTTACCTCGGAGACATAATCATGGAGTAGACGTTCCATTCGACGGAGACCTTCAGAGGATCCAGTGGGCTTCTTTCTTTTGGTTCCTTTACCCCTAGTGCTCATGCCCTTGACCTTTGAGATGCTTTGGCTTGCAGCCAGCTCTTTTTGTATGGATCTTGGAGAGGCAATATCCTGGATATCAACAACAGTGAATTTTGAAGCAGACTTTGATGACTTAGCAGCGCCTACACACATAAAAAACAAACAGATAAGTATTCATTATTTAACTTTTCAATTACATATTCATGAAAATGGATACTTACTTGACATGGTGTAAGAACTGGAGGAAATTTCTTGACAATCTTTTGTTCTTGGTAGAAAAGTTCTGACAACAGGATCAAGCTTCCAGAAGGCATTGATTCTCTCTTCAGTGACAGTGACAGGTGAACCTGGAATATGTGAAAGGGAAATAGCTGCGAAAGACAAGAAAACGGATCTGTTATCCTCAACATAAAAGATAAGTCTTACCGTGGTCCTAGCCTAAGGATCCCATATCCTACCCTAGGTGTTCCACTTCTTAGGAAGATGATTCCCGTTTGGGATGGAATCTCTCCTCACGAAGAAGAACTGATTTCTCCAGTTACCGTCATTTTTGGTGACCTTCAGCAAGGGATCGGGTTTTTGTGGCTTATGCTTGAAAAGGAAGCGGTGAGAACCATGGCTAACTAAGTTATACAAGCGGCTCAACTCAGACAGACCTATATCTACTCCTTCGGGTTCTATGATGTGCTCAAGTGTATACAGTGTGACAATTGTCAAAAATCCAGGTATCCGTACAAATAATTAACCATGATTAGTGCTTAATGATTGTGCTAAATTTGCAACTAACTGCTTTCTGATTATTGTCTTATACATACATGTGCATCATACATTGTTTAATGTCATACCAATATTGCATGAAAGCTATATTGCCTTATATGATGCCTTAAGTATAGTTAGCACAGTATCTGATAAATCAGGAAAATGCTGACAGAACTCAGCACATAGGTAGACAGAGCATTGAGACACAGAATGAGCCAGAAACTAGGTATGACACTAGTATAGTGTGTAGAAAAGTAAGGATCACAAAACTGCCTTGATAGTGATAGTTTAAGTGCCGGAAAATGCCTAAAACTCACCCAAGGTGCTGAATTCAGCAAAATACAGTAAAAATCAACAAATTAACACACTAATATTATGCAGAAAAATGGTAAAATGGTCCTGAATGCTTTCCTAAGTGTCCGGAATCAAAAGTGTCACAAGAAGATACATAAAGCACACTAAACTGCAAAGTTTAGCACTTTAACGAACCATTAACCAACCAAACAACCGGACGTTACCCGAAACACCAAATATACACTAGAAGCACTGTTTTAACTTTACCAAGCTAGTTATGGTCCCCGAACATCATAACACCTCCTAAAATATCTAGTAACTAATATAACTAACTAGATACTTACAATCTAACTATAAACTAACCAACTTGGTTCAAGCCTAATCTAGACCCCCCCCCCACATAGTTCACGGCCCAAGTGGCCCCCACCATCTTGATTTGTTTTAATTTTTATATTAGATCTTGTTCATGCTTTTTGTAACATAATATACAAGGGTTAACATGAGGACTTGGTTTATAAAAGAACATGTAAGGCAAAAGATCATTTCAACACATACTAAAACACACACTTTCTCTCCTCTTCCCTCTCTTGTTCTCGGCCGACCTCAACCCCACCCATAACCTTTATCATTCAACCTTCTTCATACAATCTACATGTATACAAAGGTGCTAGAGATCCAACAAAGAAGCTAGGAGCTTGTGGAAGATCAAGGACCTCTCTTGTTTGCTTTTATCCACTTGTTTTCTACTCTTGAATCATCCCTAGCCTTGAGCTAGTGGTAAGAACCTTGTACACTCTATTTTACTTCCATTTTTAGTGGTTAAAGAAGAATCATAATCAAAATCTTAAAGAACACTAAAGATCATAAGAAGCAGACATGAACATAAGCTTATTTAATGAAGTAATCTTGATGAATACGAGTTGTTATGCTTGTTGATCATTGATTGTTTGTAGAAATGATGTTGATCATCATAAGATCTTGCTAGATCATGATTAAAAACATAATCTAGCAAGATGAGAAAGTAGAAATATGGTACGATGATGAATAATGATCAAAGTAAGTAGTAACACTTGTAGATCTAAGGATTAATGAATGGTCTTTCAAAGAAACCTAGTTAAAAATATCAATTTTGTTAAAACTTGGTTCTTACATAAACAAACTCTATTTTTAGTTGTTAAACAAGTGTAGAAACACTTGTGAAACAAGAAAATTTCATAAAGAAACATTTTTAGAAAAGGAAAATTGGTATTTAATAAACCAACCTTTAACCAGTTGGTAAATAATAATCCAACCTACAGAATTGGTATATAATAATCCTACCTATCAACATGTTGGTACTCAATGAACTTCCGTTAATTTTTTTAATTGAAGTTAGTTTTTAAGTTTTATTTATTACACAAACAGTCCCTGTAGTTGTAATTTACTAGTTTTAACTATTTTATAAACCTCAAATCGAGGAAAAGGAGGATTTTCGAGTGGTTTTTTTGTTTCATAAAATAGTTAAAACTAGTAAATTACAACTACAGGGACTGTTTGTGTAATAAATAAAACATAAAAACTAACTTCAGTTAAAAAAAATTAACGGAAGTTCATTGAGTACCAACATGTTGATAGGTGGGATTATTATTTACCAATTTTGAAGGTTGGATTATTATTTACCAACTGGTTAAAGGTTGGTTTATTAAATACCAATTCCTATTTTTGTAGTAATTGTATAAATCATATTTTGTTTCCTTGGTGTCCAAAATATTATTTACGAAAATATACTTTGTGAATAAATTCCGGAATACATTTGTAAGTCTTATTCCATAGTTCGGTTTCTCCAATATTTTTGTGTAATTGTGTATATTTATTTTTTGGAATTTTGGATTGTAATTCTTGGTATTTGATGTGTTATATTACTTCATGTCCTAAAATAGTATAACTAATACACAAAATATACAAATAATCACACACCTTGTGTTCTCTAAATATATATTTCCTAAATACATATTTAGTCACTTTTATTTATGAAAACCAACCTCCAATATTTATATTTTTGTAGCAAAAATTATGGCAAAGTTTATGTAGGAGATTCATGGTTAAAATACACTTGCAAATATTTGTTTAAAAATATTTTTCTAAGTGTTTATATTTTTAGAAAATTTTGCCATAGTTTCCCCTAAAAATGGAGGTTTCCATGCTTTCAAGCATATCATTTTCTTTTGTAAAAATCGTCACAATCATCAACAAATGATCTTTACTTACCAATTTTGCCAAAATCATGTATTTTCTACTACTTCATGAACTTGAATATTTGTAAAAATTTGTAGTAACTTACTAGTGTTCTTAGTAAGTCTTGTTACTCTTTAAAATGTGATTAGTTCTTTAAAAACTTCATTTTTAAAGAAGTTAGATGTTTACAACTTCTTGTCATATTTTCTAAAGGAAAATTGGTATTTAATAAACCAACCTTTAACCAGTTGGTAAATAATAATCCAACCTTCAAAATTGGTAAATAATAATCCCACCTATCAACATGTTGGTACTCAATGAACTTTCGTTAATTTTTTTTAACTGAAGTTAGTTTTTATGTTTTATTTATTACACAAACAGTCCCTGTAGTTGTAATTTACTAATTTTAACTATTTTATGAAACAAAAAAACCACTCGAAAATCCTCCTTTTCCTCGATTTGAGGTTTATAAAATAGTTAAAACTAGTAAATTACAACTACAGGGACTGTTTGTGTAATAAATAAAACTTAAAAACTAACTTCAGTTAAAAAAATTAACGGGAGTTCATTGAGTACCAACATGTTGATAGGTAGGATTATTATATACCAATTCTGTAGGTTGGATTATTATTTACCAACTGGTTAAAGGTTGGTTTATTAAATACCAATTTTCCACAAAAATATATCATATTTTTGACAAGAAAAATATATTATTTTTGACAAGTACGAAATATATATTTTTCTTGAAATTTTAGAAGATATATTATTTTTAAGAAATATATGTCTTCTTACAGAAACGTGAAATACGATATTTTTGGGTAAAATATATATATTTTCTCAAATAAATATGAAACATATCATTTTTGGAAGAAAAATGACTTTAAAGATATTTTCTAAGTTAAGACTTGAAAATATATTCATTTTTGAACTTATGAGAAATTACAAATATTTTTGCCAAAGAAAAATTATAAATAATTTTTCTTAAGTAACATCCCTTAAAATATATATTTTGAAAATATATATTGAATCCTTATTAAAGAAAATATTCCGGAATGATTAAAATGAAATTAAGTATAAAGGATACTTAAGGAATACAATAAAAATACGTATTCTCGTACGTATAAATTCACAACGGAATACGACCCTAATACATGGCAAAATATACAAGTATAAGATACCCCATCCTTGGAAAGGAAATACAAGCATAAATACTTGGGAAGTATTAAGTTAATATATATTGATTTAACAATTATTCCAAAATTCAATAAATATAATTTAAGTTAAAATATTAATTATTTTAACAAATAATTACATACTTGGAATAATAATGAAGACACTTTGGAACGTAACTCAAAGACACTAATCAATACTAAGACAAGGCACGACTCGCTCGTCTAATGGACCATAGTACGCATGTAGGTAGTCGTGCGTTCTAGAGGAAGCTTTGAGTTACATCGGATACAAGGAACGTAAAACTGTGAGTTCATGTCCCCCTTTTCTTTTAACTGTTTTCAGTTTTATAAATTCAGGGGTGAAGTACATGTTACTGAATGCTTATTGACAATTACAAATGGTATGGTTAGCTAAGGAAAAATACTGTTAGATCATGTGATTGGGTAGGCACACTCTTGGGACCATTAATCCTCGCGTTAGGACCGAGGGACATGAGTGATAGATCTATTTGGGTGTAGCAAGCACACCCATGTGGACCAGGGTGGCCCATGAGGTGACTATGTCTTACAACCGGAGGCCCGGTGCAAAATCTACTAGGTTTGAGTCTTCCTACGCCATTTCACGTATGTTAATGTATTAGCTACACATTAATTGATCTATTCCTTGTTACTTCATACCAGTTTTCATATACACACATACATATTTACAAATGTTTTCAAGGATGATTCGTGCACACACACACAACTTACATGAACTCGCTCAACTTTTGTTGATGTTTTCAAACTATATGTATTTCAGGAAATTAAGTATGGATCTGGCGGGCGTTTGGATGTTTCAAGTAAAGTTGAGAATAAAAGGTGGCGTCCTATGTCTGAGGATTTGGATTGTGTGTCTTATTCTAGATAAGACACAACTTTCGAAGCCTAGTTTAAATTAATGTCTTTTGTCGAGTCTCTGTGAACTCTAAAACAAGTTGCATGGTTTGTACTCGAATTTGATGTCTGTGTTTCAAACAATGTTGTCATGTTCTAAACTAAGATAATGGATGATCACCTTCGGTTTTATCATATAGCTGTGTTATGATTGAATGCAATGATATTAAGCAAGTCACACCATAATCACGCTTCCGCAAAAGTCAGGGCGTGACAGTTTCATATCAGAGCTTTGATTGTAGCGAACTAGGATTCCTTCTTGAGTCTAGACTACAATCATCAGGGCTCTCACGAAATTATTTTTACAACATGTTTTCATTGCATATACGAAACGTCCAGATCCAAGAAAACAAACATTTTTTTAGAAAATACACGAAACACATTTCAAGGTTTATGTTTGTGTTTCAGTCAGAGAGACTGGATGTTTCAGTCTGAGAGACTGGGTGTTTCAGTCTGAGAGACTGGGTGTTTCAGTCTGAGAGACTGGGTGGTTCAGTCTGAGAGACTGGGTGGTTCAATCTGAGAGACTGGGTGGTTAGTTTTGGAGACTAGGTGGTTTAGTCTGGGAGACTGGGTAGTTCAGTCTGGGAGACTGGGTGGTTTAGTTTGGGAGACTAGGAAGGACACATGTTTGCATTGTCATTGATTGCCTGTTTAATGTTAGTAGTTGATATATGTGCATATATTGTGATTGATATGTTACAGACACTATGTCATCATCCGAGAGTGGATTGCCCGATGCTGACGACCCTACGGCTATTGGCTCAGGGGCGAGTGAGCCAGAGATCTTTACTTTCGATGAAGAGAGTGACCCGGAAATGATGTCCGATGACGATGACGATTTTCAGCCATTTGCGCTGCCCTACTTGGGAGATGATTTACCGACTACTGATGGCATTCCGGACGAGGATCTTTTGTTACTCCCACTCCTGCCCATGATTATCTTGTCATCGATCATCCCGATGGTGAGCATGTCGTGGCACCAATCCTTGCTCCCGTTCCTTTAGTGGCCATTCCTCTCGAGGATTTGCCTTTTGACGATTTGATTGATATTGACGTTGATTTGTTTGTTGATGGTCCTTTTGATGATGCCCATGGTGATGAAAAGCTAGACGAGGATGTTGTTGCTGTTCCACTTTTTGAGATCCCTATTATTGAGATTTCCTCTGACACTAGTTTACACTTTGTCTTAGATTCCTTTGAGTCTGTGTCTTCTTCCGCCTTACAGGCAGTTGGTTTGCGACGTTATGCTACTGATTCTGATGAGGAGACGGCCATGTCAGCTGCACCGATTCCTCCACATGACTTTGAGCCTGGACTTGAGCCTGATTTTGTTCCTGATGATCAGCCTGTTGATGCACCTGCTGATCCTGAGCCGATACTTGCACCTGAGCATTTGCCTGATCATGACCCTGTTCCTTTTGGCATGCCTAACCTTACACCCCTCATACCTGATCCAGTTCCTGCACCCTCGTCCTGTTGTTGAGCCTTTTGTTCCTCTACTTGCACCTGCACCCGCTGATGATGCTCCTTTTCATTCTGTGAAGCCTGATGTCCATCGTGTTAAATTACCTATAGATTTCTTGCAGGACATACCCGCACCCCGTCCAGGGGAAGGCACTTCGGGCCATCAGCCTAGCCATGACCCTACTGTTACAGCAGTGATGTGTGTCGGTGTGTATATAATTTTGATATATATTTAAGCCCTTTTTACACTTTTAGCCAAGTTTTAAATTTATAAAACACGATATTCACTAACACTAAACACACATATGGGCAAGTGCACCCATCGTGGACGTAGTATAGTGTTGGTAAGATACCGAGGTCGTCCAAGGACACAAGAGCTTTTAGTACCGGTTTATCCTCAACGTCTAATCAAATCAAAAAGGTTAGAAAAATGTTTTAAACTAAGAAAAATAAAAACTAACTAAATGCTGAAAATAAAAATAAAATAAAAACAGATAGACAAGATGAATCACTTGGATCCGACACGTGTATTAGTATAACCTTTGATTATTTTCGCACTTTTGCACTTGTTTAAGAGATTATCTTAGTTATTGTAGTAGGCCCCTCTTTTGAAGGCGACGTTACCCTCAACCCAGTAGTTTGAGTCAGCAAGGATACAATCCTAAAGGGTCGGATTATTGAAAGATAATGAATTAAGTTATTAATGCGAATTGTGGTAGGCCCCGCTTTTGGCGGTGACGTTACCCTCGGCTAAGTAGTCTGAGTCAGCAGGGATACAGTCCTAAATAGCCGGGCTATAGTATTAATAGTAGTTAACTTATGAGGGGGTCAAAGAGTTTGGATCCCCGCCATCCAATACCTATGGGCATTGAAGGAGATCCTACTAAATTTGACCCAGGTCCCAAGCAGGACCTCTAAACGCTGAACAAGGGCAAGACCCTTACCAAACCGTTCCCTTAACCCCCGACCAGGTAGCCAACATACCTCCATATAGACCGTGGAGATATGAATGGTGAAAATCTTTTATTTTATATAGACAGTAAAATAATGCCAAGACACCACGGACAAACGATAAGGAAAGATCACCTTCAACATAAGTAACTAGTTATTAAAGTCATTAATACAAAACCAAATAAAAAGTGCAAAAGTTAAAAATAAAAAGTATTATACTAAACACTTGTCTTCACCAAGTGATGTAAGAGACTTAGGCAAACATGGCCTTGATTGTCAAGAACTCTTACGATCAATCTTGGATCCCGAGACGACTCACACACTCTACGATGGACAATGGATGATGGTGGTGGATGATGGTGTTATGGTGGTGGTGGGTGGTGGATGAAGTGTGAGAGAGGTGGTGTGCCAAGGGATGAGATGGAATGAAACCAAGCACTCCTATTTATAGGCTGAACAGAAGGCTGGGCACGGCCCCGTGTCCGCTGGACACGCCCCCGTGCCCGTCTGACACTCTCTCTCTTCATTAATTGTAATTCGCAATTACAATAAATGCACCTGCAGCACTCTGACCACGCCCCCGTGTCCGCTGGGCACGGCCCCGTGGTGGGCAATAGAAGCTTCTATCACTTTGTCTTTTCTGCCAGGGCTGACCATCCTGGACACTGCCCCGTGCTCGCTGAGCACGGCCCCGTGTTGAGCTGGACACGCCCCGTGTCCGCTGGACACAGCCCCGTGTTCAGCTGGGCACAGCCCCATGCTCAACTGGGCACAGCCCCATGCTCAGCTTTCTTCTTGTTTTTGCTTTGGGAGATGCTGTCAAGGAGTCGGGCATGCCACGTTTCTTCCTTTTCTTTGTATTTATGTTGGATTTAGCTGCATTTTTGTTTCTTTTGTTCATTTAAGCTCTTTTAACCCTGAAAATACAAAAGGAAGACAAAAGCACACTTTTTCCAACATTAGTACTTAAAAAGGGTTAGTTTTATGCCTCATTTGATATAATTTATATGTTGCATTTTACTCACATCAGCAGCTTCCCCACACATACCTCAGTCTACACCTTTTGCTTCTTTTACTTCTTCACCAATTAATGGGTCATTTAGAGGGTCCCCGCCATATTCCATGCCGACCTCAGACCCCTACCATCCCTCACATTTTGTTGGATATACACCGGATGAGATACTTTATTCGCTTCAGCTTTGACTTGAGGTTATCAGTCGTAGAGTCTTGGAGCTTGAGTCGATACCGCGTCCCTTACCATGTCCTTGTCAGCATGCTTTTGATCCCCTCCGTTCATCACCGCCTCCTTTTGCACGTCCACCTGCTCCTCTTACTCCCTTCCCAGAGTTTGATGCTCGATTCCTCACCGTCGAGCAGCAGGTCCGTTATTTGCTTCGCCATGTGCACAAGCTCGAGGAGGAGCTCGCACATGTTCTCATTTTGATTTTCCTCCCTCCTCCTCCGCCATCAGTACAGTAGGTTTTTGGTTTTATGCAGATGCATTACCTAAGATGAGAGCACCACTATTGAGTTGATCTTGGGAGGCCTTTTGGAGATCACTTTCGATTATGAGACCTTTGTAGATTGGTAGGCTTATTGGACAAGAGTAGTGTGACCCTGTGTTCCCTTTTGAAATGGTACATTTTGTGAAACATGTAACAATACCTTGTGGTCAATGATTAATGAAAGCCCAATCGTAATGTTCTCGTTAAACGTGTTTTGATATACAGGTTTGTGCTATGATTGTAACGTTACGTGTTTGTCTGTTATACTCTCATTAAACATATTCCCATTTACTTGTTTATGCTATGATTATGTTGTTGCTTGATTAGTTGATATGATAATTTATTATGTGTATGTACATATGAGCTCTAAACAACTATATACACTCCCTGAACAAATGAGACCTGACCAATCTGAGTTCTTCTTAGAAGATGTCTCATCAAGAAATCATTCGGCTGACCAAGGCAGAATGGCAAGCGCATGTCTCACAGGCTATAGCTCGGCACGAGGTTCTTCGCTAGAAAGTACCTCAGGGAATAACCCGCCTAACGGTAATGTTTAAGTCACCTAAGACACATTACAACACGTTTGGACAATTCCCAGTGTGCTTTGCTAATGCTTTCCGTGATAATGATTGCTTGGGTACAGGTAGTACCTACAAGCAGTTTTTGGACTGCAAGCCTCAGAATTTTAATGGCACTAGATGTGACAACTCGAGTTTCTGACTTTCACTTTCGCATTAAATGCGCGTTGACTTTGACTGTTTAGTTGTTTGGATTGTGGACTTGAAATTGTACGCGTTGTATTTTAATGAAACGTATTGTCGTTTTGCCTATATGTGATTACTTGCTGTGGTAGAAAATAATATTAGAATTATTATTATTAAAACACTTAGTCTAGATCACGAAACATGACATACAGTTCGAAGGATCTCGAAACATATCCTTCGATTCGAAGGATCAACTTTCGGTTCGAAGGATCTCGAAACATATCCTTCGACCAAGGACTCTATCCTTCGACATCTTTCGGCCCAGTCTTTCTAATGGGCTTGGCCCATTCCTGTGATACGTTTATATACGTGATGCATGTAACCGGCAGTTAGTTTCAAAAACCCTAATACCCTTCTCTCTCTCTCTCGAAGTCTTGTGGTCGGCTGAAAGTTCTTGTGCACCCGAAACCCCACTAGTTTCAATCCCCTAATCCGGTTAGTGTTTCACTATCATCGTTGATGACATGATGTTATTATTATTACATGCTTTGATTAAGAACGATTAGAATTGATTGTATGTTGAATGATATGAATCGTATAAAGATGATCTTGTAGTGGTATTGCATGATAATAAGTTTAAATCGATTCAATGATGCTTGTTATGTTACTGTGACGATGTATGCTCCGGATTGATAACTTGTTGATATATTAGTGAAATCGGGTTATTATGAAATCAGTTTACATGAGGTTGTTATGTCTTAATAGTAATCCGAATGAATATGGTTATTGTTCATGATTTTCGGTTAGGGTTCCTGAGATTGAATATATGAAATATGCTTGTTTGATCGGCTGTATGTTAATCGAGAAATTGGAAACCTGTTGATTGATAATTGTTATGTTTGGAAACAATGTAACAGATTCAGTAAATTTAGGAAACACGTAACTGATACTTATCGAAAGATGGTAGTTATTCGAAACATAGTTGTTGTGACCGAAAGATGCTTGTCCTTCGAACCATAGTGGTGTTGACCGAAGGATAGCATTGACCGAACCATAGTAGTGTTGACCGAAGGATAGCTTTGACCGAAAGATAGTGTGTTGACCGAAACATAACCTGTGTGTCGAAGGATAACTATGTCGAAACATAGCTGATGTGTCGAAAGATAACCATGAATCGTAAGATGATAACTGTGTATCGAAAGACGTGTCGAAACATAATTGTGATAGTTGTGATAATTGTTAGACCGAAGGATGAGCAATGTATCGAAGGATGGGTAATGTGAATCGAATGATAGTTGATGATTAAGTGTGAAATAATACGTGTTGTGCCGATATGCAAACTGACTGTTATGTGAACATTAAATTGCATGCGTATCATTGTGAACATGAACTGATTTGTTATACGTGCATACAATAGGACGTGATTAATTACTTGTGAGTGCATAACCTAGCATACCGAGCAAACCAAGGTGAGTTCACACTCTTACCAAGGCATGGGATTCCCGGGGTGTTGGGAATGGGATTGAAAAGATAAGGTTGAATAGATACACTACTGACACTATGACTAGACTACCATATTACTATCCTCGGATGTGAAGGATACATATACTGATCACTATCCTCGGATGTGAAGGATACTTATACTGATCACTATCCTCGGATGAGAAGGATACTTATACTGATCACTATCCTCGGATGTGAAGGATACTTATACTGATCACTATCCTCGGATGAGAAGGATACTTATACTGATCACTATCCTCGGTTGTGAAGGATACTTATAGTTACGAGTAGTCTAGTGGTTATACAACGTGGGAAGCCCCCACCAATAGAACGTACTAACGGCCCAGTAGAGCCACCTGTTACAAACGAATTTACGATTACGCATTTACTTTCTGTGAACTCGCTCAACTAGTTTGTTGATCATTCTGTTACATGCCTTGCAGATCGTTAGGTACTTGGAGCTTGCACACGGAGGAGCTGGTCGTTGTGGGGCTTGGATCTTGATCATCTTGTTAAACACTTTTGATATTTGATACTTATTTGCTATGGGTTTTACAATAATACGCTTCCGCTAAACAATGACAACTTACTTATGTTTTGGAAACACCTTTCATATGGAATTGGTTTGGTTTATATTGCATTTACTTTTACTTTATACAATGTTCTGTATGATTGGTGGCTTGATCCTGGTCAGTCACGCTCCCAAGCGGTGATACTCCGCAGGTGGATTTTGGGGGTGTGACAGATTGGTATCAGAGCCATTGGTTATAGAGAACTTGGTTTTAATATGGGAAAACGTTTTTATTAAAACCGGACTATAACCAGAACAGTGCTCTCAACGATCCACAACGACGCTTCGCTCCACGTGCAAGACTCAACATCCTAGGTAATAAGGTTTATGTTTATTGCCTACCTGATAGAATTGCATAGAACTTTGCTCGTAGTATGCTTACGTTACTTTGCTCACTACTTGTTATTGCTTAAGAACACCTATGTGCTTACACTTTTCTGTCATCGTATTACTCGCGAACCTTTCATACCTATGCTACCTTTACTGTTCGATCATGTCTGGACGTGTTGACATGACTCAAGCCCAGTTGACGGCTCTCATTAACGAACAAGTTGCTGCGGCACTTGCAGCCGCACAAGCAGGAGGTATAACCTGCTATTCCAAACCTATTCTAGGATGTTAGATCCTACTCTCGTGACCCAACTCTCGCGCTTAACCTTGACCTATCTTTCTCGCGCAACGGGTCAGAACGCATAGCAACATGCCTGCACATTCAAGAACTTCATGGACTGTCGTCCAAACACCTTCAGTGGCCCAGAAGGAGCAGTTGGACTACTCCATTGGTTGGGAAGCTCGAGTCGGTATTCGAGATGTGTGAATGCCCTGAGGCTCGCAGGGTCAAGTACGCCACTGGTACTTTGGAAGAAATCGCGCTAATCTGGTGGAACGCGCAAGTACGGATACTAGGGTTGGCAACTGCTAACGCCACCCCATGAAACGAATTCAAAGAACGCATTAAAAGGGAACACCACACACGTTATGACATCCACAAGTTGGAAGTGGAGCTTTACCATTTGAAAATGACGGGGTCAGGAATTGATGCTTATACGAAACGGACGAACGAATTGGCCATCTTGTGTCCAACCATGGTGGACCCTCCAAGCAAGAGTATCGAATTGTACCTCAAGGGTCTAGCCTCAACAATATCCAAGACATTCAGCGTCTTGCTCATCGCCTCACGGACCAGGCAGTGGAACAGAACAGGCTGCCTAGTTGTATCATCCCTATTACTATCGCTACCACTTCTGCTACCACTTCCAGCAAGGGTTCGGCAACCATTCAGTCTCAAGCATAGCAGCAGCGCAAGAATAGTGATCACCAGAGCACAGCAGAAGCTAAGGATTCAGGAGTCCATGACCTGCAAATCGGAATCGCCGGCAGCAACAGCCAGCAGAAATCCTATGCAAAGAAAAGATTGTTCGCATTTCTCATTCGGGTCAAGAACCTCTCGAAGTTCAAGGCGACAAGAGTGGTGCTGTGGTTGGCATCATCTCTTTCTTAAAGGCGCAGAAATGTTTACGAAAGGGACATACTGCCATTCTGGCACTTGTCACTGACGCATCAGCAAAGGAAAAGAAGCTGGAGGATATACCAGTTGTGCGTGATTTTCCTCAAGTGTTTCCTGAAGATTTACCTGGTTTACCTCCTCATCGTCAAGTCGAGTTTCAGATTGAGTTAGCTCCTGGAGCAGCACCAATAGCCCGCGCACCGTATCGTTTAGCTCCAACCGAACTGGAAGAACTGTCGAAGCAGCTACAAGAGCTCTTGGAAAAGGGTTTTATTCGTCCAAGCTCTTCGCCTTGGGGAGCTCCAGTGTTATTTGTAAAGAAGAAAGACGGTACGTTCAGAATGTGCATCGACTACCGCGAACTCAATAAGGTGACGGTGAAGAACCGTTATCCTCTTCCGCGCATAGATGACCTATTCGACCAGTTGCAAGGGTCGTGTTACTATTCCAAGATTGATTTAAGGTCAGGGTATCATCAGCTGAGAGTCCGGGATGAGGACGTCTCCAAAACCGCTTTCAGAACTCGCTACGGTCATTACGAGTTTCTTGTCATGCCATTCGGGCTTACGAACGCGCCTGCAGTCTTCATGGATCTTATGAACAGGGTGTGCAAACCGTATCTTGATAAGTTTGTTATCGTCTTCATCGACGACATTCTGATTTACTCCAAGAGTCAGGAGGAGCACGAGCAGCACTTACGTCTTATCTTGGAGCTTCTTCGAAAAGAGCAATTGTACGCAAAGTTTTCAAAATGCGACTTCTGGCTTCGTGAAGTCCACTTCTTAGGCCATGTGGTGAACAAGGATGGGATTCATGTCGATCCATCCAAGGTTGATTCGATCAGAAACTGGCCAGCACCGCGTACACCGACTGAAATACGCCAATTCTTGGGTTTGGCGGGTTACTACAGGCGATTTATTAAAGATTTCTCCAAGATCGCGCAACCACTTACTATGCTAACACAGAAAGGTGTCGTTTACAGATGGGGTAATACGCAAGAGACCGCTTTTCAGTATCTAAAGGATAGGCTCTGCAGCGCACCTATTCTTTCATTGCCAGAGGGCACAGATGACTTCGTAGTATATTGTGATGCATCCATCCAGGGTCTTGGATGTGTGTTGATGCAACGTGATAAAGTGATAGCCTACGCTTCTCGACAACTCAAGGTTCATGAACGAAACTACACGACGCACGATTTAGAGCTGGGAGCTGTTGTTTTCGCGCTTAAGATATGGCGACACTACCTGTACGGTACCAAGTGCACGATTTACACCGATCACAGGAGTCTCGAGCATATCCTTAAGCAGAAGGATTTGAATATGCGTCAACGGAGATGGGTTGAACTTCTAAACGACTATGAATGCGCCATCAAGTATCATCCAGGCAAGGCCAATGTTGTGGCTGATGCCCTCAGTCGGAAAGACACTCTACCTAAGCGCGTGCGAGCGCTACAGCTTACTATTCAGTCCAGTCTTCCTGCACAGATACGAGCTGCTCAGTTAGAAGCACTGAAACCCGAAAACGTCAAAGCTGAAGCCTTACGCGGTTCAAGGCAACGCATGGAACAAAAGGAAGACGGCGCCTACTATGTAACGGGGCGTATTTGGGTCCCACTTTATGGCGGTTTACGCGAACTTGTAATGGATGAAGCTCACAAGTCTCGCTATTCGGTACATCCAGGGTCGGATAAAATGTACCACGACATCAGTACTACTTACTGGTGGCCTAGTATGAAGGCCCACATCGCCACCTATGTTGGAAAATGCTTAACCTGTGCGAGAGTCAAGGTTGAATATCAGAAACCATCAGGCCTACTTCAGCAGCCTAAGATACCGCAATGGAAATGGGAAGAAATTTCCATGGATTTTGTTACAGGTTTACCTAGATCCCAGCGTGGGAATGACACTATTTGGGTGATCGTTGATCGACTCACAAAGTCTGCTCACTTCTTGGCTATCAAAGAAACGGATAAGTTTTCTACTCTAGCAGACATCTACTTGAAAGAAGTTGTTTCGAGGCACGGAGTGCCCACCTCTATTATTTCGGATCGCGATGCACGATTCACGTCAGAGCTATGGCAAGCAATGCACAAATCCTTCGGCTCACGATTAGACATGAGCACAGCATATCATCCTCAGACGGATGGGCAGTCTGAGCGAACTATCCAAACTCTAGAAGACATGCTTCGAGCGTGTGTCATCGATTTCGGCAACGGCTGGGAAAAACACCTCCCTTTAGTGGAGTTTTCATACAATAACAGTTACCACACCAGCATTCAAGCCGCTCCATTTGAGGCATTGTACGGACGTAAATGCCGGTCACCTCTCTGTTGGGCAGAGGTGGGGGATAGTCAAATTACGGGTCCAGAGATTGTTGTGGACGCCACAGAAAAGATTGCACAGATACGACAACGCATGGCGGCAGCACGCGACCGTCAGAAAGCCTACGCGGACAAGCGTAGAAAGCCATTGGAATTTGAGGTCGGGGACCGGGTTTTATTGAAAGTTTCACCCTGGAAGGGTGTGGTTCGGTTTGGTAAACGAGGCAAACTGAATCCGCGGTACGTCGGACCATTCGAAATCTTAGAAAAGATTGGCAAAGTAGCCTACAGATTAAACCTACCTCCTGAACTCGGTGCAGTTCACAATGTATTCCACGTGTCGAATCTGAAGAAATGCCTATCAGATGAGACCCTTATAATTCCTTTTAAGGAACTTACTATCGACGAGCGGTTGCAGTTCGTCGAGGAACCAGTTGAAATCACGGACCGGGATGTTAAGGTCCTCAAACACAAGAGAATCCCTCTTGTTCGAGTTCGTTGGAACTCCCAGCGTGGCCCAGAGTATACCTGGGAACGCGAAGACCAGATGAAAGAAAAGTACCCCCAGCTATTCGAAACCAATGCATCCACTTCTGAGGCTGAAGCTACTACTACTGAATTTCGGGACGAAATTCCAAATCAACGGGGGGATGATGTGACACCCCAGGAAAACCAGTGAACGATGTAACTTACCTAGCTTCCTCAGTGAGTGCGTACCAAATTTCGGGACGAAATTTCTTTTAAGTTGGGGATAATGTGACAACTCGAGTTTCTGACTTTCACTTTCGCATTAAATGCGCGTTGACTTTGACTGTTTAGTTGTTTGGATTGTGGACTTGAAATTGTACGCGTTGTATTTTAATGAAACGTATTGTCGTTTTGCCTATATGTGATTACTTGCTGTGGTAGAAAATAATATTAGAATTATTATTATTAAAACACTTAGTCTAGATCACGAAACATGACATACAGTTCGAAGGATCTCGAAACATATCCTTCGATTCGAAGGATCAACTTTCGGTTCGAAGGATCTCGAAACATATCCTTCGACCAAGGACTCTATCCTTCGACATCTTTCGGCCCAGTCTTTCTAATGGGCTTGGCCCATTCCTGTGATACGTTTATATACGTGATGCATGTAACCGGCAGTTAGTTTCAAAAACCCTAATACCCTTCTCTCTCTCTCTCGAAGTCTTGTGGTCGGCTGAAAGTTCTTGTGCACCCGAAACCCCACTAGTTTCAATCCCCTAATCCGGTTAGTGTTTCACTATCATCGTTGATGACATGATGTTATTATTATTACATGCTTTGATTAAGAACGATTAGAATTGATTGTATGTTGAATGATATGAATCGTATAAAGATGATCTTGTAGTGGTATTGCATGATAATAAGTTTAAATCGATTCAATGATGCTTGTTATGTTACTGTGACGATGTATGCTCCGGATTGATAACTTGTTGATATATTAGTGAAATCGGGTTATTATGAAATCAGTTTACATGAGGTTGTTATGTCTTAATAGTAATCCGAATGAATATGGTTATTGTTCATGATTTTCGGTTAGGGTTCCTGAGATTGAATATATGAAATATGCTTGTTTGATCGGCTGTATGTTAATCGAGAAATTGGAAACCTGTTGATTGATAATTGTTATGTTTGGAAACAATGTAACAGATTCAGTAAATTTAGGAAACACGTAACTGATACTTATCGAAAGATGGTAGTTATTCGAAACATAGTTGTTGTGACCGAAAGATGCTTGTCCTTCGAACCATAGTGGTGTTGACCGAAGGATAGCATTGACCGAACCATAGTAGTGTTGACCGAAGGATAGCTTTGACCGAAAGATAGTGTGTTGACCGAAACATAACCTGTGTGTCGAAGGATAACTATGTCGAAACATAGCTGATGTGTCGAAAGATAACCATGAATCGTAAGATGATAACTGTGTATCGAAAGACGTGTCGAAACATAATTGTGATAGTTGTGATAATTGTTAGACCGAAGGATGAGCAATGTATCGAAGGATGGGTAATGTGAATCGAATGATAGTTGATGATTAAGTGTGAAATAATACGTGTTGTGCCGATATGCAAACTGACTGTTATGTGAACATTAAATTGCATGCGTATCATTGTGAACATGAACTGATTTGTTATACGTGCATACAATAGGACGTGATTAATTACTTGTGAGTGCATAACCTAGCATACCGAGCAAACCAAGGTGAGTTCACACTCTTACCAAGGCATGGGATTCCCGGGGTGTTGGGAATGGGATTGAAAAGATAAGGTTGAATAGATACACTACTGACACTATGACTAGACTACCATATTACTATCCTCGGATGTGAAGGATACATATACTGATCACTATCCTCGGATGTGAAGGATACTTATACTGATCACTATCCTCGGATGAGAAGGATACTTATACTGATCACTATCCTCGGATGTGAAGGATACTTATACTGATCACTATCCTCGGATGAGAAGGATACTTATACTGATCACTATCCTCGGTTGTGAAGGATACTTATAGTTACGAGTAGTCTAGTGGTTATACAACGTGGGAAGCCCCCACCAATAGAACGTACTAACGGCCCAGTAGAGCCACCTGTTACAAACGAATTTACGATTACGCATTTACTTTCTGTGAACTCGCTCAACTAGTTTGTTGATCATTCTGTTACATGCCTTGCAGATCGTTAGGTACTTGGAGCTTGCACACGGAGGAGCTGGTCGTTGTGGGGCTTGGATCTTGATCATCTTGTTAAACACTTTTGATATTTGATACTTATTTGCTATGGGTTTTACAATAATACGCTTCCGCTAAACAATGACAACTTACTTATGTTTTGGAAACACCTTTCATATGGAATTGGTTTGGTTTATATTGCATTTACTTTTACTTTATACAATGTTCTGTATGATTGGTGGCTTGATCCTGGTCAGTCACGCTCCCAAGCGGTGATACTCCGCAGGTGGATTTTGGGGGTGTGACACTAGAGGTGCCATAGCTTTTGTGAAATGGGCCGAAAATATGGATTCTGTTTTGTGAATGAGCGGATGTACGCCAGAGCAACAAGTCCCATATGTATCAGGATCGTTTCAAGATGAGGCTCTGTTATGGTGGAACCTTCGGGTTCGAATAATGGGCAAGGCTGCTACCAATGCTTTAACATGGGATGAGCTGAAAGAAATGACGCGTAGAGAGTATTGTTCTGGAAACTAAAGATGGAGATCCAGAAGCTGGAATTTGAATTCTGGAAACTAAAGATGGAAGGTCCAAAGGTGGTGGAGTACGTGCAGAGACTTCATGATTTGTCGTGAGTTGTTCCATACCTGGTGGAACCAGAGTTGAAAAGGATGGAGCCATTCATCTGGGGACTGGCGCCTCAGATCCTGCGCTTGATGATGGCATCAGCTCCGCCAACAACTATTAGTGCGAGTATCTTGAGTTTGGCGCTCGCTAAGGAAGCACTTAGACCGGAAAAACTTTCGACTCCTGGCGAGAAGAAGGAAACTCAGGTGGAGTCATCTGGAAAGAACAAAAGGAAGCTCATTGATTTCCAAGAAGGTGATCGGACGAACAACAGCAACACAGACAAGAAGGGAAAAGGATATTTGGGTACTCTCCCAAAGTGCAACAACTGTCTACGACATCATATTGGGCGATGTAGGTATAGGAAATGTGAAACTTGTGGGAGAATTGGTGATCTTAAGGAGACGTGTTGGTATGGTGCTGAATATGGAAAAGAAGGCCAAGATGGTAGCAGAAATCGCAAAGGAAACAACAACAACCATCAAGGCGGAAATGGCGACAATCAAGAACGTGAGCAAGGGTGTTTTAACTATGGTGACGTGAGGCACTTTAGGAAAGATTGCCCAAGGGAGATTAACCAAGACCATGAAGGAGCAATCAACATTGGAGCTCGTGAAGCATGCCAGAGTCCGAACAAAGTCACTGGTACGTTCCCTACTAACCAACACCTTGCATCTGTGCTATCTGATGCTAGTACCAACTGTAACTTTGTACATCTAGGGCTTAAGAATATACTTGGGATAGTAGCAGATAAGTTAGATATCCTATACTTGATAAAACTAACTAATAGGAGGCTAGTAGAAGCCTAAGGAGTGATTAGGGACTGCGTTGTAGAGCTTGGGGAATGTGAGTTTCAATAGATCTTCTGCCAGTAAGCTGGGAAGCTTCGACGTAGTGGTTGGGATTGATTGATTGCCAAGTGCTCGTGCAGAGATTGCGTGCCAGGAGAAGACTATCCGCACCCCGATGACAAATGAGGAGACGATCGTGATTCGTAAAGATAAGCAGGATGCGCCCCTACAGATTACCAATTGTTTGAAGGCACAGAAGTTTTGCGTAAAAGGTGTATTGCCTCCTTAACTCATGTCGTGGACAAGGAAGCCGAAGAACCGAAGCTCGAAGATATCCCTGTGGAAGGGAATATCCTGAAGTCTTCCCCAAAGACTTGCCAGGATTATTCCCTCAGCGACAAGTCGAAATCCACATTGACTTGGTTCCAGGCGCCGCGCCTGTAGCCAAGGCACCTTAGCGACTTACACCTTCGGAGATGCAAGGATTGTCAGTATAGCTTCAGGAGTTGCTAGAGAAGGAAGTTAACAGACTAAGTTTCTCGTTTTGGGAAAATTCCAGTTTTGCTCGTCAAGAAGAAGGACGATAGCTTTCGTATGTGCATCAACTACCAGGAGCGTAGGTCGGAACTCGTTAAAGGTTATCGCTTAGGAAACCACGTCTATTAACTCGGGAAAACCCTATCATTTCGTCATGCAAGCTATTTTAGTTAACCAAACGGGTAAAGTACTCAAATTTATTTCATTGAAATTCCCACTTGTTAGACCCAGTATGGCCTAAACAACTTCTTTTCACGTAATATGGCAAGTGATTTCAGTAGATGTGAAAAAGATGTGCGGAAATGGAAATCAGACTTTCAGAAACAAGACCTACAGAATTATCAAGTTTATATCACTTTGAAACAAAATAGTTTACAAGGTGATTGTAAGATTATTATCTAATACAAATGAATCTTGAATTCTATGGGTGAGAAGGGCAATGGAGTTTTTGTGTTGTATATGAATGCTAAGCTTCAAACTCAATTGTCTTCTGCTGGTTGAGCCTTCTATTTATAGAAGGCTAGGTACATGAATAAACAATAGTTTATTCATGCAATAAGTCCTGCAAAAAGTAGCAATTTGACATATTCATTGAATCCAACGTTCAAGTTGCCTTTGTAATGATGATACCCAATAATGTCAAGTTGCTTCGGTCATGGTGGCAGGATAGAGCTTGGTTTTAGACAAGTGGGGTATTTATCAGAATTTCTGATAAACCACTTCATCAGAAATTCTGTTGAACAAATCATCAGAAAATCTGATGATCAGAATCGTCAGAAACTGATGATATTTCATCAGAAATATCATCAGATCCATCAGAAATGACCTTCTCTGATAATCCAAATTAGCTCTTGATCAACTTGTGATTCTTTGAATTAGATCTTGTGCATTTCAGTTGTCCTATCTGATCTTCTTCTTCTTGTTGTGATCTTCAGGACTGTTATCTCTTCATAGATCCAGATGATTGTGATTTTCTTCAATACTTACAAATAAAGTTTCATAACAGTTTCCCCTAAGTATTGTAAGAAAATGAACTATCTATATCAACATAAACAACTTTCAACTAATCCTTGAAAAAGTCAAACAACTAAGTTCAGAAACATAAAACATAATCAAACTAGCCACTTGTTCAAAACAGAAAAAAACTTAAAATATTGTTCAAAAACAGCAGTTTAATCTCATCAATTCATTAATTGATCTTCACTCCACTTCTATACTTATCCCCTGGTTTCAGCCTTTTCTTGTGATCAATTACTTTTTGAGTTTCCTTGTACATTTCTTTGTACCATCCTCTTGACTCCATCCAGTTTTCAATGCAATCTTCAATTGTTTTTCTCAGCTGTTCATTGTTCTCTCCCTTCTTTTTGAGCAGCTCTTGTTTCTCATTCATGCAGTTTCTTATATATTTCAGAGTTTGATTTGAATACCTGCATATTTCACTGATTCTGAACAGAGCTTTCTCATCATTAGCATCTTTGAAGACCACACACATTTCTGGTTTGTCAAAGATTGCTCCAGTTCTCACCAGTTTAGAAGGAATTTCAGCTGGAATTGTGGTGTTGGGAGGAGGTATTAGTACTTTGTTGCTATACTCAAAACTGATACATCGATCAAAGTCTGCCAGTGCAGCCCTGTTGTATAACTTTGCTCCTGCACTTTTGAGACTGTCAAGGGCTCTTCTGATCACGATTGAACTGCTTTTCTCTTTATCAATGATATTTTTCATTTTGACTATTCCCATTGGGTGAATATCATCAGCCAGATTTGCATCAGTAACCTTTTGTTCACTATTATCTTTTCTGATCAGGGTATACTTGTTTTGTCCTTTATAACCTAAGATGCCTCCTCCAGTGGTCAAAGTATCGATTCTTTCAATAGATACTATTGGATTGGTCATGTGTTTGTGCAAAATTACCCAGCTTCCATTCTTTCTTCAACAATACCTTTACTCAATGGAGAGAGTGGCCTTGTTGGGTTGTCTTCTGGGCCTTTCCAGTAGTAGTGCTTTAGATGTTCTTCAGGGTACATGATTGTGTGTAAATCACCTTTCAGCACTTCTACTTCTTTAATGTTTCCTTCTGACTCTTCTCTCATTACTTTTCTTGGCCTTTTTGAGGAGGTCACTTCATGCTCCATTCTTCTCTTTTTTTTGTATCCATCCTTATGCTAAAATGTGTTTCTCCTGTGATGGCTGTAGAAGATGACTGAACTGGAACATGTTCTTTCTATTGGACCCTTGAAGTGTCTGGCTTTGGGATGTTTGGTGGAGGACCCATGAGTAACTTTTGTTTATCTGGAGGTGGACCCATGGGCTGCTTTTGTTTTTGAGCTGTTGGAGTTTCTGTTTGTTTGGTTTGATCTTGCTAAATGTTTTCTGGTTGTTGTTGTTGAGGAGTTTTTGATCCTCTTGCTTGTCTTTCTTGTGGAATTCGGGCTTTCTGTTCATGAAGATCAATTTTTGCTAATCTGGCAACATTATACTGCAATCTCTTTACTAACAAATGAACATTAGTAAGAGCTTGAGTATTTGTTTCTTCTTGTTTCTTCATTTTCTAAAACTCCTGTTTTTCTTGATTTCTTTGTGCAGTCAATTCCACCAACAGTTTCTCAAAAGCCTCAGCCATGCTGCTATTGTTGGCTTTGAGGAACTGTATTTCTTCAAGAATTCTTCCTGGACATGAGCTTTCTCCTGCAGTTGCAACTCCGGTCATCTGTTTCTTGATATCCTGTAGTTCATTGAGAGCTTTCTTGAATTCTGATGAGCTCTCTCTGTTTTCTGATGACTCTTGTAGTTTGTTGAGAGCTGCAGTGTTGTCTTCTGTCTGCTTCTGCACAGCTTTGACAGTTTCTGAAAAAACGTTGATCTCTAATTTTTGATTTCTGGTTTCTTCCAGTATCAGATCAAGTTTTCTTTCTGTACCTGTTTTCTTAGTGGCAGTTGTATCTTCAAGTTCCTTCTAAGTTGTTCAGTGGACATAGATTGATGTCCTTGGTAAATAGGAGAAACAACAGATGTTCTACCTCTAACACCAGCAGGAAACACATTCTCTGCTGTTCTGAGGTAAAGAGGATGGAAATATTGCATATTCTCTGTTCCCTCACCAGAAAACTGAAACATATTCAAGTCCTGGTTTTCCTCATATCCTTGAACCCTTTCAGGTTCTCCATGAGTTGTTGAGAAACTTATAGCTTTCTCATCCAGGTTTCCTTGATCAGTAGACTGATCTCCACCTGTTGCCACCACATTTTCCTCCTCAGAATCTGATTCAGAAAATGGGTCTTTGGTTTCACTCACATTGTGTTTTGTAGAAACAGTGCCTCTATGTAAAATTTCATACTTTCCTTGAATTGACTCATTAGAATCACTCTCAGAATTATGAAATATATTGAGTTTAGAATGTTGTGCACCTGTTTCTCCCATATGTGAGATTTCAGCATGATGTTCTTCTGCCGCAGGACTCATATTCACATCTTCATCAGCTAGATGAGGATCAGATTCACCCTGCTGCTCCATTCTTGGTGTGCTTGATTCTTGTGCATCATGCTCCATGGGGGACACATTTTCAAAACCTTCTTTGTTTTCTGGCTTTTTGCTTAACATCTTCAGGTATTCTGTTCTGTATGGTGAATCTTCTGGTATCAGATACATCATTCTTTCTGACAGAACAAGTACATTATAATCTGATTGCCAAGACCCTACAGCAGTCCAAGGTCTCATGATTTCTGTTTTCCACATATTTTCTGATGCTGGAATTTCTAGGTTCCTTTCAGAAAATGCATCAGAAATTATGATTGACAGAAATCTGGGAAAGGGTAGATGTGAATTTATCCTTCCAGTTTTAGTCAGAATTGATCTTCTGATCAGATTAAATATTTCTGTTCCAAAATCAATATTCAACCCATTAATGAGACTGAACATGATTGTCAGAACATTCATATTTATCTAATATGTACCTCCAATTTTTGATGATAAACACTTGTTCAGAATCTCCATTAACACTTGCAAGAAGGTAGGTAGCTTGTTTCTCTTGAATTCATTGATTTTTGAAACCTTTATCTTGTAACCCATTACAACATCAAGTTGAGAGAACATATCTTCTTTTTCTGGTGCTTCTTCAAAGCTTTGGCTTAAGGGTAGTTCCAAACATTCCCTTATTTTCTCCGGTGAGATTGTAATAAAGATATTTCCCCACACATGTGCTGTTAGCTCAATCTGATTTGAGACTTTGAGAGTTTTTACAGCTTGTTGTAAGAGTTTTTCTGGTACCTCTCTGGTCTTTGTTAAAGCTTGAGCTATCTGGTTTTTTATCAGAAATTCAATGAGAATTTGACACTTTATATCATATTCTTTAATATTGTCATTCATTGCTTCATTGTTGCTCTTTAATGGAAAAAATTTAGCTTCGGTGATTAAAGGAACAGAGTGTTCCATTGGTGGCATGTTGATGTTGATAGCTGCCATTGAGAATTTGGGTTTTTGTTTCAGAAAAGGGTTTTAGGGTTTTGAGTTTGAAGGTTGAAGATGGAAGTCTCTGTTTTCGAATGATGTATTTATAGTGAACAAAGACAGAGATTTTTGAGTGTTTTTCGTAGGTTGTTTGTATTCAATGTGGTTAATGACACCTTAATGATGTTTTAATCCGTTTAGGAAACAACCGTTTTTGAAAAACCTTTGGTTTAACTCTAATTTAATGTAAATCTTTTAATGAAAAATCAGAGACACCAAGGTTTTAGCAGATAAACACTAATGTCCAACTTGTACCTTTTCTCCGTGTGGGACCCCTTTTGTTTCAAAAAGGTCCAATAAAAACCTTTTCTGAGATTATGTATCTTCCTAAGTTTTCCTTTTGATGATATATATCAGAAAATCTTTGAGTAATGCTTTTGAGAGATGAATTTCCTTTATATATCACTAGAATGCCTTTGATTCATTTATAGAAATTGAATCAGCATTTTTTTTAGATGAGAGGGAATAAGTAGAGTTTGAAGATTTTTACTTACATTGCAGTTTTGAACTCCACACCTTTGTTCTGATTTTCAGGAAGTATTTGTCATATAGCTTGTTCCAGTCCTCAGAAAAAATTATTTTGAAAGAAACTTATTTCAAAAATTTAGATGGTCATAAGTTTCTTTGAATCTGGTTAAAGACAATATTTTCTAATGCTTCTTTCTGTTGACTTGTCAAACTTCCTGGTTGTCAAGAGATTTTTCTGATAAAAAATTGATTATCTGATATATTATCAGATTTTCAGTTTATCTTGAGAATTTTCTGGTGTATGAATAGATTTTGATGGCTTGATGGGTTTTCTGAAAAATTACCAGAATGAGCTTCACTAAATCCTATCAGATTTCATTAGATTTTCACTAGATTTTCCTTGTTTTTATCAGACATGTTGTCTAAGTTCCTCCTAGATCATGTTTTTGTCGGTTTTTTTTAAGTAGAAAGAAAGGAAAAAAATAAGACAAATTAGATATATATAAAAAACATCAAACACACAAAACAAATAAAAACAAGCAAACACCAACTACTCCTCCTCCTCATCCAGCACATTGTACATGCACTTCACATATAACCAGAGACTGGTTATTCGTCCAGTGTGATTCGTTGATGGAACCAGGGTAGGATCACTTATGTTTTCTTGAAGTGCCAGCTCTTCCCTTGGATACCAGCTCCTCACTCCTCCGAAGTCAAGCTGACTGGTGATCACCTTGGTTACGAATCGAGGGTAGATTAGAAAAGGTTGACGGTCATGAATGTTTGCTTCTAAGTCTCTCATGAGAAACTTAGTGTAGTTGTAAGGTTTTTCCTATACAACAGCGTGAATCACTTCCATCATCCTATGGGACAGCTCATTGAAATGCCCAATCTTTTTAGAAAAGCAGACACTTAGCTGTGTCACCAGATACTGGAAAGGTGGTACAAAACCAGATTTGCTAACCTGCCTTGGCACGTTGTTTGAATGATAGCCCATTTCTGTCAAGGTCTGTTGCACATCTGCCTTATCTAGGAAGGTGTTTTTTCTGATCATCACCCAACCGGAGGACATCTCTGAGTGTTTCCTCCTTTAGGGTGATTTTTACCCCCATAACTTTGCTATCAATCCACATGGAAGTGCCACTTAAAATGATTTGAGCATTCCACCAGAATTCTTGAAGAAGTACTGGATATATGGTGACATGTGTTGATACAGCAAAGCCCAGGGGACTTCGCATGATCATATAATACACATACCTGCAGTCCTCCCATGCAGGTCCTTCCAAGTTAGATCTTAGCCTAAGATTATGATGTCTGTGAAGAGGGAGAGGGAATTGTGTAACTTTCATTGATTTTGGGCGACCCATTTTAAAATAAGAAGTTTCTGATGAAGTGCTTTTGAAGAGATGATTTTGGTGTGAAGAAAGTCCTTTTCAGGTTGTTAATATTTATAGATGAAAGTGATAGTTCCTCATAAATGATATTAACAGCAAAAGGTTTTTATTTTCATCTCTTCAATTAAGACGATATCTGTTGCAGTGAATATGACAGTATACTAAGCCTCATGTGTGAGTAAGCATTAAATAGCTAGGAGGCTACTTTCATAGCTCCTAATCATTTTAGTGCCTACGTGTCTCTTAAACTTCCTATGGAAAAATGACGTTGCATGCATTGGTATTTTAAGAATAATTCAATTTTCTGCAAAAATTTTCTTGTGACGGTTGATTTTTCTCTGCTATATTGAATTTTATCTTAATGCATGTTACTTTTCCCCCTTTTTGTTTTTTTTTAATAAAATACAAAAAAAACAAAAATAGACTGTGCACAACTATGAATTTATACATATGGGATCTACATGAAGATAGGAATTCTTGATGATTAATGATCATCCTGATGTTTAAACAAAGTTTTTGATGTTGTATCAGAATTTCTGATGATTTTATCAGATTTTCTGATACCTCTTCAGATTTTCTGATAAATCATCAAATTCATTGATGATTTATCAGACCTTCTGATGTTCCGTCAGATTGATGGATTTCTTTATCAGAACCCTGTTTAATTAATCTTTGATTATCAGATTTTTGATGATCATCAATTTGGTTTTCAATTTGTGTCTTTTTGTTTTCTGAATAGTTTTCATCTTTTATATTTACCATGCCAAGTTTGCTGATCAAAAAATTATGTCTCTTTTCATCAAGAGGCTTTGTAAAGATATCAGCAATTTGGTTTTCAGTTGGAACAAAGTACATTTCTATGTTATCTTTCTCCACATGATCTTTTATGAAGTGATATCTGACATCTATGTGTTTGGTTCTTGAGTGATGAACTGGATTTTCGGTTATTGCAATTGCACTCTTTGAATCACATAGGATTGGTATTTTTGTCAGATTTACTCCATAGTCCTTCAATTGAGTTTGCATTCACAGCACTTGTGAACAGCAACTTGCTGCTGCTACATATTCTGATTCTGCTGTTGATGTGGCAACACAGTTTTGCTTCTTGTTTGCCCAACATATCAATTTTTCTCCCAAGATCTGACAAGCACCAGATGTGCTTTTTCTGTCAATCTTGCACCCTGCATAATCTGGATCTATGTATGCAATTAATTCAAGGTTTGTATCCTTTGGATACCAGAGACCAAGTTCTGATGTGCCTTTTAGATATTTGAAAACCCTTTTTACAGCTTTTAAGTGGGATTCCTTAGGATCACATTGATATCTGGCCAGAAAGCATGTTGCAAACATGATATCTGGTCTGCTTGCAGTCAAATATAGCAATGATCCTATCATCCCCCTATAGGTTTTAATATCTACATTAATTCCATCTTTATCATAATCTAATTTGTTCCCTGTTGCCATGGGAGTTTTTGAAACAGAGCAGTTTTCAAGTGAGTATTTTTGTAGAATTGTTTTCATATATTTTGATTGGCTCAAAAATATTCCATCAATTCTTTGTTTAACTTGTAACCCTAAGAAAAAGGTTAACTCACCCATCATACTCATTTCAAAGTGGCTAGTCATCAACTTTTGAAACTTTTTACAAAATTTTTCATTTGTTGATCCAAATATAATGTCATCAACATATATCTGGACCAACAAAGTATGACCTTTGTGTGCTTTGAGGAAAAGTGTGGTGTCAATAGTTCCTTTAGTAAACCCAGAATTGAGTAAGAAGTTTGATAAGGTTTCATACCAGGCTCTAGGAGCTTGCTTCAACCCATACAAGGCTTTGTTTAATCTATAAACATGATTTTGAAATTTTGGATCAACAAAGCCTTCTGGTTGCTGCACATAAACTTCTTCCTCAATTTTACCATTCAGGAAAGCTGATTTTACATCCATTTGATAAACTTTGAAATCCTTGGATGCAGCATAAGCAAGAAAAATTCTTACAGCTTCTAATCTAGCTACTGGTGCAAAAGTTTCATCATAATCAATACCTTCTTGTTGACAGTAACCTTTGACCACTAACCTTGCTTTGATCCTGGTGATTATGCCATTCTCATCAGATTTATTCATGAATACCCATTTTGAGCCTATGACAGATTTGTCCTTAGGCTTGGGTACAAGATCCCATACTTTGCTCTTTTCAAACGGATCAAGCTCTTCTTGCATAGCTTGAATCCAATCTGAGTCATTCAGAGCTTCTTTGACAGATTTGGGTTCTATTTTACTTATGAACCCAGCAAATGCACACACATGTGCAGTTGCAGATCTTGTTCTCACACCATCTGCTGGATTGCCAATGATGTCAGAATGAACATGTCCTTTGATCCATCTTAACTTGTTGTGAAAAGTTGTTGGTTCTGATGGATTTGAAGTTTCCCCCTAAACAGTTGACCCAGTTGTGGGTAATGTACCAGAATTTTGATTTTCTGATGCACTACTCACTTGTTCTGCAGGGTTAGTATATGAAATATCTGTTGATTTGTATGTGAGAGATTTATCATGTTCTAGGAAATCTTCAAATATCATTTCAAAGAGATGTTCATAATTTTCTTGTTTGTCAGAAAAAATTATTTCTTTCATGTATTCATCAGAAACCTCTGTTTCTGATGAGTCATCAAATGAAACATACAAACTTTCTCTGATTGTCCTTGTGTTAAGAATAAAAATTCTATAAGCTTTTGAGGACAAAGAATATCCAAGAAAAATACCTTTTTCTGCTTTTCTGTCAAATTTTTCAAGGCTTTCAAAATCATTGAAAACAAAACATCTACAATCAAATGTGTGTAAAAATTTTACACTTGGAATTCTTCCATTAATAATGTTGTAAGGTGTTTTGTTTAGCCTTTTGTTGATTAGGGTTCTGTTTTGAGTAAAACATGCATTTGCTATTGCTTCTACCCAAAAGTGAGTGGGCATTTAGCATAAGCAAGCATTGTTCTAGCAGCTTCTACTAAGGTTCTATTCTTTCTTTCAACAACCCCATTCTGTTGAGGTGTTCTGGGAGCAGAAAAATCATGAGAGATTCCTTTACTTACAAGAAAACTCTCAATTTTTGAATTTTTAAATTTTGTCCCATTGTCTGATCTGATCCTTCTTACTGTTAGTTTTAAAAAAATTTCAATTTTCTTGATAAAATTAATGATCAGATCAGGTGTTTCACTTTTCTTCCTTAAAAATTCGACCCAAGTGTATCTGGAAAAATCATCAACTATTACTAGTATGTATTTCTTTCCAGAAAAACTTTCTGTACTTATGGGTCCACACAAATACATGTGTAAAAGTTCCAAATTTTGTGTAATAGAAGACTCAGAAATTAATTTGTGTGAGCTTCTTTTGGATTTCCCCATCTCACAAGCATCACAAATTTTATCCTTCTTTGAGGATATAAAAGGTAATCCTTTTACTAGACCCTTGCTTGCTAATTTGCTTAGTTTTTTGAAATTTAAGTGAGCCAACCTTTTATGCCACAACCAACTACTTCCTTTGTTGATTTTTGAAAATAAACATAATTTTGGATGTTCATTTTCTTCTTTGAAATCAAAATAGTATATTGATTGTCTTATTCTTTTTCCACTTAAATAGATTTTGTTATCATCCATACCTATTAGCAAGCATTTTTCTGGTAAAAAAGTTACCTGAAAACCTTTGTCATAGAATTGACCACAACTCAGTAAATTATACTTTAAGCCTTCAACATAGGCTACTTTCTCAATGGCCAAGCATCCATACCTTATACATCCATATCCCATGATCCTCCCTTTCACTCCATTTCCAAAATTTACCATTTACCCAGCTTTGAAACAAAGTTGCTGAGTAAGCTCCTATCCCCAGTCATGTGCTTGGAGCTTCCTGAATCACAGTACCAGATCTGCTGCACATGATGGTCCTGAAATGGAATGATTAGAGGGCTTTAGGTACCCAGGCATGCTTGGGTATTCTTTCTAATGAAATTTTAATCCGGTTATTTTCTTTTGTTTTCTTTTCATCAGAAATTCTATTATATGCTTAGCCATAAACAGATTTTACATTTTTCTTTTGGAGATGGTGTTGAACAAGCTTCAATATGTCAACACACATACAAGTTTTATCAGAATTTTCTGATATTCTTTCTTGTGATGGAATGATGGGATAATCTTGAAAAAATGAGTGAACTGCTTCTGTAGTTTTTACAGACTCTTATTTGCATTCACTTCTTTTTGGTTCAAAGTTGGATTTATCAAAAGAATTTTCAGAACAGGTTGACTTGCAAGTTTCAGAATCAGATTCTGATGAAAATTTATCAGAAATCTATTGAGTTGCTTTTACAAAGACAGTGGGTTTGCTGTTACTTGTTCTTACATATCCCAAACCCTCTCCTTTGTTCTTTAGTGTGGACTCAATGAAGTTTATAAATTCTTTGGCTTGTTGAAAACCTCTTACATTAATTTCTTTATCATTGATTTTCTTGTAAAGATCTTTTCTTTCATTTTCATAGAACTCAATTTTAGCTCTTTGATCTAAACTTTCTTCTATGAGTAATTAGTTTTTAAGAATAATTTTGTTCATGGTCCTTTGCAACTCATCAGATTTTTCACTATCTGATTGATGTTTAACTTGCAGATTTAGAAAATCTGACATGAGCTCATTTAGCTTGTGTTTAAGATCAAGATTGTCTAAATTTACTTGTTGTCCTGAAGTTTCTGGTATGTCATCAGAAAGTGCCATGAGGCAGAAGTTGGCCATTTCTTATTCTTCTTCATCAGAAGAGTCATCAGATAGCCATGTATCTGTCCCTGCAATTAAGCTGACTTGCTGGTACTGCTTCTTAGCTTCTTCAAGCTTCTTCTCATAGTAAGCAACATTTTTCAGCTTCTTGGTCTTGCATTCTGATGCATAATGACCTCTTTGCTTGCACTTATAGCACACAACCTCAGCCTTCCCTTTATCCTTAGATCTAACTTCTTCCTTAGATCTTCCATCCATCCTCCCTCTGTCACTTCTCTGATATCTTTGGCCTCCTCCCCTCAACCTCTGCTCAAATGTTTTGGTGAGAAGTGCTATTGCTTCAGCAAAAGCTGAAAAATCTGATGAAGTATCAGAAATTTCAAAACTTTGGCTGTTTGAAGGTTGTGGATCATTGGAAGGTGTTGGTCTTTGTGAGTTTGAGATTAGAGCTAAAGATCCCCCTCTTTGAATGGTTTCTTCAAATATTTCTTCCTCTCTGGGGATCAAGATGCTGTATAAGTCATGAAGGCTCATGTTTCCTTGTTCTAAGGTTGAGGACAAAGTCATGGTCAGACTTCTCCATTCTCTAGGTAAAGCATCAAGAAATTTTATGTTTCTTTCATCATTTGATTTAGTTATACCAAATTTCTTTAGCTCGTTTAAAAGTTTTGTAAATCTTTGATATGTATCATTCAATCTTTCATTAGGTAAACTTTTAAACCTCTCATATAAGGAAACATTGTTTGTTCTCTTGTTTCTTCTCATCCTTTCTCCTCCTTCACAAAGATTTTCCAACTGATCCCATATTTCCTTAGCTGATGCACATACATCAACTTGTGAAAATATGTCATTAGGGATGGCCATTATTAAGAGTGACTTTACCCTTTCATCCCTAGCACCAGATCCTTGTCTTCCGCGCTCCAGTTTATTTCACTTTTGGGAGCACGGGAGGCAGGGATACCTGGTGTTTGGTCAGTTGCTAGAACTACTGGTATATCAGTCATTGGTATATGTGGACCCCTTTCAATGGATTGAAATAGAGCTCGGTCATGACCATTTAGGAAATTGACCATCTTGATTTTCCATTGGGGGTATTCCTCTCTGACCAGAGTCGGAGGTTTAGACATAGAACCAATATTAAAAGCGTTATTCCAGGATTGAAAGCTGGCCATATTTAGAGAAAAGAAGATGAGCGATTGATCGTTTGAAAATAGTTTATTCAATCTGCTCTGATACCAATTGTTGGACCCAGTATGGCCTAAACAACTTCTTTTCAGGTAATATGGCAAGTGATTTCAGTAGATGTGAAAAAGATGTGCGGAAATGGAAATCAGACTTTCAGAAAAAAGACCTACAGAATTATCAACTTTATATCACTTTGAAACAAAATAGTTTACAAGGTGTTGTAAGATTATTATCTAATACAAATGAATCTTGAATTCTATGGATGAGAAGGGCAATGGAGTTTGTGTGTTGTATATGAATGCTAAGCTTCAAACTCAATTGTCTTCTGTTGGTTAAGCCTTCTATTTATAGAAGGCTGGGTACATGAATAAACAATAGTTTATTCATGCAATAAGTCCTGCAAAAAGTAACAATTTGACATATTCATTGAATCCAACGTTCAAGTTGCCTTTGTAATCATGATATCCAATAATGTCAAGTTGCTTCGGTCATGGTGGCAGGATAGAGCTTGGTTTTAGACAAGTGGGGTATTTATCAGAATTTCTGATAAACCACTTCATCAGAAATTCTGTTGAACAAATCATCAGAAAATCTGATGATCAGAATCGTCAGAAACTGATGATATTTCATCAGAAATATCATCAGATCCATCAGAAATAACCTTCTCTGATAATCCAAATTAGCTCTTGATCAACTTGTGATTCTTTGAAGTAGATGTGGTGCATTTCAGTTGTCCTATCTGATCTTCTTCTTCTTATTGTGATCTTCAGGACTGTTATCTCTTCATAGATCCAGTTGATTGTGATTTTCTTCAATACTTACAAATAAAGTTTCCTAACACCACTTTTGCTTCTAGCGAGTAGATTCTTGCGTCTCTACTCCTCTTAATGGTAATTGCATCCCGACAATTTTCTTTATTAAAGCAAACACTCCTTTGTCTTGATACGTAATCATTGCCTCATTTTAGCGAATATTCATTGTTTCATTCCTTGGAAATTCATATGTTACGTATGCACCATTTGTTATGCATGTGGTTCCGTTTCGAATGAGCGTCTCATCCAAGTTCAAATGTATTTTGCTAAAAGATAATTGTTGATTTATGATTCGAATGACCTACATTATTGAGATTGTTGGCTCCTTTGCTTTCAAGTCAACATACTTTCTTGAAACTTCTTTCTTTTCAAGTTATATACATGGTTTATCCTTGTAACCATGCCGAAATTCCCTTGTCAATACATGTATTTATTGTCAAATTTCGCTAAAACCAAGTTCAATTGCTTGAACATGTCCATTTCAGGTCTTCAATTCAAGACATCATATGATGTATTGAGGGCACCACATTCAAATTCATTTTGCAAGTGCTTCTTTTGTTTCGAGTCGTAGTGGACTTGTTTGGCCTACGACTCCATTAAATCATTTGTTGCTTTCGACACCTTGCGGTGATGCTTTCACTAGATTGAAGCTTGCGCTAATCTCGTTTACGCATCTCATACACGGATTTAATTGTTTATTTATTGATTTGCTCTAAATTCGTTCTGTTTCATCAAGATTAAAGTAGTCTTAACACAGTTGTGTGTCAAGACAATGGTACATAAGATTCATTTTATATTCCGGTGTACCTCCTAACGGTTCTTTCGTTATCGATCAAATGCTTTGTATTATTTATCGCTTTTTCATCTTCAGTCGAAAACAGTAATTCTTTGATGTTCCCTATTCAATTGAAAATTCTGCAATACCGTTTGAATCACATTTTCAAGTTCGCTTCATTACATTTTCATTTGATTTCAAACACGGTGAACTTGTTCGGTCACCGCTATTATTGAATTATGTTGATTATGACACCTTGTGGTATCGTTACAAACTTGTAGCTTGTGCTAGTCATGGTCAACCGTTTCACACGCAACTACCCATATTTTTACTCAACTTGTCTTTTAAACATTCTTAGTGCAACTATGAATTAAGACTATGGTACACCAGCTTCGATTGTATTTCATTTCGGTTTATTCATTCATTTGTTCGAAAGTTAACAGATCATTTTCATGTTACTGTTACATTTGAGCTTGCTGATTTTGAGTTCGCCTAGAGGATGTTATTGTTTCTATGATTCGTTTGCATATTGTAAACAATCTGTTGAAATTCTATCGGTCAGAACTCCTCTTTTATTAGACCCCTGTGATGTAAGTGACACCAGATGTTACATCTATACCACTCGTATCCCTTGATGTCAAATTCTGAGAGACATACCTTTTAACCATTAGATTCTTAGTATAGAAAGATGTCCTTGGATTCACCTGATTCAATAGGTCTTGATTCGGTATCGTGGTTAGTTACTGTGGTGTTATCCATATCTATACATGCATGACGTAACACTAAGGAGTTAAGGTAGTATAAATTTCGAGGACGAAATTTTCTTAACAGGGGGAGAATGTGACAACTGTCAAAAATCCAGGTATCTGTACAATTAATTAACCATGATTAGTGCTTAATGACTGTGCTAAATTTGCAGTTAACTGCTTTCTGATTATTGTCTTATACATACATGTGCATCATACATTGTTTAATGTTATACCAATATTGCATGAAAGTTGTATTGCCTTAAATGATGCCTTAAGTATAGTTAGCACAGTATCTGATAAATCATGAAAATGCTGACAGAACTCAGCACATAGGTAGACAGCGCATTGAGACACAGAATGAGCCAGAAACTAGGTATGACACTAGTATAGTGTGTAGGAAAGTAAGGATCACAAAACTGCCTTGATAGTGATAGTTTAAGTGCCAGAAAGTGCCTAAAACTCACCCAAGGTGCTGAATTCAGCAAACTTCAGTAAAAATCAGCAAATTAACACACTAATATTATGCAGAAAAATGGTAAAATGGTCCTGAATGCTTTCCTAAGTGTCGAGAATCAAAAGTGTCACAAGAAGATACATAAAGCACACTAAACTTCAAAGTTTAGCACTTTAACGAACCAGTAACCAACCAAACAACCGGACGCTACCCGAAACACCAAATATACACTAGTAGCACTGTTTTAACTTTACCAAGCTAGTTATGGTCCCCGAACATCATAACACCTCCTAAAATATCTAGTAACTAATATAACTAACTAGATACTTACAATCTAACTATAAACTAACCAACTTGGTTCAAGCCTAATCTAGACCCCCCCCCCACCTAGTTCATGGCCCAAGTGGCCCCCACCATCTTGATTTGTTTTAATTTTATATTAGATCTTGTTCATGCTTTTTGTAACATATTATACAAGGGTTAACATGAGGACTTGGTTTATAAAAGAACATGTAAGGCATAAGCTCATTTCAACACACACTAAAACACACACTTTCTCTCCTCTTCCCTCTCTTGTTCTCGGCCGACCTCAACCCCACCCATAACCTTCATCATTCAACCTTCTTCATACAATCTACATGTATACAAAGGTGCTAGAGATCCTACAAAGAAGCTAGGAGCTTGTGGAAGATCAAGGACCTCTCTTGTTTGTTTTTATCCACTTGTTTTCTACTCTTGAATCATCCCTAGCCTTGAGCTAGTGGTAAGAAAGTTGTACACTCAATTTTACTTCCATTTTTAGTGGTTAAAGAAGAATCATAATCAAAATCTTAAAGAACACTAAAGATCATAAGAAGTAAACATGAACATAAGCTTGTTTAATGAAGTAATCTTGATGAATGTGAGTTGTTATGCTTGTTGATCATTGATTGTTTGTAGAAATGATGTTGATCACCATAACATCTTGCTAGATCATGATTAAAAACATAATCTAGCAAGATGAGAAAGTAGAAATATGGTAGGATGATGGATCATCCACATATGAATCATGAACTTGAATGACTAAGTGGTTTTCTTGAAAAATAGTGATCAAAGTAAGTAGTAACACTCGTAGATCTAAGGATTTATGAATGGTCTTTCAAAGATACCAAGTTAAAAATATAAGTTTTGTTAAAACTTGGTTCTTACATGAACAAACTCTATTTTTAGTGGTTAAACAAGTGTAGAAACACTTGTGAAACAAGAAAATTTCATAAAGAAACATTTTTAGAAAATGTGACAAGAAGTTGTAAACATCTAACTTCTTTAAAAATGAAGTTTTTAAAGAACTAATCACATTTTAAAGAGTAACAAGACTTACTAAGAACACTAGTAAGTTACTACAATTTTTTACAAATATTCAAGTTCACGAAGTAGTAGAAAATGCATGATTTTGGCAAAATTGGTAAGTAAATGTTGTTTGTTGATGATTGTGAATTGATTGTGATGATTTTTACAAGAGAAAATGATATGCTTGTAAGCATCGAAACCTCCATTTTTAGGGGAAACTATGACAAAATTTTCTAAAAATATAGACACTTAGAAAAATATTTTTAAACAAATATTTGCAAGTGTATTTTAACCATGAATCTCCTACATAAACTTTGCCATAATTTTTGTTACAAAAATATAAATATTGGAGGTTGGTTTTCATAAATAAAAGTGACTAAATAAGTATTTAGGAAATATATATTTAGAGGACACAAGGTGTGTGATTATTTGTATATTTTGTGTATTAGTTATAATATTTTAGGACATGAAGTAATATAACACATCTAATACCAAGAATTGCAATCCAAAATAATACCAAAATTCCAAAGAATAAATATACATATTTACACAAAAATATTGGAGAAACCGAACTATGGAATAAGACTTACAAAAGTATTCCGGAATTTATTCACAAAGTATATTTTGGTAAATAATATTTTGGACACCAAGGAAACAAAATATGATTTATACAATTAGAACAAAAATATACCATATTTTTTACAAGGAAAAATATATTACTTTTGGCAAGTACGAAATATATATTTTTCTTGAAATTTTAGAAGATGTATTATTTTTAAGAAATATATGTCTTCTTACACAAACGTGAAGTACGATATTTTTGGGTAAAATATATATTTTCTCAAATAAATATGAAACATATCATTTTTGGAAGAAACATATCATTTTTGGAAGAAAAATGAGTTTAAAGATATTTTCTAAGTTAAGACTTGAAAATATATTAATTTTTGAACTTATGAGAAATTACAAATATTTTTGCCAAAGAAAAATTATAAATAATTTTTCTTAAGTAACATCCCTTAAAATATGTATTTTGGAAATATATATTGAATCCTTATTAAAGAAAATATTCCGGAATGATTAAAATGAAATTAAGTATAAAGGATACTTAAGGAATACAATAAAAATACGTATTCTCGTACGTATAAATTCACAATGGAATACGACCCTAATACATGGCAAAATATACAAGTATAAGATACCCCATCCTTGGAAAGGAAATACAAGCATAAATACTTGGGAAGTATTAAGTTAATATATATTGTTTTAACAATTATTCCAAAATTCAATAAATATAATTTAAGTTAATATTAATTATTTTGACAAATAATTATATACTTGGAATAATAATGAAGACACTTTGAAACGTAACTCAAAGACACTAATCAATACTAAGACAAGGCACGACCCGCTCGTCTAATGGACCATAGTACGCATGTAGTTAGTCGTTCGTTCTAAAGGAAGCTTTGAGTTACATCGGATACAAGGAACGCAAAACTGTGAGTTCATGTCCCCCTCTTCTTTTAACTGTTTTCAGTTTTATAAATTTGGGGGTGAAGTACATGTTACTGAATGTTTATTGACAATTACAAATGGTATAGTTAGCTAAGGAAAATACTGTTAGATCATGTGATTGGGTAGGCGCACTCTTAGGACCATTAATCCTCGCGTTAGGACCGAGGGACATGAGTGATAGATCTATTTGGGTGTAGCATGCCCACACCCATGTGGACCAGGGTGGCCCATGAGGTGACTATGTCTTACAGCCGTAGGCCCGGTGCAAAATCTGCTAGGTTTGGTCTTCCTACGCCATTTCACGTATCTTAATATATTAGCTACACATTAATTGATCTATTCCTTGTTGTTTCATACCAGTTTTCATATACAAACATACATACTTACAAATGTTTTCAAGGATGATTCGTGCACACACACACACAACTCACATGAACTCGCTCAACTTTTGTTGATGTTTTCAAACTACATGTATTTCAGGAAATTAAGTATGGATCTGGCAGGCGTTTGGATGTTTCAAGTAAAGTTGAGAATAAAAGGTGTCGTCCTATGTCAGAGGATTTGGATTGTGTGTCTTATTCTAGATAAGACACAACTTTCAAAGCCTAGTTTAAATTAATGTCTTTTGTCGAGTCTTTGTGAACTCTAAAACAAGTTTCATGGTTTGTACTTGAATTTGATGTCTGTGTTTCAAACAATGTTGTCATGTTCTAATCTAAGTTAATGGATGATCACCTTCGGTTTTATCATATAGCTGTGTTATGATTGAATGCAATGATATTAAGCAAGTCACACCATAATCACGCTTCCGCGAAAGTCAGGGTGTGACATACAGAACTCTCCACACCATTGGCATGGCATGAATATAGCACAGACCAGTTAGTGTGAAGAAACTCTATGTGAAAGTTGGGAAAGGATATGTGAAGCCTATTTGGAATGGGGCTGCAGGAAAGGTGATCCAGACTTCTGATATGCAATCACTCTTCATCGAAGAGTCAAATGGCCGGAAGATAGCACCATCCGGGAAGCATTGGCGTAACTGATCAACTTCAGGATCAGTGAAGCGGCAAAGCTCCATGGAAGGATTTTTGGTAAGGCCCTGACTCTTCGTAGGGTTGTTGTGCTCAGGATTCTTGGCAGGAGAGGATCGGGTGTTCACCTTGGCCATGGGATTTTGAAGAACAGAGGATTAAAAGAAAGAAAATTAGAGAGAATGAGGAAGGAGATACATGTAGAGATCTTCGAATGAGGATTTAAAGGGGAAGTATCTCGAATTTAAATGCAAAATACCGTCCATATCTCTATCCTATTTATAATGGTTGTTTGTCGCAGGGATGAACCTCGCTGACGTAAGCCTATAACGGCTCTATCCATTTCTAACCGCTAGTCCGCATTTCGCTGAAACATGACTATTTGATTGAATTTCAACTAGTCATGTTTGGGGGCAATTGTTAGGGATAGAATTTTATTGATTATGGATCACGGATCCTCAGTTCAGCCTGGATCAAGGATCCTCAGGAAATGGTGCAGGAAGCCTAAGGATCCTCCTTGGTATTCTAAAACTAACAATTGTTTCCATCATCCTTTAGCTTGTTTTGCAGGTGTATTTCGAATGAGACTTGTTCTAACCGAGATTCCAGGGGAATATGCTCCTTATTATGGCACGTGCATGAGGTGATGACTGTTGTGGTGATCATGGACGGCAAGCACATTTTTCGGATAGTTAGTTATCTAGATATTTTTCTATTCAAAAGGCGATAACAAGCTATTATTAGAAACACAATTGCACACATTCGAACTCTCTAAAAACTCATTTGGCGATTACACACACAAACACACTAGAAATCATTATATCAAGCTTGTTATCATCCAAAGTTGTAACCTTTATTGTTTAATATAGTTGATAGTGATAGTTTTCACTATCCGAGGTTTCTTATGCCGGAGATCATTCATTGATCAAGGGCTTTTCCTCGTATAAATCCTTGTGTTCATCACCATTTTCATTCATTTCTTGTTTACACTTTTGTTCACATAATCAAGCATCTAACCTCGTAAAAATCAGATTTAGTTACATTATCCTTGTGTGATTTTTGACCAAAACAAGGAACACGAAAAAAAAGGTGGAGGTTAACAGAAAATTCTGACCCAGTTTGCCTTTTGGATGAAAATGACATCAAAATTGAAACCTCAGGGACCCAGATTCGAAAGGTTTATTTTTGGACAAAAGTGGCAAAAGTGACCTAAACCATGGACCAATTTGACATTTTACTCTAAATTAATAGTAAAAATAGATGTGTGTTAGCAGTTTAAAAGAAACAATGGCTGAGAACTAAGAAGGTTGAAAATATAATATGGGAGATATAGATTTTGGTACAGGGAGTTTAGTTTGACAAAACATGCATCACGTTCTCATTGGGAAAAGCCTAATATAGGCATGATGATTACATAATAATGGAAAGCAATATTCAAGGAATAAAATATGGTTCCCACATAATACGTAATGGAGAGTAAAATAAGGAGGGAAAATATTGCCTTTCTATACTCCCCCTCAAGATGGAGCATGTAGATTCCGCATGCCCATCTTGACGAGTAAATGTTCTAGTTGTCTTGAGCCCAACGGTTTAGTGAATAGGTCGGCTATTTGCATCTTTGTGTCAATGTGGAGAGGTTCAATTTCTTGAGATTCACCCCGTTCTTTGACAAAATAACAATCCATATCCACGTGCTTCGTTCTTTCATGAAAAAATAAACTGGGTTATTTGATATGTGTCGAGCCGCCTGATTGTCACAATAAAGTGGTGTAGGTCCAATTTGTTAGGTTTCAAGACCCTTTAGGAGCCATCTCATCCAAAGAATCTCACTAGTGGTTGTTGCCATGGCTCGGTATTTTGCTTCGGCCGAAGAGCGGGAAACGACGGATTGCTTCTTGGACTTCCAAGAGACGGGAGCCCCCCTAAGAGTAGAAGGTGTCCAGTTCTTGATCTTCTTGTGAAAGGACAATCTAGTCAATCTGCATCACAATAGGTGACTAAGTTTGTCCCCCCCCCCCATCTTTAGGAAAGAAAATTCCTTGCCCCGGTGTTGCCTTAAGGTACCGTAGAACTCGCATGACGGGATCTAAGTGACTTTGGCTCGAATCTGACACAAACTGGCTTAAGACATTTACCGAATACGTGAGGTCCAGTCTTGTGGCTTGTAGGTAGAGCAACCTCCCAACCACCCGTCTATACATGTTTGCATCCACGCGAGCATCTTCACTATCTTCTTTGAGTTTCAGGTTTTGTTCCATCGGGAACGTACATGGCTTGCATCCTAGCATCTCACTATCCTCTAAGATGTCTAGAGTGTACTTTCGTTGGCTAAGGACTAACCCGTCCTTTGTGCGAGCAGCTTCGATTCCAAGAAAGTACTTAAGGGGGCCAAGATCCTTGATGCTAAACCATGCATCACGATGTGTTTTCGTCTCTAGTATCTTTTTGTTGGTGCACTACATCTGTTGATTTCGTCTTGGATCGAGTCTTTCATTGTATTGTATAGATTAGGGCGCGTTTTACGAGAAAACTGGAGAGTATAGGTGTTTTAGAGAGTAGGTCCTCTTATACGTACATGTCCGTATATGGGAACCTCTTATGTTCGTATATGGGAACCTCTCATGTCCGAATATGGGAACCTCTCATGTCCGAATATGGGAACCTCTCATGTCCGAATATGGGAACCTACTCTCACTATAAATACCCTTGAGCGAATCTCATTTGGAACTTTGCCAATTCCATACCGAAGTGCTGCCGGTGTGAAGAACGAGCTGTAAACATTGTCAAATCAATAAAACAGTAGATTAAAGTGAAGAACAAGCTATTTCTACCTACGTTTCTTGTTATTCCGCACCTGAAACATAGGAGAACGCCTCTGAACGACTCAATCGGGTCAAAACACGATCCTACAAGTGATATCAGAGCTTGGGAGGAGGTTTTCTACAGAGAATAGCTGGAATTCATCATCATTTCTCACTTCTACACCTTCTTTCTTCATCAGAACGAGATTTAACGGTCGGAATCAGCTCAAAATTTCACAGATTGTAGGTAATTGTTCATAGATAAACCCTTGAAAGTTTGAGTTTGAAATTCGGAGTAAAAATGGGTGAAATCATCTTCGGAAGTAGGTCCGCTTTTTCGGTCAGTTGATAGATTCGCTTATTTGGCACTTCAAGTCCGCTTATTCGGAAGATTTTTGATAGATCCGCTTCAGATTTTTGTCATAGGTCCGCTTAAAACAACTGGTCCGCTCCAAATTTCTTCATAGGTCCGCTCAAAGGTGTAGGTTCGCTTATTTGTGTCAAATTTGAGGTCCGCTCACAGGGACTTTAATAGGTCCGCTCATTGTGTCAATTCATAATTCATTAGGCAAATTAACGGCATATTCAGAATCCATGTGAAAGCCATAATAACGGTCCAATAAGATTGTGATCTTTAAAAGTTTGAAACATTATTCCATGTGAAAGAATTTGTCAATACACATTCTCGATAAATCAAAAAGATTGTCGGCCCAATCATATCATGTGGTGTTAAGAGGTTGTCGGCTTAGTATAAATTCGGCCCAATCACAAAGATTATTAATGATATAAAAAATTCAATATACCCGACCTTGACTAGATCATAACAGTTGCGGCACATGTGATTTTTTTTTAAAAAAAAGGTCCAATCATAAAAAACAAGTTGTCTGTTGCCATTGTTGATATCTTTAATGAAATCGATGTGAAATGGGCGGCCCAATGAATGATTTAAAAGAAACTTTTGCCGGTGACTGTCATCAAGAAGTTTGAAGGTCCAATCAAGTGATCGAGATTATTCGACCAATAAAATTCTTTGAATACGTATTATAACCGGCCCATGTGACTTAGTTTTAAAGGTCCAATCAAAGAGATCTATATAGCAGCCCAATCATGTGACGCCGACCCAATATTATAAGTGGCCCAATCATTAGTTGAGTTGAACAATTGATGTCAGCCAAGTAAGTTGAGCATTTAAAATTGTCAGATATAGTGGGTTTTGTGGTCCTTTTAGCTACAAGTGATATTGAAGTTGTTGTATTATCAAACAAGTCAAACGGCCCAATGAATGTTTTTTTAAAAGATGGCCCATGTGCTTATTTTAAAGTGGGCAGCCAAATAGTTTGTGTATTAAGATATGTTAGTTTGTGACAAGTATCAGTACATGTGTTGAACAAATTCTCGGCCCAAGTCATATTCTCGGCCCAATTTTATAACTGTGTAGTGATTGGGAGTTTTCGGCCCTTGTGATATTGTTAAAAGTGATTAAGTCATTTTTGTCGTATCAAGCTTGCAAACAAGAAGTCCAGGTCGCACGGTTTGAAGTTCAAAGTGTTTAAAGGTTCATCAGGTAGTTTAAAAGTCCATTAGTCTACACGTAAAAGGGTCAGGTTATTTGAATTGATCCGGGTCTTAGCAGTCTGCACAGTGTGTCAAACTTCAATCCGCACAGAATAATCATCAGTTCGAGCGATTCAGTCCGCACGGAGTATCAGTTTGATTCAGTTGGTTGATAAATTTTTTTTAAACTGATTGTGTTTTGTTTGTTTGTGTACATCAAGTGTTACAGGTGTGAAACATGGATACCGAGTTCTACAACGCATTTGCAACACCATCTACTCCAGCTGCGATTGCTCAGGCCATTAATTTAGAGAACGAGACGGGAACCACCCAAAAGCCCCCGAAATTGATGAGTATCGAAGAATATTATGGGTGGAAGGATCGATTCGAGAACTGGGTTCAGGCAAATCATCTCAGATCATGGGAATGTATATTGAAGAAGTATGTGTTGCCTCGAACAGAATTGCAAGTTATCAAACAGTTATCCGAATTCATGGATCAGGAATGGGTGATGTACAAAGCCGAGAAGATGATGATCAGTTTGTTGCAGCAAGCGATCAAAGAAGATATATTCATTCTGCTACAGCACGACAAAACTGCAAAGTCGATATGGGATGCTCTTAAAGTTAAATTTAAGGGAAACGAGAACATGATAAAGAGCAAGAAGGCGCTGCTTAAGAAAGAGTTTGATCTGTTCAGCAGCTTACCGGGAGAGGATACAAAGAAGCTGATTGAAAGATACTGTCACTTAGTGCGATCATTGTCGATGTTGGGTGTTGAAAAAGATCGTGAAGAGTGGGTGGATAAGCTTGCTGATGCACTACCACAGAAAGAGTGGGGAACATATCTGATGATTCTGAAAAACACGGGTGTTTATAATGGGTTAACGATTTCTCAGTTTATCGAAAAGATCGAGAGTCAGGATCTGGAACAGCAAAAGATTGCAAGGATGAATAGTCCGAGTGGTAAACAGGATGTGAAGATGTACTACAAGGGTAGCATTCCAGTTCCAGAATCTGAGAGAAGTCCGAAAATCCAAACTGCTTTCAGTGCTGGTGAGTCAACGGAAAAAGCTTATCAGAGTTCGACCAAAAACAGCAGTGGATTCTCATCATTTCCAAGTGTCAATCCTAAAGAATCAAACACATGTTTTCAGTCTCAGAGTACTAAACTGGAAATGGTTATGTGATTCAATGCAACATCGCACTAAATCTTCCAGAAGGTCAAAGCTTCTCAGAAGACACTGCTAAAGACCACATGGCTCTACTTGGTTCTGTTTTGTTATCTTATGAGGGCCTAGTAGCTGGTCGGATCAGGAATCCCATGCTCACCAAAGAGGATTACGATCAAATAGACGCCGAAGAGATGGAATTAATGGATATCAAATGGTGTCTTGCAAGTGTTGTGCTGAAAAGTTCAAAACAATCACCGGGAGAAATGACTTTCTTGATGCTCATGTATCTACTTTAGGTTTTGATAAACCTAAAGTTACTTGTTTTCGATGCAGGGAGAAAGGCCATTTCAAACGGGAATGCAAGAATAGAGAAGCTAGCGGTGCTCAGAATCCGTTCGGAAAAGAAGACTACTATCGGAAAGCCATTTATCAGCAAGTTGGTCAATCACAAGACTCACAGACGGCTCATGGTAGGAAGATTGAGGATTCGAAAAGAGCATGTTTGGTAGATTTCAGCTGGAGTAATTACATATCATCTGATGGCAAAGCAGCATGCATAGTCGATCAAGATGATGAGAAACTACCTGAGGGGTTCAGCTGGGATATGTTCATGGATGAGAATGGCGATTACAAAGCTTTTTTTGCAAAGATTGTGAGAGAGCCAAACATGTTTGCCACCTGGATGAAGTCTATCGGTGAAACTGTCAAGTCTGTTGCTTCTGATGACAGTTCTATTAGTGGTGATGATAGTTCACAGAGTTCAGATGAGAGTGTACAGAATGAAGTTACTTCAGAAAAAGAAGTTGTATTTGATCAAACACCGTCTGATTCTGGTGTATCAGATGATGATTCTGAAAAATTTGTAGAATTTGATCAATCACCAGTTGAGAGTAGCAGTGATGATGAGGAGGAGAAACATATAAATGTAGCAAAATCTCATCTTTCTCCTGAAAGTTTTCATTTCTATTTTGCAGAACGCATGGAGAAATTGAAGGAGAAAAGAGCTGCTAAAGAACAACAAAAGAAATCTGAAGATGATGTTCAAAATGTTGAAAGTTTTGCTGAGAAGATTACCGAAGTTGAGAAAGAAGAAGAAAAGGTGATTGAAGTTGTGAAAACAATCGAGGTTGAGAAGATTGTTGAAGTCGTCAAGCCTTGCACAAAGTGTTTGGAAGCTTGCAAGGAATGTGCAGCAAAAGATGACATAATAGCTGAGTACGAGAAGAAGAAGGAGCAGTTACTGTTCAACCTCAACTACGTGAAAGAATCGTACGATGTCTTGAACAAAACAGTAACTGGTCTCCAAAAGACAAGCACTGAAAGAGAACAGGCACTGACGATGATGAATGCAGTCATGATGTCAAAGCAAAAAGCTATCAATTTCTACATTGAAGAGAGTGCCAAATGGAAGCAAGAGTTGGAAATGGAAAAGATTGAGAATGAGAGAATTAGACGTTTACTGCAAAGTTATTCTAGTTCTGATTATCTCATTGATCGTATTTACCCAACTGTTGCAGGAATGGAAGCTTTTCAAGACGAGAAGCCAAAGAAGAAGAAAGATTGTGGTAAGAAACCGACTGTTAGCTATAACAAGTGTCCGCCTCCAATTTGGGAAGGGTATTCTCCTAGGAAACCAAACGAGGAACAACTTGAGAAAGCAGTCAATATAAAGTTAAAAACCGACACAACTGACGTTTTACCAGATAACATTGATGTCACCTTTACCTCGTCCGATACCGATCATGAGTCTGAGTTAATTAAAAAGGTAGTCGATCAGGTGTTGGATACTGATGAGGAGTCCGAGTCAAAATCTGAGTCTGGAGGGTCAAATTCGTCAGTCAACAGTCAAAATTCGTCGGTTAAACGGTCTTACAATATAGAATTTTTGTTATCAAAAGCAAATTTGGATGATGAAACATTTGAATTTGTATACACTTTAAATGATTCGGACAAATTATATTCTGACAAAGAATTTCCAATAAGAAGTGTTCGCTTTGACATGATCAAAAAGGTTTTCAAAATAACAGAAATCAATATTTCTGAAATAAAAGATTTAAATCTTACTGAAAAACCTAAAAAATACACTTCAAGAGTTCAACAACGTCTAAACAAGAAAAAGGGTTACAATTCTGGTTCTGGTTTTCAAAAGAAACCTAACCAAAATCGTAGCTACAAAAAGAAAGGATTAGGCTTTGTTCCACCAGAAAACTATAAAAATGATAAAAATTCTAAAACAAAAACAGAATTTGTGTCAGGTGGAAGCTCAGAAGATAAACAGAAGAAACCATTCTGGAGACAGTCAAATCAAGAGTTTCTTGCTGAAAGAAAGAAGAATGGAACTGAAGTGTTTTATCAAAGAGAGACTCGAATCTGTTACAAGTGCAATGAAGCTGGTCACATTACATGGAACTGTTCGACAAATGCAAAAACAAAACAGGGAGTTTCTCAGAAATTAAAAGGAAAAGTTGTTGATGTTGAACCACCAACCAATAGACTTAAAATTTTTGAAAATTCAAAATATGAGGTTGGTGAGTGTTCGAAGAAGAATTTTTACAAAAAGAAAGAAAAAGACAACCAAGTGTGGGTTGTTAAAAAGAATGATGAAAATGTCGGCGATGAATCTGGTTCCAGAAAGCCAGAAGAGCCACAGGTTGAGGAGAAAATTTCAGTGAATGATGATGAATTTCCATCACTGAAGTTTGAGGAAGTTAAAAAGAAAGTTGGAAAAACTGAGATTTCAAATCAGTTTTATAATGAGAAAAAGGATTTTGATGTCGAGAAAACATTCAACGGGAATGTTAAAAAGATATTTGGGAAAATGTTAAGTGGGAGAGCAAAGGGGGTTAAAGACTTTTATGCAACTAAAAAGGCAACATACAACCCCACTGCGCAAGAGTTGAAATCCATCAAGTCTGAAAAGACTTGGATGGAAGTTTGTTTTCCATAAAGTCTTAGGACTATGCCGGAGATCCCAAGTTTATATTGTGGATCAGGAATCGGCATCATTCTAGTGTTTGAAAAGTTTGTTTGAAAGATTTTGAATAGTGTTTGAATTTTACAGGTGAAAGGACTACGCCGGAGCTTCCAGGTTGGTAATTGAGAAGCAGGAATCGGCATCTTTCTGAATAATTAGACAAGTGATAAAGAGGTTTCTGTAGATGTTTCATTCCTACAGTAAACCTACAAGTGGTATTATTTGGTTTACTTACAAGTGGTATTTGTTGGTTATACTTTGAAGAGATTATGTTTACAAGTGGTACAGAGGTTTCTGAACTGCAAATGGTAAATCAGGGACATTAAGTTGTACTTGATTTACTATTCATATGAGATTGATAAACAAGATGATGAACCATATCCCCATGCTTCATAAGTGGTAAACTTAAAAGTGGTAAACACAAACTCATTTTCCGGAAAAATCATTTCGAATAAAACAAACTTAAGTGTTTTGAGATCTAAATGAGAAAATGGTTTGTTGAAAGGGGGAGTTCAGATTGTTTATGCCTAGTGAATGGCGATTTGATGTGATTCGATGTCAGTTGTCAAGTTTCTGTACAGTTTGTTTTACTTTTCATGTTTCTAGTGGGTCAAGAGTCTAGAAGTTTTCAAATTTTCTTTGAAATGTGTTTGCATTTTAGGGGGAGTAGGGAAATTTCTGAAAATCCAAAAACATTTGAAAATTTGAAAAAGCCAAAAACATGATAAAATTCAAAAATGAGTTTCGTTGTGAAAAGAGGAAATGATAGTACATCAGTAGGTTGTCACAACATGCTAAAGAAATGTAAAGATAAAATGTGATAAACAATCTCACTGCGGATATGCCAGTAGGTTTTCGCACATTTAGTAAATTGTGACGAGATATAAACTAAATTTCAAACTTGCTTGTTCTGTGGGTTAACACAAACTTGGATATATAGGTAACCCCTGAAATCTTGTTTGAAAGGTCCCTTATTCTGAGATACTAGGTCTTTATGCTCAGTGATATCTGGGGTATTATCCCGGGACTTCTGCTGTATGGAAGTACTGACCTAGTCCCCGGATAATGCTTTCCGCAAAAGCTTGAAACATAGCTCCGCCCTCAGCATGCTGATGAAACAATACAATTGATAGTCGCTGCTGTTGAAATAAAAAGATCCTCTAAAGGGGACACACCAAAAGTCGAAGCCGTTATCTCTCTGCGTATACGGAAGTATCGACCTGAGCTCTCACGGCCCTCGCATCTAACCCCTATACAGATATCAGCTGTGGTATACTCACCTGTAAGACTGAATATTGGGATCTGGATACGGGAGTATATTCAAGTAGTGAGACACACGAATAAGTCAGTATCTAAGACATTAACATCGTATCTCGGATCAATTGAACTGTGACAACTCGAGTTTCTGACTTCCACTTTCACATTAGATGCGCGTTGACTTTGACTGTTTAGTTCTTTGACTTGTGGATTTAAAATTGTACGCGTTGTGTGTTAATGAAGCGTATTGCCATTTTACATATATGTGATTACTTACGGTTGTAGAAAATAATATTAGAGTTGTTATTAAAACGCTTAGACTAAATCACGTAATGCCTGACGAAACAGAATTTATTTGCCATTTAACCGACTCGACGAAACATGTGTTTCGCCGAGCCTTGATTCGCCAAAACCAGCCCAATTACGGCCCAAACTTGTTGCGTAAATATATATATATATTAGATTAGGGGAAACCGTTATTAGGATACTAAAACCCTAGACACCTCCCCTACTAGCGGCAGCCGTGCGACCTCGTAACTCTCAAGGAACGATCAAGATTTCTCTCTTGATTCATCGCGGTTAGTACAAGTCCTTGTCTGATTTTGTGTTATACATAGGTTATTTGATAATCATGTTTGCATGACTTCTGTTATGATATGTAAAGTTCTAGTTGTCGGCTTTTATGCTTTTGGTCCAATTGCATTGTTTTCCTCCAATTATGTTTGCATGTGGCTTGTCAGTTTTTTTTATATGTAATTAAAAATGTTGATTGCCGGCTATAAACGATAAGCGGGGGAGGGGGTTTAATCGAGTAAGTGTATGTCGGTCCAATGGGGATTGGCGGTGTTTGATGGGTGGCGTGTCAACCTTGGTTAAATATAATGTGTTTGGTCAGATCAATGGCATCTTACACATCAAAAATAATATCATGGAGCGCATGTGTGTGGTCGGCCAACATGCTTCTGATGGCATGTGAATTGACGGTTGGCCTCATCTAGAGTGGTAGGTTACTAAAAATCAGAAAGTCACAGGAGAGCATGTGATGAGATATGTGAGTGGGTTGGGCGGCTATTTGAAGGTTATTGGTTGTGGGGCTTGGCCCTCTAATATCAAAGAACCAAACAATTAAATGTCAGCTATGCTTACCTCAATTGTTATAAAATAATTATGAGTTAGTATGGATTGGGGGTTATGGGCGGTTAGTGGATGGACATTGACGGTGGGGATAGGTGTCGGCCACTAAGGCATCTAGGATATTGTGATGTGTTTGTTACTTGCTAGATTAATTACGATTTTGACCGAAAGATAGTGTGTTGACCGAAAGATAGATATGGTCGAAAGATGACATAGAGTTCGAAACATAATACTTGGTCCGAATGATAATTGTGAAAACTGTTGGTCGAAAGATCATATATGAGTCGAAGGATAATTGTGTAAACTGTTTGTTGAAAGATCTGTAATGTGTCGAAAGATAATAGGGTTTATGCTTTGAATAATGGAACATATGTTGATTTATTTGGCATGCCATGCTTGAGAATGAATGTTAATAATTGTATTCGTGCACACTAACTAATGATTCAATGTGAAATAATACGTGTTGTGCCGATATGCAAACTAACTGTTATGTGAACATTAAATTGCATGCGTATCATTGCGAACATGAACTGATTTGTTATACGTGCATACTATAGGACGTGATTAATTACCTGTGAGTGCATAACCTAGCATACCGAGCAAACCAAGGTGAGTTCACACCCTTACCAAGGCATGGGATTCCCGGGGTGTTGGGAATGGGATTGAAAGGTTGATTAGATACTCTATTGACACTATGACTAGACTACCACATCACTATCCTCGGTTGTGAAGGATACCTATAGTTACGAGTAGTCTAGTGGTTATACAACGTGGAACACCACCACCAGTAACGTGGAACACCACCACCAGTAACGTGGAACACCACCACCAGTAACGTGGAACACCACCACCAGTAACGTGGAACACCACCACCAGTAACGTGGAACACCACCACCAGTAACGTGGAACACCACCACCAGTAACGTGGAACACCACCACCAATGGAACATACAATCGGCCCAGTAGAGCCACCTGTTACAAACGAACTTACTATTACGCATTTACTTTCTGTGAACTCGCTCAACTAGTTTGTTGATCATTCTGTTACATGCCTTGCAGATCGTTGGGTACTTGGAGCTTGCACTGGAGAAGCGGGTCGTTGTGGACAAGGATCGTGGCTTTTCTGTTGAGCTATTATGACACTTAAAACTGTTAACTACTACTGGTTTATTTGCTATGCTTCCGCTACATTTTGAAACGATGATTTGTTTGATCACCTTTTGTATTGAATGGATGGTTTTCAGTTATTTTACTTAATATTAAATGCATGTTCAATATGATTGGTGGCTTGATCCTGGTCGGTCACGCTCCCAAGCGGTGATACTCCGCGTGTGGATTTTGGGGGTGTGACAGATTGGTATCAGAGCCATTGGTTATAGAGAACTTGGTTTTAATGCAAGGAAAACGTTTTTATTAAAACCAGACTATAACCAGAACAGTGCTCTCAACGATCCACAACGACGCTTCGCTCCACGTGCAAGACTCAACTTCCTAGGTAATAAGGTTTATGTTTATTGCCTACATGCTAGAATTTGCATAGAACTTTGCTCGTAGTATGCTTACATTACCTTGCTCACAACTTGTCATTGCATGAGAATACTTATGTGCTTACACTCTTCTGTCATCGCACTATTCGCGAACCTTTCTCACTTATGTTGCCTTTGATGTGAAGATCAATGGCCGCACGAATTACCATGACTCAAGCCCAGCTAGAGGCTCTCGTTGCTGCGGCAGTTGCAGCCGCCCAAGCAGGTAGTATACCCTGCAGTATAGACACTAGGATCTTTAGATCCTACATTAATTCTCGTACTTAACTTTGCCCTATTCGTACACAATAGGTCAACCCGCTCAGCAACAACCTGGGTGCACATTCAAGAATTTCATGGATTGTCGTCCTAGCTCGTTCAGTGGCACGGAGGGAGCAGTTGGACTCCTCCACTGGTTTGAAAAGCTCGAGTCGGTTTTCGAAATGTGTGAATGCCCTGAGGCTCGCAGGGTGAAGTTCGCCACTGGCACACTTGAAGGGATTGCGCTCACTTGGTGGAACGCACAAGTGCAGATCTTAGGGTTGGCAGCTGCTAACGCCACACCCTGGAATGATTTCAAAGAACTGATCAAGAGGGAATACTGCACTAGAGAAGACATTCACAAGTTGGAGGACGAGTTGTATAACTTGAAAATGGTTGGTTCGGAAATCGAAGCTTACACCAAGAGATCAAATGAGTTGGCTGTGTTATGTCCAACTATGGTGGACCCTCCATACAAGCGTATTGAGTTGTATCTCAAAGGTTTGGCACCAGAAATACAGAGCCACGTTACCTCGGCTAACCTCAACAACATCCAGGAAATCCAGCGTCTCGCTCATCGCATCACCGATCAGGCAGTGGAACAGAATAAACTGCCTAAGCGTGTCAGTGCTACTGCTACCGCTACTGCTTCTACTACACTTGCTACTCCCAGTGAAAGTAAGAGGAAATGGGATGGGGATTCTAGCAAGGGGTCAGCATCAGTACAGTCACAAGCCCAGCAGCGAAAGACAGACAGTTATCAGAGTCCCAGTCAGCACTCCTCTAGCAGCCACAGACAGGGAGGGTATCGAGGAAACCTTCCGAAGTGTAACACCTGCAACAAACATCACAGTGGCCAGTGTAATAAGGTTCGTTGTCAAAGATGCCTCAAGATGGGTCATGAGGCCAAAGACTGTAGGAGTCCACGGCCTGCAAATCAGAACCAGCAACTCCCACCGCCAGCTCCACAGAACCAGCAGCAGCAACCACAGCGTGGAAACCGGGGATGTTTCCAGTGTGGGGCAGAAGGACACTACAAACGCGATTGCCCTCAGTTGAACCAAAATCAGAACCACAACAATAACCAGGGCAACGGGAACAACGACAACAACGGGGGAAACAACAATAACAATGGCAACGAGGCAAGAGGTCGAGTTTTCATGTTAGGAGGAGGAGACGCAATGAACGCTAATTGAACTTATAACTTCTTTTTGGGTTTTTCATTATTATGTTTCCACTATTCGAACAAAGTTTGGTTTGAACATCAAATGTCTTGGGTTTTATGAATTATTTTAACTACTATATTTTATGTTTGATGTGATGAATGGTTTGATATTATTGAACACACCTGCCGTATTTACGGACTTTACGAACAGGGTGCGCAAACCTTATCTTGACAAGTTCGTTATTGTCTTTATCGACGACATTCTGATCTACTCCAAGAGTCAGGAGGAGCACGAGCAGCACTTACGTCTTATCTTGAAACTCCTCCGAAAGGAACAATTATACGCCAAGTTTTCTAAATGCGACTTCTGGATACGTGAAGTCCACTTCTTAGGCCATGTGGTGAACAAGGATGGGATTCATGTTGATCCATCCAAGATAGATTCGATCAGGAACAGACCAGCACCGCATACACCAACAGAAATACGCCAATTCTTGGGTTTGGCAGGATACCATCGACGGTTCATAAAAGACTTCTCCAAGATTGCTCAGCCGCTTACGTTACTGACACAGAAGGGTGTCACCTATCGCTGGGGAGAACCCCAGGAGACTGCTTTCCAGTACCTTAAGGATAGGCTTTGCAGCGCACCTATTCTCCCATTGCCAGAGGGCACGGACGATTTTGTAGTATACTTGATGCATCCATACAGGGTTTTGGATGTGTGTTAAAGCAGCACGACAAGGCCAATGCTTATGCCTCGCGCCAACTCAAGATTCATGAACGGAACTACACGACGCACGATTTAGAGCTGGGAGCTGTTGTTTTCGCGCTTAAGTTATGGCGACACTACCTGTACGGTACCAGGTGCACGATTTACACCGATCACAGGAGTCTCGAGCATATTCTTAAGCAAAAGGATTTAAATATGCGTCAACGGAGATGGGTTGAACTTCTGAACGACTACGAATGCGCCATCAAGTACCATCCAGGCAAAGCCAATGTTGTGGCTGACGCTCTCAGTCGGAAAAACACTTTACCTCGGCGCGTGCGAGCGCTATAGCTCACGATCCAGTCTAGCCTTCCTGCACAGATACGAAATGCTCAGATAGAAGCATTGAAGCCCGAAAACGTCAAGGCTGAAGCCTTACGCGGCTCACGACAACAAATGGAACAAAAGGAAGACGGCGCCTACTATGTAACGGGCCGGATTTGGGTCCCTCTCTATGGCGATCTACGCGAACTTGTGAGGGATGAAGCACACAAGTCTCGCTACTCGGTACATACAGGGTCGGATAAAATGTACCACGACATTTGAACTACATATTGGTGGCCTAGCATGAAGGCCCACATTACAAATGATTGGCCTGTGCGAGAGTCAAGACGGAATACCAGAAACCCTCAGACTTACTTCAGCAACTCGGGATACCACAGTGGAAATGGGAAGAGATTTCCCTGGATTTTGTTACGAGCTTACCTAGATCCCAGCGTGGGAATGATACTACATGAGTGATCGTGGATCGACTCACCAAGTCTGCACATTTCCTGGCTGTAAAGGAAACGGATAAGTTCTCCACTCCCGCAGACATCCATCTTAAAGAAGTTGTTTCTAGGCACGGGGTGCCCATCTCCATATCCACCGATCGAGATGCACGATTCACGACAGAGCTATAACAGTTACCATACCAGCAAACAAGCCGCTCCATTCGAGGCATTGTACGGACGTAAATGCCGGTCGCCTCTCTGTTGGGCAGAGGTGGGGGATAGTCGGATTACGGGTCCAGAGATGGTAGTGGACGCCACGGAAAAGATTGCACAGATACGACGACGCATGGCGGCAGCACGCGACCGTCAGAAAGCCTACGCGGTCAAGCGTAGCAAGCCCTTGGAATTTCAGGTCGGGGACCGGGTATTATTAAAAGTCTCACCCTGGAAGGGTGTGGTTCGATTTGGTAAACGAGGCAAACTCAATCCACGGTATGTTGGATCGTTCGAAATCACTGAAAGAATAGGCCCAGTAGCCTACAGATTGAACCTACCAGCTGAACTCGGTGCAGTTCACAATGTATTTCACGTGTCGAGTCTGAAGAAGTGCCTGTCAGATGAGACCCTCATAGTTCCTTTTAAGGAACTCACTATCGACGAGCGGTTGCAGTTCGTCGAGGAACCAGTTGAAATCACGGACCGGGATGTTAAGGTCCTCAAGCACAAGAGAATCCCTCTTGTTCGAGTTCGTTGGAACTCCCAGCGTGGTCCAGAGTATACCTGGGAACGCGAAGACCAAATGAGAGAAAAGTACCCTCAGTTATTCGAAACCAATACATCCACTACTGAGACTGAAGCTACTACTACTGAATTTCGGGACGAAATTCCAAATCAACGGGGGGATGATGTGACACCCCAGGAAAACCAGCGAACGATGTAACTTACCTTAACTTACCTAGCTTCCTCAGTGAGTGCGTACCAAATTTCGGGACGAAATTTCTTTTAAGTTGGGGATAATGTGACAACTCGAGTTTCTGACTTCCACTTTCACATTAGATGCGCGTTGACTTTGACTGTTTAGTTCTTTGACTTGTGGATTTAAAATTGTACGCGTTGTGTGTTAATGAAGCGTATTGCCATTTTACATATATGTGATTACTTACGGTTGTAGAAAATAATATTAGAGTTGTTATTAAAACGCTTAGACTAAATCACGTAATGCCTGACGAAACAGAATTTATTTGCCATTTAACCGACTCGACGAAACATGTGTTTCGCCGAGCCTTGATTCGCCAAAACCAGCCCAATTACGGCCCAAACTTGTTGCGTAAATATATATATATATTAGATTAGGGGAAACCGTTATTAGGATACTAAAACCCTAGACACCTCCCCTACTAGCGGCAGCCGTGCGACCTCGTAACTCTCAAGGAACGATCAAGATTTCTCTCTTGATTCATCGCGGTTAGTACAAGTCCTTGTCTGATTTTGTGTTATACATAGGTTATTTGATAATCATGTTTGCATGACTTCTGTTATGATATGTAAAGTTCTAGTTGTCGGCTTTTATGCTTTTGGTCCAATTGCATTGTTTTCCTCCAATTATGTTTGCATGTGGCTTGTCAGTTTTTTTTATATGTAATTAAAAATGTTGATTGCCGGCTATAAACGATAAGCGGGGGAGGGGGTTTAATCGAGTAAGTGTATGTCGGTCCAATGGGGATTGGCGGTGTTTGATGGGTGGCGTGTTAACCTTGGTTAAATATAATGTGTTTGGTCAGATCAATGGCATCTTACACATCAAAAATAATATCATGGAGCGCATGTGTGTGGTCGGCCAACATGCTTCTGATGGCATGTGAATTGACGGTTGGCCTCATCTAGAGTGGTAGGTTACTAAAAATCAGAAAGTCACAGGAGAGCATGTGATGAGATATGTGAGTGGGTTGGGCGGCTATTTGAAGGTTATTGGTTGTGGGGCTTGGCCCTCTAATATCAAAGAACCAAACAATTAAATGTCAGCTATGCTTACCTCAATTGTTATAAAATAATTATGAGTTAGTATGGATTGGGGGTTATGGGCGGTTAGTGGATGGACATTGACGGTGGGGATAGGTGTCGGCCACTAAGGCATCTAGGATATTGTGATGTGTTTGTTACTTGCTAGATTAATTACGATTTTGACCGAAAGATAGTGTGTTGACCGAAAGATAGATATGGTCGAAAGATGACATAGAGTTCGAAACATAATACTTGGTCCGAATGATAATTGTGAAAACTGTTGGTCGAAAGATCATATATGAGTCGAAGGATAATTGTGTAAACTGTTTGTTGAAAGATCTGTAATGTGTCGAAAGATAATAGGGTTTATGCTTTGAATAATGGAACATATGTTGATTTATTTGGCATGCCATGCTTGAGAATGAATGTTAATAATTGTATTCGTGCACACTAACTAATGATTCAATGTGAAATAATACGTGTTGTGCCGATATGCAAACTAACTGTTATGTGAACATTAAATTGCATGCGTATCATTGCGAACATGAACTGATTTGTTATACGTGCATACTATAGGACGTGATTAATTACCTGTGAGTGCATAACCTAGCATACCGAGCAAACCAAGGTGAGTTCACACCCTTACCAAGGCATGGGATTCCCGGGGTGTTGGGAATGGGATTGAAAGGTTGATTAGATACTCTATTGACACTATGACTAGACTACCACATCACTATCCTCGGTTGTGAAGGATACCTATAGTTACGAGTAGTCTAGTGGTTATACAACGTGGAACACCACCACCAGTAACGTGGAACACCACCACCAGTAACGTGGAACACCACCACCAGTAACGTGGAACACCACCACCAGTAACGTGGAACACCACCACCAGTAACGTGGAACACCACCACCAGTAACGTGGAACACCACCACCAGTAACGTGGAACACCACCACCAATGGAACATACAATCGGCCCAGTAGAGCCACCTGTTACAAACGAACTTACTATTACGCATTTACTTTCTGTGAACTCGCTCAACTAGTTTGTTGATCATTCTGTTACATGCCTTGCAGATCGTTGGGTACTTGGAGCTTGCACTGGAGAAGCGGGTCGTTGTGGACAAGGATTGTGGCTTTTCTGTTGAGCTATTATGACACTTAAAACTGTTAACTACTACTGGTTTATTTGCTATGCTTCCGCTACATTTTGAAACGATGATTTGTTTGATCACCTTTTGTATTGAATGGATGGTTTTCAGTTATTTTACTTAATATTAAATGCATGTTCAATATGATTGGTGGCTTGATCCTGGTCGGTCACGCTCCCAAGCGGTGATACTCCGCGTGTGGATTTTGGGGGTGTGACATGAACTTTGTGTGAAAATTTCAGTGGACCGATATACTGACAATCTAGGTGAATTGTTTAGAACTTAAAATGAAATCAAGCTTAACGGTGTTAGTGACATGTCTCATAAACTGATATGATCCTCTTACACGAACTCACAAAAATATGTTTGTAAATATTTCATTTCTACATTCTCGTGTTTTTACAAATGGTGTCAGTTACTTTTTTTTAGAAAATCCAAAAAGATTTTTGAGTGTTTTAGCATAAACTTTTGAAAAAGTCAAAAATATTTTCGACAACTGATGTAGGAAAGCTGATTTTCAAAATTCCGAGTGCTAAGCATGACGATCTTGTTATGAGGGGGAATGGAGTGTGTCTAAATTGTCAAAATAATTTTGTTTTGATTAATCAACAAGTGGTTCATCATATAGAAAGTAATTTGAGGGAAAGTTGTAGTTGATGCACATGTTAGTGTTGGTGCATGAAAATTGTTAAAATTGGAAAATTTATTTCTGGGTTAAGATTGTGAAGGAATAGCCAGGTTTTGATCTTGGATCTGAAGATAGAGTGCCAGGTTTTGATTCCTGAAGACCTCTGATTGAAGAAAGCCAAGTTTCGATCCTGGAAATCAATCTTGAATTTGTGAAGACCAGACAACGATCCTGAAGATGTTACTGAAGAACAAAGGAATGCCAGTAAATCGAGAGGGGGAGTCTGAAGATAGAGAGAAAGAAAAGCCCAGAGACTGATCAAGACTGAAGATGTGAAGACACAGCATAGTTGTGACTCGATAGTCGACTCCATCAACATCTAAGGGGGAGTCTGTTGGTGCACTACATCTGTTGATTTCGTCTTGGATCGAGTCTTTCATTGTATTGTATAGATTAGGGCGCGTTTTACGAGAAAACTAGAGAGTATAGGTGTTTTAGAGAGTAGGTCCGCTTATACGTACATGTCCGTATATGGGAACCTCTGATGTTCGTATATGGGAACCTCTCATGTCCGAATATGGGAACCTCTCATGTCCGAATATTGGAACCTACTCTCACTATAAATACCCTTGAGCGAATCTCATTTGGAACTTTGCCAATTCCATACCGAAGTGCTGCCGGTGTGAAGAACGAGCTGTAAACATTGTCAAATCAATAAAACAGTAGGTTAAAGTGAAGAACAAGCTATTTCTACCTACGTTTCTTGTTATTCCGCACCTGAAACATAGGAGAACGCCTCTGAACGACTCAATCAGGTCAAAACACGATCCTACATTTTCGTGGTCATTTCCCACTATGATAATGTCATCGACGTATATGAGAGCACCAACAAACACCTTTCTTGTCTTGTAAGTAAACAGGGAGTGGTTGGCGAAGGAGTGTTTGAACCCAAGTTCGAGTAAAACTGGTGTAAATTTTTTATACTAGTTTCTCGTAGCTTGTTTCAGCCCGTATAATGACTTTCGTACCCTACATACTTTTGTTTCTCCCCCTTTTTCATAACCTTGTGGAATTTTCATATAAACTTCTTCGTGTAAATCCCCATGCAAAAAAGCATTATTCCCATCTAGTTGATGAATGGTCCATTCCTTTTTAATGGCGATGGCGAGAAGGCTTCGAACCGTGACCTGCTTAGCCATCGGTGCAAACGTGTCATGATAATCAACACCTTCCATTTGCGTGAATCCCTTTGCCACGAGCCTTGCTTTGTACCTTTCCATTCCGAAGAGAGCCTTAGGACATCCGCTTAAACCAACTCTGCTGGTCTGAAGCCTATTAGTCAGTCGGTCTTCAACTCCCGGTAATATTCTACCTAGTGAGAAATGCCAATTGCGAGCTCTAGCAGAAGTTTCTGTGTCAAAGAGAAAGAGCGCTCAATTAGCTCATAGATGGGGTGAGTTTGGCCAGGATATCAAAAAACGATTTATTCAATTCATCTAATCCTCTCTTTCGGATCTCGCTAATCCAGTCTATTCTATTTTGAGACCGGGGAACGCTCTACCCCTTCACCTACAAAAGGAGTTACTGCAGACTGGCTTCCCCCCATATACCCCCCGCGGATGTGGATACAATAATTCAAATGGGCCGTGTCTTCTATCACTTTGGAGGGCAACATATTGATGATGTATGTCGCGACTAGGATACATTCACCCCAAAACCTTATTGGAAGATTTGCTTCAAATTTGAGTGTTCGAGTCGTTTCAAGTAAGTGTCGGTGCTTCCGTTCCACTACCCCGTTTTTTTGTGGAGTGTGTGGACAAGTTGTTTCCAAGAGGATCCCTTCTTTAGCATAAAAATTTAACATTTGATTTGAGGTAAATTCTCCACCGTTATCACATCTTATTCTCTTAATGTTTCATTCAAATTGTGTTTTAATCATTTTGTGAAAATCAATTAAACATGTACTCGCTTCATACTTGTATTTGAGAAGAAAAACCCAAACCGCCCTACTGTAATCATCAACTATTGTTTAAAAAAATAGTTTGCCTTTGAAAAGGAGGGTGTTCGATATTTTCCCATATATCGCAATGTAGCAAATCAAAACAAGCATTCGTTTTTTATCATGAAAATAAATGGCTTGTTGATTTAGGATGTACATAACACATAACCCATAGAGCAGACATCCTTGAAAATAAAAGGACGCGTCCCAAATCGTTTTGTATCGGCTTAGTTTCAGGTGCACTTTCTTTCCCAAATCGTTCCCAAATATCCGACCATATTTTCGCAGCGGAATTGGCATATGTTACACTTCCTCGGATATCCTTTTCCATGGCTGTAGTGAGCCACCCCTTGATCATTGCATCACACCGTAACCAAGCAACGTAGTTTGCATCTGTTTTGCTTGGTTTCTCGATGGTCCCCTCAACGAAACCCATCTTGTTTTTTTGCAAACAAGCAATTTTCCATCTCTTGAACCCAATCGAGATAGTTGTTTTCGGTTAAAGTTTCGTTTACGTGCATTTGCCTCGGGTAGTCAGATGGGTTTAGGTAGAAGGGAGAGGTATGATCAGAACACCCCCCCCCCCAATCAGTTTTGCGGTTTTCTTGACCGATATCGTCTCCTGCCATTAAAGTCTTGTGAATGGCGTTTTAGGTTTTGTTGGTTTGTTTATGGATCGAACGTGACTGCTTTGATACCATATACATTTTGGTACAAAGAGTTTAGTTTGACAAAACATCCATCGCGTTCTCATTGGGAAAAACCTAATATAGACATGATGATTACATAATAATGGAAAGTAATATTCAAGGAATAAAATATGGTTCCCACATCATACGTAATGGTATCTAAAATAAGGAGAGAAAATATTGCCTTTCTATAGGAGAAGCTTAGAACTCAACAAATGGGCTAAGTCAGACATAAGTAGGCTAAATTGTTTACAACTCGGAGCCCCTACAAGTAAAATTAAAAAGAAAAAGACCCTACATATTGGGTCCGTCGTTTTTGCCCAAAAATGGGCTTAGTTGTTTACAACTGAAAAGCATACTTGATATATGGGCCTTCATTAATAGTCTACGTTTGAGTTTTCAAGAATAATTCAAGCTTCAGATTGAGAAAGAAATCTTATTTATGTATAAAAAAATAAAAAAAAATAAAAAAAAAAAAGAACTGTCCTTTTGATTAGCTAGTGTTTTGAATCAAGTCAAACCTTAAACAACTTTCACAATTTTTTAATATGCCACATATATTATATAATAATAACTATTATCACTATATATAGAACTAAGAAAAAATAACTAAATAATAATCTATATTAAGTAATAAAAATATAATTATATTATAAATGTATATAAATTAACTAATAAACAGTATACAAGCCAAGTCCAAGCAGAGTCGAGCTTAAGCTTTACAAATAGAGTTCGAAACGAGCCAAACTCGAGCTCAACTCCTGTAAGTTACAGCGACCGAACTTAAGCTTAGGCGAGTTCGGGCTTCGCGGCTCATTTACACCGCTGGTTATTTCTCTCTTGATTTTTATGATAGAATTATAGTTTTAAAATAAGAATATTAACAAAACTAAAGAAATATGACTAAAACCAAGTTAAACAAAGAGCAAATATTGCAGAAAAAGATATACAAGCTTTAATTACATGTTTTACAACATCATTAGAAGCTTCAATATTGCATCTAGCATCACATATTCTCAACACAACATTCTAAAACAAGCAAATAAAGCTATTTTACAAACCATATATCAACATTCCTTTTATAAACTAAACTACTTGAATTAAAACATGCAAAAAAATCACATCAAACTTTCTCATTTCTTTAAGGGTTTCAACCCTGAAAGAATCTTCAAAACATCTTCCATTGATGGTCTATCAGACTGCTTGCTTGTTGTGCAAGCAAGAACAACTTCAACAACCAATTTTATCTCTTCTTGAATGGACTTTGAAGATGAAGATGATGAACAAGAAGCAGACACTTCATTATCATTATAAATTTCCTTCAATAAAACATCTTTTGGTGTTTTGTGAATGCTTATTCCGCCATTTTTTCGTCTTCCGTTAGTCAAAATCTCCAAAACAACCTCCCCGAAGCCGAATACATCATCTTTCAGGTCATGATCCATGAGACCCTTGTATTCACCTGTCATATAAATATGTAGACTTATGATTTCAAGATCTGTAAAGTCGAATGATTTATAGATTATTACGAATGAGCTGATTCGAGCTGTTTTTTTCTCTAATGGGTCAAACGGGTCGAAAATCATTCATTCGTATAGTTTTTAGACATAAGCTCACCTAAACGGTCGAAACTCGTTCATTGTTCAGTTTTTAGAGATAAACGGGTCAAAACGGTTTTTTTTTTTTTCGTTCATGGGTCAAACATGTCGAAACTCGTTCATTGTATGGTTTTTAGACATAAACGGGTCGAAACGGGTTATTTTTTCCTCGTTCATTGTATGTAATCCTATTAGATGAACTAATTTCTTTATTAAAAATAAATAATTTGAGAAAATAATTACACAATAAAACTGACCCGTTTCGACTATTACACATCATGCTTGTTTGGTGCTATTAAAGTAAAAAAATAGTTATTAAAATCGGGTTTTTAGGTAAGAAAGGACCTCATACCTGTTTCCATTGCAGATATTGTTTTAAACCCGAATTCTGCCAAACAGGGCTCCATATTTTCATCGAAAACTATGTTACTCGCCTTCAAATCTCCATGAGGAATAGCTGGACGACGATCATGGTGAAGATAACACAACCCTTTAGCAATGCCGATCACAAGCCTATGTTTCGAACCCCAATCTCTTTTAATTGCAATCTTGTCGTCAAGATTACCGTTTGGTAAATATTCATACAGCAAATAACCAAGATTCTTATTATAACAAAACCCCAACAACCGAACCAAATTCTTATGTCTTAGATTCCCTATTTGGTTTACGAAATCAATCAAAAGATTCGAACCTTTTGCCCCCCATTCGATCTTTCTCACAATTACCGTCATCCCAGACAACAAAACGGCTTTGCAAACCGAATTTGACGAATACAACGTTTCCACGGTATCAATGGAGTTGAAACTTTTTAAAACATCTGCGGCTGTGAGTTCGGGTAAACCGCCAAACGACACCATATTCCAGTGGCGGTTAACACTTTGTCTCCGGTAGTAAAAGATACCGAAAAGAAGTGCCGAGAGTACAACCACTATAGCGCAGAGTACAAGCACCCAACCAACCTTGTGATTCCTTCTACTTCCCAATTCCATTCCCTCAGATATTCCGTTCGCGTGACGGCATATTCTCGCGAGTGGTGCACCGCAAAGATTAGGATTTCCGAGAAACGAACTACTATCCATCGTTTTAAACGTGTTTCCGTTCGGGATCGAACCCGAAAGATCGTTATACGACAGATTAAGAAACTTCAACTTCATCAAGCTTCCTAACTTCACTGGTATCTCACCGGATAAATTATTTTCAGCGAAATTTAACGTTTCGAGATTCTCACAAACCGAAATGCTTTCCGGGATACCTCCCGATAAGTGATTCCGGTTCAAATCGATAAACGATAACGACTTACAGAACGGAAACTCAGGGAAATTCCCAGAAATATTGCACGATGAGGCCGAAAAATTGCGAAGAACCGGCAACGACCATGCTTTTTCGGGAAGTATCCCTCCAAGATTCGTATTATTCGACACGCTAAAATGCTCAAGACTTAAAGCATGAAATATATCATAAGGAATCCCACCAGTAAACCTATTTCCAGATAAATCAACATAAGAAACATCACTAAGAATCCTAAAATCCAAATCAATATCACCCGAAAACAAATTATCTTCAAGTCGTATTCGAACAAGCGAGGAACAATTCGAGATAGACGAAAGCCCACCCGAAAACCAATTCGAAAACAGCATTAACCTACTCAACTCCCCCCCTGAACAAATACCTGGCGGAATCACACCCACAAAATCATTTGTTGAAACATCAACCCATTTGAGTTTAGAATGCATACCCAATTCTTGTGGCAGTGTGCCACTAAAGAAGTTATCCCAAATAAGAAGTGATTCAAGATTAGGAAGCTTAGCTATCCCTTCAGGAACAGAACCATTCATGTCGTTATACATAACACTTAACAGTTTTAAGCTTTTCAAGTTCGAAAAACTGTCGGGAATTGGACCCGAAAGCAAGTTATCCGAAAGATCTAAGCTCGAAAGCGTGGAAATGTTACCGAATTCGTTCGGGATCATTCCGGAAAGAGAGTTTTTGAACAGAAATAGTGTGTCAAGATTAACTAAGTTACCTAACTCTTTTGGGATTGTTCCTGATAGATTAGCACCAGCAATATCAAGATATCTAAGCTCACTCATATTACCAAATTGCCATGGGATTGTTCCTTGATAAGAATTGTAACCAATCTCCATATGAGTGACAGTTTTTAACTGACCAAATTCAATAGGTAAATACCCACTTAACAAATTACCAGCAAGATGAATAAAATCAAGATTCTTGCATAACCCATATGAATTTGGAATGGGCCCACTGAAATAACTTCCAGCAAAGTTGACAACTTTCACTGAGGCAATTTCACAAACATCTGGTGGGAGTGAACCAGAAAAGCTGTTGCTAAAAGCATCAAGAACTATTAACTTTTGAAGCTTTGAAATCCCATAAGGAAACACACCAGAAAAATTGTTTCTACTAATATCCAAAGTGTTCAAGTTTGTAAGATTAAAGATCCCAACAGGGAGTGATCCAGAGAATGAGTTGTGACTTATGTTGAGAACAATTAAGTCAACAAATTGATAGAGTTGACTCCCTGATAAAAACCCACCAAGATTCTTTAAAGAAAGGTCTAAAGATGTGATTTTTGTTGAGTTTTGGTTACATTTGACACCAACCCATGAACAAGATTGGATTTTTTGAGATGGGTTTTGGTCTTTAGGGAGAACCCAGTTGTTTAAAGCATTAGATGGGTCAATAAGCTCTGATTTCAAGCTTATTAGTGCTTCTGTGAAAGGATCAGCAGCAGATGAACAGATGAACAACATGAACAAGAACAAGAAGGGGTAGAAATGAAGAATCTTCATGGGGTTATTTCAAGATTTGAGGGGGTGAATCCAATAAATGAAATGGGTTTATTGTTGTTGTGAATGAACAAAGATGGATAGAAAATGGAAGAAAGGTTAGGTCAATTTGTGGCCTCACTTGATTAATTATGGTGGATTATTGCATTGGGACTGGAAAAAGTGAGCAGGAGAGGAGAAAAGGAGGGAATGACATAATATGGTGAAGTAGTCTGCAGGGTTTTGAATGGCTTTTGGAAGCATATGGGGCCTAAAATTGGATGGATTGTAAGTTGTGAAGCACTCTTTGTTCTTACTCTGTTGTAAAATGTGTAATGTTAAAATAGCTCGTGAATCTTACAAAATGTTAAAGATTTTGAATACAATTTTAATTATTGTTTGTTGTATGAACTTGTAAATGGCTACTAGTTTTACAAATTATATATTATTGATTGACTTTGTATTTTCATTTCTATATAACCAGTCTTGTATTGGTTACCGATCTTAGGCCATGTAGTGGTAATACTTTTACTTTTGGGCGTTTTGCGCCATGTGGCATCTCAGTCAGCAATGGAGCATTATCGGGCGTTTTCTAAAATGAATGTAGTGGGGTGTGGGGCATTATATTAAAAGATGTGTAATAAAATTAAATTAAAAAAACCATCAAAAAATCTTATTGGACAAACAAAAGGAAAATTTACTGTGATTGGCCAAAACAAAATCAATCAGGCGTGGAATAAAGAACGTCTCAAGCATTTTCAAACAAGAAAACGCCCCTAGGGGCTGTATGTGGGCATTGTTTGGGCATTGTTTGGCGTTTTGGGCAAAAAAAACGCCTGACTACGCTTGGTCTTATTAGGTAGATAGCAGGTAGAAGATTGGTTATTAAAAAAGCTTATGGGTTTGAAACAGGTATGATATCAAATGATATCTATTTTATTACTCAAATCTTTTTATCAGCATCAAAGCTGAATATATAATATATATTAGTATGTTTTATATAATAATAATATAATAAGTAGTATGTTGAAGTTGTTATAAAGTTGAAATTATTAAGATATTAGAACTTTTAGAAATGCGGTTGAATATTTTATATTTTAAGTGAGTTTTTAGGTGAGTATAAAATTGGTTTAGGCTAATAGGTGTCCCAACTAGTGATATGCAACTAGTTAACCACGTAAAACGATAAACAAGTATATCAAAAACCCGATAAGTATAAGTAGTGAGTACCCAACGAAGATGATACTTGGTATAAGGCCAATCGAAATATCAAATTTTTTTAATAAAATTGATTCAAAAAAGTATTTATCTACATATTTTTTTAGTCAACCAATTGTTTCACTCCAATCACCAGGACAAATTATATAAAGATAGCAGGTAGACAAGTAATAAACTGCGCCGTCATCCCCTAATAGAAGATGATTGAAAATATAGTATCTCATGTATCCTAGCTTCTACTCACGGTATGATCGATAAAAGTGAGTATTTAGCCAGTGAATTTCTCCAGATTTTTACATTATTTTATAGAGAATATCTCATATTTTATGTACTTAAGTTTTTAGAAAAAAAAAAATAAATGAACTTAAGTTATTAGAGAAATTTCAAATTATGTGATAAAGGAAATATGATTTAAAAAATAAAAAAGAATTATTAAAAACAAAAAATAATTGATAAAAAATATGGTTTTAAAAAAGTAAAAAAAATATAATAAAAATATGTTAAAGCTTAAATATAATAATAAACTATTATAATATTAAATAATAAAATATTAAAAAGCTATATATTATTATAAAAATAAAGTTACTATTCATGATTTTTCGATAACAAAATATATATATATATAATATATATATATATATATATATATAATGGTATATTTTATTTGTAAACTATCTTGGTATATTATTTACTAAAAATAATAAAATAATTAAATGTATATTTTAGATGCCGTTTGCATTGTGGAAGGGAATAGAACTTCCTTTATTTTTGGCTTTTCTAGGCATCTTTCTTTTAAGAATCCAATTGTTGTGTACCCTATACATACATGCACACATGTATAAATAGACAACAAATGAATATTTTAGCTTAATAGTTAGTGTACGATTGTATGAAGTAAAGGAGTTGTCCTTTTTGGTTAATTTTATATTTAACTCATCAAATTCAATAGTTTGAAACTTTGAGTTTGAATCATAGGTGGTGTTGTTAATGATGAGACAATAGTGTTGATGATAGTGCTAATCCTTATTAGCAAACTTTTATCTTTAATATATTAATAGAAATATATTTTTACTATAACTTATTTATAGTTCATAAAATGTATTTTAGAGGGATAATAGCAATTAAAATGTCTTTAAAAGGTGGTTTGTTATTTAAAACTTGAAATTTTGATTTAGTTTGATGTGTGTTTATGATACTTTGTATTATAAGGACACAACTTTAACATCTATTAGTATAGACTTAATTGATAAAACTACATGTTTAAAGCGAGTTAAAATAAATTATAACATAATAAGTTAGACGAATATAATTAAGTCAAATGAACAAATATTTATATATCGAGTTAAAATGAGTGACAACATGTTAACTCGGATATAAGAGAATAAATAAAATAAATAAATATTTGTAGTTAATATATGGCATGTTAAGTTTAGAAATGTTAAAAGCTTTATTTACATTTTATCGACCTCATTTATTTTAAGATTTATTAAGTTTAAGCATATATGTGTTTTATGTATATTAGAATTGTAAAATATTCTTATCATTGTTAAAACTTATTTATCTACTAATGATCAAGTTTTACTATGTTAGACTTCACTCGGGGTTTCATATGTAATTCTTTATTTTGTATTTATATTTATAATATTATAATACAAAGCTAACTGATAGTTTAACTGGTAAAACAAAAAAGTTAAAAGAGTAAATTCTCTCACTATTGCTTTTTGGGCTGAGTGGGTCAAAAGAAAGACCGGAATAGTTTGACTTTTATAAATTATAATATCTATGAGAATCGTTGTTTCGATATGAACACAATCAATCTTCTCCCTTTATTGTCGAAAACAAAATATATAACAAAAAAGTTCTTTCAACAGCTATTGAAAAAGGTGAATGTGTACAAGTAGATATGAGACTACATTGAAGTCAAGTGTGATGGATAGAAAAGAGGTCCTAATTGTTGTAACAAATGGATATTATTGATTGGAATTATAGAACTACATGCCTAAATAATATTTTTTTTAGTAAACTGCAATTTTACCCCTGGGGTTTAGGGCAATTGGCATGTCTACCCCCCCCTAAGGAAATAAATGCAATTTTACCCCCCAACGTTTGGGGTTATGTCGCAACTTTACCTCCCGGACCATGTCAACGTTAATATTACCGTTAGTGTGTATTGAAATGTCCAAAGTACCCTTTGTCTCCCCATTAAGAAGCTTGAAGCCCTCAATTCACTGCCCTAAACGTTGTTCTCACCCAATTCTTCAATCGACCCCCAAATTCATCGCTCTTGCTGAACATGTCTTCATCTTCTTCCTCTGTGCTTCGATTCAAGGAGACAATGGGCAAAACTCAAGCTTCAGACATCATATGTCCTTGTGGTGGGAAAACAGTGGTCAAACAATCAGAATCCAAAGCTAATCATGGTCGATGGTATCTTCGATGTGTAAGTTTCTTCTGTTTTATGCTTATTGAAACTCAAATTTGTTTGTCGTGTTGCTTATGATGTCCGATAATAGGTTGGAGGATGTGGATTCCTCAGATGGGCTGATGTTGGTGAAGAACAGGGATGTCCGATTTGTCGAGAGGTAATGCCTGCTTTAATTCAAAGCATTAAAGATAAGGATGAGTTGGCTAAGTGCAAAGACCAGTTGGCTCGGTACAAGAATGGCGATGTGTTCAAACTGAAGATGTACTTAGGGATTACTTAGGTCTTGATTGTTCTACTTTTTTTTGCTTAAGTAGTTAAATGTGGAGAAATTGGATTAGTTTGTGTATTTTGACTCTAACTGTATTTGAGTTATGAGTTTTCAAGTTTATGCAATGGTCCTTTTCAAGTTCTTATATGTTTGTTTTGGTAGCCTGCTTGTAATTCTGTAGGTATTGCTGACAAAGAGAATGCTATAGTTGAGAATGAGAAAGATACTGCTAAGGATGAAGACATCGTTGCAGCCAAAGAACCAGACAGTTATGTATACTTTGAGGATCAAGACTCTGAGATACTCAGACCTTACATGGATCAAGAAACTGATTATGAAAAGATATTCAGAGATCCGACAAAGGATAATGACCCTGAAGTGCTGGAACATGCATGGGATTACACATATTGGGATGAAGAGGATGATTGGTACTTTGACCCATATGAAGGGGAGCATAGTTCTGATTCGAATTGGTCTTGTTTGGATGATTGTCACTGGAAATAGGCTAGATTTGTTTGGTTGTATGTTTGTATTTTGGACCTCTTATTTGTACTAAATGTTGCAATGTAATCGAATCACTTTCCGCCAAAATTCTGTTTGAACACATTATTTGTACTAAAGCAGCCATATACAAACTATATTCAAACAACCAAACATGTTCATGACAACATAACCATCCGTCACTCATAAAGATTGTAAACCAAACATTGTATTGAACAAACTTGAGAAACCAAACATTGTCTTGAACAAATAAACAAACAAACATAGTCTAAAGTTACAAACCAAACATTGTCTTGAACAAACTTGACAAACAAACATAGTCTAAAGTTACAAACTATCCGTCACTCATAAAGATTGTAAACTGGTGCACCTTGAGTGGCAGTGTGTGATTCCTGTGAAGCAGTGGATTGTTCACCCCCTTGTCCTTTGCAGCTCCTGACACTGTGACCCATGTTCCCACATTTACCACACTTTAGGCTGGTTCCCTTTCTGGTCATTTTACCTCCTTTGTCGAACTCCTGCTCAAGCTCTTTTTCACCAAATGCCTTCCTTTGTTTCTTCTTTGGCCTTCCAACTTGTGTATGATGCTTTGGTGGGATGAGTGTTGTTGGACACTGTGAAGGAGTCCAAATCTCCGACACGTTGATTGGCTCTATCACATTGTCATAAACTTTCTTCCATGTTGACAGCCAATACACATCAGAAACCCACTCTTCTGGTATGCCAGCATCAGTGTTATTCCTTGACATATCCCATATGGCTGCAACTGCATGTTTGCAAGGCATCCCTGTCAAATCTCACTTCCTGCATGCACAAGTTTTATGTTTAACATTCACAACACATTGTGATCTTGGACCTGTTACTTGATACTTGTCTGAATCAACCATTAAAACAGACATTTCAGCAGCCTGTTTCTTAATCTCATCGAAGACCTCAGTGGCATGAGGTGTCAGTGGCCCCATACACTTTGCTTGCAATTTCTTGACATTCACTATCCTCTTGGTCATGTACTCCCTAATGAATTCTAGGCATGTGATAATCGGCTTGTCCCTTGCTCCTATGATTTGTCTGTTAAAAACCTCACATATGTTGTTCAGCAACATATCACATTTAGCTCTTCCAGAAAAATATGCTCTTGACCAAGCTGTGTATGGGATCTCATTCAGTCAGTCATACATAGCTCGTTCTGTTGTCTTAATTTCTTCCATAGCTTTGTTAAAATATGGAATAGATGTCTTCCTTCCGGCTGACCAAAGCAAATTCTTGTAAAGATCTCCACGCCACTTGGATTTCATGTTCTCATGGATGTGCCTCAAACAAAATATGTGCTCACCATTAGGAAAAACAGCTAGCATAGCTGGAATCAGACCCTGTGATACAAAATGCAATTAATCCTGATATTTTGCAACCAAAGTTATTTGCAAGTTATTAATTAACACTTAAGAAGTTATTACCTGTTGTCTGTCACTGATGAAGGTGAAACAAGACTCAGCCGTACACCCTAGGTCATCTCTCAATAGTTGCAAAAACCATTTCCAGCTTTGGGTTGTTTCTGCCTCAACAAGGGCATAACAAACTGGATATATGCTATTGTTCCCATCTATACCAACAGCACTCAAGATCTCTCCAGGAAATGGACCTTTCATGAAACAACCATCCACACCCAGCAATGGTTTTCCAATCATCTTAAATCCTTTCATCATAGAGCCAAAACAAACATAAATCCTTCGAAACTGCCTTGTAGGACTACCTGAGTTCCCTCATGGCTCCACATCAATTTTAATTGTACTACATTGGTTGGCTTTTAGAAGTTCATCACAGTATGACCTTAGCAGACTATACTGTTCTTGGTAATCACCATAAATCCTCGTAGTTGCTATCCTCTTGGCTCTGAAGACCTTATGTAGTGATATTTCTAGCTGATGCTTCCGAAGCAGTTGACTTTGAATTGCATGAATTGGCATGTCTGGATTGCTTTCAATCATAGGTTGGATCTCTTTAGCAATCGAACTCATTTCTTACAAAGAAACGGCCCTTGTTGTCAAACAATTATGTTGATTATGAATGGTCTTCACACACCACTTATCCTTGTCTATATTTCTTGAGATGTGAACTGCCCAAGGACAGGTGGGCTTGGTATGCCTTTTAATGTGTTTGTATTTTTTCCCTACTTTGGTGCATTTACTATTTTGCCCCTCACCCCCCTTCTTTTTTACAGGACCAAGTAGTGGTGGATTACTTCCAAAACATACTGCCCTATACCTTAACAATCCGTTTTTTAGAATAAACACATCCCTCCTTGCCTTAAGAGCATAATCTTTCACCATCTGATTCATCTTTTTCTTGTCATCAATAAGCTGACCAACAAAGAATGGCAGATCATTTGGACCTTTTAAAGCACCCTTGTTTCTCCTCCTTATCTTCCTGGCAACCTTATCTCTAAGGCTTGAATTGTCATCAGACCCACTTTCAAAGTCCTCCAGGTATATAGGCAGATTGTTGATGCGCGGAATGTCTGTTGACTGCGTCTACAAAAAGTCTGAAGTCAAGATTGGTCAAGAGGGGGTCAAACTGTAAATATTAGGCAAAATAGTAGTCGGTCCGCTTATTTGTCAGTATATATACTCTGGACCGCTTTTATGTCATGTTGGACCGCTCTTGTGTCATTGTGTGGATCGCTTTTGTGTCAAGTGATCTGGTCCGCTTATATGGCCTGTCACATAAGCGAACCAGGAACACTATAAATAGGTCAGAGCGGTTCATAACTGAGGTAGGTGTGTGTGTGCTTAGAGCCGAAACTCTGTCAAAATCTCATCAGAAAGCAATAAACAGATAGGAATTGAAAGGATAAGCTGTTGTAACTTCATATATGTTGATTCCGCCTTCATACATGAAGATGAGCTACTCTGACTGACTTTTCAGGTCAAAGAATGGTCCAACAAGTAGTATCAGAGCTCAGGACGAGGAGTTCATACTACTACAGCATAGATCTGCAGAAATCTCTCTTTTCTACTCACTTTCTCTCATACTTTTTCAGTTTCTAGTGGTTCCAACGGTCAAAATTGTCTGAAATTTGAGTATAACGTATAAAACACACTAATAACAAACCCTAGAAAGTCTCAGGTTAAAATTCGGACTAAAAATGGTCAAAATCAGTTAAAAACTGTGGTCCGCTTTTACGGACATCGCGAGATTTTGGACCGCTTTTGTGACACTTTCTGGTCCGCTGTTACGTACATCACTCGGCCCGCTCGAACGATCATAGTCTGGATCGCTCATAAATTTGTTGTTGGCTCGCTCGAACAGACATAATTGGTTTGGTCCGCTCGAACGGACATAGTTGGATCGCTTTTCTGACATCTTGTGGTCCGCTCGAGAGAACATATTTGGTATTGTCTGGTCCGCTTATTCGGACACATACTGGTTTGCTTGTACTGTAGTCTGTGTTTTGGGTTCGCTTATTTGAACCTAATCGGTTCGCCTTTCTGTCACTTATACAAGATTGATCCGCTTTTGTGGTTCTGTTTTTCAAAAATCTCGAAAATTTTTCTAAGTGTTGGTTGATTTTGCAGGTACGATCAAAATGGATGATATTTTCATGAATTCGTTCAGTGATATGTATGCATTCACGAGTAGTTCGGGAAACAACGATACATCTTCGAACAATACAAATGAGAATCAATCAAAGGAGAAAAAGAAGGAAGCTTGGGAGTCTGAGAGTGCATTCGGTACATTCAACAAACCTCCGAAGCTTATGGCAAGCGAGGAATATAGCCGTTGGTCGAGAAAATTTGAGGATTGGTTGATGGCTTTCGCGTTTGCAAGTTGGAAGAGTTTGAAAAATGGATATGTTCATGGAGACAAAAGTGGAGAAACTTTATCATCAGCTGACGAAATTGAATCTTTTGTGGCAGAGCAAAAGTGTGTGGCATTATTGTTTCAATCGGTGCGAGAAGATATCATTTCGCTGATAGATTACCAATGCTAAAGATTTGTGGGAAAAACTTGAAAAGAAGTGTCTTGGTAGCAAAGAGATTGTAAAAAATAAAACGAAACTTCTTAGAAAAGAGTTTGTTGTCTTAAAAATGAATCGGTTTGTAAAATGATTGAAAGGTTCGGTCATCTGAAGCTGGAACTTGCACGACAAAAGATTACGTATTCTGATGAAGAACTTGTTGACAAACTGTTTGATTCATTACCAGATGAAGTTGATTGGAGATACTACGCACTGATGTTGAAGAACACTATTGCTCCTGAAAATTTGACTCCAGATGTTGTGATTGAGAGACTTGAAAGTCATGAGCTTGAATTGAAGAAAACTTACAAAGTCAATCACTCATCCTATCAGCAAAACTTGGATCTTTACTATCCGAAAAGCTTGATGCCGAAAGCTATCTCTCCGAAAACTGCATTTTCTGCTGAGAATGTTTCTTCAGCAAACAAAGAAAGTCAAAGCAGTTCAAACAGTGGAAGCCACAGTGGTTATCACGGTGGATCTTCATCTTCTGAAAAACGTTCTGATGCAAAGTTTTCGTGTAACATCGCGATAGATCTGAAGAACGCACAGAATTTTGATGAAGAGTCAGCCAAGCAACAAATGGTTTTTCTAGCGTCTGTGTTGGAGTCCTATGAAGGTTTGGTGGCCGGAAAGATCGGGAACACAAATTTAACAAAAGAAGACTACGATCAGATAGACCCGGAGGAAATGGAACTGATAGATATTCGTTGGGCGATGGCAAGTGCTGTTCGACGTGCTCAGCGTTTCATGGAAATTACCGGGAGGAAGACAATCGGAGGTCCGTCTACAAAGCTGGGGTTCGATAAGTCAAAGGTGACATGTTTTAAGTGTAAACAGAAGGGTCATTTCAAGAGGGAGTGCAGAAATGCGTATGCAGATGAATCAGAGAATCCATTTCGAGACGACTATTACAAGAAGGCAATCTACCATCAGAATAAATCCGAGCCGCCCAGATTGAAGCAACAGGAAGAGAACAGAGACAAATCGAGGGCTCTAGCTGTGATTTATGATGATGAGGGTTACGATTGGAGCAAAGAGGGTTTGCCGGAAGAAGATGCTGTTGGTTATACTTTCATGGCAAAGAATGAGCCTATTCCATGGAAAGATAATCGAACAGAGGAACAGAAGTATAAATACCGGAAGATGGTTGGTGAAAACAAGATTATCAGACTTTCTGGTGTATATCTAGAGACAAAAAGAGCGAATAGATGGGATCCAGACAGAGAGTGCTACCTTGATAAGTATGGCAACATTGCAATTGATGACAAAACGCTTGATATCGAGGCCATCATCAAGGAGTATAAAGAAGAAGATGAATATTGGCAGCACAAGTGGTGGGGAACACCAACGTCAAAGATGATTGAAGAAGAGAAAGAGAAAGAGGAGAAAGAAAAGAAAGAAAAAGAAGAGACTGATGAAGTGAAAAAGATTGATACGGGCTTGATCGATGTTACGCAGGAGTTGACAGCTGAAAATCTGGGAAAGATGGCTGACAAAGTGCTAGCTGCAAAAGCACTTGAGGTAGATTCTAATTCTGTTTCTGAATCTAAGGATCAGGTCAGACCAAATGTGTCAGCTAATGCGTCAGGTAAGAAGATTGATGGAAACATTGACTGCAAAAATTGCACAAAAGAATGCAATTTCTGTAGCACTGTCACGTACCTCAACAATGAGAAAATTAAAAACCTGACAGCTAAGATCAGCAGTGTTGAGGATCAAATACTCGGTCGTGACAAAACTGTAAGAGCTTCAACTGAACGGATCAAAGAGTTAACTTCTCAAATGGAAAAAGATAAAATTGATCATGAAAAGGTTAAAACTGAAAATGAAAAGTTAATTCTTGAAAACCGTAAAATTTCTGAAAATTTTGAAAAGCTCAAAACCACAGTTAAAGAAAGTGATGAACGAAATGGTAAAACGTTTAAAGAAAATGAACATTTGCGAGCTGTGGTGAGAATAAAAGAAGAATCAATTAATAAACAACTGGATGAGATCGCTAATTTGAAACTTAAAGTTCAAGAAGCTGAAATAGAGAATGAGCGAATTCAGTTGAAACTTAACAGTTATAACTCTGCAAGCTTTGTGTTGCAGCATATTGTTCCTAAACCTATAGGAAAAAACAAAGCTGGCGAGGATGTGTTTTCAGATGGTACCGGTGTAGGGTTTCACAAAGTTCCACCGCCGATTTTCCACAATTACACTAAAAAGGAATCTGGGTTGGTTGAACTTGAGGAAGAAAGTGATGTTACACTTCCTGAAAACATTGATGTCACGTTCACGTCTTCCAATGACGAGGGTGTCCAAAGTGATGTGGTGAAAAGTGTGGTAGACAATGTGCTTAAACCGGATTGTGACACTTCTGAGGAGGATGGGTGTTTTCTAGACAGATACATTCCGAAACAAAAGTCCAAGAACAACTTAGATGAAGAATCAAACCTTGTCATGTACAAGATGATGGGTTCGGATAAGTTGTTTTCGGATTCAGAGTTTCCGATCGAGAATGTTAACTTGAACAAATTGACAAATGTTTTCAAACTTGTTGAAGTTGAATTGTCAGCAGTGAATACTCTGAGTCGAAAGAAAGACAGGGTTTACAACAAAAAAACTGGTTATCCACCGCATTTTTACAATAACAATAGAAACAATTGGTCGGGTGGTTATCAGGGGGGGTAAACTGTTTCAGAAAAGGAATGTTTCACACAAGAGGTTTGTCGAAAAGAAAAAATTTGTGAACAGTTCAAGTTCACTTGCTGATGAAGAAAAAGAAATTTTTTTAAAATCAAACAAAGAATTTTTTTGAGAAGAGAGCTTCGCAGGCTCAGTCTGAAGGCACGAGTCGGGTAGCTGATACTCGTACTTGTTTTAGATGTGAACAAGTTGGTCATATTGCACGAAAGTGTACATATGTGAAGCCTAGGACTGAAGCTGTGAAGGTTCAACAAAAGAAGGTTGATGTGAAGGGTAAAGCACCAATGTATGTTGAGAAGAAAGTGGTTGAGAAGCAAAACGTTAAAATCAACAACGTAACAGCAAAAACTGAACCTGTAAAGAAGTTGGTAACTCAAAATGATAAATTTTATAGAAGGGCTGCAGAAACTCAACAGGTGTGGAAACCAAAAATTGAATCAAAAATTGAGAAGAAAGTTACAAATTCTGAAGGGAAAAAGGCTGAAGAGCCAATTATTGTTGATTATGATGCAAATTTTCCGCCACTTAAGGCTGAAAATTTCAAAATTCAAATTGCGAGAGTCAAGGTTGCACCTAAGGCTGATGAGGCCTGGGTGGACTCAATGTTTGACTAAACAGTTTGAATTGCCGGAGCTTCCTAGATTGCGAAGCATGAATCGGCATCTTTCTTGAAGTTGTTTTAAATGATGATTTGTTATGTGCAGGATCTTCCAAAACTTGTATCCAGGTAGATAATGGATAGTGGAGCATCAAGGCATATGACAGGGAAGACCGCATTGCTGTATGATGTGAATAACATTAACGGTGGTTATGTGGGTTTTGCGGGTAATCAAGGAGGTAGGATCATAGGTGAAGGAACATTGTCAAATGGCATTATAACGTTTGAGAGAGTTAACTACATTGCTGAGCTGGAGAACAACCTGCTGAGTATCTCCCAGATCTGTGACAGGATGTATACTACTCATTTCACTGACAAAGAATGTTTGATCCTGAAACCAGGATTTGTGATATCTGAAGAGTGGATCATCATGAGGGCACCAAGAGTCAACGATCTGTACGTGTTGGACATGAGTGTTGCTACTACAACCACGGGTCAGGCTCATTGTTTTGTGTCTAGAGCAACGGAAAAAGAGTCAAGGTTATGGCACCGAAAGATGGGGCATATTCACCTAAGGAAAATGAATCACTTGGTACATAATGATTTGGTTACTGGAGTGAATATTAAAGGTTTTCATCTGGAAGGGAAGTGCATAAGTTGTGTTAAAGGCAAACAAAAGAAAAAGTCACACCCTACAAAGCAAGTCAATTCAGTTTCAAGACCTTTGGAAAGACTTCACATGGATTTGTTTGGACCAGTGAATGTCAAGAGTATCACATGAGATTTATACTGTTTGGTCGTGACTGATGATTATTCCAGATTTTCTTGGGTGATGTTTTTGAAATCAAAAGATGAAACTTTTGATAGTTTGATGGCATTGTTTAAGAAAATTGAGAATCTGTACCAGAGGCCAATCTGTAGAATTCGCAGTGATAATGGTACTGAATTCAAAAACAGTAAGATGGAAGAATTTTGTGATGAAAGAGGTATACTGCATGAGTTTAGTGCTCCGTACACTCCACAGCAAAATGGAGTTGCAGAACGCAAAAACCGGAAGCTAATCGAGACAACCAGAACGATGCTTGCAGACTCTAAGTTACCAATTAATTTCTGGGCTGAAGCTGTTTCTGCTGCATGTTATACTCTCAACAGAGTTCTTACTGTAAAGAAGTTCAACAAGACGTGTTTTGAGCTACTCAATAAACACAAGCCGGATTTGAAGTATCTAGAACCGTTTGGGTCACCCTGTACGGTGATAGAGCCTCAAGGAAAGTTTGGTCCGAAGAACGTTGAGGGAATCTTTGTGGGTTATCAAGTCCTTTGCGACGTGTCTTCATTCCAAGCGACAAGCAGATTATTGAGGCAACAAATGTTGAATGTCAAGGGTACACTATGCTGCCATAGAATCCTGGTGATTCATGGCGTTATCATTATGACAAACTTTGGGATTCGTTTGACATGAGAGAAGAATCAGAGGAAGAAGAAGATATCTTTGATGAGCTGGATATTTTGCGAGAGTACGAGTCGCAACTCAGGTTTCCAGCGGAGTATTCTAGAAGACCTTGGGAAACTTCAAATGACGATGAAGCAGGTCCTAGTAATGCTGGTGAAAATGATGATGAAGTTGCTCCTGGTAATCAGTCGGAGGTGAATGATGATCAAGAAGCTGAAAATATGCCAGTTTTTGACCATGGTGATTCAGATCTTGAGGGGGAGCAGATCCAGTTGTCAAGTCAAACAAACCAAGTTGGTGATCAAGATGCAGAGCAGAATGTTACTAATCTGGAGGGAAATGTAGAAGTTCCAAGCGACGTGATGCCGCAAACTCTTTCTTATCATCCAGAGGAGTTGATAATAGGAGAATTGCAATCGGGCGCTCGCACGAGACGTCAAATTGACCAGGGCTTAACGTGTTTTTATTCTACAGTAGCACCTTTACAAACTGAATTTTCATTAAGTTGTTTTATCTCGCAGGTCGAACCAAGAACTTACAAAGAGGCGCTTACTGAAGACTCTTGGGTCATCGCGATGCAAGAAGAGTTAAGTCAGTTTGAAAAGTTGGGGGTGTGAAAGTTAGTTGATTTACCGGATGGTCAAAGGAAAATCAATACAAAATGGGTTTTCAAATGTAAGCGGGACGATAGAGGAGTGGTTGTAAGGAACAAAGCTCGACTCGTTGTTCAGGGCTTTAGTCAACAGGAGGGGATTGATTTTACCGAAGTCTATGCTCCTGTCGCACGACTAGAGGCTATCAGAATTTTCCTAGCATTTGCGTCTTGGAAGAATTTCAAAGTATTTCAGTTAGATGTTAAATCAGCGTTTCTTTATGGGAAGGTCAAAGAGGAGGTTTATGTTGGTCAGCCGCCGGGCTTTACTGACCCAATCCACAAAAACAAAGTTTATCTGCTGGACAAAGCGTTGTATGGTCTACATCAGGCGCCGAGAGCCTGGTACGAGACTTTGTCTCAACACCTACTCGCTAACCAGTTCATACGTGGAAAAGTGGATGCCACTCTCTTCACTAAAGTCGTTGATGGTCATCTTCTGATAGTACAAATTTATGTGGACGATATAATTTTTGGGTCAACAAATGAGAAATTATGCAAAGATTTCGAACAGGTGATGAAGCGGAAGTTCGAAATGTCATCAATGGGGGAGATGAAATTCTTTCTGGGTCTACAAGTTGAACAACTTCCTGAAGGAATTTTCATTCATCAAACGAAGTACGTGCATGATATTCTAGAGAAATTTGGAATGTCAAGTTCTACTCCAGCTACTACCCCACTTGCGACTAATCATGGGATTCACCCAGATCTCACCGGAGACAGGGTTGATGAGACACTTTATCGATCCATGATAGGTTCTTTGATGTACCTAACTGCTTCACTTCCTGACATCATGTACCCAACGTGCCTCACAGCAAGATTTCAGTCTAACCCGAGAGAATCGCACATGATTATTGTCAAGAGGATATTACGTTACCTGAAAGGTACTCCGTCATTGGGGTTATGGTATCCTAGAAAAGGCGATTTTACACTCGAAGGGTATTCCGATTCCGATTTCGGATGCTGCAAAGTCAACGCGAAATTAACAACTGCAGGATGCCAGTTCTTTGGTCCGAGATTGGTTACTTGGCAGTGTAAGAAACAAACATCTGTGGCGCTATCTACATGTGAAGCGGAGTATGTTTCTGCTAGCAGTTGCTGCTCTCAGATCCTGTGGATACAGCAACAGATGCGCGACTACGGTTTGCAGTTTCTTAACACACCTCTGTTTGTTGATAATGAGGCCGCAATTAATATAACTAAAAATCCAGTACATCACACTAAAACTAAACATATCGAGATTCGTCATCACTTTATTCGCGATTGCTTCGAGAAAAAGTTGATACGAATTGAGAAAATCCAAACTGACGAACAAAAAGCTGATTTGCACACCAAAGCTTTTGATAAAAATCGGTTTCAATATTTGTTAAAACTTAATGGTATGAAATTGCTTTCGGTGTCGGATGGGGTTGTGAGCGTTGATGAGAGTACTGTTGCGGATGAAGATGAGAAACAGTCTGCGATGGTTTGTCGGTTTTTTACGTGTTTTGGTATTTAGGGGGAGATAGATAGTTGTACATAGTTTATTTTCAGGAAAAATACAAAAACAGTAAAAAAATGCAAAAATCCAAAAACATGATAAAATTGAAAAAGAGCTTGTGTATATAGGGAAAATGATAGTACATCAGCTAGACAATTACAGTATGCTAAAGATTTGGAAAGACAAAATGAGTTAAACAGTCTCACTAACGATGTGTCGATAGGTTTTCGTACATTTAGTAGATTTATTCGGGATATAAATCTAAAATTTCAAACTGGTGAAATTCGTGGGGAACACTACTTGGATATATAGGTAACCCCTGAAATCTCGTTTGAAAGGTCTCGTATTCTGATATACTAGGTGGTTATACTCTATGATGTCTGGGGTATTATTCCGGGACTTCTGCTGAACGGTAGTTCTGACCTAGTCCTTGGCTAATACTTTATCCAAAATGCTTGAAATATAGCATGAAGCCCTCAGCTGATTAGACAATAAAATTGATAATCAGTTGTTGTAGCTGAAAAGATCCTCTAAAGGGGACACACTGCAAAGTCGAAGCTGATATCTCTCTGCTGAACGGAAGTTCTGACCTGAGATCCCTCAGTTCTCGCATTTAACCCCTAATTTATGTACAGACATCATTGTAGTATTCTTGCCTGTAAGACTGAATATTGGGATTCTGGATACGGGAGTATATTCAAGAGGTGGAACACATGAATTGATCTATGTTCTTAAAACACTTAAACAGTATCCTGAATAGATTGAAGTTTGTGTGAGAATTTAAGATGGATCAGTATATCAACAATCGAGGTGAATTGTTTAAGTCTGAATATGTAATATAGCTTAACGGTACTTGTAATCTGTCTGAAAAGCTGATATGATTCCCTGACACGCTCACCATAAATAAGTTGTAAATAGTTTATTTTCTGCAATTTAAGTTTTCTGTTATTTCATTTCTTAGTTTAGATCATTTTAAAATCCAAAAAGATTTTATTTCTGCTTTATTTTAGACAAACCAGAGTAGAAAGTTGATTGTCGGATTCTAGAAAGATGAAGCAGATACAGGAGATTCTGAGCTGAAGATCGAGGAGAGCTTACATTGTTGCAAATGTGTTTTGTTTTCAAAGTCAAAACAAGTTCATTAAATTGATACTTGTTATTTTAAAAAAAAAAAATTTGAAAAAATTGAAAAATAGTTTTACTAAATCAGTTTGATTCGTCAAAAGATCAACCAGGGTCATTAAATTGAACTTGGTAGATTAATCAAGTATTCAGGGTCATTAACTTGAACTTGAAAACTTGAGTGGATTTCTAAAGCTGATTGAATTAGTGTTTATTGTTAAAAAAAATAGATTGTAATGTTATTGGTTGAGAAACAGGTTTGGAGACTTTATTTCCCAACGGAAGCAAATTGTTAAAGCTTGAACCAGATATCTCAAGATTCCAGCATACTGAGAGGGGAAGTCTGTGAAAGGGGGAGTCTGGATCGACAACTATTGGGAAGTTGATGTTAGAGTAAGGTGTTAATGCTGAAACCTGTGAAGAATGCTTGTGAGAAAACAGAGTTGAGGAAAAGACTAAGACTGAAGACTATGGAACTGAAAACTGATAAAGACTACGTCAACATCCAAGGGGGAGTCTGTTGATGCACGGAATGTCTGTTGACTGCGTCTACAAAAAGTCTGAAGTCAAGATTGGTCAAGAGGGGGTCAAACTGTAAATATTATGCAAAATAGTAGTCGGTCCGCTTATTTGTCAGTATATATACTCTGGACCGCTTTTATGTCATGTTGGACCGCTCTTGTGTCATTGTGTGGATCGCTTTTGTGTCAAGTGATCTGGTCCGCTTATATGGCCTGTCACATAAGCGAACCAGGAACACTATAAATAGGTCAGAGCGGTTCATAACTGAGGTAGGTGTGTGTGTGCTTAGGAGCCGAAACTCTGTCAAAATCTCTTCAGAAAGCAATAAACAGATAGGAATTGAAAGGATAAGCTGTTGTAACTTCATATATGTTGATTCCGCCTTCATACATGAAGATGAGCTACTCTGACTGACTTTTCAGGTCAAAGAATGGTCCAACACAGATGACCTTCTTCGCTTCTCTCATCATCATGATCCCCATCAGTTGAACCATCCAGTTCTTCCCTAGTAAATTCAACATTAGCCATGAACCTCTGCATATCCACCTCGATTTCATAAACCAAATTATCTTCCTCAATATACTCATAATCAGGATCACTTCCTTCACTCTCTTCATCATGATCTTCAACTTCTTCTTCATCTTCATTCATACTATGATTCTGATTATTTATTGTAAATGATGCTGGAACAATTGCTTTACATGTTCTATCAACAGGAACATCACTTGACTCAATCAAGATTATTGACCTCCGGTATTCAACATACATGTCTATAATGTGGACTCCTTGACGCACATGATCAAAGATAGGCTCTAAGTCAACATCACATTTTAATGTCCTAAGACCAAAATCCAACGAACAGTACGGTTCCTTATAATGAATGCAGAAAAACCGATCATCATTGTATCCTAATTTCTTAACCATCTCCTCTAAAACATCAGTATTCAACACTCGAAAATCTACATGATCAATGTAGTTCATCTTCCCACTGAAGTAATTCCTATTTGGGTTTTCTACAAAATTATCTCCATGGTGAAATTTTATGGTAAATTGAGATTGGGTTTGACCTGTAAACAAAAAAACAATAACAAATTAACACAGAAAAAGGTTCAAATTTTACCTAATTCAGACCCTGTGAGCTTGCATGTCACTTACGGTACATTTCATCCGGTTTGAAATACTGGTCTTTAGCTCGTAGCTTCCACAATCGAAGATCCATGCTCGTAACAGAGTTCCAATCCATTGTAATTCTTGAAGATCGCCAATGAGCAGCTCTTGAATTTAGAGGTAGGTTATGTTGAGGGTTTCAAAGTGATGAAATGGGAATTTTATGAGGTTGCAGCTGAAGCGAAGGGTGATAGCTGAAAAGAATGGTGATTTTACCTATTTGCCCTTTGACCATTAAAAGAAAACGGTGATTTGTGACGGAAACATGGTCCGGGGGGTAAAGTTGCGACATAACCCCAAATGTTGGGGGGTAAAATTGCATTTATTTCCTTAGGGGGGTAGACATGCCAATTGCCCTAAACCCCAGGGGGTAAAATAGCAGTTTACTCTTTTTTTTGTTGCCAACTAGACATAAAGCTCCTAGGAGGGCACGACACGTAGCTTAGAGTGTGCTTAACCATACCTTAAAAATGATGTTTAACATGTCAAAGTTTGGTTTGAAAGCTACAACTAAGTCTATCGGGTTTCAAACGGGCAAAAGGCCATACAAAACACACTCCCTCGACCCAAACGGGCAAAGGGAAGAAAATTACAACATATACAGACTAACAGAGGGTATTTACACTATTCTCCTCAGCTAATATAATTACATGATGTTCTATTTTTAATCCAAGCATTTTGATGCGAGAGTGAATTGTTATTCTCTAACATAACTCTTTTAACTTATAAATGTATAAATCCGAGAAATAAATAGTTTTATGATTATTTTTCCATATATAACATGGGTCGGTATTATTAGCACACCTTGCCTTATTAAATCGACACCCTCAATACGCATCGTATAAGTCTATACGATGCGCATTGAGTTGGTAATTAATTCTGTGTCAGTCAAAGGCTGACAATGTCTCACGGGGGTTAAAGTAATACGTATCGTATAGGCCTATACGATGCGTATTACCTTTTTTTAGAAAGTACGATCAGCTTTCTGTCACTGTTGAGTGACGTAAAGTGATTGACGTATGCCCTATACGCATCGTATAGGGCTATACGACTCGTATTCCGAATTTGAATTCTGCTTCCCCTATTTAAACGACGAAGAAGACGATATATATCGTCTTCGTTATATATTCACATTCACTAACAAACATGTCTTGGTACAACTATGTTTTCGGTGAGCCGTCTGAGGTGGACACGAGCACGTTTATTCCGGATAGCAGTGTGGTATATCATTTTTTTAACTTATTCTGTTTTTTTTTTTTTTGTTTATGAAATACTTAGCACACCTTTTGTATTAGGCGGGGTCTAATGTCCCTGATTCTTACGATTTGGGTGGAAATGATGATCACGCGCACGAGGTCGTGTCCGGCTATCGTCCCGTTCATAATGAATCGTCGTTGCCAGACCTCAACGAGGTAAGTATATATATTTACTTTTTTCTGTTCGGCGTTAAACTTACCATTACCTTTTACCCGTTGGTTTTTTTAGTCTGCTATGCCCCACCAACCGTTGCTACCAGATTTGAACGCGTGTAGCCATGATCAAGGTTATAGGTCTCCGTTTTATGAACCCGGTTACGTTCCCTCTTACGGACATGAAGAATATGGCAATAACGTTTTCGTTAGTGGTCCCTCAGCAGTACAAGGAGACCTTAGTCACCCTTCTTACGTGCAAGAGTCGGTGACGATCAACCCGTGCAAGAGTCATTGGGTGACGAGCCACCCGTGCAAGAGTCATTGGGTGACGAGACACCCGCTTACCCTGAAGTTTCTTACAAAACTGATCAGGTACGAACGATATATATTTTTGTTAAATGCTATATTTTTTCTGTTAAATTATTATACAATTGTTAATACAAAATACATTAAAATTGTTATATTTTTCAAATAGGATAAAAATTAATTAATAAATGTTATATGAAATATTTTTATAAAATTAATTAAACATGTTATATTTTTTTAAATATTATAAAAAAAATACATTTAAAATTTTTTTAAAATATTAATTAAAATATTCGTTGAAGAGTTGAAGACACTCGTATTATCCAAACGAGATGATTTCACCAAAATAAGCGTGAAACCCATAATTTGGTGAATGACTCTCAGTTCACTTATTCAATTTTGCATGAAATTACGCCATCCAGTTAGGAGTGAGATCCACATCTTGACGGTAAGTTTCCAATTCAAACTCCAGTGGACCCTCGTCAATAGTTAATAAGGTGTGGGAATAGAATTCCTTATAACATTAACTGTGTCCTGTTATGTAAAATTTTGAAATTGTTGACGGGACGCATGCCTTGTCTTATGTCGGAACATAATATTTACTGTTACACAATTAATGTGTCAAGTCATATATGATCTGGTTCGCATATCAATTTTTTTCAAATAAATTACCATAAAAAAAAAAACTTAGACTTGACTAGACAAACATTAAAAAATAATAAGGTTGATTATTATATAGTGATGATGAAGATACTTACCCTCTAAATATAAAAATAATCGATTAATTAGTTATTGCAAATGCTATTAGTTGAAAAGAATTCATATTAATTTATAATCGATTAATTAGTTATTGCAAATACTATTAGTTCAAAAGAATTCATATTAATTTAAAAAAAAAAAAAAAAAAAAAACTCTAGTTTTGATATTGTGTTTTTTAAACAATAATATTTTCTCTACTTTTAATTCTACACCATTATTTATATGGGATTTAAAAACGCCATTTAAACATCTTATTTCCACTTTTATCACGGTTCGTGTTAAACCTGATATCGTTTACACAAGTAAATCGAGAACACGTTATCGCAACAAACAATTATCTAATTACAAAATTCACCTTATTTTCACTATATCACAGTGTTGTTTGTATAGGTATACCCTATTAATTTATTTATTTTTACATATACATATCGGATTTTTTTTAAATAACGTCTCCTTTGAAATATCGGGCCCTGTCCGGTGGTCCTCCCCGCCCACTCTTAGGGCCGGCCATGCCAAAATCGAACCACCCATATACTTTACTCATTAACCGTTCAGGTCCTGTCCTTTAAGTTGGTATTACACCAAGTTTCACACATAGAACCTGTTGTTTATGTTCAACAATGCGAACCTCCTGGTTTAATTTTTTTTTTTTTTTTTTTGAAAGAGGCGATATATTAAGAACCAGAAAGGAATGCATTAGCAAGATGCTAAAGGCAACAATACAGATACATGAAAGTAAAAAGATACAGTGAAATTTTCAAAACATTGCTTGAAACAACTAAAGTCGACCCATTCTTTTCATTCTAGATCCGATTTTCCAGCCCTTGCTTTCAGCCATAAGAAAGAGATTACCTTAACGTCTCTAACTGCCTTTGATACATGTGTTGTCTTATGATTAAGATTATAATTACTATTGTCTTTTTGTTTAAAAATTGTGTCAATTCAATATAATCTTTTTGGTTGCTGATTATTTTATCATCGTAAAATAAATGGTCAACTACTCAATTGCGGTTTCCACAACTTACTACTCTATAATGTTTACGGTCACGAGGTAGGCAATGGTGGGGAAAATGCCTATCAAACCTCGTGAATGTATGTAACTAGTTGGATGCCCCGTCTACGTTGCGGGGCGTTAAGCCGAATATTTCTTTGTTTCATAACATATACGCATGTATTTTAGTTACTTGCATATGTTACTTATAACACGATCTCAATAAAAGTTACATTGAGTCAACCAATTAAACCAAAACACTATCATAGTTTTGCTAAAAAAGAAAACTAAAACGATGGCAAGTCTATAATTTTTGAGCTGGGGGCAAAATAGTAATTTGACAAAACCAATAAGCGAGTTCTAGACAGCTGTTTGACACAAAAGTTAAATTGAGCCAACCAAATAAAATAAAAACTACTATAGTTTTGCAAAAAAAAAAAAACCCAATGGCAAGACTACAAATTTTAACTAGGGCAAAATCATAATTTTTTAAATGAGGACAAACTCATAGTTTTAAACTAAGGGCAAACTCGTAATTTTAAGCTGGGGGGGGGGACCATAATTTTGAACTGGGGCAAAATCATAATTTTAACCTACGGAAAAAATCGTAATTTTTAGCTGGGGGCAAAAGCATAATTTTATCTTGAACTGGGGGCAAGACCGTAATTTTAAACTCAGAGCGAAATTGTAATTTTAGAAAAAAGGGCAAAATCATATTTTTGAACTGAGGGCAAAATCGTAAATTTGAGATAGGAAAAAAACTAAAACGATGGCAAGACTACAAATTTTAACTGGGAAAAATCGTAACTTTTTAAATGAGGACAAACTCATAATTGTAAACTTAGGGCAAATGCGTAATTTTAAGTTGGGGTGCAAAACCATAATTTTATTTTGAGCAGGGCAAAATCAAAGTTTTGAACTAAGGGCAAAATCGTAATTTTGAGTTGGGGGCAAAAACATAATTTTATTTTGAACTAAGGCGAAAATCGTAATTTTGAACTCAGGAATTTTTGAAAAGGGAGCAAAATTATATTTTTGAATTGAGGGCAAAATCGAAACTTTGAGCTAAGGGCAAAAGCATGATTTTATTTTGAACTGAGGGCAAGACCGTAAATTTAAACTGGGATAAAATAATAAATTGGTTAGACCAATGGGGTTGTCTATTGAATTTGTTTGGTCATACACATGCATCAAAACCATTCAACCATGTATGCTTTTGAAAATGCTTAATTATAATATTAATAAGCTAAAAATGAAAAAAAAGGTGGCAGTCGCCTTTTTCCGCAAATAACATTGTCGAACTATTGCCGCGTCGAAACGGTTCGCGTCGAAACGGTACGCGTCGAAACGGTTCGATTCGAAACGGTACGGGCCGAAACGGTTAACGGTTCGCATCGAAACGGTTCGATTCGAAACGGTACCGGTCGAAACGGTTCGCGTCGAAACAGTTCGCGATGAAACAGTTCGATTCGAAACGGTACTGGTCGAAAAGGTTTGCTTCGAAACGGTGCTGATCGAAACGGTACTGATCGAAACGGTACGGATCGAAATGGGATTCGAAACGGTACTAGACGAAACATTAAATAGTCTATATTTAATGTTATTCGGTTCAGTAGCATTGCTAACACGCAGCTCCTTTTTTACGGATGCTATAGATTTGAGTTTGTGTTATCAGTTCTTGTTTGGTTCAATTCATATAAAACATGTATTGATATCTTCTTTGGCATATGAGGACTTTATTTTTCGTGTTTTCTCTTTTGGTTACGAAATTAGTACCAAACAAATGCCCGCCGCAAAGCGCGGGAAATCCTGCTAGTAAATTACAATAAACAAATACAATGAATGAGTAGAATAAGAAATATGCATGTCCCTGTTGGACACGGTTTCATTCAAACAAAATTCGGGTCTTATCTATTGCCGGCCCACCCTTAGGGCCGGCCATGCCAAAATCGAACCACCCTTATACTTTACTCATTAATCGTTCAGGTCCTGTCCTTTAAGTTGGTATTACACCAAGTTTCACACATAGAACCTGTTGTTTATGTTCAACATTGCGCACCTCCTGGTTTAATTTTTTTTTGAAAGAGGCGATATATTAAGAACCAGAAAGGAATGCATTAGCAAGATGCTAAAGGCAACAATACAGATACATGAAAGTAAAAAGATACAGTGAAATTTTCAAAACATTACTTGAAACAACTAAAGTCGTCCCATTCTTTTCATTCTAGATCCGATTTTCCAGCCCTTGCTTTCAGCCGTAAGAAAAAGATTACCTTAACGTCTCCAACTGCTCTTGATACATGTGTTGTCTTATGATTAAGATTATAATTACCATTGTCTTTTTGTTTAAAAATTGTGTCAATTCAATATAATCTTTTTGGTTGCTGATTATTTTATCATCGTAAAATAAATGGTCAACTACTCAATTGCGGTTTCCACAACTTACTACTCTATAATGTTTACGGTCACGAGGTAGGCAATGGTGGGGAAAATGCCTATCAAACTACGTGAATGTATGTAATATAAAAACCAAACTGTTGTTTTATAAGGCCTTCTAATTTCTTTTTATCCTGAAAGACTTAAACACGTACGCAATTATTCTTTTTACTTCATTTAATATTTGTATTTAATTTTATTTTATTTTATGTGAAGGGTATATTGATATACTTACATAAATCTTAAATTTTTATTCTTCTTATTTAGTAACTAAGTAAAATTAAATATGTAACTCCTATTCAAAATATATACTTTTATCAAATTAAAAAAACAACTTTATTTAAAGCGTAAAATAAATTATAATGTGTGTAAGATAAATTACGAAATGTGTACGATATATTTCAAGGTGTGTAGGATAAAATTCTATAATGTATAGGGTATATGTAGGAAAATTTTGTTATGTGTAGGTTTTGTAGATGTATGTTGTATAATTAATAATTAGTCGAATAATTAATTAAAGAGATAAAAATTAATCAGATGAGTTATAAATGAATTACTATTTTACCAACACGACATTTCTTCTTTCAATAATTTTCTTCTTATTTGATCCTCCCCCAAGGCGTATAAAACAAGACGACTTCAAATAGAAATCATTAAACTTTTCTTTTTGAACTACAAATTTCTTTTAACTTTTTTTTTGAACTAAAAATTTCTTTTAATTTCTATCGTCTGTGTGTGGAACTTGAATCCAAGACATCCCCTTTTTCAAACTCAGGTGTTTTAAAGGCTTTGCCTTTCCCAATGGACCACCCCATTGATAGAAATCATTAAATAATAAAAAGTTATTTTATAAGTTATTTTATAACTTTTTATTTATATAAGAGGGAACGGTTGTGAGCAATGGGGAAAACGGAATAAAAAATTATCTACTAATTTCTGTTTATGGTTATTTATTTATGGGTTATTGGATTTTAATAATTATAACTTTCATCCATAGCCGACATTTATCTCAACTTAAAAAATTCCACCTGACAATCTTAACTTGTAAGAATTTGCCTCTCATCGATTCTTTTCTAACTTGGTTATAACCCAATTAGCTTTTGCTGACGTGGCAGTCTACGTGGCACAAACATAGTTATTGGCTGATGTGCTGCTTATGTGTGACAAACCTAGTTATTGGATTTTAATAATCCTAAGTTTCACCACCATCATCAACAACCACCAGCATTAGCCGCCACCACTGTCTCACCCCAACCAATGGAGAAAACATCGAGGCGAGACGTAATAGATTGCTCAAAGACAACATAACACTAAATTTGAGACAATAGATTAAAGTTTAAATTTTATTTGAGTTCATAACTTCAAATAATACATTGTTTCAAAAGCAAATTACAACAAGTTGGGAATAGAGTGACAAACATATAGGAAAAACATAAAGTAAAGTTTGGGTGCGTTTCTACTTCCACCCTAATTCGATTTCTTGTGCATCATCATATATTTTCTACAACATGTATATAAAGTATCCGTCAACACAAAAAGGTCGATGAGCACACAAGTTTTGTCTACATAGCATAAGTATAAAAGTGTCTAAAATCCACATGTTAATTGTACACTAAGTTATATAAACATACTAGCATACATCAACTATAAATCAAACCAAATTGTGCGTAATCTTATCACCGAAGTGAATAAGACAGTATTGATTGTATACTTAACAATGACCACGAAATGGGCGGTGTGCTACTCTTATAGCGCTATACATGGTAAGGAAGGCTTGCAAAGTAAATGATAGATGGCATGCATAAGATTGTCCTAGTATGTATAAACAAATAGCATAACAAGTAACATGTTTAAGGATCGAGTGTTTGCATAAGATTGATTGTATATGTGATTGTGAACTTAATAATAATACAAGCTGCAACCCAAAGTGATTTAAAACGTAAAATGGGTCAAGTATACTCACGATTTGCGAAGCTATTCCACAAAAAGCGAGTAAGCGGTTTGGAAGATGGAATCACCAAGTTACCCTAAAAGGATAAACAAAGGTGTATGAGTTTATGGAGTTTAAAGACCGGATGTATTCAGAAATTTATAAGTATGAATATACATAAAAATAATTGTTGCTTAGATACTTATTTGGACACTATTTTAGTTAATGTTTTTCATAGGCACTAAGTAACCCATTAGAAGTCCAAAATAAGGAGTCTAAAACTTAGATAATTTCTACCTTAACATATAACATTCAATCATGGTTCCGATTGATGTTATAGTTCGGTTTTGGTAGTATTATATAGGTATATTGCTAGATATATTATAGTCATGTATTAGAGGTAGGGTAATCCACTAACCTCATGATGTTCACTAGGGCTGCAAACGAACCAAACGTTCGGCGAACAGTTCGTGAACCGTTCGGCGGGAAGTTCGTTTGTGTTCGTTCGTTTATTAAACAAACGAACACAAACAAGAAATTTCGTTCGTTTAGTTAAATGAACAAACATGAACAGAGGTCGTGTTCGTTCGTTTATGTTCGTGAACGTGTTCGTTTGTGTTCGATAGTTCATTAGTGTTTTTAGTTTTTATATTTATTTAAATTCTTCAAAATTCCGACAAATTAAATATCTAATAAGTGTCAGTGTATTATATATTCTGTTCGTGAACGATTGTTTGTGTTCGTTTGTTTCCATTTGTGTTTATGAACATTGGTTTGTGCTCATTTGTGTTCGTCAACTTTCGTTTTTGTTCGTTGCCTAAAATTAACAAACAAACACAAACGAACACGAACAAGTTCGTTTCCTTAACAAACGCACATGAACATAAAATCTCGTTCGATAAGTGTTCGTGAACGGTTCGCGAACACATATATATCTTAACAAACAAACACGAACAATGTCTTTTTCGTGTTCGTTCGGTTTGTTTGCTGCCCTAATGTTCACCATTGCACAAAATCACCACAAAGATGATTTAGATGGTTATGAAATACAAGTATGAATAACATAAATAAATCATCTAAATCACTAAGTAACCATGTGAGTACAACTAGACGAGTGCATTCCAAACATGGTTATGATTGGAGACTTGGTGCAGTTTATTGACTTTGTTACTTGGAAGTTACTTACTGACTTTGAGTGCATATAATGGAGGCTTTTAAACCTCAATATTTCTAGAATAAAACCCTAACACAAGCCATTCAACATTGAAGTTAGTTGATGGCTTGGTTTGGTCTGCAAATGTTCCAAGAAACCAAGTATAATGAACAAGTTTTGAAAGAAACCAAGAAAAATCCCAACTTTAGACCTCAAAATGGTGATGTACCATCTTTGTTTACCTTGGTGTACATGTGGTAACACTGCTAGAGGTTATCAAGGAAATGAGGAAGCAAGAAAACAAGAAGAAATTGTAAGAAAAGGTTCCAAAACTCACTATTTTGAACTTGGAGTTTTCTGCCCTAACTTGAGAAATGTGGAGATTTGAGAGTGTTAGAGAGAGTGTTTAGAGTGTGGAAAGTGTTTAGGAGGTGGTATGGGGTTGTATTTATAGTTGGGATTAGGGTTTGGGTGTTAAATGAGGTGGTTGGGGGTTAAAAGGAGGGAAATGGAGCCAAAATTCATGAAATCCAAACAATTTACCAGACTAGGTCATTTCGTACCGTAAGAGGTTTGGTCTTGCGGCCCGTAAGACCTTTCAAAAATACCAAAATTCGATTTTGCCTCTTGTAGTTAGGTTTGGTTGTTATTTGGGGCCATAAACGCATAGTTAAGCATTTTTTGGACATTTCAAGGTGTAATTACGCATGTGTAACATATAGATATGTATGAATATCATACTGAGAAAATATAATCTAGATTTATCGCTCGGTTTTGAATTAAAACGTGTATCTTGTGATTGTTTGCGTATTGTGCATGCATGACTGAACAAGTATGATATGAAATGCGATTTCCAACAAAGTCTCAGAATTACAAGCATAGAAATTGAATATACAAATTACAATAAAAATGAAAAGAATTACAAAAATACGGAACGTTACAGTCTCCCCTACTTTAGGAAATTTCATCCCGAAATTTATTCAAGAGGAAGACTCTAGGGAAAGATGCGGGTACTTGGTCTTCGTGTCGCTTTGAAGTTCCCAAGTGAATTCAGCACCACGCTTTCCTTCCCAACGTACCTTAACAATAGGAATGCGACTACGCTAAGGTGCTTGATTCCCCGATCCATGCTTTTGACCAATTTTTCGGTGAAGTGCATGGACTCATCGATGCATATGTCATCGAGCGGGATTTGAAGTTCTCATTCGGCTAGGCACTTCTTAAGATTTGAGACATAGAACGGTGGATGAACGTTGCTAAGCTCTTGGGGTAGGTCAAGTACATAAGCCACCTTACCAATTCTTTCGAGAATCTTGAAAGGACCTACAAAACGAGGAACAAGTTTCCTTTCTTACCGAAGTGCACTACTTCCTTCCAAGGGGATACCTTAAGGAGTACGAGATTACCAACATTAAATTCCAAATGCTTTCTTTGCTTGTCAGCATAACTCTTTTGGCGGCTTCTTGTAACAAGTAAGTTATCACGGATTTGCAAGATTTTATCCGTAGTCTCTTGTATGAGCTCAGGGCCGGTGATTTGTGCTTCGCCGACCTCGTGCAAACAAATGCGAACAACATTTGAAACCATAGAGTGCTTCAAATGGTGCCATTTTGATACTAGAATAGTCAGTGTTGTTGTACAAGAATTCGACCAATGGTAAATGTACATCCCAATTGCCACAAAAATCGATAACGCAAGATCAAAGCATATCTTTGAGAGTTTGGATAATAGGCTCCATTTGACCATCTGATTGTGGATGAAAAGCCGTACTAAGGTTGAGATGAGTACCCAAAGCGGATTGGAATGTTTGCCAAAGACGGGAAGTGAAACGACCATCACAATCGGATATGATGTCGAGAGGGATGCCATGGCGACAAAAGGGGAGCCAATTTCTCAACTCGATAGTCTTCATGAATGGGGAGAAAGTGAGCCGATTTGGTCAATCAAATGATGATTACCCAAATACTATCATGCCAGGAAGATGTTCGTGGGAGTTTGGTAATGAAACCCATAGCGATACTCTCTAATATGCACCAAATGCAACATATAAATTATATCAAATAAGATATAAAATCAACCCATGTTAGTACTAATGTTGGAAAACATGCGTTTCTTTGTATACTTTTGACTTTCAGGATTAAAAAAGCTTAAATGTACAAAAGGAACAAATTAACGGCAAAACACAAATATGAAAGAATGGAAGTTAATACATCATACCGACCCTTCGAGCTTCACCCAAGACCAAAAACATTAAATCAGAAGACAAGCACAGGGTCGTGCCACCAAGGCATGGGGCCGTGCCCCACTCAAGATTCCAGTAAGAAAAAAGAAAAACAAAAGTAGACAAGAGACACGGGGCCATGTCCCATGGACACAGGCCGTGGTAAACTCCCAGATTTGCAGAATTTTGGATAGTATAGCAAGTACATGGACCACGGGGCCGTGTCGTTTAGACACGGGGTTGTGCAAGCATACGGACTGACACAGCTCATTAAATGAAGACGTAGAATAAGGGGGCACGGGGCCATGTAAACAGACTGTTTCCAATTATAAACAGAGGTGCTTGGTTCAATTGCAATCCATCCCTTGGCAAACCACTTCTCACACCTGTCACCACTCCACCACCACAATGCCACCATCATCCACAACATTATCCATCTTTAGAGTGTATAGTAGTCTTGGGATCCAAGATTGATCGCAAGAGCTTTGTCAAACAAGTGCCATGATTGGCTAATCTCTTACATCACTTGGTAAAGACAAGTCTTTTATGTATTACTTTTGATTTCCAAGCTTTGGTTTACTTTTTAATTGGGTTTGTATTAATGACTTTAATATCTAGTTTTTTATATTGAAAGTGAACTTTATTCTATCATCTCTTCATGTTTTGTTGATTCACTCATTCGTGTCTTTACGGTCTATATAAAGCACGTTAATTGTCTGGAAGGGGGGTTAGAAGGGTGGTTTGGGTAAAGTTCTTGACTCGTTCAGTGTATAGATCCTGTTAGGAATTGATTCAAGCTTATTAGGACTTCCTTTGAGGCAGATAGCAACAAATCGGGGGAAGTAAGAACGGCTTAAATTCCTTATAAATAAAGTACTATTGAAACTTTTAACCGGCCTTGCGGGACTGTATCCCTGCTGACTCAGACCAATATGGCCGAGGGTAGCGTTGCCTCCAAAAGAGGGACATGCCACATTTTGCATTAATAACTTACTTTATTATCTTTCAATATTCCGGCCTTGCGGGACTGTATCTCTGGCGACTCAGACTAATATGACCGAGGATAGTGTTGCCTCCAAAAGAGGGACATATCACTATACTAAGATAATCTCTTAAAAAACCTAAAATACGGAAATCTTCAAAGGATACGTAAAGGATAAGTCGGAACCAAGTGATTCTGTCTTGTCTATTTGTTTCTTTTATTACTTTAGTTTCTTTACTTATTTTACTCTTTATAAATCTTTTCTCAAAATTTGGTTAGATTAGACGTTGACGATATTCCGGTATTAAAAGCTCTTGTCTCCTTGGACGACCTCGATATCTTACCATCACTATACTACGCCAACGATGGGTGCACTTACCCTAGCGTGTTATAGAGAGTGATAGTATTATATCGTGTTTTATAAATTTAAAACTTGATAAACGAGTGAAGTGCTAAAACAATATATTAAAAATCATACACCCTCACCTCACGTCAAGTTTTTAGCGCCGATGCCGAAGACACAAGGATTTTAAGAAAGTTTAAAATCGATGGCCTAATTATTTTATGCTTATTTAATTTTTCTTTTTAGGTTTTTCTTCATTTTTCTTCAATTTTTCTACTTTCTACAGATCTAAGCACGGGGCCGTGTCTGATCATACACGGGGCCGTGCCAATTCCCCAGTAACATAAAACTGTTTTCTGCCAGACAGAAGCTGCAACACGGGGCCATGTGACAATCACACGGGGTCGTGCCCATAAACCAATTTCTAGAAAACAGTACCGTTTGATCCCAACGGTTAAAACCTCGGCTGGAAAATATGGTTGTTAATGATTATTTTTACCCCTGCCACTCTTACGGTGAATGGTGTCGATTATGTGGAGGATTCATAAAGATTTAGAATGTCCCATTCTAAATCTTAATCCCCACTACCTAATAGACCCATCGTTTTCCTGTGACGATCACCTTAAGATGGGCGCGAGTAAAAACGATAACTATCATCCACCTGAATGCCATCAAACCTCGTCTATAAGAGACATAAGCTTGGAAGAATTATATCAAATAGAGAAGAGGATTCTCCAAAAACTCAAAGAAATAGAATCCATGATGAAAGCGCGATATTCATTAAGGAACAAAAACGAAGGAGATTCAATGGAGCCACATTCAGGAATAGACAATGCCGAAGCCAACAAGTGTACCCCAGCCCCTTGCGAAAACAAAGGCGATAATCGTCCATGTATCGGCCTCGCAATGAAGGACTCCTTAAACATCTTGGGTTCGTGTGGGTTAGAATTGGGCCAAAGTCAATAGCTTGAGATGTCTTGTATGAATAATTGGTTGGTTTTTCTTCACATTCTGATGTAACTGTGGTGTTGATCCAACTTGTTGGTTAGGTCTTGATTGAATAATAGTTTGTTGGTCTTCAAAAAGAAAAAAACTTTACAATCAAAATATTAGGAGTATAAATGCTACAAGGTACATTATAGTATTTATTCTATAAAATGTGGGAATTGATAGTTAAAAAAAACAAAATTAAATCAAACTGAAATTCTTGTAATCATAAATGTCAATGGATGATCCTTGGATCATAAATATGCATAGAGCAATAAAGAAATCACATATCTGAACATAACATTCATTTAATGTCATTTGTGCAACAAAGTCAACATATAGGTGTGTCTAAAGTAAGGAACAAAACATCAACGTAATAATAATAACTAGGGTTAAGACCTGTCCGCGTTGCGGTACGGGTACATCGTAAACATTGAATGGATTAGTCCAAACGTTATATGATTCATTAACCATATGAAAACACACATTTCGACGTATCCAGTTGAACTCAGTGTAACCTCTACAAGCATGTGATTGGATCAAACGTAAAGTAAAAGGAATTCATATCGAACAATCATAACGTATTATATGTGATCCAACTTATACAAAGAAAACGTAACGGGTATGAAGGAAAATATGCACATGTAATCGAAAGGGATTAATTAGAGCTTTCGAAAAAAGGGGAGAAAAAGAAACCATAATTTGACTCCAGTCGGTTTGAAACAGACTTTATGAAACATACATAAAATAAACACGAAAACATATTATATTTTGACCTGAATCATTTTCTAAAAAAATTTACATCGAAATGTAGAACAACTTGAATTTATACGAAAATGTACATAGAAATATGCACGTAAAAATGGTTTCTTTAAACGAAAACATATTATATTTGACCTAACTCGTCTATAAAAAAAGTTTACGTCCGAATGTAGAAGAAATCATATTTACACATGCCCGTACATAAAATATACACGTAAAAAATAGTTTTTAAGTAAAGGAAGCATAGGGGTAAACCGAAACAAAAAATTAGTAAAAAATTTAATAGGTTAAAAACGCTCGTAAAACCGTGCCAAATAGCACCAATGCCACAACCACATCGGCTCTCAACATCGTAAAAATAAAATAGATAAAATGGTAAAAATTACACTGAACGAAAAGCAGTACCACACACACCCGTTACAGTGTCTTAATACGAAGAAATTAACCAGAAACGTAAAACATAGAAAATAATAACTTAGTCGATCTACCACCCGCCCGTTGCGGCAAACTTTTCAAAGGGGAAAAAATGGACGCATTGCAATGGGTCTGTCAAATATGAAAAAATAGAGCAAAAACGTTGAACCTCACATGCACGCTACGACATGTTAACTCGCAAAATTTAGAACGAACCGTAAAACGAAAAAGTTGCGAAAGATAAAAAGTATGGGGTACGAAAGTTGTAAATAATAAAGTGTTGTGTTAAATTATAGAAGATGAAAAACTTTGGGTTAAAAGTAAAAAAAAAATGAAAAGGGGGTTAAAATGTAAAAAGTCACATGTTTAGGATAAAAGTGAAAAACCAAGTTTTTTTTGAAACATCCCCTAAGCAAAAGGTACAAGTCAAGAATGCACATATGAGTTGCTTATTAGTATATGGAATAATACCATTTAAAAAAACAGCAAAATAATAATAATAATAATAATAATAATAATAATAATAATAATAATAATTTATTTAACAATACATAATAATAATTCCGTTTGAAAACAACAAAATAATAATAATAATAATAATTTAACAATATAAATTGTTTACCTATGTTCATTTTAACCATATATTCAACAATTTACTATGGCCATTTGAAAGACACCAAGATGTATGAAGTAATAGTAAGACCGTGGGGGTGTGGGGGTCCTGGGTTGGGGCATTGTTTGATACGTGGTGGTTGTGGGGTTCAACAACCAACTCTTTAAAAGAAGGGCTGTGGGGTGGCGTGGCTTCGGCTGACGCCTGACGTGGCCAGTCATCTGAATTTTGATATATATATTTTTTTGTTTTAATTATTTAAAATTTAATTTAATTAAATTAACACACTAACTAAAATAGAAAATTGCATATAATTTTTTAAAACAACAAAAATAAAATTAAAAACAACTACATAAAATAAAAAAGCTACACAAAATAAAAAAAGATTAAAAACTTCATGATTTATCCATGTCATATTTTTTCAAGATTTCTTGTTTCATTTGCAACGTCAATTCCAATTCTGGACCGGTAAGGTGATTGACGGACATGACGAGAAATTTAATATCTTCGCCTTTTTTTTAGAGATGTTTTTTTATCGTACAAAGCTTGGATATTTTTCCTCATCTCGATCTTTTGTTGTTGAATGAAATTGAATGTGTCGATTTTTGTAACATCCCGAAAATACAAAACTTTATATATAAAAATTATAAAGTTTAAATAAACAAGAATTTATCTAACTAGGAAATTACAACCTAGTTAACTATGAGTCTATGAATAACTAGAAATAAGGTTAGATTAACCAAAACTAAATATTAAACAAAGTGGAGGGACCAATGTTGATAATCATGAAACTATTGTTATTATTTTGTTTAATAAAACAAACCAAACACCTCAAACTGAGGTTCTGGTCGATCAACAACAGGAAGGGGGCGACACCCACACCTCCAAAACCCTAACATCTACTAAAACTCTCAATTGAAGGCTCAAATCATGTTATAATCAAAATCTGAACATAGAATCGTGATCTCCTCGTCAAGAAGGTCATAAGGTATGTCAAATTAGGTTGTTTTGATACAACTCAAATTCTTGCATGTGATTGAAATCGAAGGTTGAGCTTGATTATGAGTTGTAAAACATGAAATTGGAAGTAATATGAAGTCTAGGGACAAACCCTAGATGATTTCTTGTCAAAACCTTGCATGTTAGTTGTAAGGATCAAAATCACCATAGTGGGTGATTAGTAAGTTAGTAGAACTTGATAAACACTAGGATTAAGACTCTTGTTCTAGTGAAAACTGAAATTATGGGATAATCTCTGAAATTGTTGATGTTAAAATATGTGTATATTGTCTAATTGAAGTTAATTTGAGTGGTAAATTCAAGTTATGAACTTGGTTTAGATCATGTAGAAATCTGACCCGCAAGGTGTTTGATAAAACGCCTAAATGAGGGTTAAAATGTTAAAGATTGCTAAAAACACAGATTTGCATATGTTATGAATGAATGCGTTAAAGCTTATGAAAGAGAGTTCTAATCTTGTTATGAATTGAACTCTTTAGGCAAGGAATCCGGAACGTCAAGTGGACACGCCGGAAGCGATACCCGCGGAAAAGGTGTGCTTTAAAGGTACGTGACTTTAGTCTCGTTGTGTTATGTAATAACGTTTAGTTTTAATGTACAAACGATGTCGGATTGTAATTGATGCGTTTGATGTATCGTTAAAGTGGCGAAGTTCACTAGATCATCAAACGGGTCAAAATAAACATTAGAAATTTGGTTTGGTATGATAATAAAGTGATGGTTTTCACTAGATAGCCAAACGGGTCAAAATGTTGCTTGAGAACGAATCACATGAGTAGAGACTTAAAAGTCTCATATTTTTGCTAGGTGATAGATGGTAATACACCAATAAATTGGTTATGATATTTTAAGTCTACGAACCCGGTATATCGGGTCAAACAATAGAAGTTAATAGAAGGTGTCGTTTGAAACGGGATGCTTGAATTCCGAGAAAACAAGTGTTTAGTTCGGAGAAAACGCGAAGCCATGGTATGGCGCGTATACTCCAAGCTCATAAGCCCGGGAAGTTGGGTAACTATGTCTAATGTGTCCTTAGGATGGAAATATGGAATCATGTACTTTGTTAATGGGTTGAAGATATTGAAACAAAGAAATTGTGAGCCGAACGTCGGTATCTCGGTTTCCGTGATGTGTAATTTATATGGTTGGATCCGTAATCTTATTACAGACTCGTAGGTAAAAGAATCGACTAAATCGGACTAATGAGTAAAAAGTTATAAACTTTTAAAGTTGAAAAATAGTTAAAGGGCAAGAATGCAGAACCCACCGTAACTTACGGTTCCACCGTAAGTTACAGTGGACATCAAAAGCGTACGGTGTGAATCTCCTGATTTACGGTAGAACAAGGAACATTCCAGGTTCACCGTAACTTACGGTGACATCGTAAGTTACGGTGGAACCCAGAAAATTTATATTTTGTTTGATGCTCGCGTTGTTAAATTTCGTTTATACGAAAGGTATTATTGTCAAAACTAATATTTTAGTGTTTGACCCTAGGTATGTATGAAGCCCTTCCGGATGGTGATAAAGTACATGTCAAGAACCGAACACGTATTTTGAAGCTTCCGCACTAAACTCAATTTTGTCTAAACTTTAAACATGTTGTAATTTCTTTTGTTGATCATGTTTTAAATCCCTTAAACTAGTGATTAGTTTACTAGCAAGGGTTACTTTAAACTAGTTTATGCACTTTCTTGGATGTGATTGGTATTATCACAAATGTGTATGGTTTTAAACTTGAAATGATTTTGTAAACTCTGAATTTTCATAAAGTTCTTATGATTATCCTTTATTACTGTTCAAATTATTAAGGGTGTTACAAGTTGGTAATCAGAGCCCAAGGTTGTTAACAAGTGTTCGGTTCAAGCTTGATCAAACATCCGGTAAGAGTTAATTGTTCTAAAGTAGAGTTACTAAGTATAAAAAGGGAAGTAATAAATGGAAATGCATGGGAAGAGCGTGTTAACACACTCAAACCCGGAAAGTGCATTAAATAAGAACGGTGAAAACAAGTTATGAACTTGAACAAACCAAAGTGAATAAATCATACGTCATAAATGAAATGTTAACGCTTAATGTAAACATTTCAGTTAAAGATGATGGATAAAGGCAATGATGATGCGGTGCCAAGAGTCACCGAGCAAACGAGAGAAGTGATTGCTGAAGAGGTAGGAAAAGCAATCGAAAACAGTTTGTCGGGTTTCATCGACAAAATCCAAACCACGGTATTATCAGTGGTGGAAGAAAGAATCAAGAAATTGGAGGATAATACCAATTTAGCAAAGGAGAAGTCAGGAGGACGAAAATCTTGTTCTTATAAAGAGTTCATGGCGTGTAAACCGCCCATTTACAATGGGGAGGTTGACCCGATCATATGTCAGCGATGGTTAAGCGATATGGATGGGATGTTCGAAAGGACTCATTGTGATCCGGATGACTACGTAGCCTATGGCACAGGTCAGTTAAGGGGTCAAGCGAAAGACTGGTGGGATAACAAAAAAAAAGGAAATTGGAAGCGAAGCGGCTAAGGCTATGATATGGGATGAGTTTAAGACGCCGTTTCTTAAACATCACAGTCCCAAGGCAGTCATTAACAAGATCAAGGAAGAATTCATGCAGCTTCGACACAAGGGTGAATCTATTGACAAAATCACGGGAATATTCATGGATAAGATGAAGTTTTGTGATGAGTTGATAACGAATGAGGAGCAGAAAACATATTATTATTATAATATGTTGAGTGCCAAGTATAGGGAGTTTATGACTCCTTCAAAGTATGAGACTCTCACCGAAATTATAAACGTTGCATGGGAACGGGAGATAGAGTTGAAGAAACAGATTGAAAGAGGTGAAAGAAGGGCTCAGATAGTCAATCCAAGCCCAACGAAAAAGGCGCGCACAACAGAATCCTCAAAGAAACAAGAAGGTAAAGGCGGGTCATCAAACTGCAAGATATGCGGGAAGGGGCACAAAGGTGAGTGCCGGTTCAAGGACAAACCGTGTCCTATATGTGGGAAGACGGGACACACGGCTGCATTGTGCCCGGGAAAGGTGTCGGTGTGTTACAAATGCTACCAACCGGGTCACAAGAAATCTGAGTGCCCGGAGTTGGTTGGAAAGAAAGATGACAAGAATACACATACTGAGACACCAAGAGCAAAGGCGAGATCTTTCCAGTTGACAGCAATGGAGGCAAAAACAGAGCCCGATGTGGTCTCAGGTATATTTGCCATAAATTCAATTCCTGCACATGTGTTATTTGATACGGGTGCGAATAAATCTTTTGTTTCATATGGATTTATTCGACATCCTTCTTTTGTACTAACAAAGTTGCCTATGCCATTAGAGGTAGAAATAGGTGATAACAAAAGTTTTCTTGTATGTGATGTATGTCGAGATTGCAAAATAAGCGTTGATGATGAGGAATATTTGATAGACTTGATCCCTATGTCAATGGGAGAATTTCAAGTAGTGGTAGGGATGGATTGGTTATCCCGACATCATGCAAAGGTGATATGTTTCCGCAAGGAGATACAGTTGACATCTCCAAGTGGAAAGCAAGTCACCATTTATGGCGAAAAGGGGGCAGTCCCGTTATGTGTTCAATACTAAAGGCCCACAAACTTATGAGGCGCGGATGTAAAGCATTCATGATATATGCAAACGAACCTAATAAAGAGACGCCAAAGATGGAAGACGTACCAGTGGTACATGAATACGCCGATGTATTTCCGGAAGATTTACCGGGAATACCGCCAGTACGGGAGGTAGAGTTCGGGATCGAATTGGTTCCGGGCGCAAAACCTGTGGCCAAGGCGCCGTATCGACTCGCGCCATCAGAATTGCAAGAATTGATGTCACAAATCCAAGAATTGCTCAACAAGGGATTTATTCGGCCAAGCGTGTCTCCATGGGGCGCACCGGTATTATTCGTGAGAAAGAAGGACGGGAGCATGCGTATGTGCATTGATTACCGGGAGTTGAAGAAACTCACGGTAAAGCATCGATATCTGCTTCCAAGAATTGATGACCTATTTGACCAATTACAAGGTGCAAGTTGGTTCTCAAAAATCGACCTCAGATCTGGGTATCATCAGTTGAAAGTCAAAGAGGAGGATGTACCGAAAACGGCTTTTCGTACACGGTACGGACATTACGAGTTTCTCGTGATGTCCTTTGGGTTAACTAATGCACCCGCGGCTTTCATGGATCTCATGAACCGGGTCTGCAAACCCATGCTAGACAAGTCGGTGATAGTGTTTATCGATGATATTTTGATATACTCCAAGAATGAAGCAGAACACGCAAGTCATTTGCGTGAAGTGTTGGAAACGCTCAGGAAAGAGAAATTGTATGTGAAATTCTCAAAATGTGCCTTCTGGTTATGAGAGGTGCAATTTCTTGGGCATATCATTAGTGCAAACGGAGTGCTAGTAGATCCTTCAAAAATAGAAGCTGTGTCAAGATGGACTCCACCGAAGAATCCTTCGGAAATTAGAAGCTTCTTGGGGCTTGCGGGTTATTATCGGAGATTCATACAAGATTTCTCCAAAATTGCTACGTCGTTGACCAAACTAACCCATAAGGATGAAAAGTTTATTTGGGCCGAGGATCAAGAAAGGGCGTTCCAAACGCTCAAGGAAAAATTGACCCATGCGCCGGTGTTGACATTACCGGACGGAACGGAGGATATGGTAGTTTACTCGGATGCATCGCATTCGGGACTTGGCTGCGTTTTGATGCAGCGGGGCAAGGTTATAGCCTATGCCTCGAGACAGCTAAAGGCTCATGAGAAGAGATATCCTACCCATGACTTCGAGTTGGCAGCAGTGGTGTTTGCCTTGAAGATATGGAGGCATTACTTGTATGGGGTGAAGTGCACTATCTTTACCGACCACAAAAGCTTAAAGTATTTCTTCGATCAGAAGGAATTAAATATGAGGCAGAGGCGGTGGTTAGAAACTGTCAAAGACTTTGATTGTGAAATACATTACCACCCCGGGAAGGCTAACGTAGTGGCAGACGCATTGAGCCGAAAGACGGATTATATGCCTATTCGAGTACGATCGATGCAATTAATTATGACATCGGGTTTGCTTGAACAAATCCGAAAATCTCAAATTGAAGCAATCAAGGAAGAAAATGTGAAGAAGGAAAGGATAGTTGGGCAACTAAAAGACCTGGAGGATGGTAATCAAGGATTGAAAACTCGATTTGGGTGAATTTGGGTTCCAAATACGTGTGGGGCCAAGGTGCGCCTACTTGACGAGGCCCATAAATCTCATTATTCAATTCATCTGGGGGCGACCAAAATGTATAATGACGTAAAACAAAACTATTGGTGGCCCGGAATGAAAAGAGATATTGTGAAGTATGTGGAGAAGTGTCTGACTTGTTTACAAGTCAAAGCGGAGCACCAAAAGCCATATGGTAGGTTGCAACCGCTAGATATCCCAGTTTGGAAATGGGAACAAATCACGATGGATTTGTTAACCAAATTGCCCAAAACCAATCGCGGATTTGATGCCATATGGGTAGTCGTAGATCGATTGACAAAAAGTGCTCACTTCATTCCAATTCGTGAGACTTATACATCGGATAAAATGTCGGAAGTGTACACCAATGAGATTATAGCACGTCACGGAGTGCCGATATCCATTGTGTCAGACAGAGATACTCGGTTTACCTCTAAATTCTGACGTGAATTTCAAGAGCAAATGGGAACTAAACTGTACATTAGCACTGCTTATCATCCGCAAACGGATGGGCAAAGTGAGACAACGATACAAACGCTGGAAGATATGTTGCGGGCTTGCATCATTGACTTCGGGGATAGCTGGGATGTCCATCTACCCTTGGTCGAATTTTCATATAACAATAGCTATCAGTCGAGCATTAAAATGGCCCCGTATGAAATGCTATATGGTAGAAAGTGTCGAACCCCAGTGTGTTGGGGAGAAGTGGGACCACGAGGATTAGCGCATACTGACATAATCCGAACTACGAATGAGAAAATTGATGTGGTTCGAGCTCACCTAAAAGCAGCTCAGGATCGACAAAAGTCGTATGCGGATAAGCGAAATAGACCTATTGAATTTCAAGTTGGCGATAAAGTAATGCTGAAAGTATCGCCATGGAAAGGAATTATACGGTTCAGAAAAAGAGGAAAGTTGAGTCCGAGGTTCATTGGGCCATTCAGGATCACTGAACGGGTTGGTAAGGTAGCATATCGCCTTGAACTACCCGAGGAGTTGAGTGGAATTCATAACACATTCCATGTGTCACATCTCCGAAAATGTTTAGCAGAAGAAACTGCTCGTATCAGCTATGATGACATTGAGGTGGATAACAGCCTCAACTATGCAGTAAGACCAATTGCAATCTTAGATCAAAAAGAGAAGAATCTGAGGAACAAAGTAATTAACCAAGTGAAGGTTAAGTGGGAGCACAGGAAGGGTGCGGGTACCACGTGGGATCCGAAGAAGAGATGCAACGGCTCTACCCTAAACTATTTGGTACGTACTACGGTTTTGGGGACGAAACCCTTCTTAAGGGGGGTGGACTTGTAACATCCCGAAAATACAAAACTTTATATTTAAAAATTATAAAGTTTAAATAAACAAGAATTTATCTAACTAGGAAATTACAACCTAGTTAACTACGAGTCTATGAATAACTAGAAATAAGGTAAGATTAACCAAAACTAAATATTAAACAAAGTGGAGGGACCAATGTTGATAATCATGAAACTATTGTTATTATTTTGTTTAATAAAACAAACCAAACACCTCAAACTGAGGTTCTGGTCGATCAACAACAGGAAGGGGGCGACACCCACACCTCCAAAACCCTACCATCTACTAAAACTCTCAATTGAAGGCTCAAATCATGTTATAATCGAAATCTGAACATGGAATCGTGATCTCCTCGTCAAGAAGGTCATAAGGTATGTCAAATTAGGTTGTTTTGATACAACTCAAATTCTTGCATGTGATTGAAATCGAAGGTTGAGCTTGATTATGAGTTGTAAAACATGAAATTGGAAGTAATATGAAGTCTAGGGACAAACCCTAGATGATTTCTTGTCAAAATCTTGCATGTTAGTTGTAAGGATCAAAATCACCATAGTGGGTGATTAGTAAGTTAGTAGAACTTGATAAACACTAGGATTAAGACTCTTGTTCTAGTGAAAACTGAAATTGTGGGATAATCTCTGAAATTGTTGATGTTAAAATATGTGTATATTGTCTAATTGAAGTTAATTTGAGTGGTAAATTCAAGTTATGAACTTGGTTTAGATCATGTAGAAATCTGACCCGCAAGGTGTTTGATAAAACGCCTAAATGAGGGTTAAAATGTTAAAGATTGCTAAAAACACAGATTTGCATATGTTATGAATGAATGCGTTAAAGCTTATGAAAGAGAGTTCTAATCTTGTTATGAATTGAACTCTTTAGGCAAGGAATCCGGAACGTCAAGTGGACACGCCGGAAGCGATACCCGCGGAAAAGGTGTGCTTTAAAGGTACGTGACTTTAGTCTCGTTGTGTTATGTAATAACGTTTAGTTTTAATGTACAAACGATGTCGGATTGTAATTGATGCGTTTGATGTATCGTTAAAGTGGCGAAGTTCACTAGATCATCAAACGGGTCAAAATAAACATTAGAAATTTGGTTTGGTATGATAATAAAGTGATGGTTTTCACTAGATAGCCAAACGGGTCAAAATGTTGCTTGAGAACGAATCACATGAGTAGAGACTTAAAAGTCTCATATTTTTGCTAGGTGATAGATGGTAATACACCAATAAATTGGTTATGATATTTTAAGTCTACGAACCCGGTATATCGGGTCAAACAATAGAAGTTAATAGAAGGTGTCGTTTGAAACGGGATGCTTGAATTCCGAGAAAACAAGTGTTTAGTTCGGAGAAAACGCGAAGCCATGGTATGGCGCGTATACTCCAAGCTCATAAGCCCGGGAAGTTGGGTAACTATGTCTAATGTGTCCTTAGGATGGAAATATGGAATCATGTACTTTGTTAATGGGTTGAAGATATTGAAACAAAGAAATTGTGAGCCGAACGTCGGTATCTCGGTTTCCGTGATGTGTAATTTATATGGTTGGATCCGTAATCTTATTACAGACTCGTAGGTAAAAGAATCGACTAAATCAGACTAATGAGTAAAAAGTTATAAACTTTTAAAGTTGAAAAATAGTTAAAGGGAAGAATGCAGAACCCACCGTAACTTACGGTTCCACCGTAAGTTACGGTGGACATCAAAAGCGTACGGTGTGAATCTCCTGATTTACGGTAGAACAAGGAACATTCCAGGTTCACCGTAACTTACGGTGACACCGTAAGTTACGGTGGAACCCAGAAAATTTATATTTTGTTTGATGCTCGCCTTGTTAAATTTCGTTTATACGTAAGGTATTATTGTCAAAACTAATATTTTAGTGTTTGACCCTAGGTATGTATGAAGCCCTTCCGGATGGTGATCAAGTACATGTCAAGAACCGAACACGTATTTTGAAGCTTCCGCACTAAACTCAATTTTGTCTAAACTTTAAACATGTTGTAATTTCTTTTGTTGATCATGTTTTAAATCCCTTAAACTAGTGATTAGTTTACTAGCAAGGGTTACTTTAAACTAGTTTATGCACTTTCTTGGATGTGATTGGTATTATCACAAATGTGTATGGTTTTAAACTCGAAATGATTTTGTAAACTCTGAATTTTCATAAAGTTCTTATGATTATCCTTTATTACTGTTCAAATTATTAAGGGTGTTACAAGTTGGTAATCAGAGCCCAAGGTTGTTAACAAGTGTTCGGTTCAAGCTTGATCAAACATCCGGTAAGAGTTAATTGTTCTAAAGTAGAGTTACTAAGTATAAAAAGGGAAGTAATGAATGGAAATGCATGGGAAGAGCGTGTTAACACACTCAAACCCGGAAAGTGCATTAAATAAGAACGGTGAAAACAAGTTATGAACTTGAACAAACCAAAGTGAATAAATCATACGTCATAAATGAAATGTTAACGCTTAATGTAAACAAGATGACGGTTTAGCCAGCGTCGCCCGGCAACCCCACCGCAACCAACGCCTCACACCCCGTGGTCTAAGGAATGAACAATACGACCTACAAGCTGGACAAAAGATCATATTATCTCCAAATTAAAACACGTGTCCGCTTAAGATAAATTTATCAGAGAATATCATTCTTTACATAGGCGATGTGGTATGGAATACAACTTTTAGAGGTTGTATCATGTTATACAAGCGTTACGTAGGTGACACATAAGTGGGGTTTATTGTTAACTATCATACAATAGGATAAAGCCACATAAAGCCCTCTAATCATTAATTTTATTTTTATTTCAATTAAAATTATTTAGGGGATGTATCACGTCATATCAATGCCACGTAGACGACACGTAAATGGAGGGGGGATGGGTTATTGTTAACTGTCATACAGTATGATAAAGCCGCATAAAACCTTGTCATCATTACTCAATCATTAATTTTATTTTTATTTCAATTTAAATTAGAATCATTTTTTAATTTATAATTAAAATTAAACAACAAATAAAATAAATATATAAATAACTAAATTCAAACACGACTCACTAAAACAAAATACTAAAAAAATATTACTTCTACTCGTCTTCGCCGCCATCGTCGTCGTCAACACAGTTAAACCATAGATGTTCAACCAAATTTGCTCCAAGATTCAAGTATGTATTCCTGTCACATATCTTCATTCAGATAGCTTCTTTCTCGGCGTAGTTTAGTAGTGGGTTGGTCCATTGAAAGGTATCGTTAAAGTCTGCACAAAAGGCTTTGCCTGTGTCCTCCAAGATCATGTTATACAATATAATATACATATATGTTACGTTTCTCATTTTTCTCTTTTAAATATATGTGAGGGTTGGGCAATGATATTCCATCGTTTCTTTAACACTCCGAATGCTCGTTTGGCATACTTTCTTGCCGACTCATGCTTCTTCTTGTAACACACATGTTTGATGTCATATGGGCACAGAAGAGTTTTTACCAACGTAGCCCACTCCGGATAAATACCATCGACAAGATAATACCCATATTTATATTCTACATCATTTACATAAAATGATGAATTTGGTGCAACCCCGTCTATGACATCAGTGAACAAATTCGATGATTATAAAGCAACGATATCATTATTTGCACCAGCCATACCGAAGAACGCATGCCAAATCTAGAGATCTTGAGACGCGAATGCTTTTAGTATTAGGGTTGGACCATCGTGGTCGCCTCAATGGTGTTGGTCTTTCCAAGCATTTGGACAAGCTGCCCATGACCAATGCGTGCAGTCTAGGCTACCTAGCATCCCGAGAAACCCGTAATTTGTTGGGGGGCTTCGTATAAAAGTGGGATATCGGTAGACACCGGATTCCTCAAATATCGTCTTCCGTAGAGGTTGATAATACCTAATAACATTAAACTATTATAAATTACAACATCAACATCATCAACAACAGTAATAGGAACAACAGGAACAACAATAATAATTGTCAATTAAAAGAAAACCTTCACGGAAGCAGTCAAGACTATCCCGGACTATCCCGACACACTCTTTCTGACATTCTTAAAGATTCGTCCCATGCATCTGTTGACATGTTGTACGCTAGTTGGCGAATTAAGGTTGTACACTTTTGCAAACCAGAGAATCGAAGTTTACGTATAGCATCTTCTCTTTGTTTGAAATATGTATACTCGCGCTCTAAATCGCCTGAAATTCTCAAAAAAAAGTCGGCGACTCATACGTAAACGACGCCAAAACACTTCATTACATAGATTAGCTTTTCAGAAAATTAATCATCCACCAGAGCTGATGAGCACCCAATCGATCTCATTCAAGCGCTGGTTGTCTAGTACGTGGTTGTGAGGATCCAGTTTCGTCTCTTAAAGTTGAACCGTCCCGGTAATAATCAAGTCGTTAATCATCCCGGCATCAGATTGGGATGACTCGGATGAATAGTTGGAAGACACTTTTTTTATAAAAACTAGAGAGAATATGAGAGTTTTTGAGTTTAAAATGATTTGTGAGCATGTGATTAGTTTATGTGTGATATGGGTGAATGATATAAATTTAGATCTTTTTAATTAAAGTGACCGTTTTTAACAAAAAATAAATAGGCAAAATTCCCATAGGTTAGCGCTCGCCAAGCAACCCATGAGTTCATCCATGGCTCACCTTCAGCGGTGTTGGGGACGCCATGTGGCTTATGTGGCACAGGGCGCAGTTTCACACAGTATAGCCTTACAAGACATAAATTAAGTTTTTAGATTTGATGTTGTGTCAATGTGTCATTTTGTTTGCTTACAGTCGCCCATGTTGCATGTTAATTTGAGCGATGTTGGTTTGATTTGTAGGTCCAAACCAAATACTGCCCCATATCATTGTCCATGTTTTGGTGATCTTTTTGACACTTTGTTTTTGTGTCTTTCCTCTATTTCAACATCAAATCAAATCTCAATGAGACATGAAACCTACTCCAATACATAATATCCAACACTGGTAAACTACATATTTTAATTTTTTATTACAGATATTTTAAGTTACTTTTACAAATCTTTTAGAGTTTATATTAATTGATTTTCTAAAATTTCTGTCAACTAATTCATTTTATGAAAATTATTTTTTTTAAAGGCCAACAAATAAAAGCCCGGCATCTGGGACAATCTAATGACAAAAGGCGACTTCATACATTCACGATCACAGACTGTGTAGCCCAAGCATATTATATCCAGTTCCGGGGGAAATCCGCCGCCCGGAAGGTCCCCTACGGTAAGAATTAGATACGAATTTAAGACATATGGTATTAATTAAGTTACAGCTCATTAGCTTTACGAAAATTAATTTACATTACTTTTAATGTTTTAAATTAATTCATTTTACATTACCATAATCAATAACCCTAGTAAATTATTTGTTTCTCTGTTTGTGTTTAAATCCAATATATACTTTTCACTCTTTTTTAAAGCTATAAGTAAATGGTGAAGCTAAATTATAACCACTAAAAAAGTCCACAGTGAATTAATCGTTAGACATGGTTTTTGCAAGTTTTCTCACAAAGGGATGGTTTCTCATGATTCTTCCCATATATACAGAGGCTTCGGATCAAGAGACCCCCCCCACCCCCACCCTGAGAACTCAGACTTTTCGTGTAAGTTTTGTCGTCTTTTTTGTACGCACGTAGATGGAAATGTTACAAACATAGTTGTAAAAAAATATAAGGGTGATGTTTTCAGTCTTTTTACAACACTGTAAAAAAATTGTTCACATCAGCATTTACACCAACTATAAGAGTTTTTTAAGATGGTGTATATCAAAAGAAAAAAAATTATTTCCCCAACTATTCTTATATTATTTACCTTTACATATAACCCATTTGTCTTTTTTTGCTTGTGAGAGAAGTAGCAGTTCTTGTTATATCATTTGAGTGTTTTGTTAGAACTACATAACCCATTTGTCTTTTTGCTTGTGAGAGAGGTAGCAATTCTTGTTATATCATTTGAGTGTGTTTTGTTCGAACAATATGATGCAAAAGCCATTCGTGTTTTTTTATTTTTTTATTTATTTATTTTTTTTTGTTTTTGAGTTTTAATGTACAAAGATCAAGCAAAAACGAATAATAAACATGAATTTGAATATTTCCACCAAACCCAGTTAGACCCAATGGTATTCACATGCACTATATAATATATTAGACACATCATTATATATATGAGTTAAAACGATACATCATTACAATGGATTAGACACCATGTATACCAAAACTTATTACACATTAAATCAAACAAAAAAGTCTTGTTTGGTTGAAGGAGCTTTAAGCTTTTAGGTTAGGAGCTTGAAGCTTTTGGTTGAACGCTACTACTAATAGCGTTTAGAAGGAGCTACAAGCTTTTAGGGAAAAAATGACTATTTTAACCTCTAAAAATAAGAAACTTTTTAATGCACCAACTTTCTAAATTTTTAGTTATGTGCATTTTGGTTATTTTATACATTTTATTAAAAGCTCCAGCTACTCTACCAAACACCAAATATATCTAAAAAGCTACAGCTACTAGCTCCAGCTACCAGCTTCCAGCCACCAGCTACCAACTTCCAGCTTTCAGCTATCAGCCACCAGCTACTTTTGCCAAACACACCCATAATGTTGCAATGGGTTTGACACACCATCACGTTGGTTTAGGCACAACGTTACATCAAAACTTATTACGACAACAAATCTAATTTCAGAACTTGGAAGCCCTTGTCTCCCTCTATCTTGATCATATATCTTCCTAAACTCCTTTCTCATATCCCTCATCCCTCATGCAAGGGAGTGTGGTCTAGCGTCACCCCGCCACATCACCATTTTTGGCGCCTCATAGTGTCCTTCCCCATCCCCTGCTCGTTAAGAAGGGGGCGCTATCCCTTGTCCGCCAGCCCACTAACGTGCGTGAATGGGTGCATCTGGTGGGCCCCATGCCTCTTAACCAATCAGATTTTCTTTATTTTTTCTTTCTTTTTTAATATTTAATTAGGTGGGGACGCTAGTGGAGCTTTATCCCACACCATCATTTTAACTTATTCTGTTTTTTTTTTTTTTTTTTTTTTTTTTTTATGAAATACATAGCACACCGTTTGTATTAGGCGGGGTCTAATGTCCCTGATTCTTACGATTTGGGTGGAAATGATGATCACGCGCACGAGGTCGTGTCCGGCTATCGTCCCCATCATAATGAATCGTCATTGCCAAACCTCAACGAGGTAAGTATATATATTTACTTTTTTCTATTCGGCGTTAAACTTACCATTACCTTTTACCCGTTGGTTTTTTTTAGTCTGCTATGCCCCATCAACCGTTGCTACCAGATTTGAACGCGTGTAGCCATGATCAAGGTTATAGGTCTCCGTTTTATGAACCCGGTTACGTTCCCTCGTACGGACATGAAGAATATGGCAATAACGTTTTTGTTAGTGGTCCCTCGGCAGTACAAGGAGACCTTAGTCACCCTTCTTACGTGCAAGAGTCATTGGGTGACGATCAACCCGTGCAAGAGTCATTGGGTGACGAGCCACCCGTACAAGAGTCATTGGGTGACGAGCCACCCGCTTACCCTGAAGTTTCGTACAAAACTGATCAGGTACGAACGATATATATTTTTGTTAAATGTTATATTTTTTTCTGTTAAATTATTATATAATTGTTAATACAAAATACATCAAAATTGTTATATTTTTTCAAATAGGATAAAAATTAATTAATAAATGTTATATGAAATATTTTTATAAAATTAATTAAACCTGTTATATTTTTTTAAATATTATAAAAAATACATTAAAATATTTTTTTAAATATTAATTAAAATATTCGTTGAAGAGTTGAAGACACTCGTATTATACAAACGGGATGATTTCATCAAAACAGGCGTGAAACCCATAATTTGGTGAATGACTCTCAGTCCACTTATTCAATTTTGCACGAAATTACGCCATCAAGTTAGGAGTGAGATCCACATCTTGACAGTAAGTTTCCAATTCAAACTCTAATGGACCCTCGTCAATAGATAATGAGGTGTGCGGATAGAATTCCCCTGTAACATTAACTGTGTCCTGTTATGTAAAATTTTGAAATTGTTGACAGAACGCATGCCATGTCTTATGTCGGAACATAATATTTACTGTTACACAATTAATGTGTAAAGTCATATACTCTTTTTTTTTTTTTTTTGAACAGTCAGATTCTATGATTCATAGAACAGGGCCAGCATATGCTGTAAAAACCCAATAGTACAGTACAAAAACAAACAAAACAAAACAAATCCAACATAATCCACCCAGCTACTACACCACTATTTTACTACATCACGTATATTAAAAATCAAAGTCATATACTCATATATGATCTGGTTCGCATATCAATTGTTTTCAAATAAATTACCATAAAAAAAAATTCTTAGACTTGACTAGACAACCATTAAAAAATAATAAGGTTGATTATTATATAGTGATGATGAAGATACTTAGGGTGAGCGGGGCACCAGCGGGGAGTGGCCGCGGTGACCCAATTCCCCCAGCGGGAACATCGCCGTCATCCCTGCGGTGACTCAATTCGGGGAGGATGGTCGGGGGGAGTTCACCGAAGAAGGGGAGGGTTGTTGGTGGGGCCAGCCTCATTTTCAACCAATCAGTGATTTTCTTTTTTTTTTAATAAAAAAATAAGTCACCTAAGAGGGGAGTGCCGCCATCAAATTGGGGTGTGAGGGGAGTTTAAGAGGGAAGTTGACGTGGCATAACCTGATTGGGTGTGCGTAAGAGAGGGGACTTCCCTCTTAGGGGAGTGCCCCGCTCACCCTTACCCTCTAAATATAAAAATAATCAATTAATTAGTTATTGCAAATACTATTAGTTCAAAAGAATTCTTATTAATTAAAAAAAAAAAACTCTAGTTTTGATATTGTGTTTTTTAAACAATAACTAGGATTACGACCCGCCGCAATGCGGCGGGGATTATTTATTTATAACTAAGTCGATCTACGACCCACACATTATGTTAAACCTGTCACACGGGGTAAAAATAGACGATGTAAAAACGTTCACCCACACACGCACGTTGCGTCGTGTTAACTCGCAAAATTTAGAACGAAACGTAAAAACGTTAAGCTAAAGACACTGCTGTGATGTGTTAAGTCACAAAATTTAGAACCAAGCATAGAGCGAAAAATTTGCGAAAAATGGAAACTATAAATGACCAAAGTTGAAAGTAAAAAAAGTTATGAGGATAGATTGCAAAAGATAAAAAGTTTTGGGTTAAAAGTAAAAAAAACAAATAGTTTTGGGTTAAAAGTAATTTATAAAATACTTTTGGGTGAAAAGTAAAAAAAAAAACATTTTTTTTGAAACCCCCCAAAGCCAACGTTACGACAACAATATGCATAACAATTTTTTCTTTGAAAACCCTCAAAGCACACCACGCGTTGCGGCGGGGAATAAAACGGTGTCAAATAGTACTAATGACACACAACCGTCATCGACAACCAACACTGACTTGACCTATAATATGCGTATTGCGACGAACCTGTCAAACATGGAAAAATAGAGGTAAAAACGTTGAACCACACATGCACGTTACGTCGTATTAACTCGAAAAATTTAGAACTATACGTAAAACGAAAATTTGCGAAAGATGAAAAGTATAAGTGACAAAAGTTGTGAAGTTAAATTGCAAATAATGAAAAGTTTTGGGTTAAAATTAAAAAAAAAGTTATGTAGGGTTAAAATTGGAAAAGGTACAAACCTTTGGGTTAAAACTAAAAAATCAAGTTTTTTTTGAAGAACTCATAAAGCATAACTTACAACTAATAATGCACAAAAAGTTTGCAAACTTATATAGGTTTTAATATTTTCTCTACTTTTAATCGTACACCATTATTTACATGGGATTTATGTAGGAAATTGGGTGTATGAATGAAGTCTCAATTTGGTAAAATTCCTTGTCCCACATCGGAGTGGGAACAAAAGAATAGATGATTTATAAGGTAAACGGTTTACCTCACTAATATATCTATATGTTATGTTTTACCACAACTCCAACCCGCGCGCGCGCAGGGGGGTGCAAAAAATGGAACCGGAATCAGTTGAACTCGCGTATGCCCGCACGTCCTGCGGACACGAACCTGTTGTTTATGTTCAACATTGCGAACCTCTTGGTTTAATTTTTCTTTGAAAGAGGCGATATATTAAGAACCAGAGAGGAATGCATTAGCAAGATGCTAAAGGCAACAATACAATGAAAGTAAAAAAGATACAGTGAAATTCTCAAAACATTGCTTGAAAAAACTAAAGTCGCCCCATTCTTTTCATTCTAGATCCGATTTTTCAGCCCTTGCTTTCAGCCATAAGAAAGAGATTACCTTAACGTCTCCAACTGCCCTTGATACATGTGTTGTCTTATGATTAAGATTATAATTACTATTGTCTTTTTGTTTAAAAATTGTGTCAATTCAATATAATCTTTTTGGTTGCTGATTATTTTATCATCGTTACATTGAGTCAACCAATTAAACCAAAACACTATCATAGTTTTACTAAAAAAGAAAACTAAAACGATGACAAGTCTATAATTTTGAGTTGGGGGCAAAATAGTAATTTGTCAGAACCAATGAGCGAGTTCTAGACAGCTGTTTGACACAAAAGTTAAATTAAGCCAACCAAATAAAATAAAACTACTATAGTTTTGCAAAAAAAAAAAATGGCAAGACTACAAATTTTAACCGGGTGCAAAATCGTAATTTTTTAAATGAGGGCAAACTCATAGTTTTAAACTGAGGATAAACTCGTAATTTTAAGCTGGGGGGGGGCATAATTTTGAACTGGGGCAAAATCACAATTTTAACCTACGGAAAAAATCGTAATTTTTAGTTGGGTGCAAAAGCATAAATTTATCTTGAACTGAGGGCAAAAGCGTAATTTTAAACTCCGAGCGAAATCGTAATTTTAGAAAAAAGGGCAAAATCATATTTTTGAACTGAGGGCAAAATCGTAACTTTGAGATAGGAAAAAAACTAAAACGATGGCAAGACTACAAATTTTAACTGGGGAAAATCGTAACTTTTTAAATGAGGACAAACTCATAATTGTAAACTTAGGGCAAATGCGTAATTTTAAGTTGGGGTGCAAAACCATAATTTTATTTTGAGCAGGGTAAAATCAAAGTTTTGAACTAAGGGCAAAATCGTAATTTTGAGTTGGGGGCAAAAACATAATTTTATTTGAACTAAGGCGAAAATCGTTATTTTGAACTCAGGGATTTTTGAAAAGGGAGCAAAATTATATTTTTGAATTGAGGGCAAAATCGAAATTTTGAGCTAAGGCAAAAGCATAATTTTATTTTGAACTGGGGGCAAGATCGTAATTTTAATCTGGAATAAAATAATAAATTGGTTAGACCAATGGGGTTGTCTATTGAATTTGTTTGGTCATACACACGCATCAAAACCGTTCAACCATGTATGCTTTTGATAATGCTTAATTATAATATTAATAAGTTAAAAATGAAAAAAAAAAGGTGGCAGCCGCCTTTTTCCACAAATAACATTGTGGAACTATTGCCGCGTCGAAACGGTTCGCGTCGAAACGGTACACGTCGAAACGGTTTGCGTCGAAAAGGTTCGCGTCGAAACGGTTCGCTCGAAACGGTTCGCGTCGAAACGGTTCGATTCGAAACGGTACGGGTCGAAACGGTTAACGGTTCGCATCGAAACGGTACACGTCGAAACGGTTCGACTCGAAACGGTACCGGTCGAAACGGTACCGGTCGAAACGGTTACCGTCGAAACAGTTCGCGACGAAACAGTTCGATTCGAAATGGTACTGGTCGAAACGGTACGGGTCGGTTCGCGTCGAAATGGTTTGCTTCGAAACGGTTCGCGTCGAAACAGTTCGATTCGAAACGGTACTGGTCGAAACGGTACAGGTCGAAACGGTACTGATCGAAACGGTACGGGTCGAAACGGGATTCGAAACGGTACTAGTCAAAACATTAAATAGTCTATATTTAATGTTATTCGGTTCAGTAGCATTGCTAACACACAACTCTTTTTTTACGGATGCTACTGATTTGAGTTTGTGTTATCAGTTGTTGTTTGGTTCAATTCATATAAAACATGTATTGATATCTTCTTTGGCATATGAGGACTTTATTTTTCTTGTTTTCTCTTTTGGTTACGAAATTAGTACCAAAAAAATGCCCGCCGCGAAGCGTGGGAAATCCCGCTAGTAAATTACAATAAACAAATACAATGAATGAGTAGAATAAGAAATATGCATGTCCCTGTCGGACACGGTTTCATTCAAACAAAATTCGGGTCTTATCTATTGTCGGCCCACCCTTAGGGCCGGCCATGCCAAAATCGAACCACCCTTATACTTTATTCATTAACCGTTCAGGTCCTATCCTTTAAGTTGGTATTACACCAAGTTTCACACATAGAACCTGTTGTTTATGTTCAACATTGCGAACCTCCTGGTTTAATTTTTGTTTTTTGAAAGAGGCGATATATTAAGAACCAGAAAGGAATACATTAGCAAGATGCTAAAGGCAACAATACAGATACATGAAAGTAAAAAGATACAGTGAAATTCTCAAAACATTACTTGAAACAACTAAAGTGGCCCCATTCTTTTCATTCTAGATCCGATTTTCCAGCCCTTGCTTTCAGCCATAAGAAAGAGATTACCTTAACGTCTCCAACTGCCCTTGATACATGTGTTGTCTTATGATTAAGATTATAATTACTAATGTCTTTTTGTTTAAAAATTGTGTCAATTCAATATAATCTTTTTGGTTGCTGATTATTTTATCATCGTAAAATAAATGGTCAACTACTCAATTGCGGTTTCCACAACTTACTTGATATGAATTCGTATAGTGGACGCTAGAAAACCCTAGCGAAGGAAATAACCTTCACCGGCAAACCCGCGATGAAGAAACCGGCGATCAGACTTGATCGGCCAAAAGAGAGAAACAATCTCAAGAACAAATAATTTTCATAACCAACTTTTTCTCATTCCATCCAACCATTATTTAAACAATCCAAAAACAAAAGATAAGACTTAAAGTTTGAAAACAAGATAATGTTGAAAATTAAAACAACTTAAATAAAATTCAAACAGAAAATTAAAGATAGGCTCGGCTGGATGGAAGCATCGACCCCGGCTCGACATCAGCCACTTCTAATCGGTTCGCGCACATCGTTATCTTGCGGGTTGATATTAGGCGTATCCGTATCATCCTCCCCCTCTAACAAAGGACTCGACCTCGAGTCATCATCAACCTCGGGGACATAAGGGGAGAGATCCGCAACGTTGAAAGTGGCGGAGACTTTGAAATGACCAGGCAAATCCACCTTGTACGCATTATCATTTATACGCTTCAAAATACGGAAAGGACCATCTGCACGAGGCGCCAACTTACCATGCCTGTCCACCGGAAACCGTTCCTTCCGAAGAAAAACCCAAACCAAATCACCTTCCTTAAAGACCACCTTTTTCCAGTGCTGATTTGCGCGTGTCTGATACTGCACATTATGTTTAATAATCTGATCACGTACCTGCTCGTGCAACTGTTTTATCTGTTTCGCCCTTTCTTTACCTTCGGCACAAAAATGGTCAACGGATGGGTAAACTGGAAGATCAAGCGGTGTGAACGGATTGCAGCCATAAACGACCATAAACGGTGACTTTCCCGTGGAGCTATGGTTGGACCGATTATAAGCAAATTCCGCCTGAGGTAAAACTAGATCCCACTTCCTCGGGTGCTCGCCAACCAGACATCTCAGTAAATTTCCCAAACTTCGATTTGTCACCTCCGTTTGACCGTCAGTCTGGGTGATGAGAACTACTAAACTGCAATTTGGCCCCCAAAAATTTCAACAAGGTTCTCCAGAAATGACTTACAAACTTGACGTCTCTGTCGGAGGTAATAGATTTAGGCACACCATGTAAACGAACAATCTCATCAAAATAAAGTCTAGCCACTTGTGAAGCATCATATGTTTTTAAGCGTGGTAAAAAGTGAGCCATCTTTGAGAAGCGATCCACAACGACCATGATTGAGTCTTTTTTTCGTTGCGTGAGGGGCAAGCCAAGCACGAAATCAACACTAACATCTTCCCACGGGTGGTCGGGCACTGGTAGTGGCATGTACAACCCTTGGTTAGAGTGTGTAGCTTTCGCCACATGGCAAGTACGGCATCGAGACAAGACCATAGAGACCGTTTTCGCGATGTTAGGCCAGAAAAATCGTTCGGACACAAGACTGATTATTTTATCCCTTCCAAAATGACCGGATAACGCCCCTTGGTGACATTCCAAAACAATAGCCTCCCTGAAAGAAGAAAACGGAACACACAAACGACTTCCTTTAAATAACAAATTGTCCTTTCGAAAGAAAGCATTAAAAGGACCTTGTTGAGTCTTTTCCCAAACCGAGTGGAAATCCGGGTAATCCACGTATAAAGCGGAGAAGGAAGTGAAGCCGGGAACAGTGACCTCGGACGTGATAACCAAGGAGTGGCGTCGACTTAGGGCATCGGCAACAGAATTTGAGGAACCCGCCTTGTGTTTAATTACGAACATGAAATCTTGCAACGTTTCCACCCATTTTGTATGCCTGGGGTTTAGCTTTGCTTGGCCCTGTATAAAATTTAACGCCTGGTGATCAGAATACAAAATGAACTCTTTTGGAAGCAAATAGTGACGCCAATACTCCAAGCTTCGAACAATAGCATAGAATTCTTTGTCATAAGTGCTGTACTTGCGACGGGCGTCACTTAGGTTTTCACTAAAAAATGATATCAGGCGATTATTTTGACTGAGAACACCGCCAATAGCAAGACCGGAAGCGTCACATTCAACCTGAAAAACAACAGAAAAATCAGGTAAAGCTAAGCAGGGAGCCGTTGTTACCGCACTTTTAAGTGCCTGAAAAGCGATGTCGGCGGCTTTCGTCCACTCGAAACGAGAAGACTTCAAACACTCCGTAATCGGTGCCACAATAGAGCTAAAGTTTCTGATGAACAGTCTGTAGAAAGAAGCGAGACCATGAAAACTGCGAACATCATGAAGCGATTTTGGCGTGGGCCAAGAAGTGATCGCTTCCAACTTCGAAGCGTCCATACGAATACCTTTAGCCGACACCAAATACCCCAAAAAGATAACTTCAGACGTCAAAAAATGGCATTTCTTTCTGTTGGCGTAAAGCTTTTGCTCCCTTAAAATTGTGAAGACGGTTTGAAGGTCCCTCAGATGATCCGGGACGGTATGGCTAAACGCGAGGATATCATCAAAGTACACCACAACACACTTGCCAATTAGGTGTTTGAACACATGATTCATCAACCACATAAAAGTACTCGGGGCATTTGACAATCCGAAGGGCATAACCATCCATTCAAACAAACCATCCCGTGTCTTAAAAGCCGTTTTCCACTCATCACCCGGCCGCATGCGAATCTGATGGTACCCGTTTCGCAAGTCAATCTTTGAAAAAACGGTTGCACCATGCAAGTGGTCGAGTAAATCATCAAATCGTGGTATAGGAAAACGGTACTTAATTGTTATTTTATTTACTGCTCGGCTATCAACACACATACGAAACGTACCATTTGGCTTTGGGACCAAGAGAGCGGGAACAGCGCACGGACTCATACTTTCCCGGATAAGTCCCTTATCCAATAATTCAGTCACCTGTTTATGGAGCTCCTCGGACTCCTTTGGATTCATTCGATATGCGGATTTATTCGGAATACTAGCCCCCGGAAGGACATCTATGCAGTGCCGGATATCCCGCATTAATGGCAATCCTGGTGGAATGTCATCGGGGAAGACGTCGACAAACTCCAACAATAATGGGGCAACCGCGGGCGGTGTAGCGTCGGTTTTGGTATTTGGTTCAGTGAGGACCAACCCAAAAACGAGTTGAGGCGGCTCTAACTTGGTCGCGGCCGTGAACTCCTGTCGTGTGACTAGCATGCTCGTTGGGGCATCGGTGCGTGGATCACAAGGAGCTAATGTGATATTAATCCCGTCTTTCTTGAACGAGTAGGTATTTCGAAAACCATCATGTTTTGCCCGCCGATCATATTGCCATGGACGACCCAACAAGACGTGGCACGCGTCCATGGGTAACACCTCACACCATACCTCGTCTTGATATTTATCCCCAATTGAGAATTGAACTAAGCACCGATGGGAAACCTTTAAAAGATTTCCTTTTTTTATCCAAGTTAACTGATACGGATCCGGGTGTTCGTGCACCTGAAGCTTCAACTTGTCAACCATAGTTTGCAAGACAATGTTTTCACTACTCCCACCGTCAATGATAACATTACAAACTTTACCCTTTGCAGTGCAACGCGTCCGAAAAATTGTGTTTTGCAACCACGAAGTGTCATCCGAGTCAGGTACTGCTGCGACGTGCAACAAACGCTGGACTACCAAAGCATCCCCCTTATCGGGAAGGACAACCGCGGACTGACCCTCGGCTGTCTCGTCACCCTCCGACTCCTCGTCAAAAATCGGTGGTTGTTCGTCCAGTAAAGCGACCACTTGTTTGTTTGGACACTCTCTTTTTAAATGGCCAATACCATTGCATTTGTAACACCGTTGGGCCGTAGGTTGGGTTGGGGTAGGTATCACTATTGGGCTGGACGAATTGAGCTTGGTGGAATCCTGTTTACTTGGGCTAGCTGCGGTGGAAGATGGCTTAGAGGGCTGAAAACGGGCGGCGGGTTTGGGCTTGGATGCTAGCTGTTTTTCGACCCTTTTGGCTAACAAACAAACATCTTCAAATGTCCAGAACTGTTGTAAGCGTACAACATCGGAAATTTCGGGTCGTAAGGCACCCAAAAAACGAGCGATTACATGTTCTTCTTCCTCCTCCACATCACACCTCATACGCAACTGTTCAAACAAAATTAAAAATTCTTCTACCGACGATTGTCCCTGTTTTAGATTATGATACTCCAGAAAACAATCTTGTTTATGGTTGAGCGGTAAAAACTTAGATTTCAATAAACGTTTCATCTTTTCCCACGTGGTAACTTTCGATTTGCCCTCCCGATAACGAGACTTTTGTACATGGTCCCACCAAAGAGACGCATATTTACGTAACCGAATAGCAACTAATTTAACTTTAAGAGTTTCAGGTACCTGCCGAAGATCAAAAATCCGCTCAACCGTACGAAGCCAATCAATGAAGTCATCCGGGTTCAACCGACCCTCGAACTCCGGAATCTCCGTTCGCAGGCCCAAGGCCCAAATCGGGTCAAGAGGGGGCTGGACAGTATGTCGCCGATTGGGTTGTTGGTCAGCAAAGATGTTATGGAAATCGTCCCCCTGGAAGCGATCGTCCGACACGACCGAATTCGTTTCGGTACGTTCTTCGTCATTCCGATTCAACATTTCGTCAAACGGCTGTTGGATTAGTTCAAGCTCACGAACCCGCTGTTGTAACCTTTCGATTTCGATGTCACGAGGATCACGTCGATCTGGTCCACTGCCTCCGGCGGCGAATCTGTGTCCCTGCCTACGATCTTTCCACGGTTCCGACATCCCGCAACCTGAAGCTGCTGATACCACTTGATACGGATTCGTATAGTGGACGCTAGAAAACCCTAGCGAAGGAAATAACCTTCACCGGCAAACCCGCGATGAAGAAACCGGCGATTAGACTTGATCGGCAAAAAGAGAGAAACAATCTCAAGAACAAATAATTTTCATAACCAACTTTTTCTCATTCCATCCAACCATTATTTAAACAATCCAAAAAACAAAAGATAAGACTTAAAGTTTGAAAACAAGATAATATTGAAAATTAAAACAACTTAAATAAAATTCAAACAGAAAATTAAAGATAGGCTCGGCTGGATAGAAGCATCGACCCCGGCTCGACATCAGCCACTTCTAATCGGTTCGTACACATCGTTATCTTGCGGGTTGATATTAGGCGTATCCGTATCATCACTACTCTATAATGTTTACGGTCACGAGGTATGCAATGGTGGGGATAGTCGTCCATGTATCGGCCTCGCAATGAAGGACTCCTTAAACATCTTGGGTTCGTGTGGGTTAGAATTGGGCCAAAGTCAATAGCTTGATGTGGTCGCAATGGTGTAACTTTGAGGTGTCTTGTATGAATAATTGTTTGGTTTTTCTTCACATTCTGATGTAACTGTGGTGTTGATCCAACTTGTTGGTTAGGTCTTGATTGAATAATAGTTTGTTGGTCTTCAAAAAGAAAAAAACTTTACAATCAAAATATTAGGAGTATAAATGCTACAAGGTACATTATAGTATTTATTCTATAAAATGTAGGAATTGATAGTTAAAAAAAACAAAATTAAATCAAACTGAAATTCTTGTAACCATAAATGTCAATGGATGATCCTTGGATCATAAATATGCATAGAGCAATAAAGAAATCACATATCTGAACATAACATTCATTTAATGTCATTTGTGCAACAAATTCAACATATAGGTGTGTATAAAGTAAGGAACAAAACAACAATGTAATAATAATAATACCTTTTAAAAAAACAGCAAAATAATAATAATAATAATAATAATAATAATAATAATAATAATAATAATAATAATAATAATAATTTATTTAACAATACATAATAATAATAATACCGTTTGAAAACAACAAAATAATAATAATAATAATAATAATAATAATCATAATAATTTAACAATATAAATTGTTTACCTATGTTCATTACCATATATTCAACAATTTACTATGGCCATTTGAAAGACACCAAGATGTATGAGGTAATAGTAAGACCGTGGGGTGTGGGAGTCCTGCGTTGGGGCATTGCTTGATACGTGGTGGTTGTGGGGTCCAACAACCAACTCTTCAAAAGAAGGACTGTGGGGTGGCGTGGCTTCGGCTGACACAGCCATCTGGATTTTGATATATATATATATATATATATATATATATTGTTTTAATTATTTAAAATTTCATTTAATTAAATTAACACACTAACTAAAATAGAAGATTGCATATAATTTTTTAAAACTACAAAAATAAAATTAAAAACAACTACATAAAATAAAAAAGCTACATAAAATAAAAAAAGATTAAAACCTTCATGATTTATCCATGTCATATTTTTTTCAAAATTTCTTGTTTCATTTGCAACGTTAATTCCAATTCTGAACCGGTAAGGTGATTGACGGACATGACGAGAAATTTAATATCTTCGCCTTTTTCTTTTAGAGATGTTTTTTTATTGTACGAAGCTTGGATATTTTTCCTCATCTCGATCTTTTGTTGTTGGATGAAATTGAATGTGTCGATTTTCGTCCTAATTTCTTCCAACTGGTCGGTGTACAACCCTTTACCCGAGGGCGAACTAGGGGCCGAACCCGATCTCCCTCTTTGAATCCGCTTTTTTGACGTGTCTCTACTGGGTGGGTGGGAAGGGGAATCATCAAAATCATCCAAATTAAGATCAAGCTCTTGATCACGAGCATCAAACTGAGCTTGGGACGGGGTGTACTTGCACTTTTGGATGAAGTTGATTCGCTAGCAGTAGTGACTCTCGCCCACTTAGAAGCGCACCTACATACATCCCAACAATGAATGAACTTGAACTCGTGCTTCTTGTTTTCTCTGATACCATGGCATTCTTGATAAAGTTGGCATCGGTTTCACCGCTCCTTGGTGAGTTCTTCGCCTTATGGAAACAACCGTTGAACGCGGTGACGTGTGTATTTATGTCACCTCACTTGGACCAGAGGCTATCATTTTCACGATACATTTCCGCGTTTTGCATTTGCGTATGAAATGATTTCTTTATGGAATCCCAAAAATCTTTGCAGTGTCCCCTATTCCAAAAAAATTTTAGGCAACATATAAATATTATAATAAAACTGAAAACAATAATATTGTTATATAAATAATACCTTGAATCGGATTTTTCGATTCGTCGATATAAACATCTTGTCAAAGTAGTTTCTTCTTAAGGCGTCCACTTTATTTGTGTTCGTTGAGCGGCCGCTAGTGCTTTCTCTTCATTCGTTTTTTTCTTGCGACTTCTTTTTCTGGCCGGGTTGGATGACGAACCACCAACGTTTTGCGGTTGTGTTTTGGGTAATCGGGTTAGGAAAGGTTAACTGGAATAGATGAATCATCGTATGGAAAGTTCGTGAATAAACAGTTTCCTAAATACGACGCAAATCCGGCTAGATCGGGACACGGTGAGTATACTAAACCGTGTGGATGGCTGGGGTTTGTTGGTTGACGGTTTTGTGGCGGGCTAGGTTCGGGTTCTCTTAGTAACCAAAGAGGTTGGTTGGGTCGTAGTTTCGGTTAAATGGATGCATTATAGAGGATTAAGTGGGTTGAACTTATAAAAAATATAGAGATAGAAGAAGAGAGAAGTAGAGAAGTGGTAAAAAATTGTATAAAATGGGTGAGTATTTATAATGTTTAAAAAAGAAATAATTTTTTTAAATAAAGTAGCTGTTTGGCAACGACTAGCCCAAACGGTCATCTGTCACCAGTCAATCCAAGCCAACCACGTCAACCCCCCCCCCCCCCCCCGCCCGCCCCACGCCAGCGGGGCAACGCCGTGACCAACGCTGGCCTGGTGTGGTTTAGCCAGTGTCGCCTGACAACCCCGCCGCAACCAACGCCTCACACCCCGTAGTCTAAGGAATGAACAATACGACCACAAGCTGGACAAAAGATCATATTATCTCCAAATTAAAACACGTGTCCGCTTAAGATAAATTTATCAGAGAATATCATTCTTTACATAGGCGATATGGTATGGAATACAACTTTTAGAGGTTGTATCACGTTACACAAGCGATACGTAGGTGACACATAAGTGGGGTTTATTGTTAACTGTTATACAATGGGATAAAGCCACATAAAGCCCTGTAATCATTAATTTTATTTTTATTTCAATTTAAATTATTTAGGGGATGTATCACGTAATATCAATGTCACACGTAGGCGACACGTAAATGGAGGGGGGAGGGGTTATTGTTAACTGTCATACAGTAGGATAAAGCCGCATAAAACCTTGTCATCGTTACTCAATCATTAATTTTATTTTTATTTCAATTTAAATTAGAATCATTTTTTAATTTATAATTAAAATTAAACAACAAATAAAATAAATATATAAATAACTAAATTCAAACACGACTCACTAAAACAAAATACTAAAAAAATATTACTTCTACTCGTCTTCGCCGCCATCATCGTCGTCAACACAGTTAAACCATAGATGTTCAACCAAATTTGCTCGAAGATTCAAGTATGTATTCCTGTCACATATCTTCATTCAGATAGCTTCTTTCTCGACGTAGTTTAGTAGTGGGTTGGTCCATTGAAAGGTATCGTTAAAGTCGGCACAAAAGGCTTTGCCTGTGTCCTCCAAGATCATGTTATGCAATATAATACACATATATGTTACGTTTCTCATTTTCTCTTTTAAATATATGTGAGGGTTGGGCATTGATATTCCATCGTTTCTTTAACACTCCGAATGCTCGTTCGACATACTTTCTTGCCGACTCATGCTTCTTCTTGTAACACACATGTTTGATGTCATATGGGCACAGAAGAGTTTTTACCAACGTAGCTCACTCCGGATAAATACCATCGACAAGATAATACCCATATTTGTATTCTACATCATTTACATAAAATGATGAATTTGGTGCAACCCCGTCTATGACATCAGTGAACAAATTCGATGATTATAAAGCAATGATATCATTATTTGCACAAGCCATACCAAAGAACGCATGCCAAATCTAGAGATCTTGAGACGCGAATGCTTTTAGTATTAGGGTTGGACCATCGTGGTCGCCTCAATGGTGTTGGTCTTTCCAAGCATTTGGACAAGCTGCCCATGACCAATGCGTGCAGTCTAGGCTACCTAGCATCCCGGGAAACCCGTATATTTGTTGGGGGGCTTCGTATAAAAGTGGGATATCGGTAGACACCGGATTCCTCAAATATCGTCTTCCGTAGAGGTTGATAATACCTAATAATATTAAAGTATTATAAATTACAACATCAACATCATCAACAACAGTAATAGCAACAACGGGAACAACAATAATAATTGTCAATTAAAAGTAAACCTTCACGGAAGCTGTCAAGACTATCCCGGACTATCCCGACACACTCTTTCTGACATTCTTAAAGATTCGTCCCATGCATCTGTTGACATGTTGTACGCTAGTTGACGAATTAAGGTTGTACACTTTTGCAAACCAGAGAATCGAAGTTTACGTATAGCATCTTCTCTTTGTTTGAAATATGTATACTCGCGCTCTAAATCGCCTGAAATTCTCAAAAAAGTCGGCGACTCATACAAAAACGACGCCAAAACACTTCATTACATACATTGGCTTTTCAGAAAATTAATCATCCACCAGAGCTGATGAGCACCCAATCGATCTCATTCAAGCGCTGGTTGTCTAGTACGTGGTTGTGAGGATCCAGTTTCGTCTCTTAAAGTTGAACCGTCCCGGTAATAATCAAGTCGTTAATCATCCCGGCATCAGATTGGGATGACTCGGATGAATAGTTGGAAGACACTTTTTTTATAAAAACTAAAGAGAATATGAGAGTTTTAGAGTTTAAAATGATTTGTGAGCATGTGATTAGTTTATATGTGATATGGGTGAATGATATAAATTCAGATCTTTTTAATTAAAGTGACCGTTTTTAACAAAAAATAAATTGGCAAAATTCCCATAGGTTAGCGCTCGCCAAGCAACTCATGAGTTCATCCATGGCTCACCTTCAGCGGTGTTGGGGACGCCATGGGGCTTATGTGGCACAGGGCGCAGTTTCACACAGTATAGCCTTACAAGACATAAATTAAGTTTTTAGATTTGATGTTGTGTCAATGTGTCATTTTGTTTGTTTACAGTCGCCCATGTTGCATGTTAATTTGAGCGATGTTGGTTTGATTTGTAGGTCCAAACCAAATACTGCCCCATATCATTGTCCATGTTTTTGGTGATCTTTTTGGCACTTTGTTTTTGTGTCTTTCCTCTATTTCAACATCAAATCAAATCTCAATGAGACATGAAACCTACTCCAATACATATCCAACACTGGTAAACTACATATTTTAATTTTTTTATTACAGATATTTTAAGTTACTTTTACAAATCTTTTAGAGTTTATATTAATTGATTTTCTAAAATTTCTGTCAACTAATTCATTTTATGAAAATTATTTTTTTTAAGGGCCAACAAATAAAAGCCCGGCATCTGGGACAATCTAATGACAAAAGACGACTTCATACATTCACGATCACATCACAGACTGTGTAGCCCAAGCCTATCATATCCAGTTCCGGGGGAAATCCGTCGCCCGAAAGGTCCCCTACGGTAAGAATTAGATACGAATTTAAGACCTATGGTATTAATTAAGTTACAGCTCATTAGCTTTACGAAAATTAATTTACATTACTTTTAATGTTTTAAATTAATTCTTTTTACATTACCATAATCAATAACCCTAGTAAATTATTTGTTTCTCTGTTTGTGTTTAAATCCAATATATACTTTTCACTCTTTTTTAAAGCTATAAGTAAATGGTGAAGCTAAATTATAACCCCTAAAAAAGTCCACAGTGAATTAATCGTTAGACATGGTTTTTGCAAGTTTTCTCACAAAGGGATGGTTTCTCCTGATTCTTCCCATATATACAGAGGCTTCAGATCAAGACCCCCCCCCCCCCCTGAGAACTCAGACTTTTCGTGTAAGTTTTGTCGTCTTTTTTGCACGCACGTAGATGGAAATGTTACATAGTTGTAAAAAAATATAAGGGTGATGTTTTCAGTCTTTTTACAACACTGTAAAAAAATTGTTCGCATCAGCATTTACACCAACTATGAGAGTTTTTTAAGATGGTGTATATCAAAAGAAAAAAAATTATTTCCCCAACTATTCTTATGTTATTTACCTTTACATATAACCCATTTGTCTTTTTTTGCTTGTGAGAGAAGTAGCAATTCTTATTATATCATTTGAGTGTTTTGTTAGAACTACATAACCCATTTGTCTTTTTGCTTGTGAGAGAGGTAGCAATTCTTTTTATATCATTTGAGTGTTTTGTTCGAACAATATGATGCAAAAGCCATTTGTTTTTTTTTTTTTTTTTTTTTTTTTTTGGAGTTTTAATGTAAAAAGATCAAGCAAAAACGAATACTAAACATGAATTTGAATATTTCCACCAAACCCAGTTAGACCCAATGGTATATACATGCACTATATAATATATTAGACACATCATTATATATATGAGTTAAACGATACATCATTACAATGGATTAGACACCATGTATACCAAAACTTATTACACATTAAATCAAACAAAAGAGAATAGACATAATGTTGCAATGGGTTTGACACACCGTCACGTTGGTTTAGGCACAACGTTACATCAAAACTTATTACGACAACAAATCTAATTTCAGAACTTGGAAGCCCTTGTCTCCCTCTATCTTGATCATATATCTTCCTAAACTCCTTTCTCATATCCCTCATCCCTCATGCCAGGGAGTGTGGTCTAGCGTCACCCCGCCACATCACCATTTTTGGCGCCCCATAGCACCCTCCCCTATCCCCTGCTCGTTAACAAGGGGGCGCTATCCCTTGTCCGCCAGCCCACTAACGTGCGTGAATGGGTGCATCTAGTGGACTCCATGCCTCTTAGCCAATCAGATTTTCTTTATTTTTTCTTTCTTTTTTAATATTTAATTAGGTGGGGACGCTAGTGGAGCTTTATCCCACACCATCATTGTTAAAGGGGGAGCCATTTTTATCTTAAAATCTACGTAACGCTTACGTGGCATGATAAATCCCATAGGGGCTTCAAACCACACCCATGGGTCACTGAAGTGACCATGGTGTCCCGTTTGTCCAAAGATCCACCTTCTTGTTTGAAACACATACTATTTAATAGATAAGCCAGTTGACTCGGTGAGCCATGAATTCGCTTGAATTGTATCAAAACACAGCTTTTAACTTATATTTTTGCCAGGTTGAGAAATTTCGAACAAAGCCAGCTGGAATCGTATATTTTCAAGCCAAGCCAACACCAGCTCATTTCGTGAACCGCCTTATTTACAATTATTTCATTAGTGTAATATCTACTATCTTTGATCATAAATCTTCCTGCCTACTAAAAGTTTAAGTTCTGAGACAAGGAAAGTAAATTTTACACAAGGACATATCTTCAATCAAGCTTAACCTTTTTCACAAAACCTAGAGGCACTAACCACTATCACTAATAACCCTACATTTCCCACTAATAACCCTATCATTTTTATTATATTATTCCTTATTCTAACTTTAGATTTTATCTTTCTCACTCAAAAGAGTTTTAAACTTATGGCCTACAACTCCCACTAATAACCCTATCATTTCTATTATATTATTCCTTAAGAACCATCACGAGTTGTTAGAATCATGAGAACTCCTACTTTTCACATGAGTTGGACCACAATTTTTTGCATAAACGTAGATTAAAAAATATTATAAACACATCTGTGAAAAAAAAAAATATCGAGTCGGTAATGAATTTTTTTTACACATGATGTAAATTTTTGCATGGGACATTTTTTTTACTTTTTATTTTTTCGCTGAAACAAGTGATTTTTTAAAAGATTTTTGAGAAAAATGTTTTGCATGCGACATTTTTTCCCATTTACTCAAACTATATTGGACCACATACCCAAACGTTTTTTAATTTTCTCTTAACCTTTATCTATTAGTGACTTATTTTAATAGACTCATTTATATGAAATAAAAATCTTTTGAAATATGTATATATTTTGTGTATTGTGAAGTACATAAATAAAACTATATAAAAACTATAATGTTATTTATGATAAATAAAAATATACAATAACTATACAATAGTGTTCAATGTTATAATAGTTGTTAAATAAATATTATACAATAAATATAAGAGTAAAAAAAATATATTTTCGGAAAGCCCAATCGATATCTTTTAACTAATTAACTAACTAATGGGTATACCTGTTAAATACCTGACAGGTATTGGGCCGAGTATAGGATACAATTATATAATCGATTATTGGTATGAGATTATCAATACCCTGCCCAAACCCAGCACATTACCATTCTCACATATTTTCTTTCTCACCATTCAATTGCTTACCGATTGTGCCATTATTACTGAATTTTCTCCCATCTCTAATTTTCTCTCCATCATCTTCCCTTCACATAATCATCTTTCTTCACCGACAAGCCTCCACACTAATGTGTTGAAGATAATCTTATATAAATTATAATGCATCACCGGTAATAATGTGATGGAAATACGATAAAACATATTTGATTTCTACACCTTATACCATGTGTAGTGGAATACACAAATAATGCTCCACTTTTGGGTGTTTTGCGTCATGTGGTAGTCCAGTCAGCAATAGGGTATTATAAGACGTTTTTTTTTATAAAATAGGTGTAGTGAGGATGTGGACATTGTGGGGCATTATGTTAAAAGGTGTGTAGTGGAATTAAATAAAAAAACCATCAAAAAAAGTATTGGCCAAACAAAAAGAAGAATAGCTGTGACTGGCCAAACATATTGAACCAGGGCGTGGAAAAAAGAAAGCTTTGTGCATTTTTTTTTAAAAAGCCCCGAGGGCGGGTGTGGCGCGTGAGGGCGTTTTTTGGGAAAAAAAACGTCTAAAAACCCACCACTACGGATGGTCTTAGATGGATTTCGTTTGTAATTGTCTTTCTAATTCTAATCTATCTCTATATGTGGTTTCATGATGTTATATATGTTTCTATTTGACAGTATTACATGTTACTCTCTCACCACTTGTTTAGTTATTTGGTAGCTTTCTACTTCTATAGAACCATCATCAGGGATAGATGTAAGGTTTGTATATATAGCTGACATCCTCTTCAACAATAGCGAAACTTGAGATTTCTGACCGAGGAGGCAGAAGTCACTGGATCTAAAATTTTCTATAAAACCGCGGGGGTCGAAAACGTATATACCCAAAAATTTCTATACGAAAACTACATACTCCACTACTTTTCGAGGTCGGCCGCCCCCTCCCGCCCCTTAAAAGCTTGGCACATGCTCTTCAAACCTTATCGATAGCTTTACTATTTATAGGATTTATTCGGTACGTATGATTACTATTGCTGCTGACAAACGAAAATCGAGGATTCTATCCATGCGGTTTAAAACTCTCTTATAATGTTAAGAAAAGTGGTTTCCAACTTTGCATGACAAACGAAAAAGACGTTTACCCACCGTGTGGCATTCGTCGATGAGAAGAAATCCACAAACTCTTCTTTTTAGGAAAAGTAAAGTAAATAAACCAAAAAGACTAAAGACAAAATTTGTGGATCAAAATTCTTCCTTTTCAAATTTATCACAGAAGATTAAAAATAAATCACTACCACCTCTAGATTCGACCGTTATGAACAAGTTTTTAACTCACCAAGGAATGTCATAATGACTCGGTCAAAGATGTACGTTGTTAAACGACCATGCATGCGATAGGACACCTTTATATCGGTTCAAATCTAGCTAAAAGCACGAATCTGATTTCCTATTTTTGGTCACACATTGAAATGTAATTTGATGGTTCACTAGCTCTAAGGTAAAAAGGTAACTAGTCTTACAGTATTCGGCAAGGGCTTGAAGGAAGAGGCATGAAACATCACGTGGCAGCCACATGAGTAGGGGACGTTTTAAAAAAAAAGCACGGGGTGAAAGAGGCTTTAAGAGGGTCGTTAAAAAAATAAACAATTAAAATCTAACGGTTCCAAGAATGCAGTGGCGGAACCAATGTACAAGGAGGGGTAGCCCAGGCTACCGCTCAACTCCTTCTTCGTAGTGTAAAAATATCCTTCAACTTCATCTACGTAGTGTAAAATTTTTATCTTTTTATACAAAGGATACCTCTAATCCCTCCAAAAAAAATTAGGATATCCCTGAATTTTTAAGCTAGCTCCGCCACTGCAAGAATGTATTCTGGTTCCTTACCATGCAAGTATTATAAGGATGATGTGCAAGTTTTGGATAGCAATAATTGGCAATTTTACTGCTTAACATGAAGCGTAATTTTGGCTGTAGAATGTAGCTTCTAAATTTCTCATACTAGAAATAACGACATAAATATAACATGGGGGTGGGTTTTTTTTTTTTTTTTTTTTGAGGGGGGGGGTGAGGGGGTTAGCTGGTTTTTTGGGGTTTTTTTTTGTGAGGTATTGTTTTTTTTTTTTTTTTTTTTTTTTTCGAGGGGGGGGGGGTTAGGTTTTTGGGTGGTGGTGGGGTGGGTGTTTAGGTTTTAGATGGTGGTGTAGTGGGTTTAGGTTTTAGGTTGTTGGACACTTGTCACTCTATAATGTATTCTTACATTTCTTACTTTTAGGAGTTTTTGTAGAATAACTTAACCCATAACATGGAATCAGGGCCGTCTCCGAAAATAACAAAAAAAAATTGGCCCTGTGCGAGATAAAAATTTTGGGCCCTATTCGGAAATTTCCATATATTATAAACTCACAATTATTTAATCACTAAAATTTATGTGAAAGTAATTTAAATAGTTATTTTTAGCTAAGCGTATTTAGTAATTTATTAATTAAAGGAAAAGATGTAGTTGGCAAAATTAGTCATTAAATGGCATATACAACTAAAAAAACTAAAAATTGAAGCTAAAATAGAGAATTTGGAGACACCGGGATTAGAACCAGCGTCTCCTTGTTGTCTAAGCAAAGAAATAACCACCCCAACAAGAGCTTGTTTGTGTCATCTTTCGATTAAGTATCTATATATTCTAGCTTATACAACGTAAATTCTATACAAAATTAAAAAGATTTGGGCCCCTGAAGAGTTTGGGCCCCGTGCCGTCGCCCACCTCGCACCCCCTCAAAGACGGCCCTGCATGGAATTAACAGGTTGAATTTAGTTTAAACTGGTTGGGTCAGTTTCGAATCATATCCATGAACATGTTTAGCTAAGTGGGTTGAGTTTACGGGTTGGCACTTCAACCCGATTATTTTAGATGTTAGTTATATGTTTGATGTTATGACAAAAAATGGTTGGATATTTTATGTAGTTGAAAGACAAATGAGAATTATACTTTATCCTATGAACATATATCTTATGCACATTTGAGTACTTTTTATGTAAATAATAATTTTATTATGTTTAAGCAAAGAAAAGAAATTCATGTTTAACAGACTTTGTTTGTGTTAATTCGTGAATATACATGTCATGACGTGCTTCAAGTGTTTGACATGATTTTTGGTGGTCAAGTTCATGTCGGGTTTAACTTGCATCCTATGAACACGGTACATTTAACCATTTGATCTATGTTTAAGAACTTCCTCATCAAAGTCACAATATCACTATTTCTCTAAAAATGCATGTAAAATTACATATCAACTTTTTGTTGGAAAATAGCTGAAAATATATTTTATATGCTATTGAGAAAAATAATTATATGTATCGATGATATATAGAATTAATAATTTATATGTGTGCGGCTTGCGATCTCCGTGATGAACATTTCACGAGTTAAGATGTAAAAAAAATTTTAAGGTTCAATCATCTTGAGCAATATTGTTCCCTTAGCTTCGGCGATGATATTGAATGAGATTCAGAGCTATAATTATTTTCTCCATTTGTAACGATGCATATAAGAGCATCTCCAACGGCTAGTCTATTGGAGAGGTTTGCTCAACAAACCACAACTCAAACAAACCTCCTTGTTGGAGGAGGTGGTCCGGTGAGATGCGATTTGGTGGAGTGGACGGGTGTGGTTTGGAAGGAGAGGGGACTGCCCTCTCACAACAACAGCTGTTATTTTTTATAGTGTAAAAAGTGGGTAAAAAGTAAGGTTTGGAGTGGTGATGGTTTGTGATGATGTGGTACGCTGACTAGACAGTCTCTTAGGATGAACTTGGTCCATTGTTGTGGGTGGTCTAATGGGCTATGTTTAAATACATTAAAATGTTTAATGTAATCAGTTTAGTTTAGCTTGACCATACTAATTTGTTTCATAATATCTTTTATTTGCGTATCATTTTTGCTGACAATAGGGTGGACATTTTGATTCATTTCCAAGTGAAGATGAAAAAGAAAATAGAGAAGATAAAGTACAACCAGAGTTATATATAGGAAGTACGCTACCATAAAGATATGTTTCTCCATGTTGCCAACTTCTAAAAGGGTGTCATTTATGTTATCAAGATGATACTTAATCTCACTAGTAAACGAGTTCATGACTATTTGATCCAGTAGACATTTTTCAATCATTATTGTTGGAAGCATCATAGGAGGTAACATGAACTCGGACACTTGTTGATAAGAATGTTCACAATGATAACCTTATGCGATTTTGATGTTTGGCAATCATCTATGTATCCAAAGAATTTTATTTTGAATTTTTGATAAATTTGAGTTTGGAAACTATAGATTCTAAGTTATAATTTTATAATATTCATTTTGATACATAATATTGTTACATAACGGGTTTACAATGTTATGGTAAAGCAAAATATCCTCAAAGCTTGGATGTGGATATTGTTGGATATTTATGTCCGGTTCGATAAGTCAACGCTGTCGACCGGGTCTTGACCCGTAAGAGTTACACCGTGGTCAACGAATTAAAATCCACTTAACTAATTTAACTGGTAATTACGAACGATACGCGGGTATTGAACTGAGAGACGGGTTCGTAAATCGGGTGGGACAAGAATACTCTTGCGTCGCCACTTGGCGAGCACCTAGATTTACACCAATGACTTTTCATGCAAAGTCTCTCTCCAACACTTGGCATGCACCTACATTTCGGCCAATGAGAATTCATGCAATATTCTCCATGTCCTATTTAAATCGGTTTGGGTCTTGCATTAGTGAATGTAGATTGCAAAAAACTCTCTCAACTCACACACCCAAACCGGCCACTACCGCCCGCCGCCGCCGCTCTCCGCCGGTTGCCGCCGCCTGCACCGCCGGCCACCACCGCCGAGACCCGGCTCACATTCGCGTATCTCTCGTTCGTGTAACTAGCATTCGTTCGTTGAACCTCGGTGTCTCAACCGGTTATTTACTAACCGAAGGTATATCTAAACCCCCTATGGTTGATGTTCTATTTCGTGTTTGCATGTTGGTGACCTTGTTCCATTTTGATTTATTTTTATTTTTGGGCTATATATATTTTTTGGTCATATTGTCATATTTTAGTTGTTAGTATTTTGTTGACCAAAATTGCCCAAACATTTTTTGGTTGTGTTGAATATGTAAATTGGGCCCGACCTTGTGGTTGTGTTTATATTTGGTTTTGTTCATGGTTTTGGCCCGTTTTGCGGCTCAAAGTTGTAATAGATTAGTTTATGGTTTTGGCCCGCTTTGTGGTTCAAAGTTGTAATAGATAAGGTTCTTTGTCTTTGTTATATTTACTTGTTAAACATTGTTGAATTGAAGACCCGAAGCAAACCCGAAGCAAAACCGAACGCCAAGAGGAGTCTTGGAGTTAGTGGGAGTCGCTCAAGACAACAAGATGCACTCAAGTCCATCCTTGTGGTTGTTTCGTGTTTTGTGACCGTGACCCCTTTGATCTTGCTACTTGGCTCTAGCAAGATCATAATCATGCCCATATGATTAACATATTCATTTTTGCTATTATGGTTGCCTTTTGATAAATGTTATCACACTTCAACTTAATACCAAAACGTATTCTTAAAAGTTTTTTTTTAAAAGAGGAAATCGGAAAAAGCAAGTTCTAGCAACTTGGATATTTTTTATAACCACTAGAGTTTTATAACATGTGTTTTTTCTCACATCTTTAAAACTCATAAACTTAATAGTTTTCACTATTAACTTTAATTGGTTATTCCAAGTCGTGACAAACTTAGTTTTGTAGGTTATCTAAAACTAATTGTCCCGAGAGGTGAAAGGGTCTTTTGGTTATGTCGCAAATGTAATATTTGGATTAAACCAACTATAACGACCCTATTTGGTAAAAATTAAATTCAATGGTCTATGACATCCTACTACTAGTAACACTTGGGGCATAATGCGAACCATCAGTGTTGGAGCCACAACACGACACTTGGTGTCTAGTTTATCCTTCCAAGTGGCAAGGGTTCCGTCGACACATCCGGCCCTTCCACATGTGACCGTTTTAGGACGACTATTACTTTTCTTCTCGTGTTGCGTGCCCCAGCCGTCTCGAGAACAAAAGTGGCATTGATGAGGCCAAACGTATCAATGCAATGACAAAGGTTGTCCTCGCAGCCTCATAAACCCCGGGAGTTGTGCTTTTCTCACAATTGACAATCGTTGTTAGTCCGCTTGAACCTCTTGCTAATGTTGCATGCCCCAGCTGCCTTTAGAAAGAGCTTCTAACCGGATTCTCGCTCCTTATCGTCTCACCTCACTAAATAAGGAAATACATTAAAAATATTAATTAAATAATTTTTGCTTAACAGATGTCATCTGAAAACAACTCCTCTTTTGCTCTCAAGTCCATACTTGAGAAAGACAAACTGAATAACACCAGTTTTCTTGAGTGGCACCGCAACTTGAGAATCGTTCTCAAGATGGCAAAAAGGCTTTATGTTTTGGAAACCCCGATCCCAACCGCACCTGAGAACAACACTGTGGTTGCAAAGAAGGCTTTCGACAAACATAAAGAAGATGCCATGGAAGTTGCTTGCCTCATGCAAGCCACCATGTCTCCAGATCTTCAGAAGAATATGGAAGACATGAATGCCTTCGAGATGATTGAACAACTCAAGGGCATGTTTCAGAAACAAGCCCGTCAGGAACGCTATGACACCATGAAACAGCTCATAAGCTGTAAAATGCAAGAGGGTTCCTCAGTTAGTGCTCATGTCCTCAAGATGAAAGGCTACATCGACCAACTAAACAAACTTGGTTATCCTCTCCAAGATGAGATGGCTGTTGACTTCATTCTCAACTCTCTTTCTAGTTACTATAATCAATTTGTTATGAACTTTAACATGAATGACTGGGTAAAGACAGTGCTAGAGCTACATGGGATGCTCAAAACGGCAGAGATGAACATTTCCAACAAAGTAAGCCAAGTGTTAATGGTTCGATCTGGTGGTGTTAAAAAGCCCAAAACAAAGAAGAGAAGTTATAACAGCAAAAACAAAGGAAAGGCTCCTGTTGCTGCCAAACCTGCCACCAACAAGAGCAAGCAAGCTGTGAAAGCCCCTCTTCCAGAAGAGCGGCAATGCTATGAGTGTAACAAGATGGGGCACTGGAAACGTAACTGCCCCGAGTATCTTGCCAAGCTCAAAGTGAAGAAGGCTAATGGAGAAGGCACTTCTTTAGGTATTCTAATATATGTTATCGAACTTTTCACTGTTTCAAGCAACACATGGGTATTTGATACCGGGTGTGGTTATCACATCATTAATGTCTTGCAGGAGCCTGAGAAGTGGAAGAAACTGAAGCCGGGAGACATGGAGCTCATTGTTGGCGATGGGAAAAGAGTCCCAGTTCTGGCAACTGGCACATTTAATCTTACATGTCCTTCTCATCTTGTTGTTGTTTTGAACAATTGTCTTTATGCACCTGGTTTAACCAGGAACATCATTTCAGTTTCGTTGCTTTTTGAACAAGGATTTAGATATGTTTTTAATGGTGTTGCTATTTCTGCTTATCTAAATGGTATTTACTATTTTGAGGCTAAACCTCGAAACGGTATCTATGAAATTAATGTTCAGCCTAGCAGTAACATATATCACCTTTCTAAATGTCAGAAAAATGGTGCTAGTGATTCATTCCTATGGCATTGTAGACTTGGCCATATAAGCAAGGCACGCATAAAATGGCTCCAATCTGAGGGGATTCTTGAATCCACCGGAACAGGCTTATTTGATGATTGCGAGTCTTGTTTGGCTGGCAAACTCACCAAGGATCCCTTCACCCATGTTGGGTGAACGAGCTAGTGATCTACTAGGACTCATACACTCAGATGTATGTGGTTCTTTTAGAACCATGACTAGGAATCACGAGAGATACTTCGTTACGTTCCTCGGCGACTATAGTCGATATGCTTATGTCTATCTAATGAAGCATAAGCATGAAACTTTTGAAAAGTTCAAAGAGTTCAAAACGAAGTTGAAAACCAACTTTATAGAAAGATTAAAATGCTTCGCTCAGATCGAGGCGGTGAATACCTCAGCTTGGAATTTCTCGATCATCTAAAGGAACGTGGAATAGTTTCACAACCCACTCCACCAGGCACACCCCAACTTAATGGCGTGTGTGAAAGGAGAAATCGACCCTTACTAAATATGATTCGATCGATGATGTGTAGAACAAATTTACCTCACTCCTTTTGGGGTTTTGCTCTTATGACTGCTGCTCGACTCGTAAATCTAGCGCCGACCAAAAAGGTAAACAAAACTCCATATGAGATATGGCATGGGCATAAGCCGAATTTGAGTTACCTAAGAGTATGGGGGTGTGATGCTTACATCACAAGTGACTCTGATGACAAGCTCGACCCTCGAGGCGAAAAGGTTGTTTTCGTCGGATACTATAACCAATGCGGTTATTACTTCTACCATCCTGATGCAAATACGATTTCCATCAAAAGGAAGGCTAAAAGGTTCCTTGAAGAGAACTTCTTAGTCGAGGAACTGGAAGTAACTTAGTAGATCTTGAAGAAGTCCAAGGACTACAAACAACCGTTGACGAGGTCGGAACGTCTGAACCACAACAAATTGTTGATACCGAATCAGACCCGAACACAAGCCTTCGCAGGAGCATCAGGACTCGTAAAGAACCCGATAGATACCTTTGGCATGTTGAGGGTTCTGAAGTCCTGACAGTAGCCGAGTCTGATGACGAGCCTACTAGTTACAAATCTGCTATTTCTAATCCAGATTCTGCGAAATGGCTAGAGGCCATGAAAGCCGAGATGCAATCCATGCGTGACAATCAAGTCCGGGACTTGGTTGAGCTACCCCCGAATCTCGGGCAGTAGGGAGCAAATGGGTTTTCAAGAGAAAAACCGACATGCATGGAAATATACAAACCTATAAAGCACGGCTAGTAGCGAAAGGTTTCACTCAAACTCAAGGTATTGACTATGATGAAACTTTCTCGCGCGTTGCTATGATCAAATCGATCAGGATATTACTTGCCATAGCTGCGTACTATGATTACGAAATTTGGCAAATGGATGTTAAAACCGCCTTTCTTAATGGACATCTTTCCGAAGATGTTTATATGGTTCAACCTGACGGTTTTGTCGATCTAAGATATCCTAATAGGGTATGTAAGCTAAATAAGTCCATTTATGGACTCAAGCAAGCATCTCGAAGCTGGAATCTTCGGTTTGACCAGAAAGTCAAAGAGTTTGGTTTTGTCAAGAACGAAGATGAACCTTGTGTTTACAGAAAGGCTAGTGGGAGTGCTATATCATTTCTCATCTTGTATGTAGATGATATATTGATCATTGGAAATAACATCCCCATGCTTAAGGAAATTAAACATTGGTTGGGATCTTGCTTCGCAATGAAGGATCTTGGAGAAGCTGCTTACATTCTAGGAATCAAGATCTATAGGAATAGATCTAAGCGACTTCTTGGGCTAACTCAGAGCACATACATAGATCAAGTAATGAGACGCTTCAAGATGGAAAACTCCAAGAAAGGAGGTGTTCCAATGACTAAAGGAACCGTCTTGGACAAATCACAAGCTCCCTCTGAGGACCGAGAAATAAAGCAAATGGAAGCAGTTCCATATGCTTCAGTGATTGGTTCTATCATGTATGCTATGGTATGTACTCGACCAGACGTCTCGTATGCTTTGAGTATGACCAGCCGTTACCAGCAGAGCCCTGGGATTGCCCACTGGACTGCAGTTAAGAACATCCTTAAGTACTTGAGAAGGACAAAAGATATGTTCTTGATATTTGGAGGAGTCAATGAGGAGCTCACTGTAAAATGTTACACTGATGCTAGTTTTCAAACTGATCGAGATACCTCTCGCTCACAAACGGGTTTCGTGTTCACTCTCAACGGAGGAGCTGTCTCATGGAAAAGCTCCAAGCAGAGTGTTGTAGCTGATTCCACAAAGGAATCCGAGTACATTGTTGCATCGGATGCCGCAAAGGAAGCTGCTTGGATGAAGAAGTTCATAACTGATCTCGATGTGGTTCCAAGTATCATGAAACCCATCCAGATATTTTGTGATAACACAGGTGCTATTGCTCAAGCCAAGGAGCCTAGATCACATCACAAAGCCAAGCACATTTTGAGAAAGTTTCACTACATACGTGAAATTGTGGAACGTGGAGACATCGTTATAAGCAAAATTGACACAGATCAAAACTTAGCTGACCCATTTACTAAGCCAATGACTCAAGAGAGACATGACCGTCATATGGACGCTATTGGGCTTAGATTAGCTAGTGAAATGTTTTGATTTAGTATTTGGATGTACGAACATCAAACAGTTGTATTCCTGTATTCATTTTGATTTACTAGTTAAATGCAATTCTTGAATCCTACAACTGTGTTCGATTTTGATACGTTTAATCTATGAATCTTGTATTCTAAATTATCCGTAGTCGATCAGATTCGTGGGAATGACTCTGAATTAAGACAATTCTAATTTTGGACTCAAGGAATTGACTTCCAAATTCACAGGCTTCATTATGAATGACGCTGGATGTAACTCGCATCAAATCATCTTCATGGATCTTAGTCATAAGATGTTTTGATTTGGGCATACTCATTTAGTATCCTCTAACCTGAGATACATACTAGAACTTTCGTTTACTAAAGACTATTCTTTGATCAATGTCAACCGCTGTCGCATAACTGCCAGTCATAAAGGCATTGGTTAGGAGTGGTTCTGAAGTTCAGTGAGAGTTGTATGTAGTCAAGATGGGATTCTGTACTCTTACATTATATGTAACAGTTAGACATCTGGGCGCCCTCGTTGATTCAAACTGGCAAAGTGTAAGGCCTTACCCAAACTTACTATGTGTTTGATTGGACCACTTTGATTCTTGAACGAGAACGATAATGATTGAACGCCATATGAGATTGAATCTGATCCATGTCTTATTATTCAATTGATGTCTTTTACAGAAGGGATAAATGACAACGATTGCCATAAGTCTATTGTCTTCAAGTAGCAAGCTGTTGCTAAAGGGAAGATACCTTGGTTAGTGACTTTAAAGTGTCATGACCTGTTGGGGGCAGCTATGTGTAGCTAGAGCACCGCTGGCTGTTTGCGTTGAGATCTTATCAGAAACCGTCCAAGTGGGAGCTGTTGGATATTTATGTCAGGTTCGATAAGTCAACGCTGCCGACTGGGTCTTGACCCGTAAGAGTTACACCGTGGTCAACGAACTAAAATCCACTTAACTAATTTAACTGGTAATTACGAACGGTACGCGGGTATTGAACTGAGAGACGGGTTCGTAAATCGGGTGGGACAAGAATACTCTTGCGTCGCCACTTGGCGAGCACCTAGATTTACACCAATGACTTTTCATGCAAAGTCTCTCTCCAACACTTGGCATGCACCTACATTTCGGCCAATGAGAATTCATGCAATATTCTCCATGTCCTATATAAATCGGTTTGGGTCTTGCATTAGTGAATGTAGATTGCAAAAAACTCTCTCAACTCACACACCCAAACCGGCCACTACCGCCCGCCGCCGCCGCTCTCCGCCGGTCGCCGCCGCCTGCACCGCCGGCCACCACCGCCGAGACCCGGCTCACATTCGCGTATCTCTCGTTCGTGTAACTAGCATTCGTTCGTTGAACCTCGGTGTCTCAACCGGTTATTTACTAACCGAAGGTATATCTAAACCCCCTATGGTTGATGTTCTATTTCGTGTTTGCATGTTGGTGACCTTGTTCCATTACGGGTATTCCTTGGTATAAAAGTGTTTATGTTAATTTTGTTACATACGCTTCCGTTGCCTAAAATGTGTATGTGTGTTTTTTTTTAACTAGTTAAAGTTTATTTTGAATAACCTATTTCTACATGCATTCTTATTTGTCAAAAAATGTTTTGACTAAATCTTTGTGACAAAATAGACACATATTTAATATGAACCGGATTCATAAAATAAAAACAAAATTATACCACGGAAATCCTTCAGATATACGTTTCAACCAGTATCTCAAGACTATATTTACATAGAACAATTTAAAGAGTTGTTACCATGACAATAGATGAAAATTTGGAAATAAAAGTGACTCATTTTAAGGAAAACTCATTTATGTGTCATTCCTAATTTCTCTCATATGATACTAAACATATGACACTTAAAGATTTATGGATACATGACATATGTGAGAGTCGCTTTGAATATAAGTAAAGTTCCAAGTAGCTATCGTAGAACCCTAGTTGTGTGCATGATAATAAGAAACACGACTATGAGGCGTTAAAAGTTTAAGAAAAAGACATGTGTAGAGTGTATAGTCATCTACACAAGAAAACAGTTTGGTTCAATGACATCACATGTCCCTTTATAATTGGTTCGGATTTCAGATTTGAGTTATTAGAATTTACAAGTTTGAACTGAGTATCAATATTCGATTTCGGTTCAAATTCAGGAAAACTTTTACAAAACTATAAGAAAAAAACATATATAAAATTGTCTAAAGTTATACATCTATTTCAAATATTTGCATTGAAAATCATCGGTTAGAAAACAAAAAACAGGATTTGGTTCAAATGCTAAACCGATTCTAACAATGGTGAAACTAGCCCAAAATTTTAGGGGTATCCCATTTTTTTTTATTAGGGGTATCCTTTGTATAACGAAGACGGAGTTGAATGATATTTTTACACTATGGAAACGAAGTTGAGAGGTATTTTTACACTACGAAGACAGGGTTGAGCCGTAGCCTGTGCCGTCCCTGCTAACACAATAGCTCCGCCTCTAGATTTTAAAGTTTAAAGACGGAATTTGAATACACAATTTGAATTCACGGGTGTAATTCACGTTGTAATTCAACCGGTGTAATTCACGGGTTTTCTAAAGATATATTCTTTTATTATTTACTATACAAAATTACATTTATTCAATCCATACAATAAACGAGGTTTTTAAAGATATAACTTTTTTTTATTATTTAATGTGTAAAATTACATTTATTCAACTCATGCAATGTGCGTGCTTCTTAAAGACATAACTTTTTTATTATTTAATATATAAAATTACACGTATTCGACCCATACAATACACGGGGTTCTTAAAGATATAATTTTTTTATTATTTAGTATATAAAATATTATTTATTCAACCCGTGTAATAAACAAAGTTTATAAAGATGTATATTGTTTTATTATTTAATATATAAATATATATTGTTCAACCCGTGTAATACACGGGGTTCTAACCTAGTATTACAATATATGAACACAAATTTAACATTAGGAATAAGATGATTTAGAAATTATGTGCTAAGATGATTTAGAAATCATGATCTTGTTTCACCAACATGTGGCATATTGTATGGGCCGGACGGGTTGCTAGCTTGATAATGGTCACAACATCATCATCAACTCCTCAAGTTGAAACATATAATTTTTGGTTTGGATCGGTTTGGGTTGGGTTGGGTTGGCCCAGTACGCTTTTTCATCCATTGTTGTAATACTGAATTCACTGATTGTAATCACACTAAACAATATTTTTATAATAATAATTTAACATTTTTACAAAACGATTTAGGAGCATGTAGACTTGTAGAAGGAAAAATTACCCAAATGTCACTTGAACAACTAAAATTACCAAAATATCACCCTCCTGCGTCCATGGAGGGACTCATGCGACATTGGAAGCGTCCGTCTGTCAACTTAAAGAGTCCATGAATAAGGATGTTACACGTGTCTGACAAAGGTGATGCGTCGATGGCGGACGCATTAAAGCCAAAAAGGTAGCTTATGCGTCCGGCTTGGAGCTTGGCAAACACATCCTTGTTCCTTGTTTATGTAGCTTGGCTGACTCCTCCCATATACCTGGCAGACTCCTCCCATTGGCTCGACAGACTCTTCCCAACGGCTTGGCTGACTCCTCATATTTTGGCAGACTCCTCCCATTGGCTTGGTTGACCTTTCCCAACGGCTTGGTTGACTCATTATTTGGTTGACTCCTCCGATTGCTCGGCTGACTACTCACATTTTTTTAATTCTATCAACTCCTCACATTTATTTTTAATTCTATTAAATATCTATATTTATTTAATATAATATTATAACATAAAACATTTATAACATAACTTAAAAATTAGAAATATAGCATAAAACATTACAACATAATTTAAACATTACAACCTAACTTAAAAATTATAACCGAACAACGTGACATAGCATGTTATTAAAAAAAGAAGACACTTAAATATAATGTCGCAAGATTTCAAACACCGAAAGGTGTTCAAAATCCTCCCCGTAAATTATGCGTAGTCGATCAGGGCCTCTTGAATGACCTCTTCCATACATGTTCTCCTGGTTATTAACGTTTAACGGGAACATTTGAAGTGTAGAAAAGCACAACAAGTCCTCATGACAGCTAACGTACGGGTCGTCTCTTGTAGGTGAATGCAAAAGAAGTTGAATACCCGCCCCTATAATGAATTATCATAACTTGTATAAGTGCCTAGATCACGAACTGCCGCGTAGGAGACGACAACCGCAATATCTTCCACATCGGTCCAAGAATCCATTTTTGTTTTAGGGAACTTTGAAATCAAATTGAATTGTGATGTGGTTATTGTTTTTAGGACATTACAGTGTAATTAAATTGAATTGTGATGTGGTCAATTCTAGAAGACTTTGTCTCAACTTATAGGCTTTGTTAGTAAAATGTTGTATTCCCCAATTAAGTGAATGCGTGTTCAATTCCAACCTGCTATTTAAAAAAAGTATCGTAAATTAGTTATAACTTAAAATATTATTATTAATTATGTATTCTACTGGCATACCAAGTTGGTTTTCAGGCTATATATACAGGCCCATGGTGTGCATTAGTCTGCACGACTATAATGGCAACTGGGAGGCGCTTGAGTAACATTCCAGAATCAGTAGAAAACACTATTTGGACCAATGAAAACGAACAGTCTCAAAATTGGTCTCCAAATGTTCTTGAGTTCTACTATGCTGGTGATAGTCCTTCTTGCTATTCCATCTATATGGGGAGTATACCTCTAGATATGTTAGTTCATATGTCTGTAGCTTCCGTCAGCATTGAGTCTTATTTTGTACTGTATATGTCTTTTGTGTACTTGTATGTAAATGCATGTATGTGTGTAGAACGACAGCTCAGGGAATGGCGTTGAACTGTAAAAGTGAAGTCCGATGGATGGCAAGTGTCACCCGATCGGATGGTCATCCGATCGGATTGCCACCCGACCGGACTGCCACCCGATCGGACAGCACTTAATGTCCTCCCTGAGTTTGCCTATAAATACCCGGCTTGGGTATGTCTTTTAGAACTTTTGCTCATTCTGTAAGGAGACTCTGCCAAGTCTGATTCTCTACCGGTTCTTGTGTACTTTCACATCATTCTAATAGAAAGATCAGACGGATTTAATCGTTGAATACGTTGTTGTGATTCTGTGACTTGATCCATGGATTCCGCACATTGATCGAGGTCGATTCATTCACGTTCGTGACGAACAGATCCTGATCCAAAGGCCTAACAAGTGGTATCAGAGCCACAGGAGGCTGAATTGAGGACTACGACAGCGAATTCACCGGAATTTCAGCTATTCTTGCCGATTACAGTCGAATTTCACCGGAAATTTGACGAATTTTCTCGCTTTCTACTCATTTCTTGTTGTGTTTTACACTTTTATACCTTAAAAGCGATAAAAAACGTAAAATTGAATGGGAATCTACGGTTAAAATTTGACAAATTTGATATCAATCGATTCGCAATCAATTATAGTACAATCCTTCAAAATTTCATAAGAAAATTCCTTCAAAAACTAAATCAAAATCATCAAAAACCATGTTGAATTGTTCGTGCTTGCTGACGTCATCCACCCGCTCGGACAGCTGTCCGAATGGTTTGGCTTAGACTGTTCTTGGTTATTGCTTGCTGACGTCATCAGTGTCACTCGATCGGATCACCATCCGATTGGTGAAGCATTGTTGTTTATATTTCATTAGCTGACGTCATCTTGTCACCCGATCGGATCGCCACCCGATCGGACGACATTGTTGTTCTTGTTTTCATAAGCTTAAGTCATCCTGTCACCCGGTCGGATTACCACCCGATCGGTGAAAGGTTGAAAGTCAAAGTTTTTTTTTTCAAAAGTCGTTGTACAACCACTCGATCAGATTACCACCCGATCGAGTTGCAATCAGATTTGTGTACATCTCTTGTTACCTGACTGTGCCACTCGATCGGATTACCATCCGATTCAAGTGCATCAGGTTGAAACTTTTGAAAATTCTGAAAATTTGTCTAAGTGTTTGAAAACTGTTTCAGGTACTCTACAATGGGAGACGATTTTCTAAACCCATTTAGTGACGTATTTGCTTACAACACAGGGATGCCACGACAAGCAACACAAACAACACAGCTCCAAACCCGAATCCTAAGAAGGCAATTGCTGACTCACTAAGCATGGACAACGCTTATGGTACCTACAACAAACCGCCTAAGCTCATGGCCATTGAAGATTATAATAGATGGGCGAGCAGGTTCGAGGATTGGTTGAAGGCATTCGCCTACCAAAGCTGGAAGTGTTTAGAAAATGGTTTCAATATTGGAAGGAGTGATTATGAAAATCTGATCGATACTGAACAAGAAAGTTTTATTGTTGAACATAAATGTATTGCATTATTACATCAATCCGTTAGGGATGATATCATTTCCTTGATCAATTACAAAGATTCAAGAGATTTGTGGGGAAAATTTGAAAAGAAATGTGTAAGAGGAGCAGAAATCGTTAAGAACAAGAAAAAATTATTGAAGAAAGAGTTTGATTTGTTCGGTTGCATGAAGAATGAGTCAGTGTTGAAGATGATAGAGCGGTTTTGTCACTTAAAGATAGAGCTTGTGAGATATGGGATTACTCTTACTGAGGAAGAATTGGTCGATAAGTTGTTGGAATCACTGCCCGATGAAAGGGATTGGCAGTATTACGCGCTGGTGTTGAAGAACACAATGAAGTTGTCTGATATGACTGTCGATTGGCTGATTGAGAGGTTTGAAAGCCACGAACTTGAGATTAGAAAGACGAATAAAATCAACAACACCCCGTACCAACAAAACGTTGATCTGTACTATCGGGGAAGCATGATTCCAAAGACTGTTTCACCAAAAATTGCTTTTTCAGCTGAGAACTCGAATACAGTTACTGAAGAAAGACAAAACAGCAGTCTAGCACCCAGTAGTGGTTATCACGGGGGTACTTCTTCATCCTCTCTAAGCCAGCAGCAACAATCTGTTCCTAAGAACGTATTTCAGTGTAACATTGCAGTAAATATGAACAATGCTCAGAATTTTAATGAAGAAACTGCAAAACAAAAAATGGTATTCCTGGCTTCAATTCTGGAATCCTATGAAAGTTTAGTAGCTGGGAAAATCGGGAACACAAACCTTACCAAAGAAGACTATGATCAAATCGATCCCGAAGAAATGGAGTTAATCGACAAACACTGGTACATGGCAACCGTAGTTCGAAGAGCTCAGAGGTTTATGAAAATAACTGGAAGACACTCCATTGGTGGACCTTCTACAAAATTGGGTTTCGACAAGTCGAAAGTTACGTGTTTTAAGTGCAAGCAGAAGGGGCACTTTAAAAGGGAATGCAGGAATGCAGCTTCTGATGAAACGGCCAATCCATTCCATGATGATTATTACAAAAAAGGCCATTTATCATCACAACAAAGAAGAACCTCCGAGAATGAAACAAATTGAAGAAACTCCTAAGGAGAAGTCGAGAGCCTTAGCAGTAATTCATGATGATGAGGGTTTTGACTAGAGTGAGTTGTTACCTGAAGAAGATGTTGTAGGTTATGCATTCATGGCAAAAATCGTACCATTCAAAGACACATGAACTGAAGAGAAGAAATATGTTAATAGAAAGATGTTAGCACAAACCATGAAGGATAGACATTATCGAGCCTGGAAAGAGGCCAAAAGTGCAAACATATGGGATGCTGATCGAGAGTGCTATTTGGACCCAAAGGGAAATATACTTGTTGAACCATCAACACTCATCGTTGAAACTCTCATTGAACAAATAGCACAACAGGAAGAAGAAAGACAGAGAGAATGGGCAAGGCAAGCTGAAGAAGAGGAAAAGTTGAAGTCAAAGAAAGTCGATGATGGGATAATCGACATAACAAAAGAAATGACTGTAGAGAACCTAAAGAAGATGGCAGATAAAGTGCTCGTAGCAAAGGAATTAGAGGTAGATTCTAAGTCTGCATCTGAGTCAAAGAGCAATGTCAGTTCTATTGATTCAACAAATGGATCAGGTAAGACTGATAAGGCCAAAATTGAAAGTGAATGCAAAAATTGTATGAAAAATTGCAAAGTTTGTAGCACACATGCATATCTCAGTACCAAAAAGACTGAAGAACTGACTGCAAGAGTCAAAGAAGTTGAAAATCAAATCTTAAGTCGTGATAAACTGGTAAAAGCTTCAAATGGTAGAATAAAGGAATTAACTAAGAGAATTGAAAAAGATAAAATTGATGTAGAACGAGTTAGGAAAGAAAATGAAAAGTTAATTCATGAAAACCGACAACTTCCTGAAAATCATGAGAAGCTAAAAAGAACTATAAAAGATTCTGATGAGCGAAACAGTAAAACATCCAAAGAAAACCTTCAACTGTCAGGAGTTCTCCAGTCAAAAGAAAAGCAAATCAACCAACAATTAGATGAGATTGCAAATCGGAAGCTTCAGTTTCAGGAAGCTAAGATTGAAAATGAACAAATCAATCTGAAACTAAACAGTTACAACTCCGCGAGCTTTGTTCTTCAACACATAGTTCCCAAACCCATTGGGAAGAACAAAGATGGTGAAGATGTATACTCCGATGGAACTGGGGTAGGGTTTCATCAAGTTCCACCTACCGTGTTGAATAATTTTTCAAAGAAAAAGTCTGGGTTGGTTAACGATGATGAAACAAATGAAATTAAATTTCTAGAAACGATCGATGTCACATTCACTTCATCGTCTGATGAAGACAGTGTTCAGTCTGAAGTTGCTAAAAATGTGGTTGAAAATGTTTTAAAATCTGATAGTGATTCAACTGAAGACGAAGGATGCTTTTTGAATAATTACATTCTGAAATCAAAATAAAAAACAAGTTAAGTGAAGAACCTACTCTTGTGATGTACAAGATGTCGGGTTCAGATAAGTTGTATTCGGATCTTGAATTTCCACTTGAAAATGTGAATGTCGACAAGTTGAAAAATGTGTTCAAACTGGTTGAGATTGATGTTTCTGAGATTGAGGGTTTGAAACGTTCCAAAAGGCAATTGAATTTTGAAAAAGATAAATCTTACTACAAAAAACCTGCTATACTACCACGATTTAACAACAAAAACCAAAACAAATGGTCGGGTGGTTATCAGGGTGGTAAGAATAATCAAAGAAGGAACTTTCAAAACAAGAAGTTTGTTGAGAAAAAGGTGTTTGTGAAAAGCTCGAGTTCACATTCCGAGCAAGAATCTGAAATTTTTTCAAAATCAAATGAAGAATTCTTTGAGAAGAAGGCCTCACAGCCTCAGACCGAAGGCACAAGTCGGGAAGTTGATACCCGTACATGCTTTAAGTGCAACAAAGTTGGACACATTACACGAAAGTGCACCAACTCGAAGCCTAAGTCTGCGATTGTCGAGAGTCCGAAAAAGAAAGACGATGTAAAAGGCAAAGCTCCAATGGTTGTTGAGAAGAAAGTTTGGAAAAATGAAAACACAAAAGTCAAAACTGAACCCGTAAAGAAGTTGGTAACTAAAACTGATAAATTTTACAAACGGGTCGCTTCGTCTCAACAAACTTGGAAGCCAAAATCTGATGATAAGAAAGCAAGTTCTCCAAAACCAAAGGTTTCTGAATCTGCAAAACAATCATCTTCTACCACACCGGTGAAGATGAATGTTCCTTTGGATTACTATGAGAAACTTGAGAAACAAACTTCTACCTCTTCAGGGAAGAAGTATGTTGCAAAGAAAGACCAATCATCTGGTCAACCTCCGAAAAATGATTTCTTTTTATACAAAGAGGTTGAGATTGGGTCTGAAGAAAGTCTCAAAATGAACGACAAGAATTTCCCACCATTGTACACCAAAACCACACGCATTAACGTCAAGCTACCTGAGTCGAAAAAGGCTTGGGTTGCTTCAAAATCTCAATGAACATTTGTGATATGTGCAGGAGCTTCCGAGATCCATCTCACATTGGATAATGGATAATGGAGCTTCTCGGCACATGACAGGGAGGAAAACCCTGCTGTATGATGTGAGAGGGTTTAATGGAGGTTACGTCGGATTCGCGGGTAATCAGGGAGGTCATTTCATTGGTGAGGGAACTTTATCGAATGGTATTGTCAAGTTTGAAAGAGTTAATTACATCGCTGAGCTGGAAAACAATCTTCTGAGCATTTCTCAGATATGTGACCGTATGTATTCGACACACTTCATGGATAAAGAATGTCTGATCTTGAAGCCGAGGTTTGTCATCCCCGAGGAGTGGATTATCATGAGAGCACCGAGAGTCGATGATCTGTACGTGTTGGACATGAGCGTAGCCACTACTACCACGGGTCAGACTCACTACTTCATGTCAAGAGCCACCGAAAAGGAGTCGCAATTGTGGCATCAGAAGATGGGCCACATCCACCTGCGCAAGATGAACTACCTGGTACATAATGACTTGGTCAAAGGTGTTCACTTGAAGAGTTTCCATCTTGAGGGGGAGTGCGTTAGTTGTGTTAAAGGCAAACATCGAAAGAAATCTCACCCGAGCAAAAAAATGAACTCAGTATCGAGACCGTTAGAAAGACTTCATATGGATCTTTTTGGTCTTGTGAATGTCAAAAGCATAACTGGTGATCTCTACTGCTTAGTAGTCACAGACGGCTTTTCGAGATTTTCGTGGGTGACGTTCCTGAAGACAAAAGACGAGACATTTGAGAGTTTGCTGACACTTTTCAGAAAGATTGAGAACTTGTACCGAACTCGAATTAGAAGAATAAGAAGTGATAACGGTACAGAGTTTAAGAACAATAAAATGGAAGAATATTGTGATCAAAGAGGTATACTACAAGAATTCAGCGCGCCTAATACTCCACAACAAAATGGAGTCGCAGAAAGAAAGAATAGGACGCTGATCGAAACGGCCAGGATGATGCTTGCTGATTCCAAATTACCAGTCAATTTCTGGGCAGAAGCAGTGTCAGCCGCTTGCTATACGCTCAACCGGGTTCTTACGGTGAAGAAGTACAACAAGACATGTTTCGAGCTGACTAATAAAAGAAAGCCTAATTTGGAGTAGTTGGAACCATTCGGGTCTCCCTGTACTGTTCTAAATCTCGATGGCAAGTTTGGTCCAAAGAGCTTTTGAAGGTATCTTCGTGGGTTATGCAAGTCTAATGAGAAGAGTCTTTGTTCCTCATATGAAGCGGATCATCGAAGCACAACATGTTGAGTGCCAGGGTTATACAATGCCACCACAGAAACCTGCTGACTCATGGCGCTTCAATTACAATACTCTGTGGGATTAATTTGAATTAGAGGAAGAACCAGAGTTCTTTGACGAGTTGGATATTCTAAGAGAATATGAAGCAGCACAGGAAAGATTCCCAGCAAAATCTTCTAGACATCAACGACAAACTTCGAACGATGATAAAGCTGGTCCAAGTAACGGTGGAGAGAATGATGTAGTTCAGCAAACTCCGACATCTTCGGAACGTGAACATGCTCCTGATAATCAGACGGCAGTCAATGATAATTCAGAATCTGATGAAAGGCCAACTTTCGATCGTCGTGATTCAGAGTCTGAGGGGGAGCAAATCCAGTCTCCAGATCAGACAATTCCAGTCAGTGAACAAGTTGCGGATCAGAACGTTACGAATTTGGAAAGTGAGGTACATGTTCCAGGCGAGGTGACGCCGAGGACTCTTTCATATCATCTAGAAGAGTTGATAATAGGAGAACTGCAATCAGGCGTTCGCACCAGACGACAGATTGACCATGGCCTTTCTTGCTTTTATTCTAAAGTTGCTCCTTTACAAACAGAGTTTTCACTAAGTTGTTTCATTTCACAGATTGAGCCGCGAACATACAAGGAAGCACTTACTGAAGATTCTTGGGTCAACGCAACGCAGAAGGAGTTGAGTCAGTTTGAGAAGCTGGGTGTATGGAAAGTGGTAGACTTGCCTGATGGTCATAGGAAGATAAACACGAAATGGGTGTTTAAGTGCAAAAGGGATGATCGAGGGGTTATTGTTCACAACAAAGCTCGACTCGTGGTCCAGGGTTTCGGTCAGCAGGAGGGGATAGATTTCACTAAAGTATATGCTCCAGTTTCTCGACTTGAAGCGATCAGAATCTTCCTAGCATTTGCATCTTGGAAAGGATTTAAAGTATATCAGCTAGATGTGAAGTCGGCATTTCTCTATGGCAAAGTGAAGGAGGAGGTATATGTCGGACAACCACCGGGCTTTATCGACCCAATCCACAAAGATAAGGTTTATCTCTTGGACAAGGCGTTGTACGGCTTGCATCAGGCCCCGAGAGCCTGGTACGAGACACTCTCGCAACATTTGCTCGCCAACAACTTCATCCGAGGCAAGGTAGACGCCACCCTCTTCACGAAAGAAGTCGACGGCCATCTTCTGATAGTCCAGATTTACGTGGATGACATTATTTTCGGGTCGACAAATGAACAACTCTACAAAGATTTTGAAAATATGATGAAGCAGAAGTTTGAAATGTCATCAATGGGTGAAATGAAGTTCTTCTTAGGGCTCCAGGTCGATCAACTGCCCGAGGGAACGTTCATACATCAGACGAAGTATGTTCACGATGTCTTAGAGAAATTCGGGATGTCTGGAACTGCTCCAACTTCCACCCCTTTAGCGACAAACCATGGAATAAACCCTGATCTCACTGGAGAGAAGGTGGATGAAACGATGTATCGCTCCATGATCGGATCGCTAATGTATTTGACGGCTTCAAGACCCGATATCATGTATCCAACTTGCCTCGCAGCGCGATTTCAGTCAAGACCCAGAGCATCGCATATGACAATCGTCTAACGGATATTGCGCTACCTGAAAGGAACTCCAAGCTTGGGGTTGTGGTATCCAAAGGATGACGACTTTACTCTTGAGGGATATTCTGATTCTGACTTCGGTTGTTGCAAAGTCAATGCTAAATCAACAACTGCGGAATGCCAGTTTTTCGGACCCCGATTGGTCACCTGGCAATGTAAGAAGCAGACCTCTGTTGCTTTGTCTACATGTGAAGCCGAGTATGTATCTGCTAGCAGTTGCTGCTCCCAGATCCTGTGGATTCAGCAACAGATGCGCGACTACGGTTTGCAATTTCTTACTTCCCCTATCTATGTTGATAATGAGGCAGCTATAAACATAACAAAAAATCCTGTTCATCACGCTAAAACGAAACACATTGAAATTCGTCATAACTTCATCCGAGACTGTTTCGAGAAGAAGTTGATACGAATTGAAAAATCCACACCGACGAACAAAAAGTTGATTTACATACCAAAGCGTTTGATAAAACTCGTTTTCAATATCTTTTAAAACTAAATGGTATGAAGCTATTATCGGTTGCGGAGGGGATTCTTGGCATAGATGAAGGTATCACTGTAGATGATGTTGAAAAGCAATCTGCAATGGTTTGTCGAATTTTTAGTTGTTTTGGTATTTATGGGGAGATAGGTAATATTTTCAAAGAATCCAGAAACAATAAAAAATGCAAGAATCCAAAAACATGAGATATTTCAAAATCCAAAAACAATAGAAAACCCAAAAAGAGTTTGTGTAAAAAGGGGAAATGATAGTACATCAGCTAGACAGTTGCAGTACGCTAAACAAATGTAATGATTAAAATAGTGTTAAGCAGTCTCGCTGATGATATGCCGATAGGTTTTTATACATTTAGTAGGTTTGTTTGGGATATAAACATACATCATTTCTTGCTTATTACGTGGGGAACATCTCTCGGATATATAGGTAACCCCTGAAATCCTGTTTGAAAGATTTATCTATTTCTGACATACTAGGTCTATGTGCGTAATGATATCTGGGGTATTATACTAGGACTTCTGATTTTGCGGAAGCAATAGCCTAGTCCTCGTATAATACTCTGCACTACTTTAATCTTTAAAGCTAACCCTCGGCATAAAAAATGATGAAACATTGAAAAATGCTAATCATGTGCTGTTGAAGAAAAGATCCCCAAACGGGATACACCAAAAGTCGAGCCATCATCTCTTTGTATGAACGGAAGTTCTAACCTGAGCTCTCATGGCCTCGCATTACCCGTTTACAGATATCATTATTGTACGTTCACCTGTAAGACTGAATATAGAAAGTCTGAATACGGGAGTATATTCTGAGGTGGGACACGCGTATAAGTTAAGCCATTAATACACTAAATCGTATCCTGGACAGATTGAAATTTGTGTGAAAATTAAAATTGGATCAGTATATCGGTAATCACTGTGAATTGTTTAATACTTAGTATGTTATCAAGCTTAACGATACTACTAACTTGTCGGTAGCTGATATGATCCCCTGACACGCTCACCAAAAATATGTTTGTAAATAGTTTACGTTTACCGCATTTCATTTTATTTCAGTTTAGAATTCAAAATCCAAAAAGATTTCATAGCTTTCTAGTCTAGAAACTTTCTTAAAATTCCAAAAAGATTTTATATTTATGCTTTGTTTTATCGACAAACCAAGGTGGAAAGCTGATCTTCAGACTCGCAGTTTTGAAGCAGATGCAGGAAGTTTCTGAGTTGGACAGATGGGTTGGGAGCTTATCATGAAAAACTTGAAAAATGTAAAGTCAATACAAGTTCATTAAATTGAAACTTGCAATTTTCAGAAAAGAATGTCTTGAAAAGTTGAACAAAATGTCAGTTTGGTTTGTTTCGGGTCAACCAAGGTCATTAAGTTGGACTTGGTCGGCAAATTAAGTGCCTAGGGTCATTAACTTGGACCTAGATACTTAAGTGGATTTCTAAAACTGATAAAAACATCAAAAAGTCAAAAAGTCAAAGGTCAAATGTAACATTCCTATTTTTATATAAAATTATAGGTTTGGTTAAATTTATTAACCACTAGTAACTAGTTTATTTTTAATATAAATATTCAACCCAAATAGTCTTAAACACTACTTTATATGGTTGGTTGAAACATTATATTAATTAATTAGTCTATATATGGGTGACCTGTTTAAGAAAATAAAAGTATATGAAAACTTATATTAGTAGACTGGTAGTCTACGGGTAAGTTGACTATTGGAAATATGAAGTTCCTAAGACGGGTCTAGTAACCGTATACTAATTAAATTACAGAAATACATTGCACTTGAACCTACTCTATTTTTAATGAAACTTAGACCCAAATGTAGACAAAAATATTCTTATTCTAATGACATATTCATTATTTTATAAAACGTTATATTTTAAAAGTTATACGCGCCAAATAAGCGCCAAATAAGTGAAGCAGATGAATTAATTATAAAAATAAAATAATAATAAAAACCTTCAAGTAAATTGAAATGAAATTTACGTGTATAATAAATTTCATACAACATGTAAATATGTTAGTGTGAATAGAGATGAGAAGGAACTTACGTGTTCCATTTCAAAATTTCGTGTCCCATTCTAGTTTTTCTTGTGTACGTGTGTGCATATGTTAGATGAATTGGCATTTGACATTTATTTCATATGTACACGTGGAAGTTGGCATGGCCTCCAAGGTTCTTACATTCCAAATATAAATAAGGGCACAAGGCTTCAGAAACGTTGCTCAGACCATTTGCTACCCTCCTCCCATATTGCCACTATCATCCTTTCCTATATTTAATTTTCTTTTATAGTATACTTATAATAATAATAAAGCTTTACCTTGTTTTAAGTATTTTAACTCCCGATCACCGCTACCTTTTCCGATTGATCTGAACCCCATAACGCATGTCAAGGCTCTGCCCGACTAAGTTCGTTTGGGTTCTGTCTCGTGACATAGGGACAAGGTTGAATTAGGGGTACTATACTTACCACGAGTGCATTATATATTTTTCTATATCTCAAAAGTTATACCTCAAAATTTATACCAGGAGGTTTTCTAATTGAACCCTAAAGTTACAAAGTAGGTCCATTCTCTTTTCTCACAGTTTTATTTCCTTTTTGTGAATTACCCAAAACTATTATTTATTATTCTATTTTGTAAACAACTCTCAATCAAAAGTCATATCTATTATATTATTTACCCAATAGGAAACCCTAGTTGAGACACCCAAGTAATTCTACACAATCCCTAAAATTTTCAGAATAAACAGAATCAGGTTCAGGGCCCCTAAAACTCAAGGGGGATAAACCCTAATCAATATTTATCTTCTAAAATTTGTTGTCAAAATTGAATACAAGCAAACAGTCGACTCAGCAAGCCTACACCCACATGTAGCCACCCTATAGTGAAAATGTGTCCCTTACGGACCGTAAGGGATTAGGCTTACGGTCCGTAAGCATGTCAAAATTGGTGTATAAATAGCAGGCATCGGGACCTGATTTCTTGCATTCGTACGACGATCAAATTCAATTGATACGTCGAGATATAATAGAAACAATCACAAAAACACTAAATTAGTAGAGGGGGTGCTGCTACGATACAGGGTTTTAACTCGATCGCTATTACGATTCATTTTCCGACCGATCAATATATCCAATGGATGTTTAAGTGCCGCCCACATTAGGGTTATACTTTGTCATTCGTCGTTAAATCGATGGATGTGTAAGTATCGCACTTTGTCGTTCGTTGTGAGAATTTGATCTCGTGAGTTATCGTAATTGTTGTATTAAGTTACCTACCTAGTTCGTGTGCACTAGGTTACAAGGCTAAATCAATAGGCTAAGCTCTGCCTGTATAAATCTGCAATATATCAAACTTTGGCCGTATGAATCTGCATGATTATAATGTGAGTCATTCTCTTTTTATCAACTGTTTTACAATACTCCAAATTATTTTCAGAATTATAATTACAGTGATTAAGTTTATGTAATCACCAAATTACAGCCGGTATGTGGGGTATTGTGCACATTACTACTGTTTTAATCACATTATGTGGGCGAACCTAAAATTAAGTGATATACGTCATTCATTGGGGCAGCCAATGGTGATATGACCACAGTCACAGATCCGGTCGAGTGACAAATACTGTGGGTAGTTGGTAGATATCAGAAACATATGTAAAAACTCTTAATACTGTAAATTATAACAAATCTGTTTTATATAAAACCTGAATGAACTCACTCAGTATTTCCCGCTGACAAAACCTTTTTAAAACGCGTTTCAGGTAACTACAGTAGATTGGAGTAAGGATTGGATCTGGCACTAAAAGACTTCAAGAAGTGGCTTATTTTATTAATTAAATCAAATTAAGAAATATTGTTTTTATTAAAAGCTACCTTTGTAACAATGGAATTTATTCCATCTATTTAAATAAAATCCGGTGTTTCTAAACTCTGATATTTTTCCTAACTCACGGTCCTGATAAAATTTCTGCTGCAATATTTTTTAAAAATAATCACCGGTACCACTGGACTGCTCGCGGCTTCCGATTCCGGCCAGGATGGGGTCAGGGGACGTGACATCAAAGCTTTTAAAGTCAAAGAGGTGTGCTTGGCTCGGGCGGCAATCCGATCGGACAGCAATCCAATTCACTGTCACTATATATAGGTGGTCAATGCTTCAGTCAAACCTTTTCACTCAACCGGGCAACCATCCTATTCTCTCACACCTACTTACATTCTGATCTTGATTTTCACATTTTTTCTTTGCACAAGACATTGGATTGTTGGTTTGCACAACCTTCTCAATGGCAAAGGTAAGATTTCTTGTTCGAATCTGTTAAAATTTGATGTTTTATTGATGTTCTTCATGACGACGATTGTTCGGAGAGTAGATCTTAGATCTAGGTCTTTTTAGGTTGTTTTGATGAAATCTGAGCACTAGGTTTTGATCGGAATGATTAGATCTACAAGTTTACCGATTCAATTTGTGCCAAAACATGTTTAAATTTTGTAGATCTGATGGTTGAACGAGTCGGCTATCGGAGGTATTTTTGTCAAATTATTCACTGTTTAGGCCGAGTTAGAACATGATGAACAAAGGGTTTTGATCGCGTTTAGATTCTCAACGTAGATCTATGTTCAATTTGATGTTTTGCCTTAGAAAATTTTGATGTTCATGAATGTTCTTAACTATTCTTGAATGTTCTTAGATAGGGTGACCACCCGATTCAAAGCATGTTACATGTTAATATTTTCTAAGTGTTTGTTTCATTGAAAACTATGCACTAAGTGTTTTGACAATGTTACCTTGGAAATTGTGCCTTAATCTGTCAAAGGTTGTTGTGGATAGTTTGGCAACCCGATCGGGTGACAATCCAATCGGGCAGCAATCTGATTCATAGCACATCATAGTGTTTACCTAGGTTTCTGTGCTTTAACTAAGTGACTTGGAATGTTTGGCAACCCGATCGAGTGGCAATCCGATCAGGTGGCAATCCGTTCCAAATGCATTCATTCACTATTTGCCATGGATAGAGTGGCAATCCGATCGGATAGCCATCCTATCCACATTGCTATGTTTTGAAAGCTGAGCTTCAATGTCATTGATCGAGTGGCAATCCGAGCGGGCGGCAATCCGATCAGACAGCCATCTGATCCTCATCACTAAAAGACAAAAACTTTTCAACTGTTTCAAATTTGCCAAGAATCGAGTGGCAACCCGATCAGGTGGCAATCCGATCGGGTGGTCATCCGATTCATGACATTCATTCTCAAAGAGTTGACTGGTCAAAGATTACTTGCTTGTCACATGAATCGAGTGGCAATCCAATCGAGTGGGGATCCGATTCAAATGAATTTGACTTTGTTGACTTCTCACTGCACATGATGGCAATCCGATCGGGCGGTAATCCGATCGGACAACCATCCGATCCTCAGTACTAGCACATAGAGAGTGTTCCAGAGTTAGAAAAATTTTGAGTTTTTCAAAATTTTCATCATTTATCTTTATGTCTCGAACTTTGTGCAAATGATTAACAATGAATATTTTTGCAGGGAAAAGGTTCAAACTGGGGCAAGTCTCACAACATATATTGTCTACTAGATGCAGTTTATACAGATAAAACAATCGTTGAAGATATTACAAAGTTTTTGAGAGAAAGCAAGATTGCTAAAGCCTTAACTGACAAGACTATAGTTTATGAATCTCATGTGAGACGGTTTTTGTCACGACCCCCGACCCACCCTGGACGGAATCGGGAGCCGCGAGCAGTCCAGTGGTACCCGTGATATCTGATTTATGCGGCAGCGGAAGTCTTTTATTACAGGATCTTTTCACCGTAAAATGCTCGTTTTAATATATTATACAAAGTTTTAGGGATAAATTCCCATAATTTACAATATGTTGATTTCACACAGAAATCATTATTTGCCAAAACATGTTTTATTTAGTTATTCACAATGAGCCACTTTTCTGAGCTTGTAGTGCTTTACTGCACTTTTCCTGGATCACACAGATCACCTGAAACATGTTTGGAAAAGGTTTTATCAGCGGGGAAATACTGAGTGAATCATTCCGTTTTCTAAAAATGACCTGTTAGTTATAAATTACAGTATTAAGGGGAATTACAATGTTTCTGATATCAAACCAACTACCCACAGTATTTGTCACTCGACCAACCATTGGCTAGCCCATTTGTCCAATGGTGTCTGTGACTGTGGTCAGATCACCCCTTGGCCACCCGTTTGTCCAAGTGTGACGGGAAATAAGTAATGTATACAAAACCCCACATACCGGCTGTAATATGGTGATTACATAGACTTAATCCCTGTAATTATAACTTTGAAAATAACTTGGAGTTTTGTAATACTTACTCACAAACTCTGAGAAAATAGTTTAAAAAGAAGAATGACTCACATTGCAGATTAACGAGCAATAGATAAGCCTACTGATTAGCCTTGATTAAGCCTAGTTTAACACAATGCACACACAGGCAGGTTAGTAACTAATACAGCAGTTACGTCAATTCACGAGATTATTACCCTGATTGTGGCAGCACCTCGTGATCGTGTGTATGTTGTGGACTGTAATCGATCTAACTCGACGTACAGACAGCGATTCTACGTCGCTTTTGTTTCAACAGTTAAGTGCCAAGGTCGGCTATTTATAGCCAGAATTTCGCTTCGCTTACGGACCGTATGCCTTAACCCTTACGGTCCGTAAGGCTGACTGGTATGCTTACGGTCCGTAAGGCTTAACCTTTACGGTCCGTAAAGGGTGCAACCTATTTCCTAGCCTAGCTGAGTTCGGGTCTTAGCCTTGGTGAGTCAAAAATCCAACCAATCAGCATCTAGCAACGGTTTAAATTAGATAATTATCAATTAAGGTTTGCCCCCCTCGAGTTTTAGGGGCCCTGATCCTGATTCCGATTGTTCCGGAAATTTCAGGGTTTATGCCAAATTACTTGGGTGTCTTAATTAGGGTTTTCTTATTGGATAATTATTATTCTAATTATGAGTTTTATTGACGGTTGTTACAGTTTTGGAGTTCAGCAAGATATGAGGATAAAGAGAAGACGATTTATTCTGCTGTGAGAAAGAAAGACGAGAATGGTCAAGATGTGGATTTAGAAATAAAGTTCAATGTTGGTGATCTTAGACATGAGTTAGAGTTAGGTGATTCTGAAAACGATCCTACCATTATTCCAGAACGTCTATGTAAAGGTTTATGGTGTAGGATGGGTTTCACATGGCACTTAAATGGAAAAATGTTAAAAACAATGTTCTGTCATTCTTACAAGTTCATGATCCACTGTGTGGTACATGCTCTATCTCATAGGAAGGGAGCATACGACGAAACATCTGATTACATCATGAACATTATCACATGTTTGGTGCTGAATAGGCCATACAACGTATCAAAGGTGATATTTGAATATTTGGTAGAAAATATCAGAGCTGGAAGTGCAAAGTACAACATGTATCCAAGGTTCATCATGATGATGATAGATGATCAATTCAAAGACATTCAAAAGGATGGTAATGATGTGCTAAGTCTAAGGAACATGATACCTGAAACTATTACTAGATTGACTAAAGGCCCTGAACAAAGAGTTAAGAGAATGATATGCAGAATTAATAATCCAGCTTATGTTGCTCCAGAGAATGATGCTTGGAGACATGAGAATAGTAGTTCTGATGATGAAAATGAAAAGATGAATGAGATGGTTGAGAAAAGAACTCGTTGGTGGTTTGTGAAAGATGGAAAAAGAAAGAGAACGCCGAAGACGTCCCCTGTAGTTCCTATTCCTAAGGAGCCAGCACCGAAGATAGTTGTAAAGGGTATAGTGAAAGGGGGATTTATAAGGTAGTTAGAACTTTAATTGTTATATTTTACTAATGAATACTTCAATTCTTGTTTTTCAGGGCCTTCTGTAGAACCACAACAAAGGTTGGTGGATGAGCCAGTGGTGAATCCAACAGAGTTATCTCAAGAAGGAATTGACTTGACAAAAGTAACATTTGAGCAGTTCATAGAACTTTCTAAAGGTTCAGCTCAGAAAGGACAAAGTACAAGTGTTCAAGGTGAAAGTGTCAAAGACAAAGAGCCTGAAGGTGTTGCTCGAGATGATTCAAGCGAAGCTGATTCTGAGTCCAATGAGACAGAGACAGAGCTTGATCTTACAACACTCGGTCGAGGAAAGGCTCAGTTGAAAAAGAAGCCTACAAAGAAAAAGAAAGGATCTGGTGAAGAAGATTCTTCTTACACTCCATCAGCAAAAGAAACAAAGAAGCTGAGAGCAAAACGTAAAGCAGTTCAATCTGGAGTTATACCAAGGAATGTACGAGCAAGAAAAGGTGGTGCTACATTGCCTAAAGATCAAGGTGGCAAAAAGAAAAGCATGTTACAACTTCAAAGGTTCATGAAGAAGAAAAAGTACAAAGTGTTGAAGTTCCTAAAGAGCCTGAAGTTCAAAGTGTTCCTGAGGTTGAGATTCAAAAGAAAGGTGGTAATGATGATTATGTTGAAATCACTGGGTTTAGAGCAGCTACACCTCCTCCACCACCTCCACCACAAGATCAATCTATTCCAGAAAGGGGTGAATCTTCGCATCCAAAGAATAAAGATTTTTCTAATCTGTTTGGAGATCTTCCTCATGCTACTGGGGTATACAAAGATGATCTTGTTCTTGATGATGATTTTGATGTGTTCAATTGAGCAGGCAATTACAACCCGTTAAAGCACTTACCGGTCAATCTGGGTAAAAATTTATCACTTTTGGGTTCATCTGGTCATGAATAAAATAAAGAATGGGTCATTTCGGGCATCAAACAAAGTCTTCATAAGAAAGAGCGGGTCAAAATGGGTCAAGGCAATGTAACCAACGGGTCAGAACGGGTCAAGGCCGGTGACCAACGGGTTGTTCAACACCTCCATCCTCCATGTCTCCGCCGACCACCGTCTTCCATGTCTCCGCCGCCCACTGTCATCCATGTCTCTGCCGTCCACCGTCTTCCATGTCTCCACCGCCCACCGTCGTCCATGTCTCCGCCGCCCACCGTCGTCCATGTCTGCCGTCCACCGTCATTCCCATCTCTGTCTAACACCGTCGTCCACTGTAGTTCACACGTCCGTCAAGCACCGTTGTCTACACCTTTGATTTTGTTGGTTCTTCACCATTTTTGTGTTTGAGATAGAGATGAGCAATTTGTAGAGTTTTAGTAGAGATAAACGAATGGAGTAGAGTGTAGAGAGAGAAATAGACAATTGAAGAGTTAGCTTTTTTCTGTGGGTAACCTCTTTATCAATTTTCAAGTATTTTATTTATAAAAAATTAAATATGCTTTTCAGCTTTTGTGTTGTATCACTGCACATAACCTTTTTATTATTTAAGTTATTTATATTTATTTTCAATTTTTTCTTGCTATAAATCAGCCATATATATATGAGATATGTTTATAGATATACGTATGTATATGATTGTTTGTCTATATATGTGTTTGAATATGAAGAAGTGAAGATGGTTCAACTATTGTTACAAGCTTTCTTCTAAAAAAAAGTCGTTTTAACCAACCCGGACCCGTTTTAACTTGACAAAATTGCCCCTTGATAAAAAAAATATTTTTTTGACTAACCCGACCCGACCCGAAACCCGTTCTGACCCGAAACCCGTTCCGACCCGAACCCGTTTCAACCCAAACCCGTTTTGACCCGAACCAAGACAACCCTTTTTTTAATTGACCCGTTTTGACCCGAACCCATTTTGACCCGAACCCGTTTTGACCCATGACCTGACCCGACCCAACCCGACCCGTTTGCCAGGTTTAGTGTTCAACAATGCGGCAATCAAAGCTTTGGAGAAGAAAGTTAGTGATCTTGAAAAAGAAAAAGCCAAAGCTGAAAGTGAACGTGACGTGTTAAAGAAATAGGTTGAGAGGCTGACAAAGTTATGAAAGATGAACAACTCCACATGCTATACACTGTTATGGAAAGTCATCTGGACATTGATGTTCATGCTGCCTTCAACAACATTGAAGTTAAAAGAGCCGAAGAGCGTAGGATTGAACGAGAAAGAGAGTTGGCTCAAGAAGCAACTCAAAGAAGAAAAGGATTGGTAGTTGATACAGAAGAAACTCTTGGGTCTTCAAGTCAACCTGAAGCAGGTGGTTCTTCAAGCCAAGTTGATGTAGAAATGGTTGATGCTGAAGCAGATCCTAAGGGATTCATGTTTGTTGGTGAGTCTTCTACACTCTCTTATGATTTTGATGATATACTTCGACGAGTGCATGTTATACCAAAGAAAATGAAGGCAAAAGAAGTATTGTTGTTGAAATGGAAAGAAGAAGAAGAGGTAGTAGAAGAAGAAGAAGATGAAGAAGATAAGATTGATGATGACTTGTATGATTACATCGACAACTATCCAGAAGATGATGATGATGATGATGATGATGATGATGATGATGATGATGATGATGATGATCTGGGTACGTCTGGGTTGTTGATTGTAAATCCGTCTATGGAACAAAAGATTGAAGATTTTCTGAACGATGAGATTAATGAACAAGAGGATGATCAACATCAAGAAGCCTCTACATCAGGAAAGCAACACGTCGACCAGGTATTCCTCACACAACCGACTGTCATTTATTTGCATGCTCGTCATGAGGGGGAGTGAGAGGTACCGAGGTCTAGGGCGAGATGTTAGAGGAGTTAGGTTTAGATGATGGGAAATTCAAGTTCGACATAGAAGATGAAATCCCTCCATCTCCAGAAAAAGAATATGACTTTGTTTATGCCCAAGAAGCAGATAAGTATGATGAGGTGATTGTTGAAGATGCGTCTGATTCATCTGATAAAGAAACGGATTTTCAGTATTGATGAGACATTTCCTTCTCTGGCTGAAATGTTCAAAGATCAAAACAAAGATGAGATCAGAAGAAAGATTGTTGAAAAGATTACAACTGAAGGTGTGCCAAAGACCATTCCAAGAGAAAATCTTGCAGAGGAAAGAAAGAAATGGTTTAAAGTAATGCCAAAAGAAAGAAAGTTTTACAGCCACTTCAGTACTTTACGCATGATAAAGATATTTCTTGGGGAGATATACTTTCATGGGGTTATCTAGAAGACTTGCAGGTGTATGCCATTCGACGGGAGCAGGGTGTACAGTATTTCGAGTTTCTGTCAGATATAAAGACCCTCCCGTGGTGGGACGTTGATGAGTTGTGCAAATAAAGAACATCAAGCAGTATTATTATGGCTTAGAAGTGAAGCAGCACGGTCAACATCTGTGGGATTACGTGAAGCAACAATCTAATCCCTAAGCAGATTGTTACAATGCTAGAGAATGGTGAGAAAGATATTACGTTGGATGTCAAGCCTCCAAGGTGTTTAAAGAATATGCCACTTCGAGCTATGGAACAAGATTTTCACGAAGACTTCGAAGGTTGGCTATATAAGGAAACCACAGCAGAAGCGGTGATATCCTTGTTTGATAAATCAAAAGGTGAATCAAGAAGAATCTGTATACTAGATCCAATGTGGATGGTTAACTGTTCGAAGAAAGACATTGATTGCTTGTTCTACAACAAGATAGTGTACGAGAAAAGAGACAAGGTATAAGCAATGCAATACCAGAAGATTGTAGATGTATGCTTTGCTCAAGACATCAACTCCGGAAAGTATTGGAAGTCTAAGTGGAGAGACTTGGAGATTGATGAATTTCTTAAGAAATACAAGCGCGCACAAAGATTCAAGGCCATATCTGAGAAAGCAGCAAAGCTTGGAAAGTTTAAACTGATGAGACCGCCACCAACAGATCAAACGCCGATTGAAAAAGAAGAGAACAAGATTCCCAAGTGGGACAGAAAGCGAGATGGCGATATAGTGTACAGGAAATGGTTGATTGAAGAAGGAAGGCTTCTGAGACATAAAATGTTAGAAGAAAAAGTCGAACAGAGGAGATAGAGGGCCAAGGAACGAAGGCGTAAGAGGAAGGAATGAAGGCTATGCTGGAAGGAACTACAGCTACATCCAAGGGGGAGTCTGTTAGTTCATATGTCTGTAGCTTCCGTCAGCATTGAGTCTTATTTTTGTACTGTATATGTCTTTTGTGTACTTGTATGTAAATGTATGTATGTGTGTAGAACGACAGCTCAGGGAATGGCATTGAACTGTAAAATTGAAGTCCGATGGATGGCAAGTGTCACCCGATCGGACAGCACTTAATGTCCTCCCTGAGTTTGCCTATAAATACCCGGGTTGGGTATGTCTTTTAGAACTTTTGCTCATTCTGTAAGGAGACTCTGTCAAGTCTGATTCTCTACCGGTTCTTGTGTACTTTCACATCATTCTAATAGAAAGATCAGACAGATTGAATCGTTGAATACGTTGTTGTGATTCTGTGACTTGATCCATGGATTCTGCACATTGATCGAGGTCGATTCATCCACGTTCGTGACGAACAGATCTTGATCCAAAGGCCTAACAAGATAAACACTGGTGGAGTGGGCTATTAGGTTTCTGTGGAAACGATTTTATTATGCAAACGGTAAATTCTAAAAAATTATATTTTCTATTCAAAACTTAATATATGAAAATATATTCTATACAGCATGTCGGAGCATGGTGTAACTGGTTCGTGAAACTGATGGAAAATCAAAATCCGGGTGTCACGAGCAGTCCAGTGGTACCCGTGGTATCTGATTTATGCGGCAGCGGAAGTCTTTTATTACAGGATCTTTTCACCGTAAAAATGCTCGTTTAATATATTATACAAAGTTTTAGGGATAAATTCCCATAATTTACAATACGTTGATTCCACACAGAAATCATTATTTGCTAAAACATGTTTTATTTATTTATTCACAATGAGCCACTTTTCTGAGCTTGTAGTGCTTTACTGCACTTTTCCTGGATCACACAGATCACCTGAAACATGTTTGAAAAAGGTTTTGTCAGCGGGGAAATACTGAGTGAATCATTCTGTTTTCTAAAACGACCCGTTAGTTATAAATTACAGTATTAAGGGGAATTACAATGTTTCTGATATCAAACCAACTACCCACAGTATTTGTCACTTGACCATCCATTGGCTAGCCCATTTGTCCAATGGTGTCTGTGACTGTGGTCAGATCACCCCTTGGCCACCCGTTTGTCCAAGTGTGACGGGAAATAAGTAATGTATACAAAACCCCACATACCGGCTGTAATATGGTGATTACATAGACTTAATCCCTGTAATTATAACCTTTGAAAATAACTTGGAGTTTTGTAAAACAGTTGACTCACAAACTGTGAGAAAAGAGTTTATAAAAGTAGAATGACTCACATTGCAAATTAACGAGCAATAGATATAAGCCTACTGATTAGCCTCGATTAACCTAAATTAACACAATGCGCACACAGGCAGGTTAGTAACTAATACAGCAGTTACGTCAATTCATGAGATTAAACCCTCACAACGATTAATCAGTGCGATACTCGATAATTCAATCGGATTCACAACGAATAACAGAGCATAGTCCGAATTCGAACAGCACTCTAATATTCAAGTCGAAATCACGACGAATAATCAAAGTACAAGCTTAATTGAGCAGCACCCGGATTATTGTTGGATAGTTATAATCGATCGGACGTTGAATCGTAATAGCGATCGAGTTATTACCCTGATTGCGGCAGCGTCTCGTGATCGTGTGTGTGTGATTGTAGTATTCTGCTTATAACTCGACGTCTACAGAAGCTATGAACGTCGTTTGAACACCACAGTTCAAGTGCCAAGGTCGGCTATTTATAGCCAGAATTTCGTCTCACTTACGGACCGTATGCCTAACCCCTTACGGTCCGTAAGGGAACCTGGTCTGCTTACGGTCCGTAAGAACCAACCTTTACGGTCCGTAAAGGGTGCAACCTATTTCCTAGCCTAGCTGAGTTCGGTTGTAGCCTTGGTGAATCAATAATTTTAACCAATCAGCATCTTGCAACGGTTTAAATTAGATAATTATCAATTAGGGTTTGCCCCCCTCGAGTTTTAGGGGCCCTGATCCTGATTCCGATTGTTCCGGAAATTTCAGGGTTTACGCCAAATTACTTGGGTGTCTTAATTAGGGTTTTCTTATTGGATAATTATTATTCTAATTACGAGTTTTATTGACAGTTGTTACATCCTCCCCACCTTAAGAAAAATCTCGTCCTCGAGATTTACTGGAATAGATGAGGATATTTTCGGTTCATTTCTGATTCCAGCTCCCAAGTGTATTCTGGCCCTCTCCTTGAATTCCATTTGACTTTGACCAACACCAGTCGTTTATGCTTGAGAAATTTGACTTTTCGATCTTCGATCTCTAATGGTTTCTCTACAAATTTCAATTTTTCATTTACCTCTACATCTTGAAGAGGGACTACCAGGGATTCATCTGATAAACATTTCTTGAGATTGGATACATGAAATACATCATGTACTCCTGCTAATTCTTCTGGTAGTTGTAAACGATAAGCTACTGGTCCTATTCGTTGAATCACGGGGAATGGTCCAACATACCTTGGACTTAACTTTCCTTTCTTACCGAATCGTACTACTCCTTTCCAAGGAGAAACTTTTAAAAGTACTTTATCTCCTTCTTGGAATTCTAAAGGTTTACGACGATTGTCTGCATAGCTCTTCTGACAATCTCGAGCCGTTTTCAATCTTTCCTTGATCTGAGTTATCTTGTCAGTAGTTTCTTGTACAATTTCAGGACCTGATAATTGGCTTTCTCCGATTTCTGCCCAACATACTGGAGTTCTGCACTTACGTCCGTACAGTGCTTCGAATGGTGCAGCTTCGATGCTTGAATGATAACTATTGTTATAGGAGAATTCAATTAATGGCAAATGGCTATCCCAATTACCACCAAAGTCAATTACACATGCTCGGAGCATGTCTTCTAGAGTTTGTATCGTCCTTTTACTCTGTCCGTCTGTTTGTGGATGATAAGCAGTACTTAGATTTAGTCGAGTTCCCATTGCTTTCTGAAAACTTTTCCAAAAATGAGAAGTAAAACGACTATCTCTATCCGATATAATGGAGAGCGGAACTCCATGTAGGGATACTACTTCGTCCACGTACAGTTGTGCTAACTTTTCCATGCTAAAGGTTTCTTTCATTGGTAAGAAATGAGCTGACTTGGTTAATCGGTCTACGATTACCCAAATTGCATCATTACCTCTTTTGGTTTTGGGTAACTTGGTAACAAAATCCATTGTTATGAGTTCCCATTTCCATACAGGCATTTCTAACTGTTGTAGTAGTCCTGAAGGTTTCTGGTGTTCAGCTTTAACTTGTGAACAAGTTAAACACTTAGATACGTATTCGGCTATATCCTTTTTCATTCCTATCCACCAGAAATTATTCCTTAAATCTTGGTACATTTTATTGTTTCCTGGGTGCATGATATACCTAGATTTATGAGCTTCTTCTAAAATCTTATTTCTTAACTCTCCTTGCTTAGGTACCCAAATTCGTTTCTTATGGAATTTCCAAATTCCATCATTTCCTTGTTCTAGTTCTTTTAGGTAACCTTTCATTCCTTCAGCATCATCTTGGATTGCTGTTTTCTGAACTTCTTTGATTTGTTCCATTACATCTACTTGTAGATTTAACCTCAGAGCACGGACTCGTTTCTGTTTCTCATGGTACTTACGACTTAAGGCATCTGCAACTACATTTGCCTTTCCTTCGTGATATTGGATATCACAGTCGTAATCGCTTAGCATCTCCATCCATCTTCTTTGCCTCATGTTTAACTCTTTTTGCCCAAATATATATCTTAAACTCTTATGATCTGTATAAACAGTAAACTTACTTCCATACAGATAATGTCTCCATATCTTAAGGGCAAAAATTATGGCTCCTAATTCTAGATCATGAGTCGTATAATTTTCTTCGTGCTTTTTCAATTGTCTAGAAGCATACGCAATTACCTTCTTGCGTTGCATTAACACACATCCGTATCCTAATTTTGAAGCATCACAATATACTTCAAAATCTTCGGTTCCTTCTGGTAAAGCTAGGATTGGTGCATTCGTCAATCTATGCTTTAAAATCTTAAAAGCTTCTTCTTGTCTAGGTCCCCATTCAAACTTAGCAGCTTTACAGGTTAACTTAGTTAAAGGTACGGCTATCTTAGAGAAATCTTTGATAAATCGTCTATAGTATCCAGCTAAGCCTAGAAAACTTCTTATCTCCATAGCTGTTTGTGGGACTTTCCACTTTGTAATAGCTTCTATCTTAGCAGGATCTACATGGATACCTTCATGATTTACCACATGACCTAAGAATTGTACTTCTTGTAGCCAAAATTCACACTTCGAGAATTTGGCATAAAGCCTTTCTTTTCTTAACAAAGTTAAGAGAACGTGTAAGTGTTCACAATGTTCTTTTTGGCTTTTGGAGTAAATAAGTATATCGTCGATGAAAACGATCACAAATTTATCCAAGTATGGTTTACAGATTCGATTCATCATGTCCATGAATGCTGCTGGGGCATTTGTTAATCCAAAGGGCATGACTGTAAACTCATAATGACCATACCTAGTTCTGAAGGCAGTTTTAGGTATGTCTTCTTCTTGTACTTTCAACTGATGATATCCGGATCTTAAATCTATCTTAGAGAAATACCTAGCTCCTTGCAATTGATCAAAAAGATCATCAATCCTAGGTAGCGGGTATCGATTCTTAATCGTAACCTTATTCAATTCTCTATAATCGATACACATTCTCATCGATCCATCTTTCTTTTTCACAAACAGTACTGGTGCACCCCAAGGGGATGAACTCGGTTGTATGAATCCTTTGCTTAATAATTCATCTAGTTGCTTTTTCAATTCTAGCATTTCGGTAGGTGCTAATCTATATGGTGCTTTGGCTATTGTTGCAGTACCTGGAATTAAATGAATTCTAAATTCTACTTCTCTATCAGGTGGTAATCCAGGTAATTCTTCTGGAAAAACGTCTGAGTATTCTGAGACTATTGGAATATCCTGAAGTTCCTTATCTTTAGTGTTAATGATTACTGAAATCATATACACCATTTCCTGCTTTCTCGAATAGCTTGCCAATTTCATTACTGAAATAAATTTCAGTGGCTTTCGAGGTTTATTTCCAGTAATTACAATTACCTCTCCTGAAGGGGTTTGAATTTCTACTGCATTTTTATCACATAGGATTCGTGCATGGTTGGCTATTAACCAATCCATTCCTAACACTACATCGAATCCGGCTAAATTCATTGGTAACAAATTTGCAGAAAACTTATGGCCTAATAGTTCTATTTTTCCTTCTTGCCAGACTTTATCTATTTTCACAGAATTTCCTTCTACGGTTTCAACTGTGAAAATTTGCCTAAGAGTGGTTAAAGGTAACTTAAGAGCTTGACAAAATGAAGTATTAATAAAACTTTGGTTCGCACCAGAGTCAAATAATACTTTTGCAAATACGTCATGTACTAGGAACGTACCGGCTATCACATCTGGAATGAGTTCGGCCTCTTGAGTGGTCAGCTGGAATGCGCGTACATTCTTCTTGGTTGCTCCTTCAGCGGGTTTAGCTTTGTTGTCTACTGGTTTAGCTAGCTTAGGACATTCGGATTGAAAATGTCCCCTTTCTCTGCAGTTATAACAAATTCTTGTTTTCTTCCTGCAGTCTTCCTCACGATGTCCTTTTGCCTTGCAAAAATTGCAAACTATATTGCATTGTCCATAATGCTTCTTTTTGCAATTTCTGCAGAAAGGAGGTGATGAGGATTGCCCTGTTCCTCTTTTCTTGGTATTACCCATACGAAATCCTAGGGTAATCCTTTGAGCTATTTCCTTCTTCCGGTCTTCTTCTCTTGTGCGCACCAATTCATCTGTTAGGGTGTTAGCTAATTCTACCGCATCGTCAATGGTACGAGGTCTCGCAGCTTTAACGATGTTTCGGATTTCACTAATTAACCCCCAGATGTAACGGGAAATGAGTACCGGTTCTGGCGAAGCCAGTGTTGGCACTACCCTTGCGTATTCAAAGAATGTCGAAGTATAGCCCCGGCAATCTACCCCTGTCATGCGGTGACTTAGGAATTTGTTTGCCATTTGATCTTTTTCATATTCGGGACAGAATTTTCTTTCTACAAGATTCTTAAATTCTTCCCAACTCATGGCATAGGCTATCCTTCTTCCTTTTGCCTGGAGGACCGTGTTCCACCATTCTAGTGCTCCTTCTTTGAACAGATTTGATGCATACATCACTTGATCCTCTTCGGCACATTTGCTTATTGCAATTACTGCTTCGGTTTTCTCTAACCAGCGCAGTGTTGCAGTTGCCCCTTCGTTACCTGCAAATTCAGTGGGTTTGCAAGCAAGAAACTCTTTGTAAGTGCAACCAGATGTTGCAGCTTTTATTCTTTTTAGAAGTGGGACTTGTTGCGGATCATGATCGTTATGATTGCCGCCTCCATTTATGTTGTTACTGCCGTTATCTTCCAGAGTACGTTTACTAGGATTTAATTGTTGTGGTTCGGCAGGTTTTTGAACAGCAGCCACAATTTCGGGAATAGCATGAGCTATCCCTTGGGCGATAAAGTGCTCGATATCTTGTCGGGTTATATATTGATCTTCCGGTTCTTGCTCAGATTGATTTACTTCATTAATTGGTTCATTGTTAGCGTTTTCCATCTGCTAATTAGTAGAAATTTATTAGTGTTTAACTTATTAATAACAAATTTAGCACAGATGAACACATAAATTACTACAACATACAAACATAACCAAAATTGTCGATTTCTCGACTTTCATTTTGTTATTGTATATTGTATATGCCTCCGTACACACCATATCTTACAAGGTTTTATTGCCCATTTTACAGAATCAGTTTTACTATATTAGTTATAATACAGACAAACTTTTTCCAGCCCTTCCTATCTTTTGGTCCACTGGCAGTTTCAGTAACGACGCTCCCTCTCGTCGTACTTCCAAGAGATCTGCTCCCCCATTTCCCGGATCCTATTCCCGGTGCCTATCAGTTCTTCACCAAACTGACGTAACTCAGCTAAATTTTCATAGCTCATTGGCGGATTAGGGATAGGTTCTGGATCAAACTGCGGGAGAAAACTATAGGGACTATTAACTATATTTTGGAATTGCCAGTCATTAGTCCACCATTCATCCATTTGGCCTAATGGTCTGGTGTGAACTAGTGGGTCTGGAATAGCTGGTCCTAGGTTTAGTGGGAATTGGGCTGTAGCAGGATAAGAGAAGAGATTATCGTTGATAGGCTCTAGAACATCACAATTATCCAGTAGGCGGTTTATTTCGTCCTGGAACGTGATTTCCTCAGACTGTTTAGAGCTTTCTCCGATCTCTATTCCCTTTTGCTTTAGGTCTATTCCTAATTCCTTTTCTGGCGGTTTCGAACTTTCTCCAGTTTCTATTTCCTTTCCCTTGTTTATGCTCACAGGATTTTCTATTTTAGGAAGTCTCCTAGTGGCCGGTTTCCTACGGCGTACTTTCCTCCACCCTACGTATTTTCTCTTCTTTTTAGGTTTGGCTTTTTCCAGCGGTGGAGCTTTGAATTCCACAGGTTCTTCTATGTCAGCAATGTAACCAGTAAAGTCGTAAGAGACTTCGATAGGCACTGGATATAAGTTGAGATTCTGAAATGCTTCCGATATCTCATTCATGCTGCATAGTATATATGCAAAATACAAGAATGCAATGTTAAAACTTTGGAACAAAGTTTAACAAACAAACACTGAAGTTTTATTGCATACTAATTTATACAAAGGACAACAGAAATAAACACACTAGGATTTTATTTATTTACTGGATTGTGATTTCTCTTACTAGACCCAACTTATCGGATATTTAGCGGTTGGCATTTTCTGCTACAGTAGCTAGCATATAGAGATTTGCCCATTTCTTGTCTATTTTATCTTCCCAAGGTGTACTATTACCCAACTCTTGGACTTCTGGGTTAAACCTAACTTTCTTGGTTCGGGGTTTCTTTTTCTCCTGACTCTTTTTAAGTATCGAATCCCTTTTCTCTGGGGAAAGAGGATTCTCATAGTTTGCCTTGCGGACAAAGATTCCTTCTTCTAGGTTTACTGGGTTTTTAGAAGAAGATGCAATATCTAATTTGTGGTAGATAGCAGACAACTTTTGTTTACCCATACTGCAACTAACAAATAGTCAGTTAATACAACAAATAATCACAGAATGATAACTAGTAGGATTAAGTATTTTGTCAAATACTTAATTCCGTAATAGGCTTAAATCAGTGGCTCGATCAGTGGCTCAATAGTTATTAATTATTAGCTCTGATACCACCTTCTGTCACGACCCCCGACCCACCCTGGACGGAATCGGGAGCCGCGAGCAGTCCAGTGGTACCCGTGGTATCTGATTTATGCGGCAGCGGAAGTCTTTTATTACAGGATCTTTTCACCGTAAAAATGCTCGTTTAATATATTATACAAAGTTTTAGGGATAAATTCCCATAATTTACAATACGTTGATTCCACACAGAAATCATTATTTGCTAAAACATGTTTTATTTATTTATTCACAATGAGCCACTTTTCTGAGCTTGTAGTGCTTTACTGCACTTTTCCTGGATCACACAGATCACCTGAAACATGTTTGAAAAAGGTTTTGTCAGCGGGGAAATACTGAGTGAATCATTCTGTTTTCTAAAACGACCCGTTAGTTATAAATTACAGTATTAAGGGGAATTACAATGTTTCTGATATCAAACCAACTACCCACAGTATTTGTCACTCGACCAGCCATTGGCTAGCCCATTTGTCCAATGGTGTCTGTGACTGTGGTCAGATCACCCCTTGGCCACCCGTTTGTCCAAGTGTGACGGGAAATAAGTAATGTATACAAAACCCCACATACCGGCTGTAATATGGTGATTACATAGACTTAATCCCTGTAATTATAACCTTTGAAAATAACTTGGAGTTTTGTAAAACAGTTGACTCACAAACTGTGAGAAAAGAGTTTATAAAAGTAGAATGACTCACATTGCAAATTAACGAGCAATAGATATAAGCCTACTGATTAGCCTCGATTAACCTAAATTAACACAATACGCACACAGGCAGGTTAGTAACTAATACAGCAGTTACGTCAATTCACGAGATTAAACCCTCACAACGATTAATCAGTGCGATACTCGATAATTCAATCGGATTCACAATGAATAACAGAGCATAGTCCGAATTCGAACAGCACTCTAATATTCAAGTCGAAATCACGACGAATAATCAAAGTACAAGCTTAATTGAGCAGCACCCGGATTATTGTTGGATAGTTATAATCGATCGGACGTTGAATCGTAATAGCGATCGAGTTAGCGTCTCGTGATCGTGTGTGTGTGATTGTAGTATTCTGCTTATAACTCGACGTCTACAGAAGCTATGAACGTCGTTTGAACACCACAGTTCAGGTGCCAAGGTCGGCTATTTATAGCCAGAATTTCGTCTCGCTTACGGACCGTATGCCTAACCCCTTACGGTCCGTAAGGGAACCTGGTCTGCTTACGGTCCGTAAGAACCAACCTTTACGGTCCGTAAAGGGTGCAACCTATTTCCTAGCCTAGCTGAGTTCGGTTGTAGCCTTGGTGAATCAATAATTTTAACCAATCAGCATCTAGCAACGGTTTAAATTAGATAATTATCAATTAGGGTTTGCCCCCCTCGAGTTTTAGGGGCCCTGATCCTGATTCCGATTGTTCCGGAAATTTCAGGGTTTACGCCAAATTACTTGGGTGTCTTAATTAGGGTTTTCTTATTGGATAATTATTATTCTAATTACGAGTTTTATTGACAGTTGTTACACCGGGGATCGCCACTTCATCAATTAGTTATCGTTGGACGTTGCTCCCGCCTCAATTTTTCAATCTCCTTGTAGAGCAACATCATGATGCTTTTGGATATGTAAATGGCTCTTCTGGAGTATATCCTGCGTTGTGGGATGTCGATACAGTAAAGAAAAAATTATTATTTTTTCCTATAATATAATATTAAACTAAACGTTTGTCAGGTATACATACCGGTTTCAAGAGACGAAGAATATTGGACCATTCTTAAGATTGAATTGTCGTCACTAATTATTACTGTATATTTTACAAATAATTGCGGTGATTCGTTTTGCCTCCACAAGAGTATATACCAAATTCTTAATGAGTTCGAGTCAAAGGTTTAAGAATTAGTCGTTCAAAGACCGAGTACCTTCACTCTGATTTTAGTGGAACAGTCGACCGCGAAGATACTCAAATCACCATTGATAGTCAAGCGGTGCCACAGGTTACCAAGTTTAAATATATAGGATCGTTTGTACAAAAGGATGGGGAGATAGATAGTGACGTTGCCCATCGTATACAAGCTGGCTGGTGTAGGTGGAAAGCAGCCACTGGGGTATTGTGTGAAGGAGGATCCCAACTAAATTAAAGGGAAAATTTTATAAGGTTGCAGTTAGACCTGCTATGTTATATGGAACAGATTGTTGGGCTATCAAAAAGACGCAGACACGCAAGATGGAGGTGGCAGAAATGAGGATGTTACGGTGGATGTGTGGGCACACAAGGCTAGAGCGTATGAGAAATGAGGTTTTTAGGGAAAGGCTAGGGGTGGCTAGTATATCGAGTAAGATTAAGGAGGGGAGATTGAGATGGTTGGGCATGTGAAGAGGAGGCCATTGACGGCAACGGTTAGAGTAGTAGACACCCTTTGTGTGGAGGGTAGGAGGAGTAGAGGAATGCCCAAACTGACTTGGGATGAGCGGATTAGGCAAGATTTGCTAGAGTTGCACCTTTCTGAGGACATGGTCCAGGATAGGAGTTCGTGGAGACGTAGGATTAAGGTTAAAGATTTTTAGGAGAGAGTAATGAGGTGTCTGAGATTTTTGGGTTAGGGGTTAATATTTTCTACTTTCCGGGTGGACCTTACATGTGTTTATCATCTTGTGTGTGTGTGTGTGTGTGTGTGTGTGTGTATGTTGCTTTAGGGGCTATAGTTGTGTCTATTCTACTATATTAGTCGGTTACCACTTATTCTGTGATTGGTGGATTTCTATTGCGATATCTGTAGTTTGCATTGTTTGCTTGATGTTTGGTTTCGAGCCAGGGGTCTTTTTGGAAGCAACCTCTTTATCCATATGGATAGAGGTAAGGTTTGTCTACATCCCACCCTCCCCAGACCCCACCAATAGCTTTGTTATTTGTGGGACTTGATGGGTGCTGTTGTTGTTGTTATTGAGTTCGAGTCAGCATTCCTTTGGTTTCTAGAACGTATAGGTTACTGGCAAAATGCCGGAGTGAGCAAGTTTGGCGCATTGGAATATGCCGGGGATGTTGTATGGCCTATCGTTTTCGTCATGTACGACGAAATTCATGGGTGATCATATGTATGTTATGATCGATGTCGTAAGGTCGGTCAAAAATAAAGTAAAGTGTCCTATTCACCTTTTACTAGTAAAGGGTAAGTAGGGTGTCGAATCCACAGGGAATCAGTGGAAAGTATGAAAGCTCGTTGTTTATAACTATTATCTAAATTAAAACCTAATTGCTTTTTGCAATTTGTGAGAGTAATTATGAAAATAAATGTAAATTAGAGTTGTAAACAATTGTGAGAAGATGGACCAATCTCCGGGTTTTCAGGTTGTGTAGAAAATCGGGTAACCTAATTACTATTAGTTGAAAATCACATAGACATGATTTGTTAACCTACTTGTATGATAAATAACTAACAGATAGTATATTTGATTGCAATGATCCACGATCGAAACTGAAAGATTGATGTAATTGAATAGTAACCTAGTTAGTTACCAATTCTAGATTTCCCAAACACAAACAAATTCAATGGTTACAGGTTAAAGAACAATAACAACTTAGAATTTAATCCCAATTGTTGATGACAAAACCAAATAACTGAAGAATACGTATGTATGAGATAATCCAAGCGTTGTTTAATCAAAACAAGTAAACGTCAAGATAGACTAACCGAATGATTAGATAAATCCCAATCCAAAAGTTATGTAAACACAAGTTAACCCGAAACCTGACACAACCCTAGCCCCAGAGATGATCGCTAAAGAATTAGTGGTCATGTTCTTGATATGATCTTCAATCCTGATCAGAAATTGCATGATTGATGGTTAGAAGGTGTGGAATGGTGGAAGAATGCCCAAAAATCCCCTGATGGTCTCCCCAAAATCGTCCCCGGACGAATGGAATAGAAGATCCCTATAAAAACCTAATTTTCGCACTTTAAACCTGATTTCTGTAACCCCTGAACTGTAGGCTACGTTCAGAATCGTAGGTGTAGGATCGGTTTCGATACCGTTCGATTGCGTAACGAACGTTCGACGTGCGGAATCCGTGAACGTGCGTGACCGAACACACAATAACGTACTAATGACGTGATTCTATTGATATGATGTCGTGTTCAAAGCCGTGAATCACGTAGAGAGACTTTCTCTCTCTAGACTTTCTCTCTCTAGAATAAATCTCTAAACATCCAAATGAGCCAAAAGTCTTCCAAAAGTCTTAAACTATACAACTAAATGATCTATTTATAGGCACAAGGGATATAATGAGAAATCTCATTATTTACAAAATCGCCACCTTGCCTTTCTAACTAGTTGTAACACTAAAAGCTTAGAATTCTTCGGTTTCTGCTACGGAATAGATTGACGGAGGCGATAGACAGATAATGCACTAACAGACTCCCCCTTGGATATTGCCGTAGTCAATCTCGTAGCGCCTTGTCTTTCTCTCTCTCTAACAGAATCCCCGTGGATCTGTCTTCAGGCCCCCCTTTCATCAAGCTTCCGTGCATTTGGGATCGACACCTGGATTTCCGTATACAAGCTCCTCCAAAATATTTATCTGGCTTTTTGAATCCACGCTTCCTCTTGCGTTGAGCTCGTCCCCAGACTCCCCCTTAGACTCAGCTGTCGGGATCGTAGTCTGGCTTTCATCGATTCACAATTGCAGGATCAATTCCTGGCTTTGTTCTGCATCTGCTCAGGATTTGAAACCTGGTTAACCTGCACATCCTCTACCTCAACATAAGTTTCACAAATTTATAACAGTTAGATTTAAAAAACTTACTGGTAGAAATCATTAACTCATCAATCTGTATAGTTACAACAAGTTCAAATGAATGACCGTGATTAACTAAGCATACAACCTTTTAAAACATTTGTATATGACATTCAAAGTTTTCAACATATTCTCCCAATCCTGTTCATCATGTTTAGCACTCAAATTTTGAATATCAGCTCTTCAACATCAGTTGTCGAAAATCTTTTTGACTTTTCAAAAATTTTATGCTAAAACACTACGAAAATCTTTTTGGATTTTTGTTTTTGAATGAAATGCAGTAAACAAATATATACAGATAATATTTTTGTGAGTTTGTGTAAGAGGATCATATCAGTTCATGAGACAAATCACTAGCACCGTTAAGCTTTAATCATTTTAAGTTCTAAACGATTCACGTAGATTGACGATATAATTGTCCTCTTAAATTTTCACACAATTTTCAATCTATTCAGGATACAATTTAGATGTTTTATGAACTTAGCTCAATTCATGTGTCCCACCTCTTGAATATACTCCCGTATCCAGAATCTCAATATTCAGTCTTACAGGTGAGTACACTACAATGATATCTGTACATAAATTAGGTGTGCGAGGGCCGAGTGATCTCAGGTCGATACTTCTGTATGCATAGAGAGACATCAGCTTCGACTTTTCAGTATGTCCCCTTTAGAGGATCTTTTTGTTACAACAGCAGCGACTATCAATTTTATTGTTTCATCTGCATGCTGAGGGTTTATGCTGTGTTTCAAGCATTTGGAGAAAGCATTATCCAAGGACTAGGTCAGAACTACCGTTCAGCAGAAGTCCCGGAATAATACCCCAGATATCATTGAGTATAAAAACCTAGTATATTAGAATACGAGACCTTTCAAACGAGATTTCAGGGGTTACCTATATATCCAAGTAGTGTTCCCCACGAATTTCACAAGTTTGAAATTTTAGGTTTATATCCCGAATAAATCTACTAAATGTACGAAAACCTATCGACACATCATCAGTGAGACTGTTTATCACATTTGACATTTCATTTCTTTAGCGTGCTGTGATAGTCCACTGATGTACTATTATTTCCTCTTTTCTCAACAAAACTCATTTTTGCTTTTTCAATGTTTTTGTTATTTTCAAATTTTCTATTTTTTTTAAATTTTTCTCCCCCTAAAATCAAAATATGTTTCAATTTTGATTTTCAAGGAAAATTTGAAAACTGTACAAATAAAATGACAAACTGATATCGAATCACTTCAATTCGCCATCCTTGTAACGTAAACAATCAGAACTCCCCCTGACAACAAACTATTTTCCCATTTAGATTTCAAAACACTTAAGTTTATTTTAATCAAAATGGTTTTTCCGGAAAATTAGTTTTGTGTGTCATTTCACAAATTCGGGGTTCTTTCATCACATTGTTTTCCTTTAATCACTTGTCGGAAAGAGAAATCAAGTACAACTTAATGTCTTTGATTAGTCTTTTGTAATTCGAAATATCACAGTTACCAACCTGTGAATTTCTCAAGAAAGATGCCGATACCTGTTCCACACTTACCAACCTGGGAACTCCGGCAAGTCAGGTTTTTTATTTGAAAAGATTCACCCAATCCTGACCAGCCTTGGGTTTGACAGTTTTTTACCTCAACAACTGGCTCTTCTGGTTTCGACACACCAGAATCATTGCCTGAATGTGGCTTGTCTGACTTTAATGAGTCAGATTCATCGCCGAGATGTGGCTCCTTTGTTTCCAAAAAAACAAATTCCTTGCCAGGAACTTTTTCTTTCTTATTTAACCTGTCTGTCCTCAGATTTGCATCTGATGAATTCGTTTTGCTTGATTTGTCATTCTTTGAAGAGCAAGACGATTTATCAGAACTCTTCTCTGTTTTACTTGTTGTATCCGAGGACAAAATCCTTTCCAGATACTCTCTGGCCTTCTTCCTCTTCTTTCGCAGTCTGTCTTTTTGCCCCTGAGAAAGTTTTACTTTTGTTTCCTGAACTTTAGGTTCTTGAACCTTCTGTTCTTTGGGCTTGACGTTGACTGGTTTCTTTACTATTCTCTGAGATTCAACCCTCGATCTTCCCATCGATCTCCTCGGGCAATCTCTGGCAATATGTCCTCTGATATGACATTCATAACACCTTCTCGTTTCAAATCTCTGACTTTGGCAGTTAACAGCAATGTGTCCTTGATAGCCACAAGAATAACACATTCTGTTATCATACCTCTTCTCCCTTTCATATCTTATACCATTTTCATACCACACACTTAGATCATAGCATTGAGTTGCCTTGTGGTAGTCATTTCTCTTCTTGTATCCTTGATTTGGCATTTGAGCACTGTGGTCAAACCTGCACCACTGATTACCATCTATTTTTAAGTTTTGATTTTTAAATTTTTGTGATTTTTTATTGTGATTGGATGCTTGATCTGATGAACTTTTATTTTCTTTTTGAAAATTTTTCGATTTTTTATCTTTTTGTTTCTGTTCCACACTCTTCTTTACAGGTTTTTGCGTTGAGCATTCACCTTTCTCAGTAGAATGTAAAACAGTATTTTTAAACATTTCATTTAATTTCAAAAATGTTTTTCTTTTTTCTTCTTTTTCTTTTTCATCATCAGATTTGTCATCACAATCTTCAATTTTGACTTTGTCAAAATTTGTGACCTTGTCACTTATTGGAACAGAATTGATCGGTTTTGGACAGGGAAAATTCAAACTATCTGATGTAATCACAAAACCTTTCAATTTCTTTTCAAGTTCATCAATCTTGTTTCTTGAATTCTCAACTTCTTTTTCAAGCTGAGAAATTCTTTCAAGATAGAACTTGATTGAATTTTCATTTTCAATTTTAAGATTTTCAAGAACAGATTTTTCAATTTCTAAACCTTTTAACTGTTCTTGAAATCTTGTTTCATTTTCTTTTAGATTATTGTTTTCCAATTTTATCCAGAAATCTTCATCTTCTGAAGATTTTCTTTTGCTTTCAAAACCTTTTTCATTTTCTTTCAAAATTTTGTTTTCTGATGATAAACTCTCAACGATCTTTAAAAGTTTGTCATTATCAGATATTAATTTTTCGCAGTTCAGGCGCAAACTCAAAATATGTTCTTCATCAGCCTTCTTCTAGATCTTCAAAGTTTTGTTTTCCAATGTCAAACTCTCCACATCCTTCAGAAGTTTGACATTGTCTGTTTCTGATTTTTCGCATTTCGAGCATTTTCCATTCATCTTACCACCTTCAGCTTCTTTCTTTGTTTCCATCTTGTATGTACCTGCACAAAAAATTTTAACAAAATCAAGAGGATTCGAACTTTCATCAATATAACAACCCCTCTTAATATCGTATCTCATATTATTTTTTGCTGCAAGACACACATCGATTCGTTTTCTCATTTCAATGATTACATTCAAATCTATCTTTCCTGATTCCTTTTTTATTTCATCCAATAATTCCCCTTTTCTTACATATTCATGACCACTATGATTTGTAATTGTGTTGATGAAACTTCTTAAATCAAAGCGTGATAACCTAGAATCCCGTTTCAGTCCATTCACGAATTTATCCCACTCCAAAGGTAAAGCATCAACAAATTTCAAAATTCTTTCATCATTTGAATGATATATCTTATATTTTTCTAACTTGATGATTAATTCATAAAACCTTTCTTTCAACATCTCCATTGATTCATTCTCCAAACATAAGAAATTTTCGTATCTTTTAACATAAACATCCTTATCATATCTCATCTCATACCAAGCTTCCTTAGTCCAGTTATTTAAATTTTCAAGATTAGCATTTTCCTTCTCATCAAACATTTTGATCTCACTTTCTTTGTTAAGTGACTTGATTCAAAAATTGTTTTTCGTTCAAAATTCACAAATTTTAACCTCCACGAAGCTCACAAAATGTTTGTAACCAAGAAATCAACAAGCTAGTAACCCACTAATCAAACAACTCACTTTTCACACACAAACCAATTTAAGACTCAAAATCCAATCAAACACTTTTTGATCTTAGCCCACTAAAATCAATTTTCAAAATTAAGCAACTGATCAATTTCACATCTCAAATATAATAGGGCCGTTGATTTTAGGTGAATGAATGATTAATATGTCAACACTTTTAAATGATTGGGCCATTTATATTAGTGGGGCGGTGCACATTTACACTTATACCAACAACAACTAGCCGCCCATTTCAAGTAAATGTATTCACATGTGATTGGGCCTTTCAAGATAGTGGATCTGAACAATGCTGATAGGGCCGCACACTGTTTAACATGTGATGGGCCGCAAAAACACTTATCAAAACACTTAGCCGACAACTATGATTGGGCCAAATGATGGACTGACAACCTTTAATGTTCTTCTTTAATTGTCCAACAACATTAATTCATGAAACACATTTATTGATTGGACCTTTTATTTAAACATGTTATCACTGCTTTTAATATTATTTCACAATCATCAACTGGCTTTTAATTGGGCCTCACTTAATTGTGGCCGACAACATTTTGTTTCACAAAATTATGATTGGGCCGCTTGTTCCACTAAGCCGACAAACAAAGTCACAAAAACGGATCTATTGGGCGGATCTATGGAGCAACTGATGTCATAAAAGCGGACCACATATGTTCAAATAAGCGAACCAACCAATGAACTTATGAGCGAACCACTAAACTGTCTTACGAGCAGACCACAAAATTAACTCTAATGAGCGAACCACATCAAACATTTACCCTATGAACGAACCTCAACAACCACAAAAAGCGAACCTGATTGCTATCCTATAAGCGGACCTGATCTTTGACAAATAAACGGACCATAAAAGCGAACCCGTGTATTGTACGAGCGAACCATCTGATTGTTATCACAAAAACGAACCTAAAAACTTCGAATTCTCCTAAACGGCTAGGAGATTCAATCTGAAACTTGGTAGGGTTATAGATCAATGATTTTCGCACAACATGTTAAAAATTCAGACGAATCGGACCGTGAAAACCCGTTCAATTTGACGTTTTTCAGAAAAAAACGTGAAAAATAGGTAGAAGATGAAGAAATAGATGAAATCGGATCTGAATCGGCTGAAATCTGGTACGAATCAATGCGTTTGATCGTGCAATCGAGCTCCTAGCTCTGATACCACTTGTAGGATCAGTTTCGATACCGTTCGATTGCGTAACGAACGTTCGAAGTGCGGAATCCGTGAACGTGCGTGACCGAACACACAATAACGTACTAATGACGTGATTCTATTGATATGATGTCGTGTACAAAGCCGTGAATCACGTAGAGAGACTTTCTCACTCTAGAATAAATCTCTAAACATCCAAATGAGCCAAAAGTCTTCCAAAAGTCTTAAACTATACAACTAAATGATCTATTTATAGGCACAAGGGATATAATGAGAAATCTCATTATTTACAAAATCGCCACCTTGCCTTTCTAACTAGTTGTAACACTAAAAGCTTAGAATTCTTCGGTTTCTGCTACGGAATAGGTTAACGGAGGCGATAGACAGATAATGCACTAACAGTAGGCTACTGTCGGCAGCTTATTCACAAAACTTTTTTCTTCATAACTTCTTGTTTTAACTCCGTTTTCTTCCCCGTTTGCGCCCACGTCTTCGTAATCCAATTCTCTATCATTTCATGATTTGATATCTTTATTTACTCTCCATTTGCATTCTCCAAAACACCTCTAACCTTCATATTTAACCTGCAAAGCATCATTTTCTCATAGTTATCCAATTCCACATATATAAACACTCAAATATGCATAAGATTAGACATTAAACACATATAAATCACAATCCAAATACCATCCATCACATCCCCACACTTGACCTTTGCTTGCCCTCAATCAAATCCATTCGAAACGTTATCACGGACAAATAACAAATACCCCAAACGCCCCCACTATGCATTAGCTAGGGTCCAAATTCATACCCCATTCCTATATTAGCATTAGATGTGTTGATTTAGCAAGCAAACACAGTACATTTTTGAAACAAAACTCGCCCAACTAAGCCTTACATGCTCCCGGTTTTTATTTTCATACAACACACCCCTTACAATTTGTCGCTCCCCTCAGCTTAATATCTGAACTAGCGTGTAATGCGCTAGTATGAAACACTCATTAACCGAATATGAAACTCTGTATTCATATGCTTGTATGACAATCACACCTCCACTATATCACATAGACAACGCACATATCTAAAGGACTTACGGGTTTTAGGCTTAGGATAAAGGTGGTGAATTTTTTTTCTATTTTTAAGTGGCTAAAAGAAAAGGGAGATACCAACACATGACAATCGTTATTCACACTAAACTTAATAAATAACATATATATTTTTCTTCAGCCGCCTATTTCGACCATTTGGCCTATTTACTTGGCTGAATTTTCTGAATTTTCTCTTTTTTTTCTTTCTTTTTTATCACTAATTTTTTTTACAACATAAACAGCTGAACACATAGATTGTCATTTACGGTTGGTAATGTAACAGGTTGACAACAGTGTGGAAGCAGTTTGATGCTATGCTTCATCTGCCTTCCTATTCTTGTCAAGCATCTAAGGATTATAACGACTTTTCAACAATAATAAAACTAATGCAGTTTCTCATGGGGCTTGATGATGTTTATCAGCCTGTGAGAACTAATCTTTTGACAAGAGAACCATTTCCCTCTGTTAAGGTGGTTTTTTCTATTGTTTCTAGGGAGGAGTCACATAGGTTGTCTAGTAGTGGGTCTAAAACACAGAATGTGTCTTTTGTGTCCAAGTCTAATCAAGGTTTTGAGTCTAAAAGAAGGTTAACTAGAGGACCTAATCCTAATTTAAAATGTACCCACTGCAATATGTTAGGTCATATTTTAGATAGATGTTTTGAGATTGTAGGTATCCTCCTGGGTTTAAAAAGAGAACTAGTAATCCACAAAGTAAAGGTAATGTTGGTAATAAGTCTAATGTCTCTGTTGGATCTTTTGCTAGTACTAGTATGTCTACTTCTAGTATGCCTTTTACTTCTGAGCAGATAGCTAAATTGTTGAATCTTGTTGGTGAAAAGAGTGTGGTGGATACTCAAACATGGAGGTGAGTCTGTTATTGTTAGTAGTTTTGTTAGTTGTTCTAGTTCTGTGGTGTTTGGTAATCATTTTAATTGGATAATAGATTCTTGAGCTAGTCAACATATGATAAATAATGATAAAGATATGTTTGATACTCTTGATGTGTCTGAGTTTGATCTTAAGGTTGGTCACCCTAATGGAACTAATGTTAAGGTTTTAAAAATTGGTGGTATAAAACTGATGAATAACACAGTTTTAAAAGATGTTTTCTATGTTCCGGGGTATAATGTGAATTTGTTATCTGTCCATAGGCTTGCTAAGGATAATCAGATAAATGTAGTATTTAATGGGATAACTATGTGTTTCAGGATTCCAAATCAAAGAGAGTCCTGGGATTGGTAGGCAAGAAAGTGAGCTGTATTTTGTTGGTAATGATGGTAATAATGAAAATGTCTGTTTTAATAGTTTTCTTAGATCCAATCTATGGCATAGTAGGTTAGGACACCCATCTAATCAAGTTTTAGCTATGTTAAAAGGGAATGTTGGTGTAAAAAATGTTGAACATGGACCTTGTGAAGTCTGTCATAGGGCTAAACAGGTCAGGGTTCCTTTTTAGCTAATTGAACATAAAACAAAATCCATTGGTGATTTAGTTCATTTAGATTTATGGGGTCCATATAAAGTTAATAGTTATGAAAGTCATAGGTATCTTCTCACAGTTGTGGATGACTATTCCAGAACTGTGTGGTGTTATCTTTTGTCTAATAAAACTGAGGTGTTTGAAAATTTGTGTAGTTTCTATGAGCTTATTCTTACTCGGTTTAAAGTTAAAATAAAAATGTTTAGAAGCGATAACGGAACAGAATTTGTTAATAGTCAAATGTCATTGTTTTGTAAAACTAAAGGTGTCTTACATCAAACGTCATGCTCCTATACACCACAACAGAATGGTGTGGTGGAAAGGAAGCATAGGCATCTCTTAAACACAGCTAGAGCCTTGATGTTTCAAGGTGGTGCCACTTAGGTTCTGGTCTGAATGCATTCTAAGTGCCGTTTATCTAATCAACAGGTTACCCTCTTCTGTGTTAGGTGGTAGGAGTCCTTATGAAGTTGTATTTGCTCTTAAGCCATCTTTGTCTCATTTGAGGAACTTTGGATGTCTTTGTTTTAGTACTGTTTTAGCTGATTCTGATAAGTTTGCTTATCATGCTGATAAGTGTGTACTTATTGGTTATTCCAATGTTAAAAAAGGGTATAAATTGTGGAATTTAGATAGTAAAAAGGTTCTTTACTCAAGGGATGTTAAATTCTATGAAAATGTTTTTCCCTTTAAAACAAAACAAATGGATAATCAAGAAGTGGTAAATGATCAGACTTTAAATCACACAATTTTTTTTTTGATAAATGTGAAACTTTGTCAATGATGAATAGGGTACTAATGGTGCTCATGATCACTCCAGTGATGATCAACAGCCATTGATACCTTCTACATCTACCATAGCTCCAACTGTTCAAACTGATCAGCAGTCAAGTAGTGAGCAGTTAGGTAGTAGTCAGGGTAACAATGGCGAGGCAGAGGACACTGTTGGATCAAATGATGAGACCAACCTATCTGAGGGTCAAAGTGTTAGGAGATCTTCTAGAAATGTGTCTTTTCCAAAATAATTTAATGAATATGTGGTAGAGGGTAAAGTTAAATATGGAATTGAGAAAGTTGTGAATTATGCTTGCTTGTCTGTTGAAAATTTTTGCTTTGTTAGTAGCTTAAATAAAAATGTTGAACCTAGTTCCTATGAGGAGGCTTCCAAGGATCCTTTATGGGTAGAAGCTATGAATTTAGAGATGTAAGCCTTGTTTCGGAACAATACATGGGTTCTTGTAGATTTTCCATCTAATAGAAAACCAATAGGGTGTAGGTGGATCTATAAAATAAAGTACAAATCAAATGGTGAAATTGAACGGTATAAAGCTAGGTTAGTATCTAAGGGTTATAATCAAAGAGAATGTATAGATTTTGGTGAAACGTTTTCACTAGTTGTTAAAGTGGTCACTATTAGGTCTGTGATTAGTCTTGCTGTTGAACAGGGTTGGTCATTGTATCAACTGGATGTAAATAATGCATTTTTGTATGATTCAATAACTGAGGATGTTTATATGTCTTTACCCCAGGGTTATTATTCAATAAATAAACAAAAGTGTGCAAGTTAGTTAAATCGTTATATGGGCTTAAACAGGCCCCTAGAAAATGGAACAAAAAACTTATTGAAGTTTTGTCTGATATTGGCTTTAAACAAAGTGTATGTGACCATTCCTTGTGTGTGTTGAAAAAATCTAAAATTCTTGTTGTGTTATTAGTGTATGTTGATGATATTGTCATCACAGGGAATAATATTGGTGAAATAAATAAAATCAAGAAATTGTTAAGTGATAGTTTTAAAATAAAAGATCTTGTTGTTTTAAAATATTTTTTTAGGAATAGAGGTTTTGTATAAAGATAAAAATGTCTGTCTTAATCAAAAAAAGTATTGTCTTTAGCTTTTGAGTTTGGTTATTTAGGGTGTAAACCGGTGAGCACCCCTATAGAGGTTAGTCATGTAGTTTTTGCTAAAACTAATAAAAACTAAGTTAAGTTGATCAATGTTTTCGGATATCAAAAATTGGTAGGAAAATTGATATACTTGTCTTTGACTAGACCAGATATTAGTTATGATGTTCAATATCTTAGTCAATATATGCATGCTCCTTTTAAGTCCCATTTACAAATTGCCTTGAGATTACTTCGTTATTTGAAGAAATCTCCTGGTGAAGGGTTGTTGTTTAAGAAAGGTCAGAATTTTGACCTGATTGGATAGGTGGATTCTGATTGGGCTAAATGTACTGAAACCAGAAAATCAGTTACTGGATATTGTGTATTTTTGGGAGATTCTTTGGTTTCCTGGAAGTGTAAAAACCAGAGTGTAGTTGCTAGGTCAACTGCTTAAGCAGAGTATAGGGCTATGTGCTCTGCTTCTTGTGAGATAATATGGATTAAGATTCTGCTTCATGAACTTGGTGTTGACTGCAATTTGTCTGTTAAAAGTTATTGTGATAATAAAAGTGCTATATCAATCTCTATGAATCCTGTGTTTCATGAAAGGACTAAGCACTTTGAAATTGATTTGCATTTTTTGCGATAAAAAATTGCTTGTGGTATAATTGATCCTATTAAGATTGATTCAGATCTTCAAGTTGCTGATATTCTGACTAAAGGTCTGAGTAGCAAGGTGCATGATACTATGCGTAATAAGTTGAGAATGATTAACACGTATAGTATATGAATGATGGGGGCATGTTGAAAATAATATAAGGTTCATTCATATCACGTATAGTATATGAATGATGGGGGCATGTTGAAAATAATATAAGGTTCATTCATATCTTTTATCTTTATTCGAAAAGTTAGTTTGGGTATAGTTTTTAGTTAATAACCAAAATTAACTGAAACCGAACCATAACCAACTTTATAACCGATTAACCATAAATGAAGTTAATTGTTATGGCCATGATTAATGGTAAAAACCGACCAAACCGATCTATGCACTCCTCTAGCCGCGAGTGCCCCAACCTCTTAAGCATTAGAAGTCTTTGTGGACTAGAAACTAGATTTTCTTTGACTCGTGTACTATATATTTTTGGACTCTAGTGATAACAATAAATTTGAATTTTTACTTTTGACGTTTTCCATAATTCCATAGGTTTGTAATGATGCCAAATTATTATTTTTTTAACTTTTTTATGACAGTGAATTATTTAGTTTTGTCATCTATAGGAGTTCAACACAGATATTTGAGGAACTTCAACCTTATAACTGGTGTTTTTTAGTCGGGGATTTCAAAACGAATGTAACATCTGTTTGGAATGACATCTTAGTTTTAATTATTTTTTTTATATTAACTACGGTCTATGCAATTGCAAATTTGTGTGTGTTAAAATATAAAAGTAAACTGTCAAAATGGTCTCTGAGGTTTGGTTATTTTTAACACTTTAGTCTAAAACTCAAACCTTTTAAATCTGGGTTCCTGTGTTTCAGTTTTGTTATCATTTTGATCCAAAAATAAAATCTGCTCAGATTTTTCAGTTAACATCCAATTTTTTTGTCATTTTCCTCCCTTTTAATGAAGGGTAAAATGGTCAGATTTTTTTAATTTGTTATAATAAAATGTTAAAAGACTATTTTGCCCTTCATTAAAAGAGAGGAAAAAGACAACAAATCTGGATATTAATTGAAAAATCTGACCTGATTTTGATTTTCGATGAAAATGACAACAAATTAAAACCACCAGGATCCGGATTCAAAAGGTTTGTGTTTTAGACTAAAACGACAAAAGTGACCAAACCTCATAAACTATTTTAGTTGTTTACTCAAAATATAATTTACCCATTGGTGGGATGGTGGCCTCGAGGAGTCGTGGCCAACTTTGATGAAACGTAAACCATGATGTATTGGTTGGCGGAACATGTGTTGAGCCCTCCTAAGCATGATCACATGGTCACTACGGTCAAAAATAGAATTCTATATTAGTGTCACTATGTAAACGTTAATAGCTAATGTTTTCCATCTTTTCTAAAACTTTGGGGCTTGTAGTTTATTTTTTAATGTGACTCTTAATGGTTAAACATTTAATGTTTTAAATTGTTTGTTTTGCAAGTAAATGTTTAGATGATTCAGACATTTGCCTGGTTAACTATTATACTGAGTCTAAATGGTTAAGACCTTTAATCTAACTTAGTCAGACATTTGCCTCTAACGGTTAAACATTATACCGACTCTTAATTGCTCAGACCTCTTACCGATTCAGCACTTAATGGTTCAGACCTCTTACTCATTCAACACTTAACCATTTAGAAGTTGCCAAACAGCCCCTTAATATGTGTGTGTGTCATATATATAGAGTGAGAGCATATGTTGAGTTAGTAGGGTAATTATGCTCCACAAATTTAAAATGGCGTAATAATAACCACGGTATAGCTTAAAAGTGCGTGATAATTGCTACTTGTAAAACAGTAGCAATTACATTACGGCCAGTTTGCATCCTTCTGGCATGAACAACTTTACTGGGTTTTTATAAACTCGTCAAAAGAAGCAACCATAACGCCCTCACATATGCGCATCTTTAACAAGTACCCACCATTTAACCTTTGGATACATGTATGTTATCGAACCAATATATCATAGAATCTCAATACAAACAACAAAACAAAAAAGAAATTACAACTAATTATCCAATATAACATCATCTTCTGCTTTCGTATGTAACTAAGTTCATGCTATAGAACTATAACACCAGAAACAAAAGAAAACTAAAATTAAAAAAAAAAAAAAGATATAAAACTCGGCTTAATTATAGTTCTCATGTATCCGAATTCTGCCCAAATGCTTAAGAAAAACAACCGAACGTAGCAAGTACAAGACGAATAAAACTGTGTGTAACAACCTAACCACCATCTTCTTTCAATCAAGCTTAACCGACGAGAACAAGTAATGCACGAACCAGAAAGAAGAAAGGAACCCAACGGTACCTGTGGCTAGCATGATCGCTAGAACCATCAAGAACGAGTAACCCAGGTAAAGCGTAGCCGAGACGGGCCCGCTTAAGCTCTTGAGGTCGAATACGAGATAGTTTATCGAGTACAAGAAAATGTACAACGCAACCGAACCCGAAGCAAAGAAAGATTTCCACCACCACTTCCAGTCCTCGACACAAAGATGCATGTAGGTCAAAACGAGTGACACCTCGGCACAAACGACTACCAAAAGGATCAAAACGACGAATAAAAACCCGAAAACGTAGTATACCCGACCCATCCAGATGCTCGACATGATGAAGAAAAGCTCGATGAACAGGGTTCCGAATGGGAGAGTTCCCGCACCAAGAACTAAAAGCCACGAAGGGTATTTCTGAGGCGGGATTTCACGGGGTATTTGATTGGTTCGAACCGGGTATTCGATATGAGGCGCCTTTGCACCGAAGTAACCACCAACAAAAGTTAAGGGAACCGAAATGCAAAACCAGAGTAAAATGAGAATGACGAACAGCGAAAACGGGATAGCACCGGTGCTGTGTGACCCCCACAAGAGAAAGTTTAAAACGAAAAGGATTAAAAACGCGATACCGGGGAAAAAACACGCGACCTTCCAAGAAACCGAGACCCATCCTCTGTGGTCCCCACAGAAGAGCGTTCGCCACATACGTACAGCAACGTAACCGGCTGAAATTCCGAGAACCATGTAGAAGATTAGCATACCGGTCACCAGAGTCCCACGCGAAGCGGGAGACATGAACCCTAGGGCGGCAAACATGATCGTCACAACTGCCATTCCAAGAATCTGAACCCCGTTTCCAACCATTACGCATAGAAGTCCCGGATTGCTGGGAGCACGGAAAACGTCAGCTACGACGAGCTTCCAACCCGATAACTCTTCGTTCATCTGCGCTTGTGCCTCCTTGTCTAACTCCTCGTAATGAGTCAAATCCCGTCTAACCGTTCGTAAAAAGATCACGAGAACAATACCCGCCAAGAAAGTGATAACCATAAGCGAGTTCAAAATCGAGAACCAATGCACTTTCGCTCCCTCCATCTTTAAATAAGCATCCCATCTCGATGGCCACTTGATGTCACTTTCGACAAACGCAACCTCGTAAGTGAAAGAAACGGGCTCGTTTTCCTTTATAGCCATGTTCACCGTGTTATCCTCACAAGTGATTTTCGACGGGTACTTCCCGTACGTTTTCAAATTCTTTACCGACTCGGGATTATGTCTAACGCTGCAAGGAGTTACTTCAAATCCGACAACCATGTACCCGGGTTCATCAGATCCCGATTTCCTACCTGTCGGGATTACATCCGTTGCATCCCCGGTCCCCATTACGCTCGCGACATTCGTTTCCTCATACTTATGAACCAAAACCGTGAACTTCAAGTGATTAAACAAATAATACCCACCATCAACTTTGATCCCGATCGGATACCCTGTCCACCGAACAAAATAACTATCCCTCTTCGTGTACCTAATCGCGGGTAAATTATCGAGAATCACATTAACCTGATAGATCTCGTCGATCCGGTTCGTTAACAGCTTATACTCCTCACCCGACAACGGCTTCGTTTGACAAAGAAAGATCTCGGTTTCATTCGTGTACATATTGAACTTATACGGTGAGTTTTCGATCCGATCACCCATCAAAAGCTCACCGAGATTCTCACGGCTGTCCTTTACACCTTCTGGGGGCGTACAGAAGGGCAAACTGTAATAACTGTAGGGGATTTCGGTATCGATTGAAGTCAAAGAGTTGACTTTTACAGACAATTGATCACCTACAACATATTTGTGTGGGTAACTACCCGGGAGATAAAACCCATGACCCAGTTGAGATATGAAGCAGATCAATACAACCCAGATCTTGAATTTATCGAAAAAGTCCATATTGATTTGAATCTATGAAAACGAATAACAACTGAATTAGGGGAAATTGAAGCTTTTATGTTCAGATCGTAAATGTTTGAATGTAATTAAGCAATCTAAACGGTGAATTAAGAGATGAATTAAGTGTAATCTAAGAGATAAGTGAAAGATTGAAGAGAGATTGAACTGACCTTGTGATTTAGGGTTTGAAGAACTTGGGAAGAAGATGGTCCTCCAGATATTCGACGAAATGTCTATGAGAAACAAAAGTCCTCTCGATATTAATATCGTCGGTGAGATTACATCCAATGTGTTCAATTACGATTTTAGCCCTCGTAGTATAAAAGTAATGCTGTTGGAGGATGGTTATGTTGTTCGTAACAAATTTTTAGTTTATAAAATTTAATAAATAAATCAGACCATAACGTTATATTAATTTTTGGTGTGTCTAAACTTTATACTTTCCATAGGAATGCTTAGAGCTGCAAACGAATCAAACGTTCGGCGAACAGTTCATGAATTGTTTGGCGGGAAGTTTGTTTGTGTTCGTTCGTTTATTAAACAAACAAACACGAACAAAGAATTTCGTTCGTTAGTTAAATTAACGAACATGAACAAAGTCTGCATTCGTTCATTTATGTTCGTGAACGTTTGGTAACGTGTTTGTCTATGTTCGATAGTTCATTAGTATTTTTAGTTTTTATATTTTATTTAAATACTTCAAAATTATGATAAATAAAATATTTAATAAGTGTTAGTGTATTACATATTATGTTTATGAACGCTTGTTTGTGTTCGTTTGTTTCCATTAGTGATATATTTATCAATGCTTGTTTTTTGTTCGATGCTTAAAATTAACAAACAAACACAAACGAACACGAACATGTTCATTTTCTTAACAAACGAAAACAAATTGTTCGTGTTTGTTCGGTTTATTTATAGTCTTTGGAATGCTAATAGCTGAATATTCAAATAAGACATTCAGTATACATGAGTATTATCCTTGTAAATACTGAATTTGGTTAATCTTATATCAGATCTTAGATCAATCGACATTTCCGATGATAAAAGAAAGAAATTTCTTTGCTCAAATATATACTTTAAGAGCGTAAAGCAAACCGGCTAATGCTCTTCTATACTTTTTTTAGTTTTTTTTTTATTCAAAAAGTCACATTGTTGATGAAAAAGAACATTCTAATTTGCAAGTTTTATATTTTAGAGATGCCATTTAAATAAATTAATTATCAAACATACGGATTTATTAGAAGTAATAATATATATATAACTAGATTATTAGACCCGTGTACTACACGGGTTTAAGGATAAAAATGATAAATTATTTAAAACCAATTCTTTTATAAACAAACCTACTTTACATAGAAATTGTTCTATGCTTTTAAAATGAAAAAAAAATATAATTTTACATACTAAATAATAAAATAATATATCTTTAAAACCTCATTTATTACACGGATTGAATAAATATAAATTTTTATATTAAATAATTTATATTTTTAAGAAACTCGTGTATTGTAATTTATATACCAAATAATAAAAAAGTTAAATCTTTAAAAACTCTATGTATTACTCGAGTTGAATAAATGTAATTTTATATTAATAGTATATTAAATAAATATATCAGTTGTTTCAATCGATAACATAATTTGTTTTCATATCATGGATCGATAACCAACGCTACAAATGCGACAAACAACACTACAAAAATGGAGGTGGATATGAAATACCGAGTATAAAGTTAACTGAATAGACTATAAAAAAATTAAACTAAAGTAGAGTATATGGTCTAAATATGGAGTAAAGTGAAATAACAAAGTAAAGTATGCATGGTCTAAATATGGAAGAGTGAAATAAGTCGTTTTATATTTAAGATTTATGAATACATAAAACTCACTGAAATTAAACTAATAATATTTATACATAAGATATTAAACTAAATGTAAGTATCTATAGAAAACCCACTTTAATTTAGAAAACCCGGGAAACTCAAAGCTCCCGATGTTTTTTTTTTTTTCTTGAAAAAATTTACACATGTTATATGCATGTTTTTAAGGGTTTTGGGCAAAAAAAATCAAAAAAGCGCCGAGTAGATATTTTAAAAAAAAATAAACAAGTTTTGGTGTAACACATGTTACAAATATGTCAGATGAAAACTGATTATTTTCACTGTTGAAAACTGATTATTTTGTCATTTAGTGCAGGGGCATTTTGGTCATTTTTTAAATTTCATTTTTTAACAATAAAACCCAGATCAAAATAATCAGCTCTCTCTCTCTCTCTCTTCTCTCTCTCTCTCTCTCTATAGCACCACCACCACTGCCACCTCCTCCCTATCTCTCTCTTCTCTCTCTCTCTATAGCACCACCACCACCGTCACCTCCTCCCCCTTCTCACCACCGCCACTACGGCGTCGTCCCATCCAACAGTCACTCCCACACCCCCTTCCCAATTACATCATAATCTTCAACCCTTTTTCAAACAAACAGACATTTCAGTGCATATTAACTTCATTGAATCTGAAGATATCGAGGTAAATTCGTCACAAATTCCACTGAATCACATAAAAGTAATCCGAATCAGCAATTGAAACAACAAAATTCTACAATAACTCACAAACAAAGACATTTCGGTGCATATAACTTCACTAAAACTGAAATTGTTGAGGTAAATTCGTTACGATTAAATCTAAAATGAACCTGCAACCACATCCGATGAACCTGCAACTCCCTGCAACCACCCTCTCGCACCCCTGCAACCACATCCGATGAACCTGCAACTCCCTACAACCACCCTCTCGCACCCCCTGCAACCACCGCCCCTCTCTCTCAATCCGGTGAGCACCTCCACCCAAAAAACGACTGGGCAAACACTATAGTGTTAGGGTTTACCATGTGTTCTTGAGGCGGAGATCTTGAGGCGGAGATCTGTGTGTTCTTAGGGTTAGGGTTTTCGAGCGTTTGAGCTTCGATTTGAGCACCAGCAGAAGATGCCATTCGTGCCCTACTCATTGCGGTATTTTAGAGAGAGAGAGAGCAGGTCATTTTAGAGAGAGAGCAGAGTTGGCGGCGGTGGGATGGTGGTGGGGATGATGCGATGGTGGGGGTGGTTGTAACACCCGTCTAATTTTACTTGAATTTGATAATAATTCGTACCATTTTAGATAAAAGATGTCTAGTTAACATAGATTCCATAAGTAAAGTTCAAAAGTAGCAAAACCTTAGTTAACTAACGACTAAGTTGAAATATTCAAAAATTGTTTAACAAATTATTTACATCCCATAAACATAGTCTATTAAGGGTTAAAATATTGCGGAAGCTTCAAAAGTCGTGTTCGGTTCTTCGGCATTTGCTTGATTGTCATCCGATTAGTTTCCACATCACCTAAGGTCAAAACCACATGAAATGTTAGTTTTGATAATGTTAGAATGGGTATAAACAAGTCCCATGGGCCAAAACAACAAAAAATAAAATTTTTCCGGAGCTGGGGGGCGTCGCGTGACGCCTAGCTCCCTTTTTCACAGAATGTTGCTTAACTGTTGCTGCACATACCCAGCTCAATGTTTTATCAAATCACAACTTAAAATTTCCATAACTTATGATCCGTAAGTCTGTTTTTAGTGATTCTTTTTCCTACACGACCGTATTTAAATTACCGACGTGCCTACCATAATTATTATACCGAAAATTTGGTTTACGGGCTGAATCACTAAAATCTCTAATTAAATATTCGACCTGTAGATCCCAAAATGTATCCGGATCACAGTGGTTGGTTGTTATAACCCATAACACCTATTGATTAGGTGTTTGAGATATGAAAAGTTAAGAAAGATCAAAGATGAAGGTGAAGCTAATGGATTAATGAATACAACAAGTGTTGTATTGAATCCAAACAATAAGATATATCAATAAACAACCTTGGATATCAGATTTGAGCACAAGATCAACAAGAGAAAGTAACAACACCAATATTCATTCAAGAGCCAAAAGCTTAAGTTTGTTACAAGGCATGAGCTATATATAGGGTGTTCCTGATTAGCCAGCAAATTTATAAATTTGCTGGAATCTTATCTACACTAAGTCAGGAACAATACTATTAGTGAATTACAAAATAAGCCCTTGCACATTCTAATTAGCTACAAACTATAACTAAACTAATCCAGCACAAGTATCAACGATCTTCAAAAGTTCTAACAATATCCCCCCTAGATCGTTGCATACTTGTCTTTTCATTCTTCAGATGTGGCGGCTGGATTCTCAGTAGTTTGCTTCTCGGGCTCTGTTGGATTTTCTTCGTTAGTTGTTGTTTCTGGTGATGCCTCGGTCTCGGTTGGTGCTTCTGGAATTTCTTGACTAACTGTAGCTTCACAAATTGGTTGGTCCTCCTTAGTGGCCTCATATGTGGATGAGGCCGGAGGTGGTGATTTGGTGGTGGGATCAGTGGTAGAAGCAGAAGTTCCTTCCTTCTTTCGTTCGTGTTTCTTCTTCTTTCTCGCTTCCTTTTTCTTATCATCTTTTTCTTTCCTCTTCTCAATTTTATCGACCAAATCCAGCATGTCTCTTTTCAACTTCCATGCTCGCTCCACTGCTCTCTGAAATAACGCCGCCTCTTCCAAATTTGCATTTCCGGCTCCTACATTTATATGGCTAGCGTTTAATATTGTCAGATCTGAGAGCCCAAACATGAAGACATCCATCGGATCCAGAATACGGATATCCACGTTTTCATTTGATCTTATTACAGCTTCACCGGTCTTGCTGTCGTAGAACCATTTCTTGAAATTTGTGAGAGCGACAGGAACTTCTTCTGGGAGTTTGATCCTTGTGACAACTTTTGCTGGGTTGATTACCAACGTCACCTTACCCTTTCCAGTTACTGGATCAATGGTTGTTTTTGACACTCTGCATCTTGGACGCTGCGGAGCATGATTTGGGAAGCCCTTGTTACATTCTTTGGCAATTATTCGCTCGAAATCCCTCCCGATTCCTCTTTCTTCATGGTTCAATATGTCTAGACGACCAAGTTCCCGTAGATCCCACCTAGGAAGTGAGAAAAGATCAAAACCGGTTTGGAAATACTGAATTACTCCACCGCGTCTTTTAACCACGAACATTCCTCGAAGATTATCATACATCCAACTGATAATCTTATCGGTAGCTTCAGTCTTTTCCACTGTGATAACTTGATAGAAATCCGGAAGTCGTTATCTCTCCTTCTTGAACCATTCAGGGTGCTCAGGAGCAAATGTTTTTCCATTCTCTTGTTCATAGAGAACTTCGTCCTCAAGACCCCATTCAAGAAACTTTGCTGGCATATCTTCCCGACCCACAGCTTCTTCCTCACTTTCATCTCCCTCCGATACTCTGTCGACTGACTCCAAACGCCTTTTCTTTGCCTCTGCCTCCTTTTCTTTTCTAGTTGTTTCTTCTACTATGAAGGCATCGAAGTCAAAGATTTCATCAAAAGTGAACATTGGCTTGATTTTCATTTTCTCACACATATTTCGTATCATTCTATACATTTTCTCCAGCCCTGCTTGCTGGAATCTGATGAATTTGGACTGCTTAGCCATGTATGCAGTCATTTCTTTGTTTTTCTTCCTCTGATCCTTGAGCTTTTCCCTGAGGATGTTTGTGTTGTTCACTTGATTTTTCAACAGACAAATTTCTTTGGCAACTGAAGGCCCGGTGTCTTTGATTAGCTTGTCGTACAGTTCTTGAAAGGGGCGAACCCTTTGTGGAGGTACTGGACGCCTTGAAATCCTTGTTGGCTTTATAGGGGACACTTTGGAGGGGCCTTGACTTGCTTGGACTTCATCGGGATCGACAAGTAAGGTGTCAACAAATTCATTCATTCTTTGAATTTCCTCAGGTACCGTTTCTGGTCTTTCTGAGGAGGATATCTCTTTTCGTTTCAAACTCTTCTCTCTTTTCTCCTTCTCTTGCAGAGCGTGAATCGCTTTCAAATCTTTAATGTGCTGGCGTTGTTCTTCTGACTCGCCCGCCCTTATGCCTGCCTCCATAAGTCGTTAAGTGCTTTCCGACCCCCCTTTTCTTTTGGGTGGTTCGCCTTCAGTTGTCTGTTTTTCTTTCCTTTTACCTTTAGCACGTTAAAAAAATATATATATATGAAAATTTAGATAACCAGCGAAATTGCAATTTCGCTGGTATCTTAAATTCGCCGCCAAGGGTTAGAATTTCAAACATTTTTAATTTCGCTCGTTGATTTCAAACTTTCTCGAAAAACGTGCCCATTTTTGTTTAAAACATTGTTTATTTCGAAATATTTACAATATTGCTAAAAATTGGGCCATTTTGACTCTGAACTTCAAATTTCTTGCTTTGGGAGGTTCCATTTAATGCAGATTTCCTTGAAATATCTGACGCTCGTCGAACTTACCTGCAGAAGATCATATTGCCAACACTCGCCAAATTCTTAATATATTATTATTATTATTATTTTACTAACCAGGGCACAAGAAAAACTGCCAGTATGTTTGTCCACTTAAATCCATGCATCCTTCTTTCAACATGTCTTCGGAGAGCGCTTTTATCATATTTTCGGTAATATTGACAAGTCTTCGATGGCCCCCACACAAGCTATTTAGAATAGAATCATTACGCCCTCGTGAGTCCCACATCAGGACATACCCCCGCGATCAAGGTATGCACAAAGATTCCTCATAACGGGTGAGTATATTGGATTCATTCTCTTCAACGATAGAACGAAGATCAGGTCTGTACTTTCGTACAACAGAGATCCCAAGAGCTATCGAGGGTTAAGATAGATAGTTCGGTGAACAGGTCAGTACCACCGTACAGCAGAGTTACCAAACTAATCTATCAAAGGATTTTGGCCAAAGATGGCGCTTATTATGGATTTTGGCCAAAAATGGCGCTTATTAGGAAGGGTTTGGCCGTTTTTTTTAAGGCACTTATTATTAAAAGAATATCATAGCGTCTAGGTCAGCATGTATCTGGATGCAGCAGAAGAACAACTATGATATCCTCCGAATGAAATACCAATATAAAGACCCGGAATCTCAGACTTTGGCAATCTGTCAACGCAAGATTCAAGACCACTAAGCCATATGCCGCAACGTGTTACCCACTGAGATGCGTAATGCCTGAGAAAAGCCAGAATTCTTGTGTAGACATTATGTTTTGCTCCCTAACAGCAGTTTACTCGTCGGTGTTGCTGAAGCTACCGACACGTCGTTGCTTGGTACCCCGATTTCATATTGTATTCTGTTGATAGAAGTGACAAAGTGTTAGCAATTTTCTATCACTTCCTCTAACAGCAGTCAGACATAAGTATTTATTTCAAGGATTTTCTGAATATCCCCCCTAAAATCTTTATTTTCGTGAGTCCATTTGCCCGAAAATAAAATTTTAAACAGAAAATCTTTTTGGTGGGCGACATTTTGCGATACTTGTTTTACTCTCAACAAGCCCCTTTTTTTTAATAGACGTTTAACACAAGATTCATTTCCAGTCAAGGAAATTGACCATTTCCAACCAGGTTACCAACTGGTTGAAACGGGTTTTGTCGAAAGCTTTCGTGAAGATGTCGGCCCGTTGCTGTGTTGTATCCACTGGCACCACTTGAATATATCCCTTTTCATAAGCATCCCGAATTGCGTGAATACGAATTTCGATGTGCTTTGTTCTTGAGTGGTGTATAGGATTCTTCACAATTCCTAGACACGCTTCATTGTCGATGAATATAGGAGTCTTCATGATGTTGATTCCGTAATCCAGCAACTGATTTTGTATCCAAAGAACTTGTGAACAGCAGCTGTAGGCCGCGGTGTATTCTGCTTGAGCGGTTGAGGTGGATACTGTTGTTTGCTTCTTGCTCTGCCATGAAATCAAACGGTTTCCCAAGAATTGACATCCTCCTGATACAGACCTGCGATCTACTTTACAACCTGCATGATCACTGTCAGAATATGCAATTAAATCAAAATTACTATCTTTAGGATACCAAAGCCCTAGTTTCGGAGTTCCTTTGAGATAGCGGAAGATGCGCTTTACAGCAATTTCATGGGATTCCTTGGGATTTGTTTGGAAACGAGCACAAAGACAAACTGCCCACATGATGTCTGGTCTGCTGGCCGTCAAGTACATCAGAGAACCGATCATTGAGCGATAAAAGGATTTGTTTACTGGTTTTCCTTGAGGATCTAGGGTGAGTTCTGTCTGAGAGGCGAATGGCGTGCTTGCAACTTTACAGTCGTTCATGTTGTACTTTGTGAGAATGTCCCGAATGTACATAGCCTGATGAATAAGAATCCCATCCTCCTTTTGCTTCACTTCTAGCCCCAAAAAGAAATTCAGTTCTCCCATCATGCTCATCTCGAATTTCTCCTTCATGACGGTTTCGAATTCTCTGCACAATGCCTCGTTGGTTGACCCGAAGATAATATCGTCGACGTAGATTTGCACGAGCATTACATCCTCCCCGATCTTTTTGGTAAATAGAGTCATGTCGATCTTTCCTCTGGTATATCCACACTCCAACAAGTATGTGGACAAAGTCTCGTACCACGCGCGTGGAGCTTGATGAAGACCATAGAGAGCTTTGTCTAGCTTGAAGTAGCGACCTGGAAAATGTGGATCTTCGAACCCTGGAGGCTGGCATACATAAACTTCTTCCTTTACTTTCCCATACAGGAACGCACTCTTAACATCCATTTCGAAAACTTTGAAGTTTCTATATGAAGCGTACGCCAGGAATATTCTGATTGCCTCCAGTCGTGCAACTGGAGCAAAAACTTCTTCGTAGTCGATTTCTTCTTCCTGCCGAAAACCCTGTACCACCAATCGGGCTTTGTTCTTGATTACTACTCCACGATCATCCATCTTGTTACGAAAGACCCATTTTGTGCTAATTGGAAACTTTCCTTCAGGCAAATCTACTAGTTCCCAAACCTTAAGCTTTCTGAATTGAGACAGCTCTTCCTGCATGGCCTGGACCCAACTGGAGTCTTGAATAGCATCTTCAATGTCTCGTGGGATGGATTGCGAAAGAAAAGCTGCGAAGAGACCTTTGTTGATGCTTGATGACTGCCCGCGTGTACGTACTCCTTCTTCCACTGCGCCGATAACATTTTCAAGAGGATGATTTCGATTTGTCTTGTATCCGGCATTTGTCAGAGATTCAATTTGCTGCGGAAGGTTGGTGAAGTGTTCATCCACATAAATCACTGGTGGATCATCTTCTTGAGTTGGCTCATTCACATTCGCCTGTGAAGAAGAAGCACCGTTTTCTTGGGTGTTCTCAGGCGAAGTGTCACCAGTTGCTTCATTCATAGCCAAAATCGGGTCAGCAGTTGATGGAGATAGACGGGCGGTAAATGGAGTTAAACCAATGTCAGATGAGTCAAACAGAGGTTCAACTTGAGTTTCTTCAACAGGTTCATGGTCTGGGACTACCTCCGGAATTTCAAAATTATTGAAGATCACACCCACATCATAGAACCAATCAGGAGTACTTCCGGTGTTGGTATAGTTTCCTTCTTGAAAATCAACATAGTAGGATTCAATCACCATCTTCGTTCGTTTGTTGTAAACACGGTAGGCCTTCTGTGTGGATGAATACCCCATAAAGTAGCAGATATCACCCACTGCTTCAAATTTGACGAGGTTTTCTTGAGTGTTTAAAAGGGTGCACGAACAGCCGAACGGTCTGAAGAAGTCAATAAGCGGCTTTCTTTTGAAGAGAAGTTCATATGCCGTCTTTCCATGAGGTTTCACGATGAGTACCCTGTTTAGAACGTAGCATGCCGTATTAACTGCTTCTGCCCAGAAGATAATTGGAAGCTTTGAGTCCACCAGCATGGTTCGTGCAGCTTCGATCAGCGTTCTATTCTTACGTTCAGCAACTCCATTTTGTTGGGGAGTTCTGGCCTCACTGTATTGGAGATGAATTCCCCTTTCTGCACAGAACGATATGAAGGTCTGATTTTTGAACTCAGACCCGTTATCACTTCTGATAGACTTTACTTTCAGCTTGGTCACGTTTTCAATCAGCGGAATAAATGATTTTAAAACTTCAGTTGTCTCGCTTTTTGCTTCAAGAAAATATACCCATGAAAACCGAGAGAAATCATCTGTTACAACCAAACAATAAGAGCTTTTAGCAAGACTTTTAACACTGATTGGACCAAAGAGATCCATATGCAACAATTGAAGTGGTGCAGATATCGTATTCACTGCTTTGGACTTGTGCGGTTTCTTATGCTGCTTTCCCTGGGCGCATGCAATACATTTTTCAGAAAATGGAAATTCTTTAATTAGAAGACCTCTAACTAAGTTTAACTTAGAGAGTTTGTTCATATTTTTGAAATTAACATGCCCCAGTCGTCTATGCCAAAGCAGTGACTCCGATTCTGAAGCCTTAGAAATTAAGCAGGTCAAGTTGTCATTTGTCTTGCCATTTTTCATGTTGAGCACGTCTGTGTTGTTTTGTCTTGGAGCAGTGAGCATGATCATTTCTGCAGGGACAACATAACCGGGCTTCAGGAACAGGCATTCCATGTCATTGAAAAGCACCGATATTCCTTTATCGTAGACTTGTGAGACACTCATAAGATTGTAGCACAGCACTGGAACATAGTTGACATTCTCCAGTGTAAGGGCTTCAGACACCACGTCTCCTATTCCAACAATCTTTCCTCCCTTCTCGTCTCCAGCGAAAGATACAAAATCACCATCGATAAAGAGAAAGTTCTTCAGAAGTTCCTTCAATCCTGTCATGTGTCTTGAACATCCGCTGTCGACGTGCCAGATGTATTCCATAAGCATTCGGAGCCATTTCTGGAGTTTGTTCTGATATGTACAAATATACAAATATACACATTAGTTTGATTTGGGAACCCAGATTTGTTTCATTTCGAATCTATCGTGGTTTTGACCCACTTTGACCTCTTTTTGTTTCCAAAAATAGGCGGTTGACTCAACCAGATTTTTAACAGACTTCTTAAGATAATTTAATTGATATGTGACGTTTGTAAGAAAATCATGCTCTGGTTTAGAAAACTTCTTGGTTTTACAATGTTTTGCTGTATGTCTTAAATGACCACAACGAAAACATCTTTTATGTCTGGGTCTTTTGGTGTTAGAAGATGATGTATGTGATGAGAGTCTTGAGCTTTCTGCTTTCTTCATTTTCTTGTCCACTCTGCTTTCATCTTCTGAATGTTCTTCATCACTGTCTGAATCGAATGAGCTTTCAGACATGTTGTCCTCGCTTGAGCTTTGCTCTTCACTTGCTTTGTAACTTGACTCACCGTAGCTTCGATCTTTGTTTGCACTGTTTGAGTCTTGGTCTTCAATGGTTTCATAACTTGAACATTCGAAGCTTTCATCACTAGCTGTTTGATCTTCACTTGAACTTTCTAATCTTTGCTCATATTTTGTGGTAGTGATGCTTGAATCTTCATTATCTTGGTCTTTAGTGACACTCCTTTCTGATTCTGTCATACCTGTTCTGGAAGGAATAAATTCGGGAATTTCCTCTGTGAGGAATTTTCCAAAGCTATTCCTTTTTAATTCTGGCACAAATACAGGAGATTCACAAGCAACTTTATCATCACAGCACCCATAATTTAAATCATGACATTCAGACACATAATGTTCACGATCACGGGTCTCAAATGTAGGCACATGGCCCTTACAGTCATCCAAAGATTTAAATTTAGGCACTTGGCCATTACAGTCATCCATCCTACTTAAATTATTACATTCATCCTTAACATTGTTTTTCTTAGAACAATTCCAGACGAACCAGTTAACGGTGGAATAACTGTCGCCTGAATATACGATTCCTATTTTTGACCCGCCGCAGTCTCCATCCTCATCGCACACATCTTCTTTACACTCAATGGGATCTCCATTGCTTTTTAGTTAGCGGTTGTCTCATTTTCATAAAACTCATTTTGTTCAACAGAGGCCTTTTCATTTATGAGATCATTTTCGGGATGGGGAGTCGGCATAGGCACATAGTTTTTGCTATGTGGTGGAAAGAAGAGTTTTCTTTCATTTCCGTGCCTATCCTTATACCCAATCCCGTCTTTCACAAACGTTGGTCGTTGGCAGTTTTTAATGTCAGTAAAGGCCTTTTGACTGACATTCCATTTATCTATTATAATTTGAAGTTTATTCTTTTCGTTCAAAGCTTTTTCTAATCTTTCTGTAAGATCATTAATGATAAAATCTTTTCTAAACACAAATTCTTTAAGAGTTTGCATTTCAGCTAAAGTTGAGTTCAACTTTCTCTGATATGCAGTCTCGTTCTGTTTAAGCTCGTTGTTAAATTTTAAAGCTTTGTCTTTTTGCCTTTTAAATTCTAGGTTCAAGAACTTGTAATGTGCCACGACATCAACGCATGCAGGTGAGCATAATTTCTCTTTGAAACTAAGTGGAATACTATTTACCAAGTCCTTGTCAGCCTTTTCCTTTGATGAATCTGCTTCATCGCTGCTGCTGGGACCTTATCCTTGCCTTTCTCAGATGTCTATAACTATCATAGATAGGTAAAGTGGGCAGGCTGGCTCAGGTTGTGTGTGTCATGGTCTAAATTCATTTATTTTTTCATGTCTTCGAATGTCACTGGCAAAACGGGTTGGTTGGGTCGGGATGGGTTGGGTTGGGTTGTGCGTTAGTATGGACAAGATGCTTGGGTTGGGTTTCAGATGTTATGCATTCATCAATTTCTTTACAAGAGACACCTGTGTTGATATTCATTTCTTGCTAAGTAATTTGACGGCCATAAGCAGTTCTATATCTTATAGAAGTGGTATATTTTCTTCCCTTTCGTACTGATATACGTTATTCTACTTGATATTTATTCCAGAGATGTGAAGTTTCTAAAAAGAGATTATGGTTATCCTCTGAAACTTCTGACTTCTTTCCTCCAACAGAACTCTTGAGTTCAAGTTTTCTTCCTGTTGGCTGTAGAAAATGGGTAGTTATGTGTTCTTCATCTTACTCTTCAGAATATGATGAACTTTCCCCTTGTATATTGTTGCCATGCTAGAGGTGTGGGGTTATCATACATATGAGAGGTTAAGTAGAAAATGCAATGATAATGCCCCGCTCTTCTTTTGGTCAACTTATTCCTAAGCTGAGAACTTATGAGCTTAAGACGCGGTTAAAGCAATAAGGAAGTATGGTAGCTGAATTATAGATGGTGCTCAACTTTGGCCATTAAAATAAGCTGAGATTTTTGGCAAAAGTAAATACATAACTGACTTATGAAATTTTAAGAGTTTGTTATCGACATATTGTATAGCTTAGCGTTAGGTTTTTCATATTCCAGATTTTATTCAAGATTGTCCTTTAAACCTCCTAAGAACACCTTTTTGGTGCCGCTGGTGATCCAAGTGTTTCTTGCTAACTCTTATATTCATGCCTATTTATTATGAATGTAAATGTAAATTTGATATGAAGTTCTTAATAAAAAAAATGATAAATACGATATGCATTTTACATGACTTTTTCATTTAAATTTTTTTATTAACCCAAAGACGTATCACACGGGTTTGGTTTGCTGAAAAAAGATTGAGATGTATTAGCTTTTGGAAGGCATGTGAATTATAAGCCTACCTTTGAAGTCGTCTTTGTATGGATCAATGAACTTTTTTGGTCAAAAGTCCATCTAGACTTTTTGACCCTGTGTATAATACAATATTTTTTATGAACATTATTTTCAGTAATTTTCTCAAGATAGAGGTTCTTAGTGGGGCATGTTTAGTTTGGTGTACGAGTAGTTTATTGCTATAACCAAACAGGTTTGGAATTTTCTCATGGTACACATTTATAAGAACTTTCATGAATTATAATATTAACTATTGTTGTTTTCTTAATTTATTTTATATGGTATTGGACAACAATAGTTATTAAAGTGCTTTGATTGAAACTGTGATAGTATTTTTACAGGTGGTTGTGTCACGGCGTAGACAAACTACGGACGCCAGACAATGGTGATTAGCAATGGTAGTTGCTCGGTTGGTTTATTCGTAGATGTTTGGAATGTGTATGAATCGATTACGGGGTTGTTTGGGATGAAGGAAACAGTGGGCATGAGTGAGTCAGTTCAGTCAAGGCTGGTCAAATTTGGCAAGATGGCATGTGTCTTTATTTTATTATGGGCTGATACAAGTTTGTGATGAATGCTTTGCTTCATTTTTTGTATATAATTATATATAAACAAAGTGTTGTAATATTTTTATTAATAACAAATGTTATAATGTTGGGCTTAATTGTTTAGTACTTCTGTATACTGCAATGTGGTTACCATTATTTTTCATTAATTATAGTGTTCACTATTTTTGTTTTCTTAATTTATTTTATTTTATATGGTGTTGGACAACAATAGTTATTAAAGTGCTTTGATTGAAACTATGGTAGTATTTTTCAAATGGTTGTGTCGTCTTCAGGCGGTGTAGACGAACTATGGACGCCTGACAATGGTGATTAGCGATGGTAGTTGTTCGGTTGGTTCACTCTGTACCGTTTACGGGGCTGTTTGGGATGAAGGACGAACTACATGGTATATTTTTATTAATTAATATATATAGATGTATATTTATTTTTAGATATAAAGATTCACAACCCGGGAGTATTCCCGGATTATAACCTAGTACTATATATACTAGATTAAATTTTATATATGTTATAAACTAGGTTATAATCTTGTGTATTATACGGGTTTAATAAATGTAATTTTATATAGTAAATAAAAAAATATATGTTTTTAAAAATCTCATCTATTACACGTGTTGAGTAAATATAATTTTATATATTAAATAATAAAAAAAATTATATCTTTAAGAACCTCGTGTATTGTACGGGTTGAATAAATATAATTTTATATACCAAACAACAAAAAAATTATATTTAAAAAAAACATTGTGTATTCACGTGAGGAAGAAATGTAATTTTTACTTCGCGCATGAAAACAGCACTAGACTGGGGGGACTTGAAGGGGTATGGTCCCAAAAATCCGCGCTAACCGATCAGGTCGCGCGCAGGACTATACTCCTACTACATTAATTTGTCTACTTTTTGGACCCCGCGCCGACTAATTAGGTAAACCCGAGGCCGCACGCGAGGCCAAGCAAAGGTCAGACCAAAATTCCACACTTAGCTTCCTAGATAAAAACCCTCACTTTTTGGACCTCGCGCCGGCTACATGGGTTTACCCTAGAGGCCGTGCGGGGGCAGAAGCGTAGGACATCCTAGGACAGTACAAAGGTACAAGTGGCAGATAAATGGACCAATCAGCGTCCAACAAGTTGTATCCTATCGTTTTCCACAATTAACAATCGTACAGGAGACAAGAAGGTACACAAGGACGCTTACGTGGCACCAATCAGCGTGCGGTGACACCTACTCCATGATCTCCACTCACCTGTTGATGGCAGAGAGATAACAAGGACAACGATCATGACACGTGGATCCATTCTGCGTGCGCCAACTCCATCCACCCTCATAAGCACTAACGGTTGTGGCAGAGGGGACAACAAGGATATTCCTTGTTGTCGACTCACGGCCTAAGGCCCATCAGCCCATCTCCTTCTACACTACTCCGGCTATAAATAGGAGCCTTCATGTACAGGTTAATTCTATTATGTTCTCTGCTCACTCACTACTAATCACACACTTATTTCCTCAAAACGCATACTTATTCCCACGCCGAAGAGTGGTTAAGAGGAGAACCCCTATATCCCCCTCCTCTTAAGGAGCTTAACGGGGTGTTTTAATGTTTTGCAGGAAGTTTAAGCCCACAGCTCGGAGAAGACCAAGAAGATTAACCTTATTTTCGAAGCATAAGCCCATCACCAGATTAGCTACGTGTTTCTTCAATGTGGTTTGGTTATTTTAATGATTTTGCTCCAATAGTTTAAAAACGACCTTTTTGCTCCCTGTGGTTACTACTTTTTTTCCAAATAGCTCCCTGACACCAACTCCATTAAAAATGTCTATTAAATAGAAGTGTTTTGTAGTCATTTTTATATATCAAATTAATTATTCATATAAATTCCTTAATTTTATATACATCAGTATTTTGTTTTTAATACCTAAGGCTGAATGGGGTCAATGCAGCAAACCTTGCGGGAGGGTTTTTGCCGCACGGGGATTGTGCCGCCATCAAAAGTTTGCCGCGCGGTGAAGAATTTTTCGGTGAACTGTTTCCACATGCGGTGAAGTTTTGAGAGAGGGGAAAAAGGTGGGACCCATTAGTATTCAACCAATCATGTATTTTCTTGTTTTTTTAAATGGTTTGAGAGAAATAACTCTTTGTGTTTTTAGGAAAGAGGGGATAATGAGAGGGGAAATGACATGGCACAATATGATTGGGTGGGTGGAAATTTCCCCTCATCTTATGAGGGGCGCACCCCTTACACCCTAGCATTCTCTATCTCGTCTCATACCTCTATCAATCTCTCTCCAAACCACTTGAACACCACCACTGACCACCACAAATGGAGTCCATGCATACGTGACGCAGATGTAACACAATAAAGCCATGAAGTCGAAAACAATTCCAACCCAAACCAAAACTCGAAAACACCGAAAAAAACATATAACTACCAGGGTTGAGTTATTCTACAAAGGAGTATAAAAATAAGAAGTGTAAGAAGCCACTATAGAGTGACAAGTGTCCCAAAAGAAATCAAGTGGAATGGGTAATTTTCTCAAAAAGAATAAAAAGATTATGCACATGCAAGTCACATGAAACGTCCATAACTTTTTTATACGTCATTTGTTTAAAAAAATATACCATAAAATCGAGCGTCTTTTTATCTTTAATATGAGTACCGTATTGTTATATTTAGAAAAAAATTCGAAAACCCAGTTGCGTATTACACAATGGACATAACATAAAACACAACGAGTATCAAACTTAAAACACAATCGATGACAACAGATAAAAGACACAATGGACATAAAGTAAAACACAATGAGTATTAAACTAAAAACACAATGGAAAGTAGACCAAAAACACAATCGATGACAACAGATAAAAGACACAATGGACATAACGTAAAACAAAATGAGTATCAAACTAAAAACACAATGTAAAATAGACTAAAAATACAATTGATGATGACAGATAAAAGACACAATTAGTGAAAGCAAATAAAAAACACAATGGACAACACACTAAAACACAATAGAAAACAGACTAATACACAATGAACAACATATTAAAACAATATTAACATTCCAAATCTTAGATCAATGGACCAGAATCAACCTTCCAAATCTTAGATTAATGGACCAAAATCCTTTTTACCCTCTTATTTATTTTTGAGTAAACTTCCGTTTTGCTCCATGTGGTTTGGTCACTTTAACGGTTTTTGTAACACCCTAACACGCTTTAACTGAAAAGATGCAGCGGAAATTCGTACAATAAAAATTTCTTTCGTTAAAAACATTTTTGACCTACTTGCAAGTTCATTATAAAATACCTTCCTACAATATAGGTATCTTTTGTACACATTTACAAAATAAAAGCATAGCTTATAACTATCATTTTACATAATCAAGTATTCCCGTACAATCTAACTTGTGACTCGGCCTTCGATCTCCACTCCTCAGTGATCCTCCATGACTCGTACAACCTACACTTACCATACAATTTCAAACATTAGTACACAATATGAACGTAACAAGATTCATACACTTTTACTTTCTATTCCGTTATCCCTTCATACTTAGGCATTTCCGTCTGAGTATCCATTCTCCGGAGAGACTTCAACATTGTACCTGCATTATTCTTCATTCTCAAAGTACACTGTTATTTGTATCAATACACAATCATATTGAAATCATATGAGCATACGTACTTACCTTCTGGCATACGGTTATACATGCATACTAGCATCCGCCTATATACGTTCACACCTACACGCGTATGCACCTTCACACTTAAATACATAATACTTACACCCATGTATGTCTACCCGCATACACACCTACACCGTTACCTACATATATACCTACCTACGTACATATCTACATACTTACACCCATACTTAAACGAAACATAACTATACACGTACATACATTCACTAGTGAAATCTACACATAAATACATACATACATACATACATATATACATACATACATACATACATACATACATACATACATACATACATACATACATACATACATACATACATACATACATACATACATACATACATACATACATACATACATACATACATACATACATACATACATACATACATACATACATACATACATACTACATACATACATACATACATACATACATACATACATACATACATACATACATACATACATTACATACATACATACATACATACATACATACATACATACATACATACATACATACATACATACATACATACATACATACATACATACATACATACATACATACATACATACATACATACATACATACATACATACATACATACATACATACATACATACATACATACATACATACATACATACATACATACATACATACATACATACATACATACATACATACATACATACATACATACATACATACATACATACATACATACATACATACATACATACATACATACATACATACATACATACATACATACATACATACATACATACATACATACATACATACATACATACATACATACATACATACATACTTAATTCGTTACCCTGCATACTCGCTTACATACCCCGATCTTATTCGCACATCTTAAACGCTTTCAAAAATATCTATCGGGTATGTTTCGGTTCTAAAAAATGAGTTTCATACTCATCCGTAACTTACCAAGCCATTTAGTAGGGTTAAGGAACATTATAGAAGCTTAACAAGGCTTGGAATGGGTCCACGGGGTCCGAATTCGAAGGAAAAACAAAGAAATCCACAAACTTTACATTTGCACCTGACCTCCACCGTAAGCTACGGTGGCTACCGTAGCTTACGGTGGCCCCAAAAGTCCTACGGCAGCCTTATACTGCCTTACGGCAGAAATAAAGCCCCAGCTCCCACCGTAGCTTACAGTGGGCACCGTAAGCTACGGTGAAGCCCAGATCAGCCTTCCATTTTTACACTAAAATTCGCATAACTTGCTCGTTTTGCATCCGTTTCACTTGAAACTTGTTCCTAAACATCCGTAAAACAATTCCTTACATATTAGCCTAAGAACCCTTGCCCGGGTCCTTAATCATTACGTATTTTATTACCAATTCCTCACTTATACTTATTTATTCGACCCGTTTGGTCCCACAAACTATCTTCGACTATCTAGATCAATACTTATCTTAATACCTTCAATCATTCCATACCATACATGACTTCCCTTCATTTATAACAAGAAAGTTCTTATGTATACTAAGAAGTGAGTTGGATGTCACTTACCTTGTGCGTCCAAGTTCAAGCATAGGTTCCATGCTTCCTTTTGACCCGTTAGCCTCCATACTTGAGCCCGTAGACATGCTATCCATCCTTACATAACCATACATTGATACCCTTGTCAGTAAACAAGGCCACACATAGCATCAATCACGATAAATCTATGCTCAACAATTGACTTTCATTAGTGGATTTCTTGCAACTCATAGCATAGATTAACAATGAGATCCTTTTTACTCGCATAAGATAAACATGCCATTACATATCTCGCTATGAATATACCGTGCATCACTTTGACTTCCTAAACCGTACATTTATGATAAGAGATCCACCTTACAACATTCCTACCATTGTTGACTTTCCATAAAGTCAACCATCAAGCATTTCAATTTCCAACTTAGACACACATTCATTCACAAATTAACATGTTAGACTATAGTCATTATGCCATCTACGCTTCACACTCATTTTGTAGGACATATTTGGTCGCATAATCAAATAGTTACATATACACATATACATACCATTCCGTTCATAACAACATCTTCATAGTTAACGCCAATATCATTTAAGTTTACTCTTTTCTAGGATTCTCATTCGTTCCATAACTATTCTTAAGTCGAAACTAATATAATCAAACAATCCATATATATTCATCACATCATTCAAGCGTATAGTACGGATTTCACATATTATTGTCGTTTAGGCATTTCATCAAACACCTTGTGTGTGTACTAACATCTAAGCTTAATGTACAACTAATTCATGCATATCCTTCTAACCTCATACATAATTCACCAAAATCCCTCCTCCTAATCATCATAAATCATTTCTACATAATCATTAAACATACTAGTATCACATTTCTTTCAATTCCTCTAACAAGAATCTATCATGCATGCCAAAATACATCAATATTAAGCAAGAATTGGACATGGGTGATCATTCAAGTTGTCATCATCACCATAACCAAATGGGTTTCACATATAAACATCAAATTAACCCAAACCATGCCTAATTCATGTTCCAAATGAGGATTCTAACACATACTCATACTCAATTTCATACAATTTCGAAATTTACAACATAACCTACTTCGGGCATGATCATAAATCTAACTTTCAAGACATACCTCGCGATCCCCTTGTGAAGGTGATCAATAATCCGTGCTCGGTTAAGAGTTTAAGCTTCATTTAACCTTTCAATTTGATGATTTCTTGATTAGGGTTCTTGAGCTCTCGTGGAGCTTCCTGGCTCATTCCAGAACACACGTACGTGTGTGTGTTTTTGTGTATGTTTCATATGTATAACCTCAACTTTCATTTTACCTCCCTTTAGTCCCTCATGTTTGATAATTAAACATAATTGGCACCATTTTCATATTTCCTTAGCTTTTTACCTTTCCCTTAACTAGGTTAATTAGCCTAGTTACTTATTTCATAATATATCCTAAAGGTACATACAACAATATAAACATTCGGGTTTTGGGGCGTTACAAATCTACCCCCCTTAAATGAGGTTTCGTCCCTGAAACCTTTCTCATTTCCATCATACACTTATTATCCTTTTTCCCTGCATTAACAACACGACCACTAGCCCACCTCAGCGACAGTCTTCTATTTTTCAAAACTCGTCCCGGAGTTCTTAGTACTGTTGCTTTCACTAATAGCGCTAGCTTCTAACGTACTTCTTAGTTAATGGTTTATTCATCATTCCAATACTCATATATCATGTGCATATCTTTTTGTTCATCTCAACATTCTTATTATTTTCGTCAACTATACAACCTTATTTCGTAATTTATACACACACATATATGTCTAACTTTGACTGGTTCCTCATCATGATAGGTAACTATCTGTCCTTGATTCATAAATCATTCACATAACTGACTTATTCCTAATAAGCTCTTACTATCCATACCATACTTTCACATAACATTCTCATTTCCTTGACCCGTTTGCAACAGGTCAATATTCGTATTTATTCGAACTTGTAATAACACTTTCATTCATATGATCCGTTTATAACGGGTCTAATACCTTCATCTCATCTCTTAAAATTACATTCTATACGTATATCATATAACATTTAGTTCTTGTTTTGTTATCGCAACAAAACTATTAATTCATAGTCACCTATACATGCTTTAACTACAAGGTTGACATCATTCTATGTTTCTATAGTTACTTATATCATGCGTACCTTTACGTTACCTTCAAATTATCTCATTCATCATACGTTACAACTATTCTTAATTCCTGCATTACTTAACCTACTTAAGTAAACATGTCGTGCAAATTCATCATACGAAAATGTGATAAATACTCAAAATTTCCCACTCAGACTTTTGAAATTTACTTTTTATTGACATACTTTCTTCTTATGTTAATTGTTAAAATTTAAACTTTCCATACCATACCATACATACCCTATCAGTTATTTCGTAGGTCTTTCTCAACCTACCAATTCATACCTATCCAACATGAATTACACATTTTACTAACCTCAATTTTGTTGCATAATTCAATGGTCCGCAAACCAGATCTATCCGCTTCTTCACGAGTACTAGCCATACCAGGCTAGATTTTCCTTCATCCGTGTAGTGTGCTTCCGCTCGTGCACATCCTTCCACCAATTCAATTGGTTTCTAAGAATTCTAACATCACCACCTATAAAATTGGTGGTTAGCATATCTCATTCAAATACTGAGTCTACTAGGTGATTAGTCACCTATAATTCTTTTACATATTTCCTGCGTACATGCTATAACATATCTTACATTCCATTTCTTACACGCAATTCTTTCTTTTTTAGTTACTTATTTCGTCAACCTTTGCAGTTTGACCCTTTTAAGGTTAAACTGAATTTTTCTTACTTATCATAGATGCATTGAGGTACACATTCGTGCTTCCTTCCATTCATGCTTACTTATAAAGACATCCATTACATCATTTTGGTATTCTTAACAAACTTGCCATTCTTGTTCATACTTAAACCATTGTCTGGGTCATAGCCCGTCATTCATTCTGACTCCTAAGAGTCGATTTCTAGCACATCTAACACATAACGGGTTTAATACTTCTTTCTTTCATTTTAAAACTTAGGTTTGTGTGTGTCCATTACAATCATTCATTTGTTCATTTACTTTGCATTTACTCATAGAACTCGTTTGACATGACTACGGTCAATTATTGACACAATTTTGATGTGGGTAAATTTTATCTTTTATATGTTTTAAATCCGTCTTGGAGTTTCAAGCATATCATTCCTGCATTTCATTCCTTGAATCCGTCTTGCAGATTCAAACATTCCATTCATATCTTTCATTCCTTACACGTGTTGAATCCGTCCCGCGGATTTAAACAGGTCATTCACACTTCATTCCTTTCATGCTTCAAATCCGTCTCGCGGATTCTACGCATCATTCATACTTTCATTTCTGAAAGTCTTACATTTCTCTTCACCCCCACGTTCACCTACAACCTAATTCTAACGGACATACCTGTAACAATTATCACGGTCTCACGAACGTCATACGTTTCTTATGTACTGGCCAGGTACACAATCCACATACTAATTTCGTGTCTTCGCGAAATCGCCACCTTATGTCCGCAGAATTAAGTTTCGGCACGTGTAACATTTCCAAAATTTCCTTACCATATCATTATTATATTTCATTTAAAATTTTCTTTCTTTTGCTTAATTCTACCATTTCATGCACCCATAAGCTAATTCTACGTACCTCGCTCAATATGTCATATTACATACCTTGGTGCCGGCGCTAGACCGCATTTACAATTCATCCTTTCCAAGCAATCATGCTGACCTTACACATAACATACTGTTAGTGATCTTCAAATACATACTTAAGCACATACTTACCTTGGCTTCTGCCCTTAGATCTTGATTGAGTCTTAGATTGTGCGGGTCCTTGGTCACGAGAGCACACCGGTTTGAGTTCAAGTATTTACCTCCTTCTACTTGATTCTCTCAAACCCGGGCTCTGATACCAACTTGTAACACCCTAACACGCTTTAACTGAAAAGACGCAGCGGAAATTCGTACAATAAAAATTTCTTTCGTTAAAAACATTTTTGACCTACTTGCAAGTTCATTATAAAATACCTTCTTATAATATAGGTATCTTTTGTATACATTTACAAAATAAAAGCATAGCTTATAACTATCATTTTACATAATCAAGTATTCCCGTATAATCTAACTTGTGACTCGACCTTCGATCTCCACTCCTCAGTGATCCTCCATGACTCGTACAACCTACACTTACCATACAATTTCAAACATTAGTACACAATATGAACGTAACAAGATTCATACACTTTTACTTTCTATTCCGTTATCCCTTCATACTTAGGCATTTCCGTCTGAGTATCCATTCTCCGGAGAGACTTCAACATTGTACCTGCATTATTCTTCATTCTCAAAGTACACTGTTATTTGCATCAATACACAATCATATTGAAATCATATGAGCATACGTACTTACCTTCTGGCATACGGTTATACATGCATACTAGCATCCGCCTATATACGTTCACACCTACACGCGTATGCACCTTCACACTTAAATACATAATACTTACACCCGTTACCTACATATATACCTACCTACGTACATATCTACATACGTACACCCATACTTAAACGAAACATAACTATACACGTACATACATTCACTAGTGAAATCTACACATAAATACATACATACATACATACATACTTAATTCGTTACCCCGCATACTCGCTTACATACCCCGATCTTATTCGCACATCTTAAACGCTTTCAAAAATATCTATCGGGTATGTTTCGGTTCTAAAAAATGAGTTTCATACTCATCCGTAACTTACCAAGCCATTTAGTAGGGTTAAGGAACATTATAGAAGCTTAACAAGGCTTGGAATGGGTCCACGGGGTCCGAATTCGAAGGAAAAACAAAGAAATCCACAAACTTTACATTTGCACCTGACCTCCACCGTAAGCTACGGTGGCTACCGTAGCTTACGGTGGCCCCAAAAGTCCTACGGCAGCCTTATACTGCCTTACGGCAGAGATAAAGCCCCAGTTCCCACCGTAGCTTACGGTGGGCACCGTAAGCTACGGTGAAGCCCAGATCAGCCTTCCATTTTTACACTAAAATTCGCATAACTTGCTCGTTTTGCATCCGTTTCACTTGAAACTTGTTCCTAAACATCCGTAAAACAATTCCTTACATATTAGCCGAAGAACCCTTGCCCGCGTCCTAATCATTACGTATTTTATTACCAGTTCCTCACTTATACTTATTTATTCGACCCGTTTGGTCCCACAAACTATCTTCGACTATCTAGATCAATACTTATCTTAATACCTTCAATCATTCCATACCATACATGACTTCCCTTCATTTATAACAAGAAAGTTCTTATGTATACTAAGAAGTGAGTTGGATGTCACTTACCTTGTGCGTCCAAGTTCAAGCATAGGTTCCATGCTTCTTTTTGACCCGTTAGTCTCCATACTTGAGCCCGTAGACATGCTATCCATCCTTACATAACCATACATTGATACCCTTGTTAGTAAACAAGGCCACACATAGCATCAATCACGATAAATCTATGCTCAACAATTGACTTTCATTAGTGGATTTCTTGCAACTCATAGCATAGATTAACAATGAGATCCTTTTTACCCGCATAATATAAACATGCCATTACATATCTCGCTATGAATATACCGTGCATCACTTTGACTTCCTAAACCGTACATTTATGATAAGAGATCCACCTTACAACATTCCTACCATTGTTGACTTTCCATAAAGTCAACCATCAAGCATTTCAATTTCCAACTTAGACACACATTCATTCACAAATTAACATGTTAGACCATAGTCATTATGCCATCTACGCTTCATACTTATTTTGTAGGACTTATTTGGTCGCATAATCAAATAGTTACATATACACATATACATACCATTCCGTTCATAACAACATCTTCATAGTTAACGCCAATATCATTTAAGTTTACTCTTTTCTAGGATTCTCATTCGTTCCATAACTATTCTTAAGTCGAAACTAATATAATCAAACAATCCATATATATTCATCACATCATTCAAGCGTATAGTACGGATTTCACATATTATTGTCGTTTAGGCATTTCATCAAACACCTTGTGGTGCGTACTAACATCTAAGCTTAATGTACAACTAATTCATGCATATCCTTCTAACCTCATACATAATTCACCAAAATCCCTCCTCCTAATCATCATGAATCATTTCTACATAATCATTAAACCTACTAGTATCACATTTCTTTCAATTCCTCTAACAAGAATCTATCATGCATGCCAAAATACATCAATATTAAGCAAGAATTGGACATGGGTGATCATTCAAGTTGTCATCATCACCATAACCAAATGGGTTTCACATATAAACATCAAATTACCCCAAACCATGCCTAATTCATGTTCCAAATGAGGATTCTAACACATACTCATACTCAATTTCATACAATTTCGAAATTTACAACATAACCCACTTCGGGCATGATCATAAATCTAACTTTCAAGACATACCTCGCGATCCCCTTGTGAAGGTGATCAATAATCCGTGCTCGGTTAAGAGTTTAAGCTTCATTTAACCTTTCAATTTGATGATTTCTTGATTAGGGTTCTTGAGCTCGCATGGAGCTGTTGGAAAAATAGGTGAAAAATAGCATTTTTCACAAATATAGGAAAATGATTTTTTCCTACTTTGGACTAGAAATAAATATAATAAAATGAGCGGGTTTTATATATTTATTTGTGGGTTTGTGTTCTATGTTGGAAGAGCTTCGCAACGAACTAAACCACGTCCAAAACCGAGCTAAGATGAATGAGATATCGATGCTCAAAGTTGGGTGTTTGAAACATTGAATGCTGAAACAAAAGGGAAAGTAGCACCTTGTCCCACATAGGATGAGAGATGGAACTTAAATGGGTATTTAAGGTGGAACTCTCCATCCTTATTGTTTCATGGAAGCACACACTAATGTCCTCGCGAAGGGTGCGGAGCACCCTAACTCGCACTCGCACACGCTCGCGCGCGCGCGCGTGGCGTGGGCGATGAGGCGCAATGTGGCGCTTTGATGGCGCACTTTGCACAATGTGGACCAAGTGGTAGGTGATGCGGCGCATGACGTGGCAGTCATGCGCATGCGCGCGCGAGTACATATGGCACGGAGGCGCGCGGTTGCGCGCATGGTGCATGGGTCCTGCTGTGTCGTGCACGGCGCACCAGAGTGAGCCAATACGGCGCGACTGTGTGGCACGCACGTATAGGCTCACAGGTGACGTGGCGCACGCGCGCATGGACTTGAGCCAAGAGGACGCACCGCGCATGGGTGTGCAGACCTGGGCGCGCGCGCGAAGCTTCCAGCATTGAATGACAGTGCAGTTTCAGTCCAGCTTTGTAACTGACGAGTTAATAGGCTTTGACTGAGAATTAAATGACGTATTAAATTGCATTGAAGACGTTTAATGCAATTTAAACCTCTCATTTAATTCGTTTTTTGTCTGTTTCAAACCGGGAGCTGTATAAATACAGCTCCATACCTTGTTGAAGGATACACTAACGAATACCAGCAACACAACAGAAAACACCACTTTCTCTCAAAAGCTTCTTGATCTTTCTCGAGCAGTTTTCAATGTAACCTTCGGGTTGTAGGCGAACTCCGCTAGTACGCTGCTTCGGCTGTTGTACCCTGGGAAACAAAATGAGTACTCTTGGGAGACTCGGAATTTGTTTTAAGGGAAGCGTGTGTACACGTGACTCAGCCATTGTGTTTCTACCCCTTCTTGTATTGTCGTTTATTTCAGTTGTAATAGTAATAGTGTTAGCTTTTCTAATTTCTGTATTGTAATCTGTCAATAAAATTTGTTTATTTTATTTTATTTACGCGAACGGTTCCTACAGGAGCTTCCTGGCTCATTCCAGAACACACGTACGTGTGTGTGTTTGTGTGTATGTTTCATATGTATAACCTCAACTTTCATTTTACCTCCCTTTAGTCCCTCATGTTTGATAATTAAACATAATTGGCACCATTTTCATATTTCCTTAGCTTTTTACCTTTCCCTTAACTAGGTTAATTAGCCTAGTTACTTATTTCATAATATATCCTAAAGGTACATACAACAATATAAACATTCGGGTTTTGGGGCGTTACAGTTTTGCCCCAAACCTTTAAAAATAACCATTTTCATCCCTGATGTTTCGATCTTGTCTCCACTTTGCTCCAAGGCTCTAACTTAGTTAAAATTTTCAATTTAAGGTAGGGGTATTTTGGTAATTTTACTGATATAAGTATTTAATTTTATTTATTCCTTAATTTTTTTGTATTTTATTGATATTATAATTCTAATTATTTATTTGTCATACATATCACCTATGATTCTACGAAGAGGTTAGAGATTTACAGCTCACATCCTGTTCAAATGGATTTCACAACCCTATTTTCTAAAAGTGAACCATTGTTGGCAACGACATTCACATCCAAACAACTTCGGCTTTCTTCTAGATCTAGAAAAAATGAGAAGTGCTCTGCAGATCCGACAAACAAGATGATGCTTCGATATGGGTTAGATTACAGATCCGACCCGACCTCTAAATAACACCGGTTTCCGGTCGAGTCGCCGGCCACCGGCCTGGCCGGCCGGCAAAGTATCAAACAGTTGAACATGCCTAGCCGGACCGCCTTGACTAACGGTTGCCGGTTCAACCGGCCAGACCGGCCGGTCATCACCACCCCTTCCCTTCTGCTAACAGACCACCACCACCACCATCACGTAATCATTATCCCTCCCCTTCTGTCGTCTGACCTCACCACCACCACCATGACTGTCGTTGGAGTTAACCACCCTAAAGTCATCGTACCCAACCACCACCGCCGCCTCTTGAAAATCTTGTAATCGGCCAAGGTTTGTAGTGATTTCCGGTCAAATATTGTCTAGGGTTTCAAATCATATTCGAGTTTATGGTTTCAAATTTCGTTTTTGATCTCGTGTGGATTTTGTGGATCTAGATCGAGTTGTAGATCTCTTTGCCGCCGTCGCTTGAAGATGTTGTAGTTTCAAATCGAGTTTGTAGGTCCAGATCTGGTTTGGGGAGAGAGGGTTTAAGGATGATGCTCTTGAGTTGCGATGTGGTTTAGATCTGGGATTGTCCCATCTTGTTAGTGTGGTGGTGTGTGTTGTTTTTGGTGGTAGGTTATCTATGTTGTTGGTGTTGGTGATAGGTTATGGTAGCTATTAGTCTGGTATAAAGAGGGGTAAGATAGAAAGAGTGAATGTTTAAAAAAAACATATAGAGATATTATATATGAAAAGACGAAAATGCCCTTGCTTTTATTGGTAAAGTTACTGAAATGCCTCTACCTTAAATTGAAAATTTTAACTGAGTTAGAGCCTTGGAGTAAACCAGAGACAAAATCGAAACATCAGAGAGAAAAATTATTATTTTTAAAGGTTTAAAACAAAACCATTAGCAAAACAGAAATTTGCTCTCTATTTTTAGTTTACTAATCCATAACTACCAATAAACCTATAACTGGATCCGTTCAACAAGCCCATATAGCCCATATAGACCTAAACTCAACAACAAATTCATCTATCTGTGTGTTTTGAGTGTGAGAGAGAAAGCGATCAAAGAAGCACAACAATGGGGGGAGGAATGGAGGCCAACAAGAACAAATTCATCGAAGATTGGGGCACAGTCAGAGAGAATCTCGAGCACAATTTCCGATGGACTCGTCGTAACCTAGCTATCGTCGGAATTTTCGGCGTTGCCATTCCTTATTTGGTTTACAAGGGCACCGTTCGTGAATTTGTAAGTATTTACACACTCTGTTCCATTTACACAAGTATATGTTTCATGATTTGTTCGATTTGGATCTGAATAATTAGTGATGTTTTGTTGTGTAATTGATTTTTGTGGTCAAATGATTGATCTGATTATGTCTGATTGTTGAGTGATTAAGTTGTTAGTGCTGTAGGATAGTGAAATAGCAGTTATTTGGTTAGGTAAAATGTGTCATTTTTGTAATTTTGGTTTTAAAATTAATATTTGGAGGAAGTTTATTTGGTTTTTAGGGTTTTGATTTATGAGGTGATGTTGAAGTATAATTTTATGGTGATATGCATAGTTTGTATTTAAGTTGTTTTTCGCCCGAAGCTACGGTGATTAGTGAAGGAGAAAACATGAAGCTATTTGCCAATACCTCAAAAGGTGAGCCGAGGGCCTAGGGCTTAGGCGCAAGGCGCTTAAAAAGCGAGGGCCTGAGATAAGTGAGGTTCATATCATAAATGTACTAGTTTTTGGGGTTTCAGAATTCAGACATGTTTAGGGCTAATTTAGGCTGGTTATAGGCCATTCATTTAGATGCTCTAAACCTGTTTTCACTGAATTTGCAAAATTTTGCCGCAGTATTTAGGCTGGTTAAGGCATTTTTCTTGAGCCTCGCTTTACCTGGGGGCCTAGACGCTGCCTCTTAAGTACCAAAGGGTCTCTGGCTAGCGGTACCAAGTTGTGTAAAATGGTGTCCCTTCTCTTGGGGTCAAGGGTTTAAGTGTCAAGGTGGACAAAGGTGTAGAACATAGTTATCGATAGCGGCCATAGCAACCGCTATCGCGAATAGCGTTGCGAATCGATGGACCTGCGCTATTTGGATCTCGCGGCTGAAAAGCGTGAAAATAGCGACCTCCGGCGATGAATTCGGCGCCGGCGCTGCTTTTTGGCCGGAAACATGAGAGAAGAAGATGCGACCAGGAAGAAGATGCAGAGTAGCGGCGTGTTTAACACTCCTAGGCCGGTTAAATAACTTTAGGTATTTTAACATTTAACCCCTCTATCTTTCACCAGTTTATATTTAGCCCCTAAAACTTATAACTTTTACATAAAAAGTGTAAAATTAGTTTGTGTACTTAAACATTTAACCCCCTATATCTTCACTAGTTTACATTTGGTCCTTAAACTTCTGAATTTATGCATAAAAAGTATAAAATTAACATTATATACATATATAAATTATATAAATATCTATATTTTTTATTTTTAAAATTTTCTACTACCTTATCGCTATACATGAAATAGCGAGCGTTATTTCATCGGTATCGCTACATAGCATATAGGTACCTTGTTGCTATTTGTCGCTATTCGCTATCGATAACTATGGTGTAGAATTAGGATTAAGGGTAGATTAAATTGCTGTCAATAAAAAAAAGTTACCTCTTAATTTATGTCGGAAAATTTGTTGTATGCTATAAATCTTGGTGGTGCTATCAGCTATGTGATTGTTCAGTGGGTGTCAGTTTTAGAGTCGCCTGATGGTCAAATCTGTAGTATTCTCACTTATGTTTATAATGTTGCTGATTATGAAAAACAGAATTTAGTAATTATTTGGACTTACATTATGTGCATAAAATGAAGTATACATGGAGCCTTTGTAAGAGTTGGTGAAGCTGTTGTTACTTGTTAGTTATCAAGAAGCTTATCGTAATTTATTAGACTATGCATCAATCTATCCTTGGTAAGATGTAATTTACTCATATCCATGCGTTGAATCAGATTTCCTTCATACATTTCAACAGGTTAGAAGGGACCAGAGGTCCAGAACAAGAATGTGCTGTATAATGCAAATTTATATAGTTTTCTTAATGATTTGAACTCTCCATGATGTGTATTTTAACATGTAGATATTAGCAATCTCAGTTTCTACTGTAATGAGCTAATGTCTTTTATTTTGTCCATGTAACGGAACTGTTTAGTTAAGTTTCTAAAATAGCACACACCATTTTTTATAGTTTCCCCGTTTAAGTTTCTATTTTTTTATATAATTCCTTTTTTCTATTACTAAAAAGTTACCAGAAAGGAATATGGTTCTTAAGTCGTTTATTCAAATTCTATATGAACTTCATCTTTATGTTCTAGGCATCTACTACAAAGTTATCTTTGGCATTTATAGTGATAGAGATGAAATGTTATTTTTTTTAGTAATACGTAGATGTTGACTCATCATTATTTTAAACCTTAAGATGATTAAAAGCTATATGTAATTTCTCACAACACTTTTGGGACCAAGGGCAATGATAAACTTTTGTCACTAAGCCTCTCGGTATTAAAGTTATATGGTCTTGCTCTCAGAAAACCTCCAACAACAGTCGGCATCTATCTAATTTTTTTTTTGAAAGGTGTGAATTACTCCCTCCAACAACGGTCGGCATCTATCTAATTTTTTTTTGAAAGGTGTGAATTACTCGTGAATGTCGGGGGGTCTAGCATACGTTGTCTTAACCGGCTCCGCGCTAGAGAGCCCCCTCACACAATAGATCCCCAATTTAAACCCTTCAATGAGAACCCCTATCACCCAGACTCGAACCCGAGACCTGGAGGGGAAAACTCACCCGGGCCCACCATATGTGGAACTTAAATACCTGTGGCCACCACCAGAGCACTTAGGACTTGCACAGTATAAATGACTTATAGGGGAACATTTAGGACTTACACAGTATAAATCATTTGGTGTCCCCAACAACTATCTTGTAATCACACAACTTTAAAAGTGCGTCGGGCTGGTTGGTTAACAGGGTAAAATAGGTTCAAACGGTCGGGTTGACCCGAAAACACCTTTTACCCTTTTTTTTTCTTATTTTAGTAAATAGTTGATGCATCAACTATGATTACATAGATGATATCATTACAATGATAGTCGGGTATATGCATTAAAAATTAATTTAGGGAAACTTTTAAACTTTTCACCCCATTTGACGGTTTTGACCCGGTTCCTTTATTAGATATCTTTATGACCTATATGACTCGTTTGAAATTCAATATAGCCTCAAGGCTCAAGCAACTTGCTCATAGCTAAACGGGTCAAATTTACCACACCTTTTTTTGTAACATGTATTTGCTATATAGGCATAAACCAACTGTATTCCTCTATTTGGTCATTGATGTACACAGATATATAACATTCATATTTTATGCATCTTTTTTTACAGCATATGCAGGATGAAGACAATAACAGACCGTACAGGAAGTTTCTGCCTTGAGATGCATTTCAAATCAATAACATCTGGACGGAACGAAACCTGGTTTCATTACAGACATCTCTTGTTTTGTATGTTGTGTTATTTAGACCCTACTTTTATCTCTGGGCAATCACTATTCTCGCATTTGTGAAACATCAAAAATAATTTTTTAATGAAGTGCCATACGACAGGTGAGTGACTCCTGTTTATCCTGTTTGTAAATGTTGTTACTTTATCACAAAACCATGACTAATATCTTGATATACCCGCCCAAAGAGGAACTCCGGCGATATGAGATTTATACGGTTTGGTTTTGGTGGGCTATAATGTGGAACTTGGAATCATCTGTGTAAATCGATGTTACTATTTTTTGTTCATTTCAAAATATGGGGTTATGTGTATGTAATATATTCATGAACCATTTTATTATTATGAAGCTTGTATTGTTATTTCGAAAAAATAAATCATTTCAAACTGCCAAAACAGAACCGCTAAAACCAACCAACCGGCCCGACCAACCCACCCAATTCAGCCAGTTTGGTTTGTCATGTGTGAAAACCGTGAACACCATCTACTTCGGTTTGCATAATGTTACAAAATTTACGTTTAAACTTCGTTACAACTTGTGCCAGTGTTTTATTGTTGTTTGATTCGTGCTACAGTGTTACAAATTCGAATGGTGTTTGGGTTTGCATAATTGAGTGCGAGTCGCTACTTTAACGAAGAACACGAGTGAAAATATAGAAAGCTTACAAGACAACCACTGGTGCGAGCTAAATCAACCCACAAACGCGACCTGTTGACTATCAAATTAGACGTCCACAAATGTTTCATAAATGGTCTTTTTCTCCTAAAACCTATAAATATCTTTATCAGTCCTTACATTTTTACATTATCACCATTTTTTACATTTTTTTTTAAAAACAAATCAAATTATTTAGAAAAATGGATATAACTTATTGTAAAAGCAAAACTTTGTATAAAGGAAATACAAAGTGAAAAAAAATAATTTATTGTTTCTGTATATATAAACTTCACATATCTTGTAATGTCACCCAAATAAATTTACATTTAAAATAGAAAATAAGAGTAGTGTACATGTCTTAAATGCACATAACGTACAAGCTATTGTTGCACTACATATAAATATAAAACACAATAAATAATAAAAAATATTAATTCCTTTGGGCCCACATCTTTCGTATGTGAGCGCACACCGAGAAGAGCGCTCCATCTAAGACCGAGTTTAATGGTTTGGCGTCACATGCCAAGTCACCTTTAGCGGATGCTAACACCGTGCTTGTGGGCGTTAAACGTGGCTTGAGGATGAGTGTTATAACCAGCGTTATGTGTATATGTACGCATTTAATTTAATTTCTTACCCAATCAAAAAAAAAAAAAAAAAAAAATCCGACGTGACAAGGGGCTGCATTTAGGTCCAAGGGCGCTCTCCTCGTCAAAAATGTGCATCTCTAAATACAATATAGCAAAAGGGTTAAACACTTTCAATGAATAAGGGTGAGAGGGGCACTCCCCTAAGAGGGGAGTCTCCTTTCTTACGCATAACCAATCCTCGTGTGTCACGTCAACTCCCCTCTTAAACTCTCCTAACACCCTAAATTGATGGCGGCACTCCCCTCTTAGGTGACTTGGTTTTTTATTTTTTTATTTATTGTAATTATGCATGTTTATAAAAAAATATTAATAAAAATTAAATAAAATTTAACAAAAGACATTTCAAAGTAGAAAATAAAAATAAAAATTAAATTCAAACTAGAAAATTAAAATTACATTCAAACTAGAAAATAAAAATTACATTAAAACTAGAAAATAAAAATTTTAGAAATCACATGGCCACCCGTACTTGTTAGCGATGTCGCGCTTTCGGGCGAGGATGAACGGCAACATATTTGGCGGAGCATCGTCGTGCGGCTTGAGGAATGTTTTCATATCTCGATGGTAATTGTAGTTTTTCATCGTCTCGCGTTGTTCCGATATGAGCTCGCGAGCCTCCGACTCTCTTTTCTTCCTCAATTCGATCGCCTCCAATTCCATCGCGTGCTTCGCTTCTTTCATGGCGGTGTACTCTTTGAATTGTGCCGCCAACTCGGCCGAGCTTCCCTCGGACGATGTCGCTTGACGCTTGTCTCGCCGTTGTGTTATTTGTGGCGAGGGGTCTTCGTTCATATCGGGTATCGAAGGGTCCACGTCAACGGACTTTCTTTTTTGTGCCGAACCTTCCCCTTCCTCACCCAACATGGGACTTGGGCCCATTTGTTGTGTTTTCGAACGACCTCCCATGCCTCGACATGTTGAAAACCGTTCGGATATCTATCTTTAAATTCCTTTAAAGCGACTTTCATCACGTCGAGATCCTTACACCCGCTTCCTCGTGTGCGATCCTACATATTATAAAATAATAAGTGTTAAAAAAATACGAACTTAGTAAAGAAAATAAAAAAATATACAATGTTAAAAAATATAATTTTTACCGCTTGTTGGTATTGGCCGTTGAAAAAGTTTATTTTCGTCATCATCGGGTTCCATTTAGACCGTACTTGATGCACGGTCCGGTTATTTCCACCGACGGTGGCGTTAAAATGATCTAAAATCTTACGCCAAAAACTATCGCGGTTTTGTTGATTGCCCTTCTTTTTGTTGGTAGAGCAATGTACTCACGCCTTCGCCAACGCCTCTTCTTGGACCTTTGTCCCTTTTTCGCTCACCGTTTTTCCCTTTTTATCCCGAGCGTCATCTTCTTCGTTGCCCGCGTCTTCATCTACATTATATTCATCGTCCTCGTTCTCGTCCTCGTCGCCCAAATTTTGAGTTTCGGGCACTACCTCATCGTCCTCGTCGTCGTAAATAGGTAGAGGACGTTCGACATTTCCTCGTGTAGATGGAACTTGTGGGGAACGAAAACCATATGGGTCGAAGGCGGGGGATTGAGGAGGAGCGTCCATTGATAACAAATTTTGAAAATAGCCGAAATTGGCTTGAAGGTTGGGTGGTTGGGTGTTGTAAAAGGAGGGGTGTGAAGGTTGTTGGAAAAAAAAAACGGGGGTTGTGAAGTGTATCCGAAAGGGGGTTGTGGTTGTGCACTTGCACCGCTCGAACCACCACGAGACGGTTGCGAGCCCCGTCCCTTAGTTTTTTTCTTGGCCTCGCGGGGTTGGTTCTCCATTGCTCGGTTTGAAGTGGGTGTGGTTTGAGAGTATAAAAAATGAGTGAAGTGGGTGTGGTTTGAGAGTATAAAAAATGTGTGAAATTGGTGTGGTTTGAGAGTATAAAAAAATGAGTGAATGGTGTGGTTATTTATATATGTTTAAAAAGTGATTTTTTTTTTAAAAAAAAATTCGACCGTTAAAATGACCGTTCCTCAAAAATTGTGCCTTCTCCAACGCGGCGACTCCCCCCGATTTCCTTCCTCGAATCGGGTCCCCGCCTTGATGGCGGCGGTGTTCCCGATCGATGGATAGGGTCACCGCACCACTCCCCGCTTTGTGCCCCGGATACCCTAACATATTCTTAATTTTGAATGAATGACATATAGACAACTCATATAGTTTACGTTATATATTTATTTTCGGAAGTATGCTACACTCAAAAATATGCCTGTCCAAAAAGCTTATGGCTTGGAGCTCGATTGAAGCTTGCTCAGATTTAGTTGGGAAAAAGCTCGCTCGATATGGCTCGGTTTGAAACTGAGTCGAGCCGGCTCGGTTCGGTTAGAAAGTAAGCTCGGCTTGGCTCGGCTCGGCTCGTAATGAACCGGATTGGCTCGCTTGGTAGCTCGGATTATTTTACTTATAATATATTATATTTTTATATACATTACAATATATTACAAAAAACTGATTATTATTTACATGTATTTAGAAGCGTAATTTGATAATGACATATTTGAAGGTTGATTATCATGCTAATTAACTAATATTGTATTTCCTTGAATTTTTAAAACTTATTTTGTGTTGGTGAACTTGATTTTGGCTTGTAATATATTACATTAAACTTGTTTTGCATATGTTCTTTTGAACTATTGAATAATATTTAGATTATTGAATTTTGAAAGCTATGTATTAATTTTTCCTTTTAAAATCGAGCCAAATCAAGTCGAGGCGAGCCAGCTCGGTTTAAAACCAAGGCGAGCCCAAACTTAGATTTTCAACTCGGTTTCAAATATTAGATGAGCCGAGCTAGCTCTGTTTATAATCGAGCCGAGCCCGAACTTGCCCTGGCTTGGCTCGACTCGGCTCGTGAACATGACTGCTCAAAACAAAGATTGCTAACATATTATGGGTGTTACTAAGGTGTTTTTTTTTCAAAATGATATTAGTGAAAAACTGCATACTTTCGAAATATATATCACTTGTGGTATTAAATATTTGCTTGAAGAAAAATATCTTTAACTAGCAAGTGATAAATTTACAATTGTAGCCTAATTTTCATATAAATTAAAAAGGGAAAATGTCAAATACTAGCAATAAAGTTTTAAATAAAACTGTTCTAATTAGGTCACTTATATCATTTTTGTCTCAATTAGATAACTTAACATTCAAATCGAGCCATGTCATTTTTTCCATGTGTCAAGAAAAAAATGGAGCATAAGATACCGTGGTCGGATTATTTTAATATATGAAATTAAATTTATTAAAAATAAACACACTTTAAGTACATTAAAAATTAAAAAAACAAGTTACAATCCACGTCATCACTCGACGTTAGCATTAAATAAAAGAGAAAAAAGAAACAAAAATCCATATCATCACGGTTACCTATGAAATGGATGAAAAAAATCCTTAATTTTAATGAAAAATGAATGTTAAGTGACCTGATTGGAACACATTTAAAACTTAGGTAACCTAATTGAAACACTTTAAAAACTTGGTTACTATTCTACAAAATTACCCAAAATAAAAAACATGTATATTAGGTTGTGGTGGTTGTAGAACTTGTGTCCATTCCAGACTTTTCTAGCCCACAAAAACCATGTTACGTAAACATCATAACATTATAAAACTTTGTAAATTGTAACTAATCACTACCTTTCTTGCACTTAAGTTAATCCATACCCCAACTTCTTTCAAAAATTCATTTTCATGGAAATAAAATATTATTAAGTCGTTAATTGTTCATTTAAATCAACCAAAATTACTATTTGTTGTGATTATGATGCATAGTTTGTTTTATGTGATGATATTAAAATGCATAACTTACTATTAGGGGGTAGGGGCGGTACGTGATGGAGGTGCCATCAAGCGTGGAACATAACAAAACACCACCGTCACTCCTTCTCATCACTCGTTGATTTGATAACGCGTCAACATATCACGCGTGACTGTTTTGATTGTTTGAGGGAAATTGTTGGGTTGTGAGGGAAAATTGTTGGGTGTGATGAGTGATGGCATTTCCACTAAAATCCATCACTAGTGATGGAATAATGCTTGATGACATGGCAGAACTTGACTAAAAGTTGTGAGTGAGTGATGAGTGATGACCACCCCTACCCCCTTGAAATAAAACACATTTCATCGTTACTATCATACATGTCATTGAGTGAATTTGTCGTCATATTCGTGGGAAAACTACCAAACAACTAAAAATGATTTTATGGTTGTGATTTTGTACTTTAAGAACAACTTAAAAAGAAATGCCCACAAGTTCATGTGTGACATGATTATGTGTATTGAATTGAAATTTTTAGCCAATTGGTCACTTACAATAACTAGATCACTACGTGTTCACACTTGTCTGCGTGCGTTCACATCTTAGCATCTATGTGTTCGCGCGTTTTGTTGATATGTTTTTTACACATATTGTTTATAACGTGTAGTGAACATGATTTTATCAAATAGAACGTAATTTGAACTAACTGTTTTTTTTAAAGTATTTATTCTCTACACGAAGTATTAAACATGACAAATGGGGAGTTTTCACTACAAATATGAAATGTGTGTTGCGACGTCATAATCAGTTAATCCTAAGTCATGCGTCTTGTTTGCAAGTGCAAAATCATAATTATTAACTAGTTTTTTCGTATTTTTTTTTTATTATTTTTATGGTTTTCCCTCTAGATAATCGATTATTTTTTATTTTAGTCTAAAAAAGCACACACATATAAAACTATAAACACCAAAAGTATTTGTAGTTTTGTTGATGTTAACCACTAAAAATTGTCAATGGATTCTCAAACATGACAATTTCAAATAAATCCGTGCAAGTCACTACACTTTAGTGAAACATAATAAAACAAGATTTTTAAATTTTATAATGATTTCCCCACTTTTTGTGGATTTCTAGATTAGTGAAACATAATAAAACAAGATTTTTTTAATTTAATAAAGATTTCCCCACTTTTTTTTTTTTTTTTTTTTTTTTTTTTTTTTTTTGTGGATTTCTAGATAAAAGTGTTTGTTTAGAATGTCGTAATTGTATAGACAAAATATCATTTCTTAAATTTTGATGAAACCAAACGTTTATTACAAGATTTAAGACCTTAGATTTGACACTCTACACACACATATTCCTCTCTACCTTGGATCACATCAAAAGTAATCATTAATAAAACTATTTTACTATTAGTACTTTTTTGTGTACGATAATAAATTACATTCCGTAACCTCATCAAAATTTCCTTTTAATACCCGGATGACAAAATTAGAATGGGTTTAAAACTTGTATCATATGGTAAATTGTATCACATATCGGTCATGCCCTCTTTGGATATAAACTACATGTTGCACTTACAAGTTTTCTCTTATAGTGTTTTGGGATCCCCGTATACGATATTAGGTAGTTAGATTGTACATTTTGGGATTTTTGTCAACCGATACATGATCATAAACTCATTACCAAATGTAATATTTATTATACTTTCCATATCATATACATATTAACATATTCGGTTTTGATGTATGTATATACCATATGGTAAAACCGGATAATCATACTTAATGACATATCGCGTGTATGTACCCGTAAAAAGATTATAGTTAATCTTATACCTGGCCATGTCCTCTAAGACGCAAGTTTCTGTTTTTTTTTTTTTTTTTTTCTAACACGATAATGTTTTTTTTTTCTTCATAAACACTTTATTTTTGAAGTTATTTATTGAGAAATAAGATAATAATGAGCACCAAAGTTATGGTTGTAACATGTTAGGACAATTTCATCTTAGGATTAGAAGTGTAGGACTAAAATAAGCAATTAAAGAAACTTATGAGACACATCACCTTAAAATAGTTTAGAAAAGGACAACCTAAACAAACCCTTTTTACCACAAATATGTATAAATAATTTATCTACCACACACTCTTAAATGACCTAAAAAAAGGTCGTGTTTGTTGTTAACAACTTCGAAAAACAAGTGAAAACTTGCAAAGGGACAATAGAAGAAACAAGAGGGAATTCAACACATATAATTATCATCTAAAGGTGTCTAGTAACCAAAGAATGGCCTCCGGGTTAGCTGCCGGAGATGGGTTTTTTCGTATTGGTGGATTCGAAGGATGCATCACGTCGGGTGATCTAGAGATCACGAGACGACCCTATCACCGTAATTGTAGTTGTGCCCTCCACAACACGCACGTGAAGTATTGCTCTCACGCCTCTTGTATAACCAATATTTCATATCCTATCAGACGTGTTTGGAGTGAAGGCTCATTGGCGTTAATGGTTTCTACAAACAATTGTTCGCCTTGTTCATCGCCTGTTGCGGGACCCACAACCGACATCAACCGGGGCGGGAGATTGTCTTTTGATTAGTGTGAAGAAGAGTTTAAATTATAATCTAAAAGGTTTGATTTTTCAATCTATTTTCTTTTGTTTGAAATCCTTTTTTGGAGGTGGTGTGTTAGAATAATCTGTTTGTAAGTGACATTCTCTTCACATGGTTCTCTAGATGAGAAGACATTTTAAGTTGTATGTTCATATGTTTTCTCACATTGTATGCTCATTGGAAACTTGTATTTGAGATATGTTTCTTGCGTAATTTAATTTGAAGGAAGGTTTTATTTTCTTTAAAACGAATACTTTCTTGTATTAGGCTACCGCACTCCCTAAGTTGGAGAGTTCCGTTTTCTCACTCCAGACAGACTATGTTGTCTTAACCGGGCCTACGCTGCTTTCAGAGTTTGGTTTGGGCGTTCCCCCGGGAAACCATACCACTGTCACTTGACAGCCGTTGTACCACCACAAGAGCTTAACATTCTCTAGCGTAACACATGGGGAAAACCCGGGTGGGCTCAGGATAGAACCTAACACCTCTGCAAGTAGGCTAGGCTCTATCTATCATTGTCTAATCCACCAAAATGACACAAGTGAGGATTGAACTTGAGCCTCCTTTGAAAAACTCAAACTTCCTTATCATTAGGCCACAAGTGGTGGATCTGAAGGAATGTGCTTCTTTTTTTAGTACAAACCCGATTATAGACATGTGTGGTCCTATGGACGCATGAAAACAATATATGTGTGGTAATCGTGTCAGGATAGACGGGTGGAATTCTGGATTATAAACACAACCCATGTATTTATTTATTTGAAAATTTATGAAGGTCTATGGATCTATTAATTACATTAAACTTAATATATACTTTTTTTTTATAAATTTACTAATAGATTTATCTTTTAAAAAGTTAAAAATATATAAACCCTATATTTTAAAACTCAAATAAATAAATAAAAATATAAATACGCAATCCGGCTATCAGTTCGTGTTCTTCACCACTGACACCGCTGCTACAGACAAGCCAAGGACGAGCACCACTATACGACCATCCGTGACAGATGCTACATGGTCATCCGTCTCCTTCGTAAAACGACCATTAGGGATTCTAATTTGAGAATTTGAAGTGTTTTATATCCAACTAGTTTGTTTGTGATTGTGGCGTGGCTTAAGAAACACGTATTCTAACCTAAAATGTAAGTCATCTGAATTAAAAGTTTTGTTACACTTACACGAAATTAGGTGACCTTTCTATTGAATTGAACAATTGATTAAAGCCACGTAATTTTACACCTAAAGGAATACAACTAATGTACACGATACATTTCTAGATACACAAAGTCAAAGAAAAAAACTGAACCTAAATGGAAGTTATGATCCCACCTAGAGGAGTAGGATCAAACACAACCACATTTCGTATACAAACTGTAAGAAACCATTTAAAAAGTGTCACGTGACATCCAACCAATTATAGAGAAATGATAAAATAATATCCTAAATAATATCAATTATATTGAATTCCCTATAAATATGCTAACAAACAATTAATTCTTTATTTGGATTTTCCTTTTGTTTTCAAATATGTGCTAAAATCAATTATCTTGATTAATTTTTATGTGCTAATATAATTTAAAAGTGCTACTTTTATGTATGTATTGTTTTGTTATGCGCTAATTTAACTTTTTTTAAGTGCTAGAATCTGTCTGTTCTTACAGTTTATAGGATAAATATGATTTGTACCGGAACCAACCTCTCACGCAGATATGCATATTGTATGCTATTTCTCGAAGGAAGACAATAACACATGTTAGAATTGTATACTCTCTCAACACTTTTCCAGAAACTAAAGCGGAATCTAAAATCGGCTCAATCTTTTTCAGAAACTAAAGCGGATTATAAAACTAGAGTCTTTTAGGTAAAACCAATATATTTCTTTTTAAGATTCTAATACACGAAAATACAATGACACGTATATTTTGTATACTATTGTAAAAGGCACACGATCACACATATGTGATTCAAGTGAATTTTAGGGAAAAAGAAACCCTAAGATTTTAGTAAAGTGAATTTTACTTTACTCCACGTGGTCTAGTAGCCTCGGAAGTGTACGTTGTTGTTTCTTTTGCTAGTAGTTGTCTCCAATAAAACGGTATAAAACAAGACAAAATTCTAATGCTCAACAAGTCTACTATGTCAACACTTTGCCTCTATAACTATATATATGTGGTATGGCATTGTAATTTCCAAACATCATCTCATTCACCTTTTTGGTTGAGATATATAGTTGGCACATAGTGATTATCATGGCCACCGGAGCGGCCGGAGGTGGGATGTTTCGGGGAGTATACGGCGGATGTATATCTAGCGACGGCATGGGGACTCAACACAGGCCGTACCACCGCAACTGCAGTTGTGCTCTTCATGATTCCGGTGGTGGTCATTGCTCTCATATTGCCAAAGTGTCGTACCCAATTAGGCGGTCATGGAGCAAGGGATCCATGGTGACACTGAAGTGTTTGGCTTCTCCGGTTTCCTCACGTCTTTCTACTTCGTTGTCGCGGGTGTCTAGCGAGTTTGGCAACACATGTTCCAAATCATGGTGATGAGTTAAACATGAGTTTCTTTTTATATTTTGTCCTTGTTCATTCATATGTATTGATTGAATGGGTTCAGTTGGATCCTATGTACCGTGTACGTGATTTGGTGACTCCCTCGTTGTAGTAAGGGTTTAAATCCCTACATGCAAGTTGCTTATATATGGTATTTATGAGTAAAAAAAACTTTGGTTAAAGAAGCAAATTTATGGTAGGAAAACATGAGTAAATTTATACATGCATATATACTATGGATATCAGTGGCGGAACCAGAACGATTTAGTTAGGGGGTCATCATAAGCTTATATTCTATACTGGTTCAAACTAGGGGGTTCATCTCTAAGTTTGTTCTTCAAAAACTCAAAATTTATAAATAAAAATTTAAAAAGTTCCGGTGACCGGAGGGTCAACAGACTCTCTTGACCCCCCTCTGGTTCCGCCCCATATGGATATGATGACCTATATATTGCTATTGACTGACTAAATTTAACTTACATGTTTAGCTCAAATTAACTAATGTAGCTTTGTCTTTTTTGTAGGAAAAATAGTCCACTTTTGTTCTCTTTTAATATATACCTATTTTTGATCATACACAGATAATGTATATATTCCAGTGTTATCATAACTAGTGGTATTAGATCCGCGCGTTGCGCCGGAAATCCTCGTGTTGCGATGTCGTGGGTGGGTATTAGTTCGTTTAACTTCGGTAGTGACACTTGTTATAGCAACCAATCGAGAAAAAACTAAAAAAAAATCATGATATGACAAAAAATATACCAGCACAGCGGGAATTGGTCGGTATTGGTTTGTTTTGTTACGCCACCTACACTCGTTACAACAACCCATAAAGAAAAAATCTTGATATGACCAAAAAAATACCAACACGTGATTTACATGGATCAAAAAAAGCGCAAGTTATATAAGATATATATAAAAAACCACATAATACATATAAACCACTAAACAACACATAAAAGAATCCTTTAAAACAAATACTTACTATTCATTTAGTTTGGCTATTAATGGTATACAATGGTATACAATGGTATACAATATATATCATCATAAATTTTAGCAGTGCTTTTATTAATTTAAACTATGTTATCACTACAACAAAATTGGATTTTCACCCAGGAAAATCTAAAAAGTGATAGATTTATCTACACTAAAATTTCGAGGGTAACATTCAATTTTTTTATCGTATTTTTATACAATGTAAACTTATGCAATGTAAACGGCATAAAAATAAAAACACGATAATAAATAAGGTTAAAGACATACTTTATAGATTTCTCCTCTTAGGTTTTTGAAAGTTTGAAATCGAGCGATTACATCCTCTTCTTTTACTTTATGAAGACTTTCTGTTTTGACCGCACAAATTAGAGCATTGTTCAAATACTCCTCTCCCATCAATTGCGTAAATCCGTCTTAATAAACTTCATTTTAGGAAAACATCTTTCAACAGTTACGTTTGTAACTGGTAAAATCAACGCTAGCTTCAATATCCTATAAACCAAAATAAAAATATTATATTTTCCGGTTTCCACCATTACACGAGCAAGGTCACGCATTCCCTCTAATCATCTTCCTTTAACTTGTCATAAAAGATTGTAAGATCACCCGAAAGACACCATCTTTCTTCTTTACTAAAATCATTCAGATACATCTCATAAAAATGCCTCTATATTAGATGTGTCAAAATTAGAAAATGAATCACAAGGATATAAACCAGACATATTTTCTATCAAACTAGTTGATACCTCATTAAATAGATTTCCAAGTTCTTGAATTTGTATATCCAAAACCGTATTAAAAACTTCAACTTCAAAATGATGTTGATTAGGAATGATTGTCTTTCGATTTCTTTGGGTACCATCACTTTCCGTCATATCTAACATCTCAATCTTGTGTTTTCCACAAAAAAGATGTCACTCTTACCAACATCAGATAAAACCATTTTGCCTTAGATTATTCAATGCTTGTTTTGTTCCATTTATCAACTTAGCCGCTTCTAACAAGAATGGTAAAGAATTTTCTAACAAGAATCCAGCTCTATTAACATAACCCACTAATCGATACTGAATTGCAATCTATTCTTTCTTACTATGCTTATTGACTTTCGCATCATAGGATCACTTTTGGTTCAAGAGGTTGTCACATTTTTGTTTTGCCTTATTATAAAAACTGTTTTGTAACCGAACATGATCTTTTAAGGAACCAGAATTTAGTCCAATTACAAAAGCCTTCACTTGCAAAAGTATCTCTTCCACGTTGGTTACTAACACTTTCATTAAACAAGCAACAATATAAGTAATATGCTTTTTCTTGTTTAGTGCTATACTCTAACCAATCATATCTATCAAACCATTTTACATTAAAACGTATCTGGCCATTAGGATACTTTGTCCATTTAAATCGAAGACTTGGTGGTTGAAAAGCCTTTTTAACAAGATATGCTCTTTTTATGTCATCTATTTGATTAGGGTGATAACTAACAATAGGGGGTCTATCAGAGGTGTAAGGTCGCCTACTAACCTCTATCTATTATATATGGATCTTTCGCTCAAACAACCGACTCATGTGATGTGCAGAATCCACCACGCGAAACGTACCGCTGTGTAGGTCATGAGACAGAAGGTACACAAGAACAGAGATCAACACGATCTGAGAATACACTTAGTATTCTCAGATTGATAAGCCGTCGCACACATAGTTTGTAGGGTTTCTCTCTCTCTCTCTAGAAAGTTTTTTTGCACAAGATTATTTCCCAAAAATTCTATCATCATTGCATTCATTTCCACTATTTATACAATGACCAAATCTGTAACACATGAGTTCTGGATTAAACAAATAGCAAACTCGGACTAACACATGACCAAATAAACATATCCGAGTTTACAACAAACCCAGACAACATCTAACCAACAAACACCTATCCGAATTTAGCACTAAATTCGGAACAAACGAAACATGAACCTAACCTTCAGAGTTTAACTAATAAACTCGGAATTACATAAGATCGTTTCACAAATTCGGAATACATAAAAGACTAAGACAATTGCAAGTTACAAATAGGACACTTGACATCTTCAAAAGGTAAATCCAGCACTTATCACCAATCAGTGCATTTACAGACTCTCCCTTGATATGTGCGGATCTTGCAAAATAAAACTTGTAATAGTCTTTATCATTGCCTTGAATACGCACTCCCAGAGCCAACTTGATTCTTCACGCAAAATTGGACAACTATGATATATTGAAGAGTAATCTGTTGATCTTCTTCCAAGTACTGAAGTGAGTGTCTCTTCATTTTCTTTAAGTCTTTAAGTGTCACACCCCCAAAATCCCACCTGCGGAGTACTACCGCTTGGAGGCGTGACTGACCAGGATCCAGCCACCAATCATACTGAACAAGCATGTAAACAGTTATAAAAGTTTAACCAATACGATTGGTGTTTCAAACAAACAAAGTTTAAGTTGCAAGCGGAAGCATAAGTCTTAAAGTTAAAACATAAGTTCAAATGGTTTCAAGTTTAACATAGTACGCAGCAATCCGTGTCCCACAACGACTCTCCTCCATGCCAGCTCCAGCTGAGTACCTATGGTCCTGCAAAGCATGTAGTAACGAGTCAACAACTAGTTGAGTGAGTTCACAGTTGGGTGTTTGTTTTAGTTGTTTCGAAAACAGTTTCCTTTACTGGCATCCTGCCGTGGGGGTTACCCCATAGTTTAAAATCGTGACAGGTTCATTCCCAGTTACTCTGGCATTCCAGCCGTGGGGGCTACCCCATGTTAGTTATCGGGCATTTCGGCCGTGGGGGCTACCCCATGCGTACACTAGACTCGTTACCATATCGACTGCTGACTGTAGTCATGTTTATGTGCCCTGAAAACATCAATGTCTATCATCATTGACGTGCCCCAGATCCATTAGTTCATGCCCGTCCTCTGCGGCACGGTGTGAGGTTTGTCAGACCTAAATAGCGCTATCTAACTAATGACCCGCTCGCCATTGGCCCGGCGATTAAGTCGATACAAAAAGGAGGGACTTCGTGATAGAGTTTTGGTCTAGTACGAGTTATCCGTCCATCCGGACGAGGAAATCACATTCCTGAACCACTGCTGTCCTACCCAAGGAGGACGAGGAATCCACGTTCCTTAACCCCGTTCCCAACCCAGGGAATCCCATGCTTTGTAGAGGGTGTGAACTCACCTTGGTTTGCTCGGCAGTTAATCACAGAAGGGTCGGTCAAGTTGCAAGTGGTCAACTATGTCCTAACATAGATACCATTTATAATCAGATTCAAACCAAGCAGTGCACGTACAAGTAACGATCCTAGCATACAGTTCTATCATGGTAGTTTCAACAACAGTGCTCAACATAATCAGTTAACAGTAGCACGTATAGCCCATATGTTCAGCCCAATCACTTAAGCCCAAAACACGCATTAAACAGTTAACACAGAAGTCCACAAGGCCGGCCCATTAACTAAGGCCCGTAACTAAGCAAGTCCAATAAGCGTGGTCTCGAGTCGCAACCGGACTCGCAAGCATGGTTGCGGGTTATGCTGTTTGTGTTGATCATGGATGGTTGCGAGTCGCAACCTATGTCGCAACCATGGTTTCGGCTGATCATGCTAAGGTTTCGAGTCGTAACGGGACTCGTAACCTGTGTCGCAACCTGTGGTCTCGGCTTGTCATGTTATGGTTGCGAGTCGTAACCAGGTGTTCTCGACTCGCAACTGGTGTCGCAACGTGGAGATTTCGAGTCGCAACCAGGGGTTCCGACTCCCCAGCAGCTGCTGATCCTTCGCAGATTGTACTATCCAATAGAATTCATGCAGAATTATGTACTATCCACTAAACATGTTTTGTTGTCTAATATTTACTCAAAATGGATCAAACAGTGCAGATTTCAAATATTCAACACACTTTCATTGCATATTCAAGTTGTTCTTCATGTATTCAAACACATTCATCAAGTTCTTCATATATTCATAACACAAACAACCCTTATTCTACCAAATTATGAACAAGCATCAAAACACTTAGCATAACACACAAACTCGGTTTTTATACAAATCCGATTACATGACAAGTGCAACCCGGTTTCATGTTCATCAACATAAGTGGTTTGAATCACATTTAGACACAAGATACCATAACCCATCATGCCTTATATATCCGAAATCAAGACATATTAACCGATTATCAACATTGTACACATTAGAATCATCATATACATCAAGAACATCATGTAAACACTAATATCCAAACACAATAAACATCATATCATTCATTTTATCATTTAACATAACCAACATCAATCAATAAACACCATAAATACTAACCGGTTGGTGAAGTGTGTGTGTGCCGATCCAAAGTCCAAATCCGAGAGTTCTTGTGCCAACCGATTGGATCCGAGAACTTGGAGGTGTGTTTGTGTTCTTAAGGTTTTAGTGAGAGGGAAAGTAGGAGAGTGTGTGTAGAGGAGTATGGGTGTTGTCAAAAGAAATGGTGGGTGTGGCCATGAGTGTAGTATAAATACTAGTTCTTCATGGTTTACCCTAAAGGGCTTACTAGCCGGTTAAGGAGGTCACGGCCCAAAGGCCCAAATCGGTTATGTTCACTCGAGACCACATGGTCTCGAGTCGGGTCCTTGTTGTCTCTAGTTGGGTTCTCGGCTCACATATACACATACATACATGCATACAAATACAACACATAATCACATAAAAGCTTCACATTTATTATTAAGTTAACAAGTTAACTAGTCACATAGCGTTCAAGCATGTTACATCAAGGCACAAGAAAGGTTCCAAATTTCGAGTTGTCACATTAAGCTTGAAGTTGACCAACCAAACAGGATCCAAAATCCTGATTATTTCTTCGGTAACTTTCTTTTTCGTTATCACGGCTTCCCCGGTCTTCCTATCTACATACCAGTATTTTATCCCTTCCAAGCTATCCAAGTTAAACTGCCTCATTGGAATATTTCTTAAACATCTGGCAGGCTTGTACACAATTTTGTATATGACCTCTCCTAAGAACTTATCTCTATTCTTTACCCGTCTTCCCACAACTGGTTTTAAACTGTTTCCACCGACTGTTCCCACTTTCTTCTTCAAGAATCTTCTTCATCCCATTCATGTTTCCATTAGTGGTGGGAGTATTAACTATAGTTGGGCGATATGATGCAAATCATGTGCATGGAGAGTACTTAAATATTTTACACGTGCTTTGAAGTACTGTACACCATCAGTTTTTTAATCATCACCAACCGGTTTTGAGGATCAAATCCCCAACTGCGAATTTGCCCGGAGTATTCACCTCTTATATCAACGTAAGGTTTGTTCTGGGTCAGATCAGGTGGAGGATCCTTTAGCCACTTATGTAACACTTTACGAGCTTCCTCTAGCACCACTTTAGGATTTGATATCTCTTCAACCGGTTTATTGGTGAAGACATGTTCCTTGAATTCTTCAAAATCAAACTTTGCAGCTTCAAGTGCACCTACGTTCATAGTATACACGACATTATCACCCTTGCTAATCATAAGGTGATCGATACCTGCTACTGCATCGCCGTCCGACTTCCAATCCAACACAATCTCTTCCACTACATCATCTTTGTCAAGATATTCAACAGATGTATCTTCTTCTTCCAAGTCATCAAATGTGATGGATAAACAAGCTTCAGCTTCGACAGGACCTTTACCTGAATCACCTCCAGTGCCACTTCCAGACTCCCCCTGAGCTGCAACATCGGTTGCAGCTTCCGTAGCTTCTGTGCTACTTGGTTGTTCCCTCTGCTGTGAAGCGTTGGGATCCTTGTCCTTATCGAGATCATCCTGGATTTACCTGAGCCCATCAAGCTTGCGATGAGCTTGAACTTGTAATTCTCTGTTGCTACTACTCTCCCGAGTAGCAAAGAGCTCCACAAGCTCAGTTACAATTCTACGTATTTGCTCGTTCGCCACACAAATTTCTTGATGTCTCGTGGTGGAGGCGATATCACGCTTTATAAGAATAGCAATCTGTTGAGCATGAATGTTTATATTAGCAGCCATCCCCATGGGATGTTTTTCATATAATGCAGATTTCTTTTGTAGCTCTCTAATGGTTTTCTACTACTCCTTGATAAGATCTTGATTAGCTTTAATGGTCATAGTTTGTTCAGCAAAAAATGTGAGAACTTTCAGAAACTTGTTTTGCACGTATACCGGAAAAGTTGGACATTCACTTAAGCTAAGCTCAGCTACAAGCTGAGGTCTCGGTGGCGGTGCTGTTGGTCTTGGACCTTCAGGTTATGGTGTTGGTATTCTAGGACCAACAACATCTTTCTGACGAAAGCTACGAGACTTTTGGACAGTTGGCTTCTTCAATCGCGGACCAAACGGTCTTGAATAACTCAGACGCAAGAAGCTTTTGAGTAGACCCTGGTGGCATCCCAATAAACACTAGAGGAAGCGAAGTCGTACTAATTCCCACTGATGTAGCAAAAAATTACTAGATCCAGGCAAAGCCAGAAAAGAACTAAACATCTCAGCAGCTGGTATAACAGAAGAAAGTGTAGGTAAAGCAGAATTTATGGAAGGTCAAGCCTGACTTGAGATAAAAATCAATTCCACAAAACTTGGAACCAGGATAGCAGCTGTAACTTGGGAAAATGAAACTGGATTTCCCAAGATAGAAAGTCCACCGGTGACTGTTGTGACTACCGTAGCTGAGACAACAACATTTGACATAGATTCTGCTACAGAAGATTTGGGAGATGAACTCGAACCTTCACCAATTCTTCAAGGTTTGTACGTCATGATTTGCTTTGGTTGACTAACCGAAGCAGCATCAGGTCATCCCTATCGCTATCACTATCGAAAGAATCAGAAGGCAAGGCATCAGGATCTGTCAGTTTATCATTCCACATAGCTAAACGTAAAGCCCACTCGCAAGAGGGACCGAGCGATTCGACTTGGGATTGAACCCTATCAGAGGAACAGATAATTAAAGCCAAAACTGGATCAGAGCAGTGGATCCAGAATAAGCAGATGTTTACATACAAATCTCTCCCCATGAAAGTGATTTCAACATCTGCTGACCTCCTATCTGCTGATCTTGCTAAATGCTGACCTACAACTGCTGCTCAAGTAAAGACCTGATGAAAGACTAAAGCCCTGCTGATTCAATCTACTGCCTTGAGTCAAGCTCTGCTGATCCGGACAAGTACTGCTAGGTTCACAGCAGTAGAAGGTTGCAGCAGCTGATCAATAGTCTGTTTTGTAATGTAATGTAATAAGCAGTAGTTAACATAGCAGTGTTTGTATAGATCATAGGTTAGAGTTTGTTAGGAGGTTAGATGTCACTTTCATGGTGACGTCAGCTAAGATGCTCATCTGTTTGCAAGTGTCTATAAATAGATCAGTACTTTGTAGTATTCTATTAGCTCTTTTGCATCATCGTCTTCTTTGCACGAACAAACAACTGAGCTCTGGCTGAGGGGGAGTTTGCATTCATTCATCAATCATTGTAATCGTTATTGAAATAAATTCAATCTTCCGATTCATTGTGTAAAGATGTTTGATCAAAGTATTACTCTCGTTTGATTATATGCAAAGTTTGTTTTCATCTTAATTCCGCTGCACACTCATCCGTTTTCACTTTAATTACAAACACAAAATACAATCAGAATCAAACTCAGATCCAACAATTGGTATCAGAGCTTGGACAGTCAAATTTTGATTTAACAATCATTTTGACGTAAATAGTTCAGCTCATAACAGTTGATACTGATCGTTTGTTCGTTTGTTGAAAAACAGAGCAAGGATTAATCACCATTAAAGTTGATTTCTCAGTGTCCGTAAAACAACAAGAATGACGTCACAATCTCAGGATGATAAAAACAACACCGGCTCGCTTTTTAAACCACCTATGCTAAAAAGAAATGAGTACAACATCTGGCAGAGGAGGATGGGTCACATCCTCGCTCAATAAAGCACAGGTTGTTGGAGGTCTGTCGTCTTTGGTCCCCATGTCCCACAGTGCCAAACGCTGAAGATACTAAAAAGTTCGTTCCAAAACCAGTCGAAAACTATACCGAAACCGACTTTCAAAAGATCGAACTAGATGCTAAAGCGTTTAGCATCATAGCATCAGCGCTGCCCAATGAAATATATGCTGGACTGTTACACTGTAACAGTGCCAAAGAGTTATGGGACGCGCTTAAGGAACAGTTTGGGGGAACCGAAGAAGTCATAGAAAACAATAGGGAAATCCTGAACCAACAGTATGAAACATTTTGTCATGTTAAAGGCGAATCACTGACGCAACAATTCGAGCGTTTCAGTTGTCTCATCAGTGAATTGAGGCTTGTTAAAACCACTTTTACAAACTCAACTCAAAATAGCAGGTTCCTCAGGTCACTGCCAGAAAAATGGGACACCATAGCTTTTGTCACCCGAAACTCACCTGAGTTCAAGGATCTGACCTTGACCCAACTCCACGGTCGACTCCTGACCTACGAAAGGGAGTTGAACCAGAAAAGGAAGTTACAAGAGTCAGGAAAAACCGTTGATGATTATACATTCGGTATCACTGCTCTTTTGGGTCAAGAAGAATCTGGGAGTAGTGGTAAGGATCAGGGTTATGATCACTTCATTGACATAACTGCTGGTGCAAATTTTAACAACCCTGATCCTCACACTGCAAGTTTTGCATTCACTGCAAACGAAAACCAGATGTCAGACAATCTAAGCTTTGAACTCAAAGATTTACAGCATTTTGATCCCACTGACTTAGAGGAAATGGACATTCTGCACCAACTGGCCTTGCTAAGTGTTAGAACTAGCAAATTTTATAAAAGAACAGGGCGAAAATTCCCAGGTTTGCATGGGAATCTAAGGGTTGGGTTGGATAAATCAAAAATCAAGTGCTACAAGTGTAATAGGATGGGACACTTCGCTAGGGAGTGTAGGAGTCAAACTACTGGTCCCATAATCACTCATCCTAGCTCAAATCCTAGACCTCAAAATCAAGGCACTGTGCACTATGCCCAATATGCCCCAGCAGCTCAAGTGAACACTGCTCACTATGCTGCTGCCCCTGTGCCAGTGCATTATGTCCAAACCACTGTTCCACAGATCCAATATGTTCAAACCCCAGTCCCTCAGGCACAAGTGCAGCCTGCACCTCAAACCACTGCTCCAGCAGCAGTACAACCAGATCAACAAAGTTTTTTCACTCAAGGGTTTGTTGACTGGAGCAGTATGCCTGAAGATCTTAGTGATGAAAATTTTGCACTCTATGCTTCAAATGTTTCTTCTCATAATGAATTTTGTTTGATGGCATTAGAGTCAATACAGGAGGGGGTTGAAACTGAAGAGGAACATCTGAGTATTGAAACAGTGGATGAGGTGACTGAAGCAGTGGTTACTGCTGTGGCTGGAGAACTACTATTGGAAGAAAGTTCAGGTACCCTGATTGAACCACTGACAGACCCATGGTCTGAAGAAAACAAGGAAGAAAAGAAAGAAGAAAAAGCAGGTGAGAAAGAAGAAAGAGCTGATGATGAAGAAAATCCTCAATGTGATTGTGCAATGATGGCTGCTGCCAAGGTATCATCTCAAGTTCTTGAAAAACTGTGTTCTGACAATTGCATTATTGCTTTTGCTAACATCAAAGAGGTGAATGAAAACCTTCATGATAAAATCTTATCTGATGAAGTCAAATTTGAAAGATCTCTAAAAGAACTTAAAAACAAATTGGCTGAAAAAGACAAAGAGATTAGCAGCATGAAAGAAGAGCAGAGCATAACCAAAACCCAACTCCAAACTTTGGTAGAAAAATACCAAGTTTGCAAAAAGGAGTTAGAGTCCACCCAGATCACATGTGAGAGATGGGTGGAATCATGCAAAGGGTATGAGGTTATGCTTGAGAAACAGATAAAAAGCAATGTGAAATTTGGGGTTGATTATAGAAAACATGATGATGAAAACACTGCTTTTGAAAAATCTGTTCCAACCACTGATGTAACCACTGAGTTCATCCCCACGAACAAGAATGGCCAAGAAGTGAAAATCACTGACAAACTTGGTAACAAAATCACACTTGACAGACCAATGGGATCCTCTACTTTTGAGGAGCTTGAAAATCATCAGTTTAAACCAAAATGGTCTGATGAGTGTGATATTCTTGAAAATTTCAAGCCAATGGACTTTACATCAACTGATGGTGTTAAAGCTCCAAAAGCTAAAGTCATACCTCTCAAGGACATCCCAGCAGTGGTTAAAACCTCTGCTGCAAAGGCGTCTGAAAAGAGAAAGAAGAAAGAAAAAATTGATAACTTGTTTTGTGAATTCTGTGAGAAAAGGAATCATCTAACAAAAGACTGTTTCCACTTAAAAGCTTATGATATAAACAGAACAAGTGTCACAGTTCCAGCTGAAAGTTGCATTGTTTGTGATAAAACAAACCACAAAACTCAAGCATGTATGTATCTCAAAAACTTTGATGTGAAAAAGAATGAGTACTTTGCTAAAACATCCTTGAGTCCATCATCATCATCAACATCTGTCAAATTCACCAAGAAACAACCACTGTTTGTACCAGTTCAAACAGCTGTCACAAAACAGCTGAACCAAACATCTGTCAAAAGAGATGTTCAGGTTACTGATGCACCCCCTGCCAATCAGTTCAGAAAAGGCAAGGAAAAACAGTCTTACCAAAGGATTTCACACGTTTATGAGGCCTACAAAAGGCCCTCTACACCTAAAGTGAATAGGCATCCTTTTGGTTATCAGGAGGTGATTGGTCAAGACCCTCAACAGTGGTTAGCAAGAAACAGTACTAAAACTGTCCAAACCCCTGACCTAACCACTGTCCATCACTCTGCATCCATACCAGACACTGCTGAATCCCCATCCAAAGCCCTGTTGGCTTTGGAGCCCTTAATGAACTAATCCTTTTACTTCATGTGCAGGGAGCTTCTGCATGCTTTAATAGTCTTTGGTATGTAGATAGTGGAGGCTCCAGGCACATGACAGGATGTAAAGCCCTCCTCAAAGACTTTAAAATCCATGGAGGGGGTGATATATCCTTTGGGAATAATAGTAAAGGGAAAGTTCTAGGGTCTGGTACAGTGCAATCTGGAAATGTAAAATTTGAAAATGTCAATCTAATAGACAATCTAAAATTCAACCTTCTGAGTGTATCACAAATGAGTGACAAAGGGTTTGGGTCATTCTTCACAAAAGATTGTTGTAGGATTGTTGGACCAGAAATGGTCAAAAAGATTGAAGCAATAATCAAAACTGGTCAAACTAAACTTATTGCTCAAAGAAGTGGCAATGTTTATGTTGTTGATATGTCAAAAGAGTGTCCCAGAGCTGATGCCTGTCTGTTCTCAGCTGCCTCTAACAAAGAGACAGAACTTTGGCACAGAAGGCTGGGGCACACAAATCTTAAGACAATCAGTGAAATTTCAAAAAATGGTTTGGTGAGAGGCCTACCACAAAAATTGTTTTCATGTCCTGAACATTGCATTTCCTGTTTAAAAGGAAAACAACATAAAAGTTCTTACAAGTCCATTGAAGAGTCCAAAACAACCCAGTGTTTGCAAATGCTACACATGGATTTGTTTGGCCCAGTTCAAGTCATGAGCCTCAAGAAGAAAAGATATTGTTTGGTTATTGTTGATGACTTTTCTAGGTTTACATGGACTTTCTTTTTACACTCAAAAGATGAGACTGCAGGCATTTTGCAAGACTTTGTGACACAGGTTGAAAAGCAATTTGACCTTCCAGTGAAAAGCTTCAGGAGTGACAATGGCACAGAATTTAAAAATAAGGAGTTGGATGCCTTCTGTGTGAAGAAAGGGATTGTAAGGCAGTACAGCATCCCTAGAACACCAGAGCAAAATGGGGTGGTTGAAAGAAAGAACAGAACTTTGATTGAGGCTGCCAGAACTATGCTTGCAGATTCAGGTTTGCTATTAACTTTCTGGGCAGAGGCAGTAAACACTGCTTGCTATGTCCAGAACAGAGTTTTAATAAACCCCAGGCACAAAAAGACTGCTTATGAAATTCTGTATAAAATCAAACCACTGATCTCATATTTCAAGGTGTTTGGCTGCCCATGCTTTATTTTGAACTTAAAAGATTCCATTTCAAAATTTGTAGCCAAAATTGATTGTGGTTATCATCTGGGATACTCAACCACTGCCAAGGCATACAAAGTGTTCAATACACGGACCAAGGCAGTGGAGGAGACTTTGAATGTAAAGTTCAATGAACTTTCATCAATGAAAATCCCAGCAAATCCTGCAGATCTGTTTGATCTTGAAAAATTTACTTTTGAAAATACTGCTGTCAAGACTAACAGTGCAGGTCCATCAGAGGATACAACACCAAACTATGGGTATGAAATCATCATCCCTCAAAGGTCTGCCACGAAGGGAAAAGCACCAGCTGTTCAAAACAGTTGTCAAAGCTCAACCACTGCTACCTCAACAGTCGTTGACCAAAGTAGCCCATCCACCACTACTTCCACATCCTCAAACACTGCTGACAAAAGTCCTCAAACAGTGGATAAAAGTCAGTAGTTGTCCACTTCATTACCTCCTATTCCACCACCTTTTGAAGCCACTGCTGGGTCATCAAAGTCACCAGCAGTGGTTAGCTCAGATGATACACATTTGCAGCCTTCACCAACAAATGCCATCATACCATACCAAGGAGATTTAATCTTCTTGAGATCTCATCCACCTGATCAAATCATTGGCAACATCAATGAAGGGGTGCTCACAAGAAGCCAAACCTAAAACATTTGTCTTTTTGCTAGTTTTCTATCACTCTATCAGCCAGTCAAGTACCAAGAGGCACCGAAAGACAACAGCTGGGTAGAAGCCATGCAAGAGGAGCTCCAACAGTTTAAAAGACAACAAGTATGGGAGCTTGTACCACTGCCAGAAGAGGTCAGTCCCATTGGCACAAAGTGGGTCTTCAAGAATAAAACTGATGAAAGGGGCATTGTTGTCAAGAATAAAGCCAGGCTTGTGGTTCAAGGTTACAGACAGGAAGAGGGGATTGATTATGATGAAACATTCGCCCCTGTTGCAAGATTGGAAGCCATTAGACTGTTCCTGGCCTTTGCTGTCAACCACAACATGAAGGTGTTTCAAATGGATATCAAAAGTGCTTTCCTCTATGGTACAATTCAAGAAGAGGTGTATGTATGTCAACCTCCTGGTTTTGAGGATCCATTTTATCCTGATCATGTCTACAGGCTAAACAAAGCCTTGTAAAACACTGTTTCTTAAATGGAGAGGGAAGGATTTAATGATTGTCCAAATTTATGTGGATGACATTATTTTTGGAAACACATGTAACAAAAGTGTGAAGAGTTTAGAGAACTCATGACAGCTGAGTTTGAAATGAGTGCAATGGGTGAGCTGCAATGCTTTCTTGGTCTCCAAGTACAGCAAATGCAAAATGGAACTTTCATTCATCAAAGCAAATATGCTAAAGAACTTTTGACCAAATTTGATATGAATGATTGTAAACCATGCAGCACACCCATGGCAACAAATAAGCTGGTCATATCTGATGAAAAGGATGAGCTGATTGACCAAACACTCTATAGAAGCATGATTGGGTCTTTATTGTACCTAACTGCATCTAGACCAGACATCATGTTTGCAACATGTGTCTGTGCAAGAAGTCAATCAGCTCCCAGAAAATCAAATCTCATTGCTGTAAAAAGGATCTTCAGATACATAAAAGGTGCTCCCACACTTGGTATCTGGTATCCAGCTAATGGGAATATCAAGCTTTCAGGTTTTTCAGACAGTGACTTTGCTGGATGTCACACGACAAGGAAGTCCACTTCAGGAGGGTGCCAGTTTCTAGGTGATTGCTTAGTTTCTTGGCAAAGCAAAAAGCAAGCAGCAGTTTCAACATCCACTGCTGAGGCTGAATACATTGCTGCTGCAAGCTATACAACCCAACTCCTGTGGCTTCAAAATCAGTTACTGGATTTTGGTATCACTGCCTTAAAAACACCACTCATGTTGGACAGCCAGGTAGCAGAAAATATCATCAAAAATCCAGTTTTCCACTCTACCACCAAACACATCGACATCAGACATCACTTTGTGAGGGATTGCTATGAAAAAGGTTTGATTTCTCTGTATCATGTCCCAACTAAAGACCAGCTGGCAGATGTGCTCACAAAAGCACTTGATACAACCACTTTTGAAAGCTTGGACTCTAGGATTGGGATGCTGAACATGGAATAACAAGCAACATCTTGTTTTTCTGTGAATAAAAGAAACAAAATGTTTTCAGAAAATCAAAAATTCATCCTTAAAAATAGCTAAAAATGAAATTTTCATTAAAATCCTTAAAAGTCTGCCATAACCCCTGATTGTTCAAAAGTCTGCTCTACTTCAAAAGCCTGTCCACTGCTGAAAGTCAACCCCTGTTCTCTCATTCCTTTGATAACCTCTGTTGTTCAAAAGCAGTGCCTTATCCACTGATATGCTATCCACTGATAGTGAAAATCATCCACTGCTTCCTTAACACTTCCTCCATCTCTCACTTTCATCAAAGTGCTGTCCTTCACTTTCACCAGGGGTTGCACGTGGGCAGTACATAGTGCTCAGACCTTTTGTAACGGCTGCCATGTCAGCATTCACTTTCTTCCCTATAAAATTCCCCACTCACCAGCAAAACAGGGTTTTACTGTCGAATTGAATTCTTCAAAAATTCTCTTCTCAAAGCAGTTTTTCCTCTCATCTTTCACAAAGTTCTTTGATCATTCTCTTCAAAAATGACAACATTGAAAACAGCCTCTCAAAAGGCTCTATAAAAACAGCCTCTCAAAAGGCAATCTCCACTGAAATCCCATATAAATCATCTCACAATCTCCTGGGTCTTCTCACAAAACCAGGAACCACCGATGTTTTCGATTCCATCATTAACATCATGGCAAAATCAAAGTACAAAACTTTGTTCACCGCCAATGCATCAATCTATTTGGAGACCCAAAGGGAGTTCTGGAAGAATGCAACCCTTGAAAAACAAGGAGACACTGCAACTACCATACACTCTTCTATAAAGGGAAAAACTATCCAAATCACGCCACAATCCATTTCAGAGGTCTTTCAACTCGATGATCAGAAAGGTAAGACTTCTTTCACTAAAAACGAGTTACAAACTGACTTCATTGAAAGAGGGTATGAAGCCACAATGATGAAGAAACTTACCTTACAAAAAGGTTATTTTCCTTCTGCAACCAGATTTTTATTTCATACCCTCCTACTATGTGTTTCAAACAAGACCACTTCTTTCAATGAAATCCCTTTAAAGATTCAAAATCTGGGGTATGCAATTCTTCAAGAAGAAAATTTTAATTACTTTCGGGAAATCTTCAAAGATTTGGTTAATAATGTTGAAACAAAGTCATTCTTACTGTTTCCAAGGTTTTTAAGTTACTATTTTGAAAAGAAATTCAGTAAGGATGATTTAGCTGCAATAAATCAAGGTGAGTCTACTCAAATAAACAGTTTAACAACTGAAACTTTTTCAAGAATGTTAGCACCTTGCAAAACATAAGCAGAGGTGCCTGAGCAGAATTTAGCAGCTACCACTGCTCCTCAGGTATCTGCTGTTGAGCCCACTGCTCTTGGTGATCAAAGTAGCAGACCAACTGTTTTGAAACCCACAGCTACAAATCCCAAAAAGCCAAACCAGTGTTGTAAAAGTCGCTAGGCGGTCCCTAGTCGGCCGACTGGGGAGTTGGGAGTAATCGGAGTACTCGGAGAGTACTCGGGGAGTACGCGGACATGGTAAATATAAAGAAAATTAATTGTTATATATTATTTATGTGTCAAAATAAGCATAATTCATGTCAACTGGGTATAATTTAAAATGAAACATGTTTAGAGTTCAAATATTCTGAATACAAGTCCGACTAGTCTGAGTACAAGGCCGAGTAGTCCGAGTACAAGGCCGAGTAGGCCGATTTTGACCGAGTTTGACCGATTAAAAGTCAACAAACCACGTTGACCGCCTAGACCGACTAGGCCGACTAGGCTCCGACTAGGCCGACTAGGCTCCGACTAGGCCGACTAGGCGCCGACTAGGACCGAGTACTCCCGAGGCCGACTAGTTGAGACCGCCTAGGAGGAAGTCGCCAAGGTGGAGGTCCGAGGACCGAGTACTCGCCGAGTACTCGGCCGAGGAATCCGACTTTTGCAACACTGAGCCAAACAAAAAGAAAAATCAAAAACCCCCCAAACCAATCAAAACGACAACTCTGGAGGATGAGATACCAGAGCTACTGCCTGTGACAACACAAATGTCACAAGAAACCACTGCTGCTACTTCCTCACAGCAGTTGGTACAAATATCTCAACCCATAACCAAAACTCCTCCTGCTTCTTCACAAAAAGAACAGGTTGTACACATAGGGCCACCACATTATGATGCTCTGGAAACACTCGTTTCCATCATCCACAGCCCAATGCCCGGGGCAACTTCTCTTTCTACACCTCACCTCACATCCACAATTCCACCAAAAACACAACTTTTGTTGGATGCAATAGATTTGAACCAGGCATTACACAGTCCTTCTCAATCACCTGTTAATGAGAATATACCTCAACAACTGACTGAGCCTGATGTATCATTCTTTGCTAACCCACCAACACAACCTGAGGAGGTTACACCCCTTGAGTTACAAGTAACTCTTGGTGGTAATCCAAGTGAAGCAGCCACTACAACTGTTGAACCCACTGGTTTACAGTTGGACAGTGGTTACATCAATAAGACTTCCTTGGAGGCAATTCCTTTTATAGCACCTCTGCCAACCACCAGTGGATTTATTTATCCTACTGGCAACATCAAAAGGTTGTCAAGTGTTGAAGGGAGAAGACCCTAGTACCAAGAAAAAGGGGCATCAGTGGTTAATGTTTGGAGTATACTCCCTACCTCTACCACTGATAAAACCACTGTTAGTGGGAAATCAGATGATCCCATTAAATTGGGTGATGATTTAAAATATCAGGATTTGACGGAACGAATTGAAAAGTTGGATACATCTGTTGCAGATCTTAAAAACATGCTACAGCAGGTGTTGAAAACTCAAAAGATGCAATCCACTGCTGTTCCACCTCAAGCACCTGCTTCACAACAGGCATCTGCTACAAATGAGCTCTGGAATCTATTTCAACCTTTTCTCCATCATCAAGCACAACTAGCAGATCAGCAACATGAAAAACATGTTCAACAGCTGAGAAATGCAATGGAGTCAAGGTTCAAGAACACTCAGGCTGATCTAAAGGCTCTCAAAACTCAGATCCTGCACACCACTGGCACTGCTCCTCCACCTGTTCTCTTCATTGATCAACTTCCCCAGATAATGCCAAAAGGGGGAGAAAATTCAGGAGTGGAAAAAGAAGGGAATAGAGGATGGTCTCTACCTTGCACCAGAAAATGCAAATAGAACCAAACAGATCCCTCTGCCAGGTGGAAGCAAGAAAATTGATGTGACCACAAATGCACTGGCAGAAGCAGTTGCAAGTGTAAAAAGGGATAGAGAGGCCAAAAGGAAAGCCAGGGTGGATTATCCGGATCAGGGTACTTCAGGGTCAAAAGATGATGAAAATCTTGTTGATGAAAAGAAGAAGCCTACAAAAATAGTAAGGCTACCCAAATCCATTCCAACCAGACGTTCAAAGTCCGTTTCAAAACCACCACCTAAAACAGCTGTTGTAACTCCTGTTGTATCCACTACTGTTGGTAGTTCAGTGGTTTCAACATCTGCTCCCACTTCAACACACACCACTTCAACACACACGACATCCACTGCCTTACCACCATCACCACCAAAAACAAAATCACCTCCTGCCAAAAGGCAGAAGATAGCAGTTGTTACAACATCTGCTGTAAAGACAACAGTGGTTGAAACACCAGTTGTTTCAACAACTGTTAGTCAATCACAAATCACTGCCACTACATCCACCACCACTGTTCCATCCAAAACATCATCAGCCCCTCCTCAAACAAAGAGGAGAAGGCTAATTCTCAAAGATGATGACACTTCACCATCCCAAACATCTTCAAAATCTTTAGCTCTTGTCACAATACCAAAACCAGTTGCTCTCTCTTCAGTTCAAATGCACAAGCCCTTACCTCCTGCAGGTGTTTAATTTCCTCTTGAACTAGAAGCAGTTAGAGAAGAAATAAAATCTTTTTACTATGAGGATGACCCTGTCAAGAGGAGGTTGCCATCAATAAAAGGATATCCCTGGCCTAAAAATGTTGATGAATATTTGAAGATCAAGGCCAAGCAAGCAGAGGATATCTCAAAGAGAAACACACAAGGGAAATCTGAAAAAGAAATTTCTAGATACTATCAATATCTGCTCACACAAGTCAGCTCCCTAGAAGGATTTGCAAAAAATGTCAGTCAACAAATTTCAGAAAGAGCAGCTGAAACTTTGAAGAAAGACTACATTGAAAGCATCATGGCTCACAAGAAGTACAAAGGAGAGAGATACATGTACAAAGAGTGGACTGTTCCTGAGCTTGAAAATGAAGCAGCAAGAATTCAAGACATGATAAAAAGGAAAGTCACTCACACTCCTCCTGACTGGGCAAAATTTAGAAAGAATGTACCTGACAAACAGGTAGAACTAAAAAGAATGAGAGAAGAACTGGTTGCTGCTGAATATGGAAACAAAAGACAAATTGCTAGACGGAAAGAAGATGCGGTCAGGATCACCTACAAAAGGTTGGAGGAATTAAGAAAGAAAGATCCAAAAGTTCCTCAAAAGCCTGACTATCCTGAAGCTGAGGATTCAAAAAGACCATCAAAGCTGCAAATCAGGAGAACCACTGCTCCAACTGGTGCTGCCATCTACAAAAGGAGGACACACAAACAGTTGGGAGCTGAAACCATCCAAGAGTTGATAAAAGGAGATGACCTTGTAAAGGAAGGCATAAAGAAAATGATCATAGAAACTCTTGGTTTGGGTCAAACTGCAAATACTGGTCAGCCAGTTATGAATAGGCAAACCTCACCAAATACCTCTGCAAATAAACATCTCACAAGAAACCCACCGGGCTCAAAAATACAAAAGTGGGAAACTGACAAACAGACCTGCGTATTGACTTTGCTCAGGTCTGGTGGAGAAGTGGAGAAAATATCAAGGAACAAGCTCTTGGCCTGAGTCTTGAAGATTTGCAGGATCTCCTTGATCTTCCACTTAGCAGGGATGATGAAGACACAAATGCCCTTGACTTTGAACTACAATTTAAAGGACAGATAAGGGAACTGTTGATGAGGCAATAAATGTCCACAATAATGAAGAGTTTTGGCATTATCTGTTCCAGGGGGAGATTGTTGGGATTGAACCCTATCAGAGGAACAGATAATTAAAGCCAAAACTGGATCAGAGCAGTGGATCCAGAATAAGCAGATGTTTACATACAAATCTCTCCCCTTGAAAGTGATTTCAACATCTGCTGACCTCCTATCTGCTGATCTTGCTAAATGCTGACCTACAACTGCTGCTCAAGTAAAGACCTGATGAAAGACTAAAGCCCTGCTGATTCAATCTACTGCCTTGAGTCAAGCTCTGCTGATCCGGACAAGTACTGCTGGGTTCACAGCAGTAGAAGGTTGCAGCAGTTGATCAATAGTCTGTTTTGTAATGTAATGTAATAAGCAGTAGTTAACATAGCAGTGTTTGTATAGATCAGATGTTAGAGTTTGTTAGGAGGTTAGATGTCACTTTCATGGTGACGTCAGCTAAGATGCTCAGCTGTTTGCAAGTGCCTATAAATAGATCAATACTTTGTACTGTTCTATTAGCTCTTTTGCATCATCGTCTTCTTTGCACGAACAAACAACTGAGCTCTGGCTGAGGGGGAGTTTGCATTCATTCATCAATCATTGTAATCGTTATTGAAATAAATTCAATCTTCCGATTCATTGTGTAAAGATGTTTGATCAAAGTATTACTCTCGTTTGATTGTATGCAAAGTTTGTTTTCATCTTAATTCCGCTGCAAACTCATCCATTTTCACTTTAATTACAAACACAAAATACAATCAGAATCAAACTCAGATCCAACAACTTTATTTCTAAAAGCAGTGAGCTTGGCTTGATCTTCTTTGGATAAATTTGCAATCAAATCCTTTCTCATCATCTTTATATATTCCTTCTCACTAAACATAATCACATCATCTTCCACCCTCTTTCCTTTTCCTTTTAATGAACTAGCAGTTGGAGCAACAGTCTCCAAAGCAGCATCAATTTCTTCAAGTAGCGTATCTCGATTTAAATTGAGGTTTGGGCCAGCTTATACAACTTCAACATTCTGATGAACTTCTTCCATTTCCACATCCTCCCCGACAATTTCACGACCTTCTTGAATCTATTCTTGAATGGGTTATTGAACAGGTTCAACAATAACTGGCTCAGCGACAACGGGCTCATCGACAATAGGTTCATAAAAAACCAGAGACTGTTGAAGATCAACCGAAGGTTGAACAACTACCAGGTGTTGAACATGAACTGGGTAATGATCGCGATGATTAACTCCTGCAATGATCGCGATCCAAGCCTGTTCAGTTACATGAATATAGTCTTCTTCTTGTAAGATTGTGTAACGCTCCGCAGTTTTGCACTTTCTTATTTTAGCAAGTTGTGTTGTACTTTCCATATTTAAACACTTGTACTCTCTTTGTAATCTACTTTCGTTTCATTTGTAATTCGAGACTATTGATCATAATGAAAACGAAACTATTTTAATCATGTTCGTGTATTTATAATGTGCAACTGATGAAAGATTCACGTTCGAACAAAATATTATTCAAGATCCTCGATCCTATATTATACTTTGATGTTCAATACTCGTTAAACAAATTTAAGCTTGAAATTGTGTCCTAATCTTTAAACTCGAAACCTTCGCAAATAAGTAATCGTATCCTTAATCTAATCCGTTATGAAATGATTAGTTATTTATTTTTATTAAATTAACTAATTTTACAATTTAAAAGTTTTATTTTTATAATAATCTAGTTAGTCTCGTTAGATTTTAAAGTTAGTAAATACAAACTAACCTAGTTAGTTTAAACTATAAAGTTAGTTCCTTTAGAAAAACAACATAGCATGAGTTTTAATTAAAGTCAAGGGGTGTTAGAGTTAATTGCTGAAACTTTAAACTTACAGGGACTGTTTGTATAAATTGCTGAAAGTTTAAGGTTATAAAAGAAACAAAAAAAAAAAAAATAAATGAACAAAAACTGATGACCACGGGGATCGAACCCGGGTCACCAGCCCCACCAAACGCACGCCAAGCCACTCGGCTGTGGCCTTCTCTTCGAACAAAACCCGGTCATCAAATCCTTTAAACTCTCGCCCAAACCAAGCCTGGCGGCCCGCGACCAAGCCCAACCCATCTTCCTAGCCCGCCAACAAGCCAAGCGCGCAGAAAGAAGTGACCGGGTCTGTTTGAGCGCAATTTTTGTGTTTATTTCGAATTTTAAACACGTTTTAACATTTATTATACAACTAAAACCTAACCTAACTTCTCCCTATAAAACCCAAACATAATCCAAGCTTTTTACACTTTGCAAATCATCAAAAACACTCTCAAATCTTCCTATAATCAGCTGCAAAACACAAGTTCAAGCAGATTTATCATCTCTTACAAAAGTATGCATAACTCTCTCATTTCTTAACCTT